>NC_030809.1:126635058-127260058 GCF_001704415.2 Capra hircus | reverse complement strand
AATTAATTTTAAAATGCTCAGTGCAATAAATTCTCTAGCCTCTGGCCCTGAAAGCAAATAGACACATATGATAATTATGCAGGGCATAATTCAAGTTTACTATGTAGAAAATTCTTTTGGTTTCTAATATCGAAAAGCCTTCCACAGCCAGGGTACACATTCTGGATTCTAAGTATCCAGAATATTTCTGGACTTGAATAGCTTCTCTCATTTTCTAGTATGATAGTGCTTGTCACAAAAAGTAGAAGTTTAGCATATGAGCATCTCAGAGTATATGGAGTTCACCGTTTTGTTTTTCCTGAAATGGGACAGATGGACCCGTAGGACATGTAAATAATGTGCAGTGAACCATGGCAACTACTTGAAATGTGTGCTCCATTTTTATTTCCTGGATCCTATTTTGTAAGTTATAGACTTCAAACTCCAGGTGTTCATAATGAGCCTCAACTGGTCTGCCCAACTGCCTCAAAAAATATCTTCTGAATACAAGAAGAAATAGATGAATGTCTGAATGGATGGATATATCAATTAATAGATGAATGAATGAAAGACGTATCTGTCCCTAGTGTCCTCCCCACTTGTGAGAAAGGTGGAGGCAGTAAAAACAAATAAATGTGATACACGGTACATTGGAGGTAATTCAAAAGTAGAATAGTGTCACAAGGAATAAAGATTTACTCTTTATAAGAAAGTCAGTGAAGAAAGTTCTTATGGAGGTGGAGAGAGGGAGTGATGTTTGAATTATTAGTCAACCCTGTTCACAAATGTTTTAGCTTATTTACCATGCCCCTGAAAAAACATTACTTCACTGGGCTTCACCAATACTTTATTTGAACACATCTAAATCCTTCATTATTTTATTAAAATTATTCCTAAGTGACATTGTTTCTTCACTTATTCTTCATATTTAAAAAGCCCAAACATTCTTGGTTATTACGGCTGTCTCAAGTCACTGAAAGCTGTCCTTACTGAATACCAATAAAATGAGTGACATTCAAAATTATTCCTTTTGAAAAATTAACAGGCCTTTATGGAATGGCTTTATGTGTCAAATTACATTTCCAATAATGCACTTAACCTCTATGACTGAATATGGAGTTTAAGACTTAAGATACTGTTTACCCGAGATGTAGGAAATTTTTACTTATATCATTGTAATTATGTTTAAGTATGAATAGAAAATTAATTGGCATCCTGCCATATGCACAACAGTATTCTAGAAAAGACAGTAAGTATGTGCTAGAATTGCTGACTTCTGAATGCAGAGAATGGGTATTCTATCTCTTGAGAAGCATAGCCCCTCACTTCAACTAAGGGAAGACAAAATAATTCCTATAAATCAGGGTTGTGAAAAATTACGTGGGAAAGAGATGGGGAAACAGTGGAAACAGTGTCAGACTTTACTTTTTGGGGCTCCAAAATCACTGCAGATGGTGATTGCAGCCATGAAATTAAAAGATGCTTACTCCTTGGGAGAAAAGGTATGACCAACCTAGATAGCATATTGAAAAGCAGAGACATTACTTTGCCAACAAAGGTCCGTCTAGTCAAGGCTATGGTTTTTCCAGTGGGCATGTATGGATGTGAGAGTTGGACTGTGAAAAAAGCTGAGAGCCGAAGAATTGATGCTTTTGAACTGTGGTGTTGGAGAAGACTCTTGAGAGTCCCTCGGACTGCAAGGAGATCCAACCAGTTCATCCTAAAGGAGATCAGTCCTGGGTGTTCATTGGAAGGACTGAGGCTAAAGGTGAAGCTCCGATACTTTGGCCACCTCGTGCAAAGTGTTGACTCATTGGAAAAGATCCTGATGCTGGGAAAGATTGAGGGCAGGAGGAGAAGGGGACGACAGAGGATGAGATGGCTAGATGGCATCACCGACTCGATGAACATGAGTTTGAGTGAACTCTGGGAGTTGGTGATGGACAGGAAGGCCTGGTGTGCTGTGATTCATGGGGTCACAAAGAGTTGGACAGAACTGAGTGACTGAACTGAACTGAACTGAACTGAAGACTCATAGTCAGAGGATCATTAAAGGAAACTTTTCCAGTCTAGAAAGAAAGAAATACAACCAGTGAGAAAGTTAAAAAGTAGAAGATCCACAGTTACAGAAAATGGGAGACCTCATCTATTCTGGTTCTTCCCTCGTGGCTCAAAAGGTAAAGAATCTGCCTGCAAGGCAAGAGACCCAGGTTTGATCCCTACAGGAAGAAATGGCAACCCAGTCCAGTATTCTTGCCTGGAGAATCCCATGGACAGAGGAGCCTGGTAGGCTGCAATCCGTGGGGTCACAAAGAGTCGAACATGACTAAGCAAGTAACGCTTTCACACTTCCATCTACTCTGAGCTTTGCCAATGCCTAGCTAAAGAGCTGCTAGCTATTGGGCATGCTTCTTCACTTTTCTGAGCTTTGGCAGCAGAGTAAAATTGGACAATAATCTTTAGAAGCTTGTGTATATCTATAATTCCATGATTTCACAATATACAAATATACAATTTACACAATTTTACACAAAATATACAATTTTCACAATATACAATATACTTAGCAGCTATTTTATTAAACCTTTAAGAAATACAACAGGATATCTTCAATATTAAATGTACTGGGAGAAGCCAGAGTTAGATTTTCAATATACCTAAGATGTTGTTCAAAAATAAGATCACAGATCTAAAGATAAATTGTCTATTAAATGTCAAATTTGGATTTTTTATTTGTAAAATTGAATTTTCCACTATGCCTAGGAATCTAGAATGCTTGCATTTAACAATCAAAACAGTGTGTCCCCAGGTCATATGGGAAACACACAGATCATTGGAAAATATCCATTTCCTTTCTTTGTTCTTTTCTAAACTCATAATCAAAATATTTACATGAAACTAATAAATATTTATGGACCTTTATTTGGTCCCAAGACTGTTATTATACTTTATTTTCAGCTTTATATGGATGTCCGCATTTTATTCTCATAATCTTTTAAAAATTAGTGCTATTATTTTCATTATTATTCTTATTTTACAGAGGAGGAAAGTGAAGCATAAATAGGTTGAAAATCTTGCCTGCAGTCATATAGAAAGGAAACAGCAGAATCAGAATTTGGACCAATACAATTAGATTACATATATAGTTCCACCCAGCTAGTGATTTTCTTTTTTGTCATTTACTACTTTTTTTATATTCCTAGTAGACTATTTGTTACTATCTGCCTTGCATATTTTAAATTATGAATGTATCTGTTCCTGCTACAATAGTTCCAATAGCAGCCAGGCCTTGTATTTTATATATTTATAGGCCTGGCCTTATAAATCTTATGAAAGTTTGGGGTTTCCCAAACTTTTAGCATGGCATCTTGTTTACATTTTGTGTATATTTTTCATATTTGTTCAGCAGTTTAATGACCTTCCTGATTTTATAAAATCTCGATTCAGTCATTCCTCCAGTGTACATTGTGATTGGTGCCTCTCACCTAAGCCTTCTGTGTATTCTTGTCACGGAAAGCCTGTAAATACATTGCCTAGACCCCTTGCCAGATATGACTACCCATCAGTCACTTGTCTACAGAGGCACTGACGGAAGATTGAAGGGTAGGAAGAAGGCATAAGCCATTTTTCCAGCTCTGGCAGTGCCTCTAGCAGTGGCTACAGCGGAAGCAGAAACAGCAATAGCAGGCAAATATAATATGTATTCCAGGCTCCCTACAGACTGTTCAGCTCCAGGAACAACAGTCTCATTAGTATAGAGATCATGAGCTATGGATAATAAAGTTTTCCCTGTTGCTTCTCCAGCTTCGTGGGATAACGTTATCCCGATGTTCCTAATTTTCACCTCTTTTTGTTTATGTTTCAAACTCCTAACATCTTAGTAGCCAATTTCTAGTATTAAGTTACTTCTGTTTTCATTGTTCTTATTGGATACTAACTTGATACACCTCCCAAAGTATACTCATTGTTCTCTCTGACTAAATTTGAGAAAACCCTGATATTCCTGATTTCATTTAGGGAAATATATGCCAATCTAAAACCACCTCTTACATTAGGGTACTCTATAGACTCTTGTGAGTCCCTTGGACTGCAAGGAGATCCAACCAGCCCACCCTAAAGGAGACCAGTCCTGGGTGTTCATTGGAAGGACTGATGCCGAGGCTGAAACGCCAATACTTTGGCCACCTCATGCAAACAGTTGACTCATTGGAAAAGACCCTGATGCTGGGAGGGATTGAGGGCAGGAGAAGGCCACAACAGAGGATGAGATGGCTGGATGGCATCACCGACTCAATGGAATGAGTTTGGGTGAACTCCAGGAGTTGGTGATAGACAGGGAGGCCTGGCGTGTTGCAATTCATGGGGTCGCAAAGAGTGGGACATGACTGAACGACTGAACTGAACTGAACTGATAGATGACTAAACTCTGCTACTGTGTGCGTGTGTGTGTGTGTGTGTGTGTGTGTGTGTGTGTGTGTATTTGACTGTACTGGGCCATAGTTGTGGCATGCAGAATCTTTAGTTGCAGCACATGAACTTTTAGTTCTGATGTGTGGGATCTAGTTCCCTGATGAGGGATCAAATGCAGGCCCTCTGCATCGGGAGTATGGGGTCTTAGCCACTGGAACACCAGACAAGTCCTTTTTTTTTTTTTTTTTTTTTACTATGTATTAACTTGTTTTAAAGCTCAAAGTGTTACTTCTTCTTGACATTATACCCAAATACAGAGTCTTTGTCATAGTATGTTATTCTGTATATTAGCCACAGAATATGACAAGTTGAGATGAAATTCAGCTATCTATGCATTAGATACATGCATTCATTTATTCACTCACCAGAAATGTTTATCACACTCCTATTAGATAACACACACTCTTCAAGACTCTAAGTATAAACTGATGAGCAAGATAGCCAAATAGTTGTTTTTGTGGATCTGACCTTCTGTTTTATTGGAGGCAGATAACAAATTTATAAATAAAATCTTTGATAAAATAATATGTAGTCCATATATATATCAGATAATTATATAGAATGATGCCTTATCAGGATGACCAGAATACAACCTCTACTATGTGAAAATGGCATTCATTTCTTTGGTCATTCTCCCCAAGACTAATAGCCATAGTCTAATTATGAGAAAACCATCAGATAAACTCAAGTTGAGAGACATTCTGCAAAATTCCTGACCAGCACTCCTCAAAACTGCAAGTTTATCAAAAAACTAGGAAATTCACAGTCTAGAGGATTCCAACTCTTATCACAGTTACTCCCTCAACATTATAAGGATAAAATTACTACTTAAATAAGTTATTAATATATTCATTCTTTCTTATAGATGTTATGTGCTGGACCAAACAAAAATGAATTGAATCAATTCTAAGAAAATGTTTAACAATCAATCAAATGCTTTCAACATTTAAGTCCCTTGAATAGACACACATTTTCAAGCAGTGAACTCAACATCTGAAATTACTGCTTAATCCCAAAAGAACACTTTCTTTTATCAATTAAACTCATTACATTTGAGTGTTCAGTTTCTTCTAGTACACTATTTTACTCATTATATCCAAGTAATATGTTGTAGATATAAGAACTATTAAATAAATTTCCTAAAATAAACCTGTGAAATGCTGTGAAACTGCTTCACTCAATATGCCAGCAAATTTGGAAAACTAAGCAGTGGCCACAGGACTGGAGAAGGTCTGTTTTCATTCCAATCCCAAAGAAAGGCAATGCCAAAGAATGCTCAAACTACCGCACAGTTTCACTCATCTCACATGCTAGTAAAGTAATGCTCAAAATTCTCCAAGCCAGGCTTCAGCAATATGTGAACCATGAACTTCCTGATGTCCAAGCTGGTCTTAGAAAAGGCAGAGGAACCAGAGATCAAATTGCCAACATCCGCTGGATCATCGAAGAAGCAAGAGAGTTCCAGAAAAACATCTATTTCTGCTTTAATGACTGTGCCAAAGCCTTTGACTGTGTAGATCACAATAAACCATGGAAAATTCTTCAAGAGATGGGAATACCAGATCACCTGACCTGCCTCTTGAGAAACCTGAATGCAGGTCAGGAAGCAACAGTTAGAACTGGACATGGAACAACAGACTGGTTCCAAATAGGAAAAGGAGTACGTCAAGGCTGTATATTGTCACCCTGCTTATTTAACTTCTATGCAGAGGACATCATGAGAAACGCTGGGCTGGAAGAAGCACAAGCTGGAATCAAGATTGCTGGGAGAAATATCAATAACCTCAGATATGCAGATGACACCACCCTTATGGCAGAAAGTGAAGAGGAACTGAAAAGCAGCTTGATGAAAGTGAAAGAGGAGAGTGAAAAAGTTGGCTTAAAGCTCAACATTCAGAAAACGAAGATGGCATCCCGTCCCATCACTTCATGGGAAATAGATGGGGAAACAGTGGAAACAGTGTCAGACTTTATTTTGGGGGGCTCCAAAATCACTGCAGATAGTGACTGCAGCCATGAAATTGAAAGATGCTTACTCCTTGGAAGGAAAGTTATGACCAACCTAGATAGCATATTCAAAAGCAGAGACATTACTTTCCCAACAACAGTCCATTTAGTCAAGGCTATGGTTTTTCCAGTGGTCATGTATGGTTGTGAGAGTTGGACTGTGAAGAAAGCTAAGTGCCGAAGAATTGATGCTTTTGAACTGTGGTGTTGAAGAAGACTCTTGAGAGTCCCTTGGACTGCAAGGAGATCCAACCCGTCCATTCTGAAGGAGATCAGCCCTGGGATTTCTTTGGAGAGAATGATGCTAAAGCTGAAACTCCAGTACTTTGGCCACCTCATGCGAAGAGTTGACTCATTGGAAAAGACTCTGATGCTGGGAGGGATTGGGGGCAGGAGGAGAAGGGGAAGACAGAGGATGAGATGGCTGGATGGCATCACTGACTCGATGGACATGAGTGCATTCCGGGATTTGGTGATGGACATGGAGGCCTGGCGTGCTGCAATTCATGGGGTCGCAAAGAGTTGGACACGACTGAGCGATTGAACTGAACTGAAAATAAACCTGCTGGAGGAGTTTTACAATCATATTTTTCAGAGTATAACTGAACCTTTATAAAGCATTTTTCACAATTTACCAGGGACAGATGGCCAGAAAAGGCAACATAGAGGAAAGTGATATTAAAACTACAATGGATCTGCCATGTAAAGAACAGGGGAAGGGAATTCCAAGCAGAGAGAAAAACAAGCTCAAAGACACAGGCTTAAATTATATTGATTCCCTTTCAAAGTACTCTTCATAGATTTATTCAGTTATGTATTAATATCAATATCTCACATTGTCCTAGACATGAATTTATACCATTGACATGTTTTTGCCTAAACATATTAGAATCATGTTTACGAACCCGTAAGAAGCAAATTATAGACTCACAGAGCTACAGAGCCCATGGGATCATACAGTCTAATTTTCTCACTCTGCGAGTCAAGTGAGGACCAGAGTGTATAAGGGACTAGGATTACATAGTATCTAGCTCACAGAATCAGATTATTTTACCCTCCCATAACAACGTTCAAAATGGATCTACAAGATTCAGTTTTAAAGTTCTCACTTTGAATTATTTAAAAAGCATTAGCCTAAAACAAATTTGTGGCAGGTTTTCACAAAATCAGTTTCGTTTCCCAAATGGGTTTATTACCAGTGAGTAACCCCCAGAACTTTGCCTTTTAAAGGAGGATTTAAAATGCCATATTTTTCTTCACTGGTAGAAAATCTAAAAAGAAGAAATAAAGGTAACCGAAAGATAGAATTTGGTTAAGAGTGAAAGCAGATATAAGTAGATCATTAAAACATAAAACTTCAGTAATGCTTAAACTAACACATAAATAGGGGCTAAAGTATTTTATGAATAAACCAGACTTTGTCACATGAACTAACGTTTGCTAAACAATCAGAGGTTATTAAGAAATTTTCTTCTAAGGAATTGGAAAAGAAATGGGGGAACTCTATTTGCTGTGTCTGAAGCAAGGAATAGTCTTAAACTATCTATCAAAAGCAAGTAGTATGAAAGAGGAAACACTTTGTAGGAATTACAGTAACGCTGGAGGAGCCTCTGATCCCAGCGTACTTCCTACCATTGTCATGATTTACTGGTCAACTCCCCAATAAATCAAAGCTGCTCAAAATGTTAAGATGAGACACACAACTTTTTGAACATAGTTACTGTGTAATTGTTTCCTCAGGCACATTTTTCATATGGATTACTTTCTCACTGATTTTATTTTTTTTCCCCTAGTAGAGATTCACGTGAAAACTTAAAAAAAGAAAGATATTCCTTTAGTGCACATTTTAAATTATGTTTCCTAGGGTGAGGTACACAATTTATGTTTAACTTTTTTATAGCACTGGACCACAGAGGGAGAGTAATTTGATTCAGAATAATATGAGTAAGTAACTAAGGTTCATAGATAAGCACAGTTTGATAAAATCCTATAGAAAAAAAAAAACTAAATGTTTATAAGTAATTATTGGAGGAATGTGTTTTTTACTCCTATCTCCCTACTTCCTCTTCTCCTTAAGTCTTCTCTGACTCCTGTTTGACTTTCAATTTAATTAACATATCACATTGGCTATTAAAAATAAATTAAAAACCTAGTCTCTTCTGACCCAGAACTAATATACTTGCTGTCACTTTTCTCTAGCCTTATTGTAAACTTAATTTTAATGAATCTTGGTTTCCAGCCAAACATCCTTGACATTGCTCTTCGGATACCTTATTCACCAACTTTCACAGTATGGTTATCAGCTGCACCTCTACCCCTACACCCCTACACATACACAATGAGGCTCCATGCTAAATTTTCTACTCTTTCAGGTTCCATATCTGTACAATGAAAAATTTGGGAATAATTGATAGAAATCTCCATGTAATTTAGCCAAGATTGGGCTTCCCTTGCAGCTCAGCTGGTAAAGAATCTCCCTGCAATGCGGGAGACCTAGGTTCAATCCCTGTGTTGGGAACATCCTCTGGAGAAGGGAAAGGCTGCCCACTCCAGTATTCTGACCTAGAGAATTCCATAGACTGTATAGTCCATGGGCTTGCAAAGAGTCTGACATGACTGAATGACTTTCATTCTCCTTCCATATCATTTTGTGGAAAAACTTTGTCCCTGTTGATCTGATAAACCAAGTAAATGTTCTATTCTGTACTCATATGGTTTTGGAAAAGGCTACTGCTGCTGCTAAGTCGCTTCAGTTGTGTCCAACTCTGTGCGACCCCATAGACGGCAGCCCACCAGGCTCTGCCGTCCCTGGGATTCTCCAGGCAAGAACACTGGAGTGGGTTGCCATTTCCTTCTCCAATGCATGAAAGTGAAAACTGAAAGTGAAGTCACTGAGTCGTGTCCAACTCTCAGCGACCCCATGGACTGCAGCCCGCTAGGCTCCTCCATCCATGGGATTTTCCAGGCAAGAGTACTGGAGTGGGGTGCTTGGAAAAGGCAGACCAATGCAAATCTTTCAAACAAAGCATTCATCATTTCTCATAGAATTTAATAGAAATTTAGATCAGGAGAATTTATAGCCATCTTCAACAAGAGTTTTCCATTTCCATTCTATTCCATTTGGAAGTTTCCATTTCCAAATCCATATTGGATTTATCCAATAAAAGAAATACCTCTGGCAATCATGTTAACCCTATAACTGTCATCAAGATCCAGCTATTGTTGTGAAAATAATATTATTCTTAAAGGAAGAAAGAGAAGTGCCGGGAGCCAGCGTGAGGAACTTCGCCCATGGCAAAGGTCATGAGGAAGGAGGCTCGGCATATGCAAAGGCGGGATCAAGCCTCAGGAGACCCCTGTTCCCGAGCATCTACCCCCAAAACCAGAGTCTGCCTACTTTACTGCTTTATGCTCTCACCTACACCTCTGACTTTATGGGGGGCTGTCCCCCACCACCTCTCTCAGAGAAGGAGTTAACTTACAGCTCCAGTTAATAAAAATTCCTGGGCGTGACAAGAGTGTTTCAACTTACAAACTCCTCTGAAGTTTCTCTAGCCTACCTGAACAGGTTCGTCCGGCCACATGTGATTGTTCACAGCCTCCCAATCATGAGAGGCACGATGTTTTAAACTTTCTAAAAATAGATTCTTTTGAGAAGTTAGAAATTATTAGCATAGTGGGTTGACTAGGAATTATATTGGTGAAGGGTTTTTCATTTATTGGGCCAATGTTTGCTGCTAAGTCTCCATATTCCCTACCCTTATACACATTAATGAATATAACTAGCGTATAGGAGAAATAAGTATTAATCTTTGATATTAATCATGTTAAACCTTAGGCTAAGTAAATTCCTTTCTTAATAGTAATGCACTGCACCTTCACCCTATAGGAATGCAACTTTATCTGGTGCCTTCAGAGGGTGGTGCCTGGTTTAAGAAAATTCACCCCTGGAAAAAATAGGTTTTCTGGTTGACTGACTGTTATCAGAAAGAAAGGGTCATAAAATGTTAGCAGGCCTCATGGCCAGAAGATGATGTAAAGCTCCTAAGACCTTTGTTATACATTTGTATAAAGCACGTGATTTTGATAAGGGTCAGGTCGGCTGACCATGCGTGACTCTGTATTTATCCCTATGTATAACAAAAAGTATATAAGTGGACCTGAAAAATAAAGAAATGGACCAGTTCCTGGAAAGACTGGTTTTCCCCCGTGTGGTCTTTTCTCGTTCTCTTCTCTGGCTGAATTCCCATCTGGAGTGTGGAGACTCATCTTGTCTACTTACTTGCTCTGGCTTCTAAGACCCATGGGAGAGGGAGCCCAAGGCGGGGCACCCTCCACTATTCAAGCAGGCGCCGGTGGCCTACGTAGATGGTGCAAACTCCTTATCTTGGAGTTTTATTGGTTTTCCACATAAACCAAGTTATTCAGCCTCTTTTTCTCTACTTATTTTCCTAGTACACTATTTCTTTCTAATCTCCCTCTGTATGTTTAATTAAGCAATTAATTTCTCAGACACCAACGCCACCTCCACTTCAAATTCCCTGGATCCACCAGGACTGGACCCCAGCCGAGAAGAATAAACAAGGGGGAAAGAAGGGAAGGGGAATAGGAGAGGGAGGGAGGGGAGGAGGAAGATAACTATGAGAGTCCTTGCCAATAATAAGAAGGAGCACCTTGTGGAGAAAGTTCCCATAGATGTTTGTAGAGTATGGCACCCCACTCCAATACTCATGCCTGGAAAATCCATGGACGGAGGAGCCTGGTAGGCTGCAGTCCATGGGGTCACTAAGAGTTGGACACGACTGAATGACTTCACTTTGACTTTTCACTTTCATGCATTGGAGAAGGAAACAGCAACCCACTCCAGTATTCTTGCCTAGAGAATCTCAAGGATGGGGGAGCCTTGTGGGCTGCCATCTATGGGGTCTCACAGTTGGACACGACTGAAGTGGCTTAGCAGCAGCAACAGCAGCAAGTCTTCAAAAAATTACAGACTTAGACATATATGAGACATTTCCTGTTTGGAGGTTGAAATATTACTTGAATAACTTTTCAGATGTATTTGGCTAAATGGTAGGATTAATTTACTCATTTTAGGTATTTTTCTTTAAGGTACTGCTGTATAGTTGATTTGACATAATCAGAATCAATTAGTCTGCAGATGCTCACTATTTTGGTTCTTCATATTTTCTGTTTTAAAATGTACTCTTTAATTGAGCTGGTAGTTTTGTTCACAAAGATTGTTTAGACAATTTCTAAGTTATTTATATCCCCTCAATTTGATTTATGTTTAATTTTAACTTAAAGAAACTTTGCAGTCCTAAATATTAAATTTGGCTCAGTAAAATCAAGGAATCAGTAAACAAATTTGGCTCCACTTCATGAAGTCTGACTTATGAGATTTTATAAATTTAGTCTCATAAATTGGTAAACATGAACAAAGAACTATGTATCATGGTGAATTTATGAAACTGCATGGTGAATTAGAAACACAGACCCCAAAATAATATTGTGAACAAAATCCAAATCCTATAGTCTTGCTTTCCAATAGCAAAATAGAATTCCTTATCTGTTTTGAGGTTCACTGAAAAATTAATAAGGCACCAGCTTATGTACTTGTACAGACATATCAAATCTAACCTCTCATTTGTTGTTTTGAATCTCAGTTTTCAAGTTATTATATATCTATGTCTTTAAATCTCTTTTAAATGTCTTCAAAATGTCATTTTAAAGAGATTCGCTTTAAATTATTTTTAAATGATTGTAAATTTATAGAAATATTACAGTATCCCAAAGAATTCCCATCACAATCACACAATCCCCCAATAATCAACATTTAAAATACTTGATTTTCTCTCTCCCTACCCATCTTTTATATGCTTATTATAATACAAAATGGTATAAAATTATATATTCCATATTATTTTCATAAAAGATACCTATATAATTTTTATAAACCACTGGAGCATAAGTTGTAGACTTGATGTTTTATTACTGCTAAATATTTCAATATGAGAATGGACATAAGATTTGAATAGATATTTTTGTAAAGAGGCATAGATAGCCAATAGGTTCATGAAAAGATATTCAATTGCTAATCATCAGAGTATTGGAAGAAAAGAGAACCCTTGCCCACTGTTGGTGAGAATGTAAATTGGTGTAGTCACTACAGAAAGCAGCAGAGGTTTCTCAAAAACTTAAAAATAGAATTACTATATAATCCAGCAATTCATTTTTGTATTCTCAAAGAATACAAAAATACTAAAACAAAAAATTTCTGCACCCCCATGTTGTGAAGAACTGACTCCTTGGAAAAGACCCTGATGCTGGGAAAGACTGAAGGCAGGACGAGAAGGGGATGACAGAGGATGAGATGGTCGGATGGATTCACCAACTTGATGGACATGAGTTTGAGCAAGCTCTGGAGTTGGTGATGGGCAGGGAAGCCTAGAGTGAAGCAGTCCATGGACTCATAAAGAGTTGAACATGACTAAGTGACTGAACTGAACTGAACTGATGTTCATTGCAGCATTATTTACAATAGTCAAGACTTGGGGGCAACCTAAATGCCCAACATTTGTGTGAAAGTCGCTCAGACATGCCCGACTCTTTGCAACCACATGAACTATGCAGTTCATGGAATTCTCCAGGCCAGAATACTGGAGTGGGTAGCCTTTCCCTTCTCCAAGGGATCTTCCCAACGCAGGGATCAAACTCAGGTCTTCCGCATTGCAGGCAGATTCCTTACCAGCTGAACCACATGGGAAGCCAGGGGATCTTCCCGATCCAGGGATCAAACACAGGTCTTCTGTACTGTAAGCAGATCCTTTACCCACCAAGCCATCAGGGAAACCCTCCAACAACAGATAAATAGATAAAAAAAGATTTAATTTACATATATATATATATACATATATAGTTTTTATATAAAGATGTTCAAATAAAAATTTACTTCTGCTTCATTGACTAGTCTTTGATGGTATTGATCACAAAAAACTGTGGAAAATTCCTAAAGAGATAGGGATACCAGATTATCTTACCTGCCTCCTCACAAACCTGTATGCAGGTCAAGAACAACAGTTAGAAAAGGACATGGAACAATAGACTGGTTCCAAATTGGGAAAGGAGCACATCAAGGCTATGTATTGTCACCCTGCTTATTTAACTACTATGCAGAGTACATCATGTGAAATGCCAGGCTGGGTGATGTACAAGCTGGAATCAAGTTTGCAGCAATATATATATTGTTGTTGTCCAGTCACTCAGTCGTGTCCAACTCTGCCACCCTATGGACTGCAGCACAGCAGGGATCCCTGTCCTTCAACAACTCCCAGAGCTTGCTCAAACTCATGTATTTTGAGTAAGTGATGCCATCCAACTATTTCATCCTGTATCATCCCCTTCTCCTCCTGCCATCAATCTTTTCCAGCACCAGGGTCTTTTCTAATGAATCAGCTCTTGACATCAGTTGGTCAAAGTATTGAAGCTTCAGCATCAGTCCTTCCAATGAATATTCAGGACTGATTTCCTTTAGGACTGACTGGTTTGATCTTGCTGTCCAAAGGCCTCTAAAGAGTCTTCTCTAACACCACAGTTCAAAAGCATCAATTCTTTGACACTCAGCCTTCTTTATGGTCCAACTCTCACATCCATACATGACTATTGAACCATAGCTTTGATTAAATGGATCTTTCAACAAAGTAATGTCTCTGCTTTTTAATATTCTGTCTAGGTTTGCCATAGCTTTTAATTTCATGGCTGCAGTCACCATCTGCAGTGATTTTGGAGCCCAAGAATATAAAGTCTGTCACTGTTTCCACTGTTTGTCCATCTATTTGCCATGAAGTGATGGGACTGGATGCCAGGGTCTTTGTTTTTTGAATGTTGAGCTTTAAGCCAACTTTTCCACTCTCCTCTTTCACTTTCATCAAGAGGCCCTTTAGTTCCTCTTCACTTTCTGCCATAAGTGTGGTGTCATCTGCATATCTGAGGTTTTTGACATTTCTCCCAGAAATCTTGATTCCAGCTTGTGATTCACCAGCCCGGCATTTCTCATGATGTCTTATGCATATAAGTTAAATAAGCAGGGTGATGATATATAGCCTTGATGTTTTCCTTTCGCAGTTTGGAAACAGTCCATTGTGCCATGTCCAGTTCTAACTGTTGCTTCTTGACCTGCATACAGGTTTCTGAGGAGGCAGGTAAGGTAATTTGGTATTTGCATCGCCGCAGTTTTTTTGTGATCTACACAGTCAAATATTTTAGTGTAGTCAATGAAGCAGAAGTGGATTTTTTCTGGAATTATCTTGCTTTTTCTATGAACCAGTGAAAGTGAAGTCATTCAGTCATGTTCTATTCTTTGCGACCCCATGGACTGTAGCCACCAGGCTCCTCGGTCCATGGGCTCCTCGGTTCAGGGTCCAGGTAAGAGTGCTCGAGTGAGTTGCCATTACCTTCTCCAGGGGATCTTCCCAACCCAGGGATCGAACCCAGGTCTCCTGCATTGTAGGCAGACACTTTACTGTCTGAGCTACCAGGGCAATTTGATCTCTGTTTTCTCTGCCTTTTCTAAATCCAGCTTGAACATCTGGAAGTTCTCAGTTCACAAATTCCTGAAGCCTAGCTTGGAGAATTTTGAGCATTACTTTGCTAGCGAGTGGAGTGGAACTGTATATAATGGAATATTACTCAGCCATAAAAAGAATGAAATATTGCTATTTGCAACAAAATGGATGGACCTGGAGGGCACTGTTCTTAGAGAAGTAAATAAGATAGAAAAAGACAAATACTGTAGACAGGCCACTTATATGTAGAATCTAAAAAATATATTTTAAAAAAAAAGGAAAAAACCTGCTGAGCTCATAGATACTGAGAAAACATTGGTTGTTGTCATAGGTGGGGATTGAGGAATGAGTAAAAAGTGTGAAGGAGTTTGAAAGGTACTCACTTTCAGTTTTAAAATAAGTCATGGGGATGTAATATAAAGCAGGGTGAATATAGTTAACAATACTATATTGTATATTTGAAAGTCTCTAAAAGAGTTAATCTTAAAAGCTCTCACCACGGGAAGAAAAAGGGTCATTTTTTTAGCTGTGTATGGTGGCCAGGGGTAATTAGACTTATTGTGATGATCATTCTGTAATACATACAAATATAAAATTATGTTATTATACCACTGAAACAAATCCAATGTCATATATAAATCATATCTCAATTTTTAAAAATAAAGAGTTCAGTATGTATTTCTTAACATACAAGGATACTTTCTTACATAACTAGAGCAGATCAAAATCAGAAAACCAAAACTGATATAATACCAACATTAATCCACAAGTTTAGTCAAATTTTGGCAATAGTTCCAATAATATTCTGCACAGTGAAAAGAGGGAGGGGATTATAAATACCTGTGCTTCATGGGCTTCCCAGGTAGTGCTAGTGGTAAAGAACCTGCCTGCCAGTGCCAGAGATGTGAAAGACCAGTTTCGATCCCTGGGTAGGGAAGATCCTCTGGAGGAGGGCATGGCTACCCACTCCAGTACTCTTGCCTGGAGAAGCCCATGGACACAGGTACCTGGTGGGCAACAGCCCATGTGGTTGCAGAGAGTCGGACAGACTGAAGAGACTTAGCACACACACGCACAGTTCATGACCCAGTGCAGAATGATGTGTCCACTCAGTGTTATGTCTATTTACTCTCCTTCAATCTGTACGTTTTTCTGTATTCCTTGTATCTTATAACCTTAAAGTTTTTTAGTGTATAGTTCAGTTGTTTTGTAGAACTTTGGGTTTGTTGCCTATTTACTTTTATTGTCTATTTATCCCACAAGTGGCATTGTGATCCTCTATCAGTATTAGCCTTTATCTTAGAAGAGGCCCCCCAGAAAAAGAGGCTCACTGGTAACCCAGAGGAATGACCAAAGAATTTAAAGAAGAGTTTAGATTTACTTTTATTCCAGATTCTTCATTCCAGAATGACCTTGAATCCTCCAAACCACTGGACATCCCCTCCGCCCACAACCACTTTTAGTGTTGTAGCAGCCCCTTGTGTCTTTATTAGGCTACACCCCACTGTCTTGCATGCAAGTGTCTTACAAAAGTCCTTGTTGTGTACGGGGAGGGGTGGGGGCGGGGGAGATAATCATCATTATATGCATATAGTGAGCCAAAATGATGTCTTACAGAAATCTAGTCTATACTGACAGAGGATAGAGAAATTTAAAATAGTCCTAGGGCAAGACTGTAAATTTATTTAAAATTCTTTTCCAGCTTTGTTGAGGTATAGCTGACAAAATTTGTACATATTTGATGTACAACATGATTGATCGACATATGTATACATTGTGAAATGATTACCACAATCAAGTTAATTCACACATCTATTTTTCCCCCTTCATTGTGGTAAGAACACTTATGATCTACTCTCAGCAAATTTCAATTATAAAATACAGTATATTAACCATAGTTACCTTACTATTAGATACACAGGATTTACTCATCTTACACCTGAAAGTTTGTACCCTTTTTGTAAACATCTTCCCATTTTCCCCACTACCCAGCCCCTAGTAACCACTATTATACTCTCTAGTTCTATGAGTTTGACTTATTTAGATTTCATATATACCACATTTTACTTATGGACTCATACAACAAAGGACATCCATATTTTGACAATTATAAATAATGCTGCAATGAATATGGGAGTACAAACATCCCTTTGAGATACTGATTTCATTGTCTTTGGATATATGACCAGTGTTGATATTGCTAGATCATTTGGTAGTTCTTCTTTTTTTGAGAAAGCTCTGTACTGTTTTCCAAATTGGCTATACCAATTTCATTTTCATCAATAATATACCATTGTTCCTTTCTTCCCCCATACTCTCAACAACACTTGTAATATCTTGGTTTGTTGAGAAAAGCCATTCTAATGAGTTTGAGGTGATATCTAATTATGATTTGATTTACATTTTCTGTTGTTGAGCACATCTTCATGTGTAACTGTTAGCTGTTCATTTTTCTCTTCTTTGGAAAAAGGTCTACTTGGTTCTTCTGCCCATTTTTTACTTCGGTTATTTGCTTTTTTGCTATTAGTTGTACAAGTTTCTTACATATTTTGGATATTAATCTCTGATGAGATATATGGTTGGTAGATATTTTCTCTCATTTCATAGGCTGTGTTTTCATTTTCTTGATTGTTTCTTTTGCTGTGCAGAAGCTTTTAGTTTATGGAAGTTCAACTTGTTTATTTTTGCTTCTTTTGCTTTTGCTTTTGGTGTCGTGTCCAAAAAATCATTGCCAAGATGAATATCTCTATGTTTTCAAATAAGCGCTCACAGATTCAAGTCTTACATTTAAGTTTTTAATCAATTTTGAGTCTATTTTTATATATAGTATACATGTCCAATTTCCTTCTTTTGCATGTGGATATTCACTTTTCCCAGTACCATTTATTGAATGCCCTGTTGTGCATTTTTGGCATCCTTGTCATAGATTAATGGACCATATATGTGTGTTTATTTCTAGGCTCTCTCTTATATTCCTTTCCTCTATGTGTCTACTTTATACTGGGACCATATTGTTTTTATTGTTATAGCTTTGTAATAAAGTTTGAAATCAGAAAATGTGACGACTCCTGCTTTATTCTTTTTCAAGATTATTTTGGCTATTGGGTTTTGGTGGTTCCACATAAATTTTGGGATTTTTTTTTATTTCAGTGAAAAACGTCATTGGAATTTTAGGGATTACATTGAACCTATAGAATGCTTTGTGTAGTATGAACATTTTCACAATATTAATTTGTTCAATCCAAAGACACAAGGCATCTTTCCATTTGTCTTGGTCAATTTCTTTCATCAGTGTCTTAGTTTTCAAGGATAAATGTATTTTTCCTCCCATGCACTGATTTTCACCAATCACTCCCTGCCTTAACAGGCTTCTCATTCCATAGTTGTAATTTATACTTTCTCTTAGTGTTTCCCTGGTGGCTCAGATGTTAAAGAATCTGCCTGCAATGCAG
The DNA here is from genome assembly GCF_001704415.2 of Capra hircus. NCBI lineage: Eukaryota > Metazoa > Chordata > Mammalia > Artiodactyla > Bovidae > Capra > Capra hircus. Next base: position 127,241,586 of record NC_030809.1, on the reverse strand, counting down.
GAGACCTAGGTTTGATCCCTGAATCAGGAAGATCCCCTGGAGAAGGGAAAGCCTACCCACTCTAGTATTCTTGCCTGGAGAATTCCATGGACAGGGAAGCCTGGGGGCCTACGGTCCATGAGGTCACAAAGAGTCACCACTGAGCAACTAACACTCACTCATACTTCCTCTGAACCTTCTCAGTACTGAGATACTATATTTGTAGTACATTTCATACACGGTTACCCCTGTTTTCTGTTCAAAGCCAGTGAAACTTTACAATTTTAGCACTATATCATGCCTGATGTACAAGTATTCCATCTACTACCAGTACGAGGTCCTCATTGCCAACTGACCAACTAGTGATCCAGCTACAAAATTCCCATTTAGTATGTCTCCAAAATGACTCTTGATACCATCCACCATAGTTCAAGTTCCTAGAAAACAGACTGAGAAAAATTTATGTGAAAATGGCATATTGGGGAGTGCTCTCAAGAATCACATCTGTAAGATATGAGGAAAGGAGATTGGGTAAGAGAGAAATTGAACTGCAATGCAGTTGCTACAGAGATATTGGGTAAACCCAAGAGAAGCTTTGAAGTTAGGGTGGCCCTTCAGAAAAGTCCCAAATGGAAACAAGATTGCCGGGTCTTCATAGCCTCTTAGTATAAACTGCCTCTGGGGAAGCAGCTATCTTCGACCCAGGGTGATTGCCTGGGAGCAATACAGCTATTATCTATGAGCAATCAATACTCCTAGAACCTGGAAGAATGAGTGTCTCAGTGAATGAGAGAATCTGGTGGCATACTACACATAACACTACAGTTCATTCATTTTGTTAAGTGCTCCGTTTTGCGAAAACAGTATAATTTTTAAAATTAATTTTGTCAGTGGACATTTGGTTTGCTTCCAGTGCTTTCCATTTGCAAAGTGTGCTGCTAAAATATTCTTGTACATGTTTTACAGTGCACTTGTACAAAGGTTTTTCTAGGAACAAGTACAAAAGATATTTTAACAACGCAGCTCAACTGCTTTGAAAATAGTTGAACAAATTTTGACTCGCAACAGCAATTTTGATTCACCAACAATCTGCCAACATTTGATATTGTCAGACATTTACAACTTTCCTCATCTAAAGAACATAAAATATATATCCTTGCATCTTATTTTATGTTTTTCCTTGTACATCAATATTAGGTATAAATGAGTTAAATTGGAATCAAGGCACTCCTAATAAAGATAGCTTCTAGAAAATGATAAGAATATCTTCAAAAACATCAAATTTAAATGAACATGTGTTACAGCTAGCTGAGTTACAACCAGCTGGATAGTTCTAGGAACATAGGTGAAGGGGTATTTACTTCCAAATTCTTCAAAATATATAAGCTCTTTGATAATTTTGTATTATAAATGATTTGTGTTTTCTTTAAAATTACCTCAGCATGAGTTTCCATAAGCCTGTTTTATTCTCTTTTAAATTATATCAGTTCTTTATTTTTTAAAAAAAACTTTTATTTCACATAGAATTTTAAAGAGTTCACCATATTTTTTTTTTCACTAAATAGGGTCCCTCTTCTGTGTGTAGAAGAACGAAACTCTCTCACGTCTTCTTTCACCCAAACAAGGTGCAAGAGAGTGGGCCCAGCATGCAATTTAGACATCTCATATTATGTTATCCAATAAAAACAGCTTTATTTGGTATACACACATAGCAACCACTAACTGGTCATAATAATCACATACTCTTACCAAAACTATTGCTCACAACTAAGGCCATGTGTGTATGATACATTCAACTCATCACATTACTCACTTAAAACCCACGTCCTAAAACTATATCCTCAACTGCATGATCTGCAATTACACATTGTGTTGCTATCTTACACAACCCATCTGGAATCTGCATGAATATTGCTGCCGACCCTCCCCACATTTCTGCTTGTCTTTCTCAACTGGCTCTTAAAACTTGAATGCTTCTATAAATGTGTTTTCTCTTCTTTCTCAAATAGAACATTCTCAATCCAACTTTCTAATTTAACTCCTTGTTAAACTTTGAGTTTGCAATTCCTTTTTCCTTGCCCTTTCAATGCCAATATTTTCTTTTGTTCCTTTATCTTCTCTCTCCTTCAATTTTCAAGTGCCCATCAATATTTTCCCCTTCCAATGCATTTTTCTTCCCTTTCTTTACATGTCTTATGTAAAGTTCTATGACTACTAATTTTTTTATGACTACTAATTTAAATATAATCATGACAATCCTTATTTAGTAAAGGTCCAACATTTTATTCATCTTTTCTTACATTCTACCTACCAGAAACATTTCTGGACACAAAACTCCAATCCTCAAATCAATTTCAGTTTTAGAGGGCATCTTTTTACAATGCAAAAGATGTAGAGTCCTATGAAATGTAACATTTGAGTCCTTCCTTCCCCAAACATAATAATGCATCTCTATTTAAAAATTAAATTTGGTGTTACTTTTTTTACTGGGTACATTAATGTACTGTTTTAGACAGATAGAAAGCATTTACTTTTATATTTTGATAAAAAAATATGAACTCTCAAGGGAATTTCTTCCTTATACTTCTCATTTTAAGATTTAATACAATAAAGTTATTTACTTTTGCCTCTGAAAAGATTTTTAATATTTAATATACATATAGGGTTATTATATTTAGCAAATAAAAATACAGCACACACAGTTAAATCTCAATTTTAGATAAACAGCATGTAAGTTTTTAGTATAAGTATATCCCATGCAATACTTAGAACATAGTTGTCCTAAGGAATATTCATCATTTATCTGAAATTCAAATTTAACTAAGCATCCTATAACATATTTGGCAACCATAAATCACACTTTAAAAACATAACTTTGTTTCCATATTTTAATACTCTAACAAATAAAATAGAAATAAAAATTATTTTGTTATTTGATGGCAATATACTTCAGGGCTTCCCAGGTGGCTCAGTCGGTAAAGAATCTGCCTGCAGTGTAGGAGACCTGGGTTCAATCCCTGGGTCAGGAAGATCCCCTGGAGAAGTAAATGGCAACCCACTCCAATATTCTTGCTTGGAAAATCCCTAAGGGCAGAGGAGCCTGGAAGGCTGCAGTCCATGGGGTCACAAGAGATGGACACGACTGAGTGACTAAACCACCACATACTTTCCCATTTCTTCTTTTTCATTCTAAGATGAAAATAGATCTCTTCTGGTTTATGGAGCACGATATAACTAAAAGTGCACCATCATCCGGTAACCTAGAGAGCCTATCACACATTCTGCAAACAAGCAATTATTTTTGTTTCCAAAAGACTGGCATGAGGAAATGAAAATTGAAGAGGAAGGCTGAATATGATCAATCCCATGAAGCATAAAGTGCCTTCAAGTTGCTTCTGTTTTTCTGGAGACTTTTTTGCTTTTTGTAGCTTAGACTTTAGCCTTTAGCCTTTAGCAAAAGCGTAAAGTATCCCAGGAGAGGGCATCTCCTTTATTCAAGCACGTAAATAGGCATCATGATGGTGTACAGGCTTCAAGTGGTCTAGGAATCTTTGCCATTATAACATAAGATGGTGCCTGTGTATGAGAATGGTACTTTCAGAAACTTAAAGGCATCTGTGACCCAGAAAATGTAAAGACTCAAGTGCTTTTAACCCTTGAGGGTAAATTTCAGGAGGATTGAGCTCATTTACCACAGGAGGATGTTAACGAAGTGTTACGTCCTGCAAAACACACAGAAACTTTGCTACTGGGAGAGTCACCCAATCAGATAATTCACAGATCATTTCATTTTGAATACTTCATACTATGTGTACTCTCTCTGTTTCCTATTTTTAAGACAATGTTTTAATAATACCACCTGAAATGTGATGCTTCACAATTGGCATATAGAATAAAAAAAAGAAAACATAACACCACTGTATTTAATATGACATATATTTTCTGCCAGATAAAATTGCCTGAAGTTTTATGCAAGATTTTCATCATCTCTCATTAAGCTTCTGTTACAATGTATAAAACGCAGTTGAGATTGTAATACTTGGAAAGCAAAACATCAATGACCTTCAAATGAACCTGCTAAGGAAATCATGTTGTGAGTCACTATGAAAAGTTGATGACTGGATATGTATTTGCTATGGTGAAAGAACAGGAAAGAATATTTAATTTGGACAGGTTAATTTTTTAAGTGTAAAGAATAAAAATTTACTTTAAATAGGATAAAATTGGTCTTCCATTAGAGTTGAGAAGGCCTCATTTTTTTAAAATACGTATACATGAGATATTAAAAAGTCTCATTAAAAATTTAGTCTCTATTCCTGCTATAATAGAGTTATAATAAAAACTAAACTGTTCACTTGTGCTTAATCCAGTGTTTAAGGAGAATTTATAGAATTGTATATATTCTATGTTCTGCCTTTTGGCAATTCAGAAAAATACAACTGTAATTCATATTTTATTACCCTCCAAAGAAGTATTATTAAATATATATTTTCAAAGTAAATTATAAAACATCAGAGATATACAGATGTCTTTTACTTAAAATTTAAAAACCAGATATCTATGTTTTAAAATTTGGATAACTTATAGACCATAATAAGTTTGTATTGACTTTTTAATGAATCACACTCTGTAATCTAGATAATTGCCTTGTATAGTATCAGGCACGGTAGGGAAAACATCAGTCCATTACACAACAGTATAGAAGCAGGTGAGTAAAATAATCAAAAAAGAAAGAAATAAAGCAGTCTCAAGAGATAAAAATTATTCCATGGATGTGGGGTCAACTATCTTTCAATCCTTTCACTGCACAGTTGTGTGGAAAATTGTTAATATTCATAAGAATATAAATCACAACTAATAGGAAATGTACCTTCACACCACTAAAAAATAGAGTTACAATAATAATCTTTTAAGAATGAATGATCCAGCAATTTTTTTTTGCACTCATAAACAACTGAAAGCATTAACAGGCATTGTCTTCCTGCAGAATTTCCAGTTGAGATTCCAGCTGGCAACTTTGAAAAATGATTGTTTGTCCCTTTATAGTGATTCATTCTGATACCCAAAGGACATAAAAAGGCCATCATAGTATTTCTGTTTACACAGAGAGTACAGTCAAAAGGCACAATCCCCTCACTGCACCTGGCTATTGCTTACTTGCAGAATTTCCTGGCCACTGAATTGAAAAAGGTAAACTGGATATCCAACAAGTACCATGAGTTCAGTATATTCAAACATGTTTAAACAGAATGAACTATTTTTCCACAAATATGTTGTCCTGTCAGTCACACAAGCCAGAAATATAGTAGTAATATTAGAAGAGTTGATAATAATAAAATTAATGACTGTCTTGTACTAATTTACCAGAAATGAATATCATAATATTTAGGGTAGAAATAAGGTCATTTCTATCTGCCCCATACCCAGTGATTCTTTCATTCTGTTAATCTCCTCTGTGCACAGTAAACTGTAGTAGAAATATGGATTTGGGATGAAACTCCAGAATTACCACTTGATGGCTACACATTCTTGGAAAACTATTTTAACACTTCCAAGTTTTTGTTTTCTTGCATATATACTAAAAAGACAATACTAAATGTCCAAGGTTAATCAGAAATGTTTTAAACCATCTAACACAGAGCCTGACATATAATAAAAGTGAAAGTGAAGTCGCTCAGTCGTGTCCGACTCTTTGCGGCCCCATGGACTGTAGCCCACCAGGCACCTCCATCCATGGAGTTTTCCAGGCAAGTGGGTTGCCATTTCCTTCTCCAGGGGTTCTTCCTGACCCAAGGATTGAACTCGGGTCTCCCTCATTGCTGGAGAAGGCGATGGCACCCCACTCCAGTACTCTTGCCTGGAAAATCCCATGGACAGAGGAGCCTGGTGGGCTGCAGTCCATGGGATCGCTACGAGTCGGACACGACTGAGTGACTTCACTTTCACTTTTACTTTCATGCATTGGAGAAGGAAATGACAGCCCACTCCAGTGTTCTTGCCTGGAGAATCCCAGGGACGGGGGAGCCTGGTGGGCTGCCGTCTATGGGGTCGCTAAGAGTCGGACACAACTGAAGCGACTTAGCAGCAGCAGCAGCTCCCTCATTGCAGGCAGACGCTTTACCATCTGAGCCACCAGGGAAGCCCACAAGCCATATAATAAGTACTCATTAAATAGCAGTCATCTCAAGTGTCAGTCTATCAAGGCATACTAGTCTGGCCTACAGCAGCCAGAGTGACACAGAAGCTTGTGGTTTAAGGCAGGACACATCAGTATAATCAGAAGCTTATCTGCCAGCTTCAGATATGAGTAAGATGTAATCTGACAACAGATAGGGTACTCATTCTGTCACATAATTACATGATGGTTCCCAGAGGAAGCCCTTCTCTATTAGTCGGAGTGATGAATAAGGTAAACTATGGATATACAGTGAAAATATTGGAGGGGGATGGAAAAATAAATTATGGAGTCATCACAGTTAATTCCTAAAGCTCCTGACCTGAAATCTGTAACTGATCACATAGCGTTTGGATTTATTATTCTATACCAAAAAAATTTTGTGTAATCCTAAAACATGTGGGCCACTATCCTACTATGAAAGAGCAACCATGGCCTTGCTGTTTACTTGGCTTCTTTTTGCCAATTTCAGTTTGAAATAGCTAAAGGTTCCTAATAGTATACAAGGGTCAAAAAATACTTCCTCAGGATATTAAGAAATGTTGCTGTAATTTGAGGGTAGATTGCAGAAGCCTTTTCAGATGACTCCAGATGCCCTGGCCACATCCTTCAACACCAGTAACCATGCTTTACAAACTAAATATGCTGAGGACTTTTCACTAAGTATTTAGTCCAGAACTGGTTATCTGACAACAGATTTCACTTGTATTTCTTTTGTTTCTTTCCTTTTAAAACTGTAACAGGATTTTCTCCAGTTAAATAATTTCCAAACAAAATTATAGCAGCATTCAAAAATAAATCACTTGCAAACATATTCAAGCTATGCTTTGAAAAGTCAACAAAAAGGTTTTGTCTGGTTTGGAGTGTCCCTGGAAGAAATTTCGGAGAAATGTTTGACCGGAAGGAGCAATTTTGTTTTCTTTTAACATACAAAATAATTTTATCCTGACAGCATATATGGCTTCACATAAAGAAAAGAAGAAACAGAGATAAACAAATGTGTAACAGAGAGACGGTTAAGATCAAAAGTTAAATGCTATTTCACATTCCCTTACCTGTGAGATCTTCGGGGTCAGCCTAAAATAGAGGGTTCCTAGTGAAGCAAGCAGCTGATATACAAATGTAAGAATTTAAGTGAGAGATGCTTTTTGCTTTTCTTGTTACTTGCATAAGCATCTGAAAAAGCAATCCTCATTTATTTCTCAATCTTAATCTTAATTTTTTGTTTTAATTTTTTGAAAATAAAAGGTTTTCCTTTGTTTGTTTTGTTGCCTAGGGAGATGGGTGGTAGAAGAGGAAATACGAACAAAATGAGAACTGTGAATAAGAGAAAATGGTACTAATTTTTTTTTCCTGTTAATTCAGAAATCTAAAAATACATGAAAAAAAAATCAAAGTTCAAGAGGAAGGTCAAATTATTATCCTGAGGATGTAGCAGCAAAAAGAGACCTGGATAAAATTAGGTAATATCAAGTACTGAGTACACATTCCTTTTTTCCACTGAGAAGTTATAGAGATTTTACACTGGAAACATAGAGACTGAACGCACAGAGCTTCGGATTCAGATAAACCTAAGTTCAAATCTCAGAACTAACATTTACATACACAAGAGAGATGAGAAAACTACTTGTCTAAGATTTTGTTTCCATATGTAATTATATTCACAGTGTTTTTAAGGAAATCGTATGAATTCATAAAACATTTTGGACACTTAAGAAACAAAGCCCTAGTAAATGACTGACATAATCATTGTCACTCTAGCTATACTACTTATTTCATGATACCACATACTTAGCATTGAACTTAATTTAACTTAAAGATTACTCTTAATCTTGCCTCCTCTGATCACTCAAGCTTCAATGAGGGTTTTTGTATGCATGACCTTCAAGTGAGTGTAATGAAAACAAAGATTCAAAGAATTTACATTTAAATTGACTGTTTTTCAGTGTTGAAAATTTCGTTTATAAGCAGTGGCCAATTCCCATAATGGCCTTTGTAATTCTAGGTTATCTTAGTAAGCTTTCGACAGTCTTATAGATATCTACAGCTTCCAGGACTACTGTTCTTAGACATAATATAAACAGGTGCGCTGGAAGGTGGTGCACTCAATTCTTTGAAACCTGAGATCCCATTTCTTTCACTAAATCTGGAGTCTCTGGGAGCTAAATTACCATCTAAAAAAGATATGTAGCTGCGTGGAGATTTTGTGGTGTTTTACAGTGTACCTCATCACAGAGAATTTTTCTTGAGGTTGGTGGGTTCCTTTGATCTCACCCATTCCATAACCAGCTTATCCTGGCATATGAGTCTTAACATTAGGTGACAAGTGCTCTATTAGCTATTAAATGCTTGACCAGTTCCCACCAATTTTGCAGCCTTGGCTTCTGAGATTTTCGGTAGCAATAAATTTATTATTATTTTCCAGAAGAGACTTCTTTATAGTGACAGACACTATAATGGCTTTTAATGGTTTCATTTGTGCCTACATAAATTTTGATGGGCCATTGGTCCACAACAACCTCTGAATTTCTTATTTCCCCAAGTGCCCAGTGGTCTATGTTATGACCATATCTTGAGGCCTTGTGGGTCCCTTACTGTCTGCCATCCTGCTTTTCTTAGATTGAGGGGTACTCATTATTTTTCCTTGAAATAACCTCTGAAGTTCAAGCAAACTTACTGTTTCTGGCTGCCTGGGCATGGCTCCTGAGATCTGTTAAGCCCTTCTGAAGGCACTTACTTTGAAGACAAGGTCAGCCACAGACTCAAATATTTCCCAGTAAATCTTACCATGAAACTCTCAAATCTGTGACACCCCCATTTTCTATCCTGTGAGAAATACATAGTCTCTCATACCTCAGTTTTCCACACAGAAGGGTTTGAACAAACTAACTCAAGATCTCAAAACATGAAACAAGTAGAACTTGATCCAACAGAAGCTTACCAAAGATTCCGGAGAAAGGCAGCACACCCAAAGGTTACCTTCACCTGCATCTAGGAGCTATCCCAGAATCTTTAACAGCTGTCTTAAGGTCCCATCTCATTGCCAAAACTGTAAGTGACAAAATTAAAAGTTTAGTAAGGAGTTTGATATTCTGTATTCAAGGGAAAATAATTGATGGATTATGGGAATAGAGTTCTTAACAAGCAGTGGATCACTGTTCCCCCTAAGCTGGCTTATATAAAACTTATATAGCATACTGTAAAAGTTATATAGCATACTGTAATTGTGAAATTCCTGGGTTCCAATTAAGAGTAGATATTTGGGAGAGAAAGGAGTTGTTTGTATATTGTTAGTAGTTTTAAAACTTTGACTTTAAATATCAAGAGAGAAAATATGTGTGTGTATAACATAGATATAGTTCATAATACTCTATCAAGTTGGAAGAATAAGTGAGGAGACAAGATCTGTTATATTAAATAGTAATATTTGAACAAATGAGCAAGGAAGGGAAAATCAGAAAGAACATGACTGAACTTAAATGCTGATGAGTCTCTGAGAATGAGCCTAACGACTTGAACTGCAGGCTAAGCTCTGGCAATTAACCAGAACAATAGAAACCATTATGCATAGATCTCTCTCATAGGTTGGAAGAATCCACAGCAGAAGAAATGTAGCCTAACATCACCAAACCCTCAAGAGACTGCAGTCTTATAGACAACCACCATTTAAGCCATGATTAGTCTTAGAGAAGCATAAAATGTAAGACTTCAAAGGGTTTGTCACGCGAGTGTATGTTCCTCGGTTCTTTGTCTCATCGCCACAAAGATTTGGAGCGACGGACATTAAAGCCGTCAGTGCGTCACAGCTCTTGGGTCTTGGACAAACCATGTTGTAGCTCTTAGAAAAATCAGTGTTACAGCTCTATTTTATTTAGAAGATAGCAGGAGAATACTTCCTCGAAGTGTGAGGACATGCCAACCCAAAGACTCGAAGAGAAGAGAGTGGAGGAGCATGTGGGGGAGGGAGGGAGGGAGAGTGAGAGAGGGAGAGAGAGAGAAAGAGCACACACACATAGGAGAGAAAGAGAGAGAGAAAGCGCTTTGGCTCCTCCTTTTATGTTTTTTCCTCCACCTGGGCCTGCCCTATGCAAATTCGGCTTAGCCAAGAGTGCTGTTTTTTCTACCTGAAGTCTTCACTCTGGTCCTTGGACTTTCCTTTGACCTTCCTTTGTTCTATTTTCATGGGATTTTCCCTTCCTTGTCTTATAGCCACTGCCATTTTGAACTCCTTTTCCCTATTCTACCTACCTAACAGGTTTTACACTGTCCAGGTAGCAAAGAAAAGTGGCTGAGATTTCTTGATTCTTTCCCTAACAGCCCTTCTCACCCCTCCACACACGCATCACCGCAGTGAAAGCACAGAATGGCTGAGAGAATTAATGGGCAGCAGAAGTGCTGAGGTTAGCTTGAAGAGGATGAAATATCCCATGGAAGCATCTTTTAGTTCTATAACAGTGTCTGAGAATAAGAGAAGAACATTTTCTAGTCTTAGAAGCTGAAAAATAAGACATAACAAAGTTCAGTTCAATTCAGTCTCCCAGTCGTGTCCGACTCTTTGCGACCCCGTGAATTGCAGCCCGCCAAGCCTCCCTGTGCATCACCAAACTCCCAGAGTTCACCCAAACTCATGTCCATTGAGTCAATGATGCCATCCAGCCATCTATCCTCTGTCGTCCCCTTCTCCTCCTGCCCCCAATTCCTCCCAGCATCACAATCTTTTCCAATGAGTCAACTCTTTGCATGAGGTGGCCAAAGTATTGGAGTTTCAGCTTTAGCATCAGTCCTTCCAATGAACACCCAGGACTGATCTCTTTAGAATGAACTGGTTGGATCTCCTTGCAGTCCAAGGGACTCTCAGGAGTCTTCTCCAACACCACAGTTCAAAAGCATCAATTCTTCGGTGCTCAGCTTTCTTCGCAGTGCAACTCTCACATCCATACATGACCATTGGAAAAACCATAGCCTTGACTAGATGGTCCTTTGTTGGCAAAGTAATGTCTCTGCTTTCGAATATGCTACCTAGGTTGGTCATAACTTTCCTTCCAAGGAGTAAGCGTCTTTTAATTTCATGGCTGCAGTCACCATCGGGAGTGATTTTGGAGACCAAAAAATAAAGTCTGGCACTGTTTCGACTGTTTCCCCATCTATTTCCCATGAAGTGGTGGGACTAATGCCATCATCTTCGTTTTCTGAATGTTGAGCTTTAAGCCAACTTTTTCACTCTCCTCTTTCACTTTCATCAAGAGGCTTTTTAGTTCCTTTTCACTTTCTGCCATAAGAGTGGTGTCATCTGCATATCTGAGGTTATTGATATTTCTCCAGACAATCTTGATTCCAGCTTGTGCTTCTTCCAGTCCAGCGTTTCTCATGATGTACTCTGCATAGAATTTAAATAAACAGGGTGACAATATACAGCCTTGACATACTCCTTTTCCTATTTGGAACCAGTCTGTTGTTCCATGTCCAGTTCTAACTGCTGCTTCCTGACCTGCATACAGATTTCTCAAGAGGGAGGTCAGGTGGTCTGGTATTCCCGTCTCTTCCAGAATTTTCCACAGTTTATTGTGATCCACACAGTCAAAGGCTTTGGCATAATCAATAAAACAGAAATAGATGTTTTTCTGGAATTCTCTTGCTTTTTCCATGATCCAGCAGATGTTGGCAATTTGATCTCTGGTTCCTCTGCCTTTTCTAAAACCAGTGTGAACATCAGGAACTTCACGGTTCACATACTGCTGAAGCCTGGCTTGGAGAATTTTGAACATTACTTTCTTAGTGTGTGAGATGAGTGCAATTGTGCGGTAGTTTGAGCATTCTTTGGCATTGCCTTTCTTTGGGATTGGAATGAAAACTGACCTTTTCCAGTCCTGTGGCCACTGCTGAGTTTTCCAAATCTGCTGGCATATTGAGTGCAGCACTTTCACAGCATCATCTTTCAGGATTTGAAATAGCTCAACTGGAATTCCATCACCTCCACTAGCTTTGTTTGTAGTGATGCTTTCTAAGGCCCATTGACTTCACATTCCAGGATGTCTGGCTCTAGGTGAGTGATCACACCATAACAATTATCTGGGTCGTGAAGATATTTTTTTGTACAGTTCTTCTGTGTATTCTTGCCACCTCTTCTTAATATCTTCTGCTTCTGTTAGGTCCATACCATTTCTTCCTTTATCAAGCCCACCTTTATCTACATTTCTGTCCTTTATCAAGCCCATCTTTACATGAAATATTCCCTTGGTATCTCTAATTTTCTTAAAGAATTCTCTAGTCTTTCAAGAACCAAAAACTGACTTCTGATTATTTTTTAATTTTAAAATCAAATATTAGATCCAAGAATCAAACAAGATGAGGGATACTATTATCGACGCTGAGTATTTAGTTTGTATACTAAATGAATAAATAGCTTGTATTTCTAGGAGTAAATGTGAGCTGCAAATAAACTAGCTCTTGAAATATTCAAGACAAGCTTTGAATTAGCTCAAAGCCTAATTAGATTAAGCTGAACCAGCTGCAATTTAACTACAAGAAGCAAAAGAAAAATGCTCTCTGTAGAATGATAATGTAATCTAAAAACAATATCGTATCTGAGATTTTTTATATGTAATAAATCTTACTCAATCAAAAATGGAAGCATTGGGAGTGATAAAAAAGGAAAGAAAATAAATAATTGACTAAAAATGAAATAAAGAGAAAAATCAACCAATAGAAAAAGACTGAGCAGAAATCAAGATATCAGAATGTTGAGAAAACAATTTCAAACAATAGCAATAAACATGTATAAATAGTAAGTGACAAAATGAATGATTTCAGCCAAGAACTATTTGGAACTATACAAAAGAATGAAATAGTAATTCTATAACTGAAGAATAAAAGTAATTGCAATAGATAGGGATTGGACAGCTCTGAAAAGAGAAGAAGTAAACTGCAAGGTGGCTCAGAAAAATAAATTTTTTAAATTTAATTTGATGCACAAATAGAAAAAAAAATTGTGAATAACAAAACTGTGTAAAAATATATGAGTCACTGTGAAAGAGTCAATCAATAGGTATTTGGAGTTGGTAAAGGAGAAGAGAAGGCAAATGCACCCCACTCCAGTACTCTTGGCTGGAAAATCCAATGGGCGGAGGAGCCTGGTAGGCTGCAGTCCATGGGGTTGCCAAGAGTCGGACACAACTGAGTGACTTCACTTTCACTTTTCACTTGCATGCATTGGAGAAGGAAAAGGCTACCCACTCCAGTGTTCTTGCCTGGAGAATCCCAGGAGTGGGGGAGCCTGGTGGTCTGCCGTCTATGGGGTCGCACAGAGTCGGACACCACTGAAGCGACTTAGCAGCAGCAGCAGCAGCAAAGGAGAGGAGAAGAAGTATCAGATAGAGGCAATATTTTAACAGATAATAGTCACAAATTTTTAAAAACCAATAAATACTTCAGAAAGCACTATACATCATAGCAGAACACATCCAGATAAGCTCAGTGGTCTTTAGTTATACCTAAAACTAACTAGATATTTAACTAAGATCTAACTACTAAATAAATTATCATGATATAAGAAGAATGTATCTACAACTGATTCAGTTCAGTTCAGTTGCTCAGTCGTGTCTGACTCTGTGCGACTCCATGAACTGCAGCACGCCAGGCCTCCCTGTCCATCACCAACTCCCAGAGTCTACTCAAACTCATGTCCATCGAGTCAGTGATGCCATCCAGCCATCTCATCCTCTGTCGTCCCCTTCTCCTCCTGCCCCCAATCCCTCCCAGCATCAGAGTCTTTTCCAATGAGTCAACTCTTCACATGAGGTGGCCAAAGTACTGGAGTTTCAGCTTTAGCCTCAGTCCTTCCGATAACACCCAGGACTGATCTCCTTTAGGATGAACTGGTTGGATCTCCTTGCAGTCCAAGGGACTCTCAAGAGTCTTCTCCAACACCACAGTTCAAAAGCATCCATTCTTCGGCGCTCCACTTTCTTCACAGTCCAACTCTCACATCTATACATGACCACTGGAAAAACCATAGTCTTGACTAGACGGACCTTTGTCGGCAAAGTAATGTCTCTGCTTTTGAATATGCTCTCTAGGTTGTTCATAACTTTCCTTCCAAGCAGTAAGCATCTTTTAGTTTCATGGCTACAGTCACCATCTGCAGTGATTTTGGAGCCCACAAAAATAAAGTCTGACACTGTTTCCACTGTTTCCCCATCTATTTCCCATGAAGTGATGGGACCAGATGCCATGATCTTTGTTTTCTGAATGTTGAATCAGTGGCTGCTAAAAGAAATTTGTGAAAGATTGCTGAGGAACTGGATATTTACAGGTCCTCAAAGGACTCTCCTTACAAATTCATTATAAATTATAAAATGAAAAAGGGAAAAAAATACAGAAGTTTGACAAATTAATGAAGTGATGGAATCAGGAAAGAAACAAATCAAAACTGTGTACCATCTGAGCAAATACAAGGATAAACTGGCATCATGTTAATGATATTCCTGACAAAAATACCCTGAATCTACAACGAGGAACTGTTAGATCAAACCACAATAAGGGACATTCTATAAAATAGCCAGATTAGTAATGTTCAAAAGTTGCATGGCTGTAAAGTCAAGGAAACACTGGGGAACTGTGTCAGGTTTAAAGTGTCTAAAGAGACACGACCAATATCGCCACATGTAATCCTGGCTGGATGGTTTCAGCATAAGTATAGGAAATTCGGTGAGCATTTGATGATAATAATTTTCAGTGTATCCTTCTTCATTTCCTGGTTTTGATGATTGGATTAGGATTATGTAGCAAAATAATCTTTTTTATAGGAATTACACACCAAATATTGTTGGATGATAGAGCATAATGTTCACAACTCACTCTAAAAATAGGCGAAGAAAAAAATCTTTTATACCATTCATGTGAATCTTCTGTCAGTTTGACTTTACTTGAAGCCTAATAAATACAGAATTTTTTAACTCATGGGTAAAATCGAAATTTAGAAAATTTGTGGCTAAACTATTGCCAAAATATTCTACAAGGAAATCTTTTATTTTCTTTTTTTAATCAATTTTCTGTATGTATTTATTTTTGACTGTGTTGGGTCGTTGTTGCTGCCTGGGCCTTTCTCTAGTTGTGGTGAGCAGGGGCTGCTGTCTAGTTACAGAGTGTGGGCTTCTTATTGCAGCGGCTGCTCTTGTTGCAGAGCACGGGCTCTAGGGCACACCGGCTCAGTAACTGTGGCATGTGGGCTCAGCAGTTGCAGTTTCCTGGTCCTAGAGCACAGGCTCAACAGGTATGATGCATGGGCTTTGTTGCTCTGCAGCATGTTGGCTTTGTTGCTCTGCTCCTGACCATAGATTGAACCTGTGTCTCCTGTATTGATAGGCAGACTTTGACCACTGAGCCACCAGGAAAGCCTTTATATTTTCTTTAAAAAAAAAAATAAGGATTATATTTTCCTGACATAAAATAGAGCCAGCACAGGCAGAACTAATATTTCATGTTAGAAGTTAGAATAGTGATCAGACCCCTGATGATTGAAGAAAGAGTAAGGTGGCAAAACAGGAATTCTCAGATTCACCATAATTCCTGTCAAAATTCCAACAGTTTTTTCTTTTCTTTCTTTTTTTTTTTTTTTTTTTTTGCAGAATTGGAAAGGCCAATTTTCATATTCATATAGAATTCCAAGGTGTCCTGGAGAGCCAAAGCAGTCTTGAAAAGAATACAATTGGAGGACTGATACTTCCTGACTTCAAAACTTACTGCAAAGCTATAGTAATTTAAAACAATATAGTGCTGGCATAAGTACAGACATATAGAAAATGGATAGTGTAGAGAGCCCCTAAAACACTCTCACATATATGGTTAATTAAATTTCATAAGGGTGCCAAGACCATTTATTGGAGAAAGGACAGTCTTTTCAATAAATTATGCTAAGAAAACTGCATATCCACATTCAAAAGAATGAAGTTGGATCTTTATCTTGCATTATCTACAAAACTTAACCGAAAATGCACCAAAGACCTAAACATAAGAGCTAAAACTATAAAACTGGTAGAAGGAAATTTTGTGGAAAATCTTCATGACACTGGATTTGGCAAAAATCACATGGATATGACAACCAAAAGTGGAGGAAACAAAAGAAGTGGATAAATTGGTCTAAAATTTCAAAATTAAGTGCTTTTGTGTACTAGAGGATACTATCAAAAAAGTGAAAAGACAACCTACAAGAAAATATTATATGTCTAAACGTCACTCTGCATAGAAGTTAAATAAGCAGGATGACAATATACAGCCTTGACATACTCCTTTTCCTATTTGGAACCAGTCTGTTGTTCCATGTCCAGTTCTAACTGTTGCTTCCTGACCTGCATACAGATTTCTCAAGAGGCAGGTCAGGTGGTTTGGTATTCCCATCTCTTGAAGAATTTTCCACAGTTTATTGTGATACACACAGTCAAAGGCTTTGGCATACTCAATAAAGCAGAAATAGATGTTTTTCTGGAACTCTCTTGCTTTTCCATGATCCAGCAGATGTTGGCAATTTGATCTCTGGTTCCTCTGCCTTTTCTAAAACTAGCTTGAACATCAGGAAGTTCACGGTTCACGTATTACTGAAGCCTGGCTTGAAGAATTTTGAGCATTACTTTACTAGCATGTGAGATGAGTGCAATTGTGAGGTAGTTTGAGCATTCTGTGGCACTGCCTTTCCTTGAGATTGGAATGAAAACTGACCTTTTCCAGTCCTGTGGCCACTGCTGAATTTTCCAAATTTGCTGGCATATTGAGTGTAGCACTTTGACAGCATCATCTTTTAGGATTTGAAATAGCTCAACTGGAACTAGCTTTGTTCATAGTGATGCTTTCTAAGGCCCACTTGACTTCACATTCCAGGATGTCCGGCTCTAGATGAGTGATCACACCATCGTGATTATCTGGGTCGTGAAGATTTTTTTGGACAGTTCTTCTGTGTATTCTTGCCACCTCTTCTTAATATCTTCTGCTTCTGTTAGGTCCATACCATTTATGTCCTTTATTGAGCCCATCTTTGCATGAAATGTTCCCCTGGTATCTCTAGTTTTCTTGAAAAGATCTCTAGTCTTTCCCATTCTGTTCTTTTCTTCTATTTCTTGGACTGGAAGAAACACAAGCTGGAATCAAGATTGCCAGGAGAAATATCAATAACCTCAGATATGCAAATAAAACCACCCTTATGGAAGAAAGTGAAGAGGAACTAAAAAGCCTCTTGATGAAAGTGAAAGAGGAGAGTGAAAAAGTTGCCTTAAAGCTCAACATTCAGAAAACGAAGATCATGGCATCCGGTCCCAACGCTTCATGGAAAATAGATGGGGAAACAGTGGAAACAGTGTCAGACTTTATTTTGGGGGGCTCCAAAATCACTGCAGATGATGACTGTAGCCATGAAATTAAAAGATGCTTACTCCTTGGAAGAAAAGTTAGGACCAACCTAGATAGCATATTCAAAAGCAGAGACATTACTTTGCCAACTAAGGTCCATCTAGTCAAGGCTATGGTTTTTCCTGTAGTCATGTATGGATGTGAGAGTTGGACTGTGAAGAAGGCTGAGCGCCAAAATATTGATGCTTTTGAACTGTGGTGTTGGAGAAGACTCTTGAGAGTCCCTTGGATTGCAAGGAGATCCAACCAGTCCATTGTCAGGGAGATCAGCCTTGGGATTTCTTTGGAAGGATAGATGCTAAAGCTGAAACTCCAGTACTTTGGCCACCTCATGCAAAGAGTTGACTCATTGGAAAAGACTCTGATGCTGGGAGGGATTGGGGACAGGAGGAGAAGGGGACGACCGAGGATGAGATGGCTGGATGGCATCATTGACTCGATGGATGTGAGTCTGAGTGAACTCCTGGAGTTGGTGATGGACATGGAGGCCTGGCGTGCTGCGATTCATGGGGTTGCAAAGAGTCAGACATGACTGAGCGACTGAACTGAACTGAACAAGTCACTAAGATTCAGAACACTTAAAGAGCTCCTAAAACTCAACAAAAACCAACCCAGTTCAAAAATGGGCAAAAGTCTTGAAAAAGCGGTTCTTCAAATAAAATATACAAATGGCTGATAAACACATGAACAGATGTTTAACATTATTTCTCATTCAGTTCAGTTCAGTTCAGTCGCTCAGTCGTGTCTGACTCTTTGCGACCCCATGAATCATAGCATGCCAGGCCTCCCTGTCCATCACCAACTCCCGGAGTTCACCCAAACTCATGTCCATCAAGTCGGTGATGCCATCCAGCCATCTCATCCTCGGTCGTCCCCTTCTCCTCCTGCCCCCAATCCCTCCCAGCATCAGAGTCTTTTCCAATGAGTCAACTCTTCGCATGAGGTGACCAAAGTACTGGAGTTTCAGCTTTAGCATCTCTCCTTCCAAAAAACACCCAGTACTGATCTCCTTCAGAATGGACTGGTTGGATCTCCTTGCAGTCCCAGGGACTCTCAAGAGTCTGCTCCAACACCACAGTTCAAAAGCCTTTTTTTTTAAACTCATTATTATTATGACTATTATTACTCATTAGGAAAAGGCAAATAAAAACCGCAATGAGATACCATTTTACACCTACTTGGATAGCTAAAAAAGACTGGAAAATACCAAGTAATAGCAAGGAAGTAGACAAATTGGAACACTCCTGCATTTCTGATGGTAAAGTAAAATGGTGCAAGTGATGGGGAAAACTGTTTAACACTTTCTCAAAAGATTAAACACAAATTTTCATAAGACCCAGCTATTACATCCAAAAGAACTGAAAGCAGAGACATAAAAAAGATATGTTTACAGCAGCATTATTCACAATAGCCAAAATTGGGAATAATCTAGATGCCTATTGTCAGATGAATAGACAAAAAAATATGGCATATACATACACTGTGTGTGTGTGCCTGAGTCTTTGCAACCCAATGGGCTGTAGACCACGAAGCTCATCTGTCCATGGATTGGACAGATTGCCTGGATTTTCCAGGCAAGAATACTGGATTGATTCTCATTTCCTTCTCCAATATACATACATTACTTGGCCATAAAAAGGAATGAGATTTTTATATATGCTACAAAATGAATGCACCATGGGAACATTATGTATAATGAAATAAACCAGACACAGGTAGACAAGTATTGTATAATTTCTCTTGTATGTGGTACCAAGAATAGGCAAATTCATTGAGCAGAAAGTAAAATAGAGGTTTCCAAGAACTAGGGGAAGAGAGGAAGCTGAGTTATTGTTTAATGTGTACTAATGGGAATGATGAAAAAGTTTTGGGTATAGACTATGGTGATATTTATACAATATCTTGAATTATTTAATGACACTAGATATACACTTAAGAAAGATTACAATGATAAATATTAGATTATATAATTTTTCCAAAATAAAAAAGTGGGCACTGGGTTCTACTAATATATTTCTTGATCAAGAAGCTAAAGACGTAAATATGTATGTAAGTTTATACACATATTTTATGTATGTATGTATGTATATATATTCCCATATATATACACTTTCTCAAGATTCATCAAGCTGTACACTTATAATTTTTCCTTTTTTAAGGTATGTTATAGCTCTATAAAATTGACATTAAAATAACAAAAAGTCAGTTTATCCCACTGGTAATTTTTCTATGGTAAATAACAACATAACACATGGTAAAAGCTAAATATTATTAAAAGTCACTTACTCGGCCCTTGGAAAGTTACATAAGATTTTTATACTCAGTTTCTTAATCCATAAACTCAATTATTTAATATAAAAATATAAATGACATATATGCATTGCTCAATTAGTTTGCTATGCCTACCATAACAAAGTACTACAAACTAAGGGGCTTGGATTATTATCTCATAGCCCTGAAAGCTAAAAGTCTGAGATCAAGGTATCACAGGGTTGCTTCCTTCTGAGAACTGTGAGAGAATCTTTTCCATGCCTTTCTCTAGCTACTAGTAGTTTGCTGAAAATTTTTGGCATTTCTTGACTTCATCTTCACACAGCATTCTCCTTGTGTGCATGTTTGTGTCCAAATTTCCTCTTTTAATAGGGATATTGGATTATTATATTGGATTAGGGGTCCACCTTACTATGACCTCATCTTAACTAATTATGTCTACAATGACCTTCTATCTTTAAAAAAAGGTCACATTCTGAGATACTAGATGTTAGGACTTCAACATAAGAATCATAGGAAGACAAAATTCAACTATTAATTACAATTACTGTGAGTTAGGTTTATTTATTTATAAAGATCAAACAGAAGATATGTTGGAGGTTCTTTGGCTTATCAGACTTTTCTCTGAATTACAGATGTTTCTGAAAGCAATAAAAATGCAGGGACACTAGTGAATTAGGGGCATTCATTTTTTAATTTATTTTTTAATTGGAGGAAAATTGTTTTACGATGTTGTTGGTTTCTGCCATACAATAACCCAAGTCAGCAATAATTATACATATATCCCCTCCTTCTTGCACCTCCCTCCCCTCTACACATCCCACCCTTCTAGGTCATCACAGAGCACCAGGCTGGTTTCCCTGTGTTATACGGCAACTTCTCGCCAGCTATCTATTTTACACGTGATAGTGTATACTTGTTGCTGTTACTTTCTCCATTCATTGGGGGCATATTTTTCCTGACATCATTCTTTTTAGTCTAGTTCTGAGCTTCATATTGTATCCAATGCATTTTGAAGTTTGTATTTTCTCACTCTAAAATAAATTGTCCAGATTTATTGCATTAGGTGATAATAAAATATGTGAAACAAAATAAATCTCAGTAAGTGTCTCTCCTGTAGTCTCCATTTGTATTTATTGGAGGTTTCTTTTTAAAGTCATAGTAAAGGTATCTTTCTTTTCTAGGAATGTCAGAAATTACATGAATGTTTCAATATACCCTTTGATACTTATCCATTTATAGAGGCAACATTGCCAGTGATTGGAACCAGAGGATCTGTTTCGCTGCAGTAGTAGCAGAAAGCCTTTTTCTGCAGTCAGTGTTGCAAAGACATGACTTCCAATAACCACTGGAAGTCATTCTAGCACACATGCTAAATACATTACTCAGTAGTAAAACTATTTAAATTTTTCATCCCTGGAAAGAAATCTAACAATTATGGAGAAAGACCATGTGGTATTCTTAGGATGAGTGTAAAATCCTCTTTGATGTAAGGCATGTTGATAAAAATAATTAATTGTGCTACAAATATTATGATTTTATTCTTTGAATCCTCTCCACAGAACACTTACTTTTTGATAAGGGAAATCAGATTTTTGTTGAGGAGAATGATAATAACCATCTGTTGAGTTAAGTAACTATTTGGACTTCACACTAAAATCAGAATAATGCCATATCTCAAATACATCAAAGGTATGATTTGGAGAGAGCTAGCCTATTGTTGAAAATCAGCAAATGAAATAATGAAACATTCTTTCCTCTTTTATCAGAAATTGGCATTCAAAAGTACAGAGTGTCCTCACACCCCTCCCAGAACGAGGCTGTTAGGGCTATACTTCTGAAGACCTGGCAGAACATTAATAAGCAAATCTTCTCACTCTCTGACTTAATAAGGGGAATAGTCTGTAACCAGGACCAACAGGGTAGAAAACCACTCACTTTGTTTGGGAAATTTGCGGGGGGAAAAGTGCTCTGTCTAGCCCAAATAACTCTTGCATTTCCAGTCCAAAAAGTCTTGGTATTTTTAAGTCAAGGATTATTTCCAGGAAGCCACAATTAAACAGGATTTGCTATAAAGTGTTAAAAAAGTAATAAAGCATTAACAAGGATATGTTAGCCAAATTCTTAATACAGCTGTGGGAACTGAGGAAATGAGGCAGGGCAAGTATATCCTGATGGGTAATTAAGGAGGAAAGGCCTCACACAGTCAGCTAAAAAGGACAGGCTGAGGGCGGTGCTTTAACTTTTGGATTCTGGAAACTGGGGAGACATGAGGCGGGGGTGCTTGCATAATGAAAGAGAGAGATACAGGGAGTTCCTCTGTGGATTCCATGAAGTTCACTCCACATCTAGGCCAGGAAATTAAAAGAATAAAATTTGGAACTAATATGGATAATCTTCAGAGAGCTTATTTGTCATGTGACACATATTTACATCAAACACACTGAAACAGAAGCTTGTATCAAGTATTATGTTCCCAGGTGGGACAAAGGAAGAATTAGAAAAAAAAAAAAAGGCAGCCCTGGATATCCAGGAGGGGCACTTACAGCAAGGCTTTGGTGGTCTCCATCCTAACACAATCACACAGAATATCAGTATCAGACAGGCAACTTTATGTCCATGCTTGATCGAGGCAAAGATAAAACGTACTCCATAATCATGTCTGAACACACAGAAAACAGAAATATTGCTCAAGTACAAAATTTGAAATGGTCCCCATTCTCAGTCCACAGGCGGTTTTCCAATCTCTGCTTTAGCCTTACTCTAGTCTACACTCCCTAAAAATTGATTTAGAACCCAAACATAGACAATGGTCAATCTATAGCAAACCTGTCAATTCCTTGGACTCATCCCCAAATAGCCCAACCAAAGCCAAAATGCCTTAAGTTCTAAGATCTTACTACTAAGCTAGCCTGCAGTATTTCATGGTGTATATTCCCCCTCACTGTAATGAGTAACAAGCCCAAGTTTCTCAACGGCAGATGTGTCCCTGGTGGTCTCTGGCTAGGACACTGACAAGAATTACTGAATTTTTTTTAAAATTAGATTATTGAGAATGATTACTGCTATTGAAATCTGAGGCCTTATTTAATCTCAATAATACTATGATGGCAACAATAGAGCTTTAATCTGGCCTTAAATAACTTTTAGCCACCTTATTTCTCTTTTTTATAAATTAATTTCTTGATGGCTGCATTCTGACCTCTGAGCAGAAGGCTAATGTGTACCTTGGGAAGCAGTTAAAAAAGTAAGTAACCTTCACATGCTGACTTTTGTCATAGAAAAGAATTATCTAAAATACAGAAGAATTGTCAGAGAGTAGCTGTTTTTCTTTTCCCAATTTGTAGACTATTGGTGGAGCCCCACTGAACCAGGCCTACAATGTTCATGTTCTAATGTTCTTTTTCATTTTGACACTGGGCTTAGCCATGTATTTTGCTTTGCCCAATGGGACATTAAGAATTGTTCTGTATTGAACTGTGTACTCTACGAAATGCAAAGGTTGAAGTACTAAACCCCAATGTGATTGCACATGGAGAGAGGGCCTTTAAGAGATATCTGAAGTTAAATGAGCTTATAAGTATAGGGCTTAAGTTCAATAGGATTGGTGTCAATGGAAGAAAAGGAAGAGGCACCAGGGATGTGTGTGCACAGAGCAAATGAAGGACACAGTGAGAAGTCAGCCTTCTGTAAATTAAGGAGAGAGGGCTTATGAGAAAGCAACCTCGAGGTTAGACATAAAAGGCTTGTAGAACCATGAGAAAATAATTTTTTGAAGCCATGTTTTAGGGCATTTTGTTATACAAATCCAGCCAATTATTGCAACTGATATGACGTAAGCTGCGCATGCATGCTTGCATATTGGAACCTCCTTGAGAAACTGAAACCATTAGGTTGTGGAGAAGTTCAAGTCTGGCAGACCGCATGTGGAACAGAACCAAGAAACTCAGCGAACATTCAGAACTGAGGCCACAGACAGAAGGCCCCGATCCAAGCATCCCTCCCATCTTCCAGCCACTTGATCCACCCCAGCTGAGGTCCCAGATATCATGGAACAGATGTTTTTGCCCTGCTGAAATTGCTGATGCACAAAATCATTAGCAAAAAAAAAAAAATGATTTTAACTTCCTAAATTTTGAGATGGTTTGCTACATAGCAGTTGATAAATAAAACAGAAATTGGCACTGGAACTGAGATGCTACCATAAGAAAAGACATAAAACGTGTAACATTATCTTGGTGACTGGGCACTGGGTGTGATGTTTTGTGTTATTGTTCTCCAGAGAAAAAGAACCAATAGATTCTTTTTACATATATATATATATATATGTAAATATATATACACATATATATCTTTCTTATATGTACACACACATACCCTACACATAATATGTTAAAAACATATTTTGAGGAATTGTGTAATCTCCCATGGGCAAGTTGAATAGATAATTGGATGGATAGGGAAGATAAAAGATAGCTCTGTGTAGTCATGGTGTTTTTCTGATATAAGGAACACAGAAGGAACTATCAAACTTCATGCCCTTAAAAATATTAGGTAATTTCAGTTACAAAATAAGTAAGCCCTAAGGATGTAATACAGGGCATGGTAACTACAGTTAACAGTACTGCTTTGTATTTCTAAAAGTTACTAAGAGAGTAGATCTTTAAAGTTTTCAGCAAAAGAAAAAAGTTATAATTATGTGTGGTGATAGATGTTAATTAAACATTAAGATGATCTCAAAATATTTCAAATTATTAAGTTGTGTATCTGAAACTAATGCCATATGTCAATTTTGTCTCAATTTTTAAAAATTTGGTAAGATGAAAAATGTTAAATACTTCAACAAAAACATGAAGTGTCTGTTATGTAACAAGAGCTATGTTTTATGCATAACAGCCTATTTGTCTGCCATCCCGTAATTCTAATGTATAGTGTTTTTATGTGTCCTTTCTTCTCCAGTAGAGAGTGATAGCCAACATATTGTCTATGTTTATTCAATTACAATTACCGACTAGTTTGTATTCAGGATCTGGGAATGGACTTCTGCCAACTTCAGTGATGAGAAACCATTGAAATAATATCAGTCTACACACATCACCAAAATATGCTAGTTGCTGAAAATATTATAGTTTACTATTTAAGTCTCTTCAATCTCATTCATATGGACATACCACTGGCTGAAGATATTTAGTATAAAAGTTTAAAGATGTAAGAAATCTTATATTATCTAGTTAAATGTCTTCAGAACACGTACAGGAAATTGAAGGTGGCATCAAAGGCAGTTGCCAAATTTTCATAGAGAAGAGACTCAGGGAATGAGGTTAGACTAATTTTAATGCTGAATTTGCATATTATTTTACAAAAGATAAGGAAACGTCAGTTTTCCTTATTGATTAAGTAGCCTCTGCATATACGTGTGTATGTTCATGGATGGCGTGGAAGGAGTAGTAACAGTGAAAATTAGGCACATTAAAATTGCAAAGAAAGGCAGTGCCAAAGAATGTTCACACTACCACACAATTACACTCATTTCACATACAACAAAGTAATACTCAAAATTCTCCAAGCTAGGGTTCAAGAGTATGCGAACCAAGAACTTCCAGATGTTCAAGCTGGATTTAGAAAAGGCTGAAGAATCAGAGATCAAACTGCCAACACCTGCTGAATCACAGAAAAAGCAAGAGAATTCCATAAAAACGTTTACTTTTGCTTTATTGACCATACTAAATTCGTTGACTGTATGGATCGCAAAAAAAACTGTGGAAAATTCTTAATGAGACAGGAATAGCAAATCACCTTACCTGCCTCCTCTGAAACCTGTATACAGGTCAAGAGGCAACAGTTAGAATCAGACATGGAACCACAGACTGGTTCCAAATGGGGAAAGGAGTATGTCAACGCTGTATACTGTCACCTTGCTTATTTAACTTATATGGAGAGTACATCATGTGAAATGCTGGGCTGGATGAAGCACAAGCTGGAATCAAGACTTCCAGGAGAAATGTCAATAACCTCACATATGCAGATGACACCACCCTTATGGCAGAAGACATCATCCTTGTGATAGGAAGCAAAGAGGAACTAAAGAGCCTCTTGATGAAGGTGAAAGAGGAGAGTGAAAAGCCTGACTTAAAACTCAACATTCAGAAAACAAAGATCATGCCATCCAGTCCCATCATATGGCAAAGAGATGAAGAAACAATGGAAACAGTGACAGACTTTATTTTGGGGGGCTCCAAAATCACTGCAGATGGTGACTGCATCCAGAAAATTAAAAGACGCTTGCTCCTTGGAAGAAAAGCTATGACAAACCTAGACAGCATATTAAAAAGCAGGGACATTACTTTGCCAACAAAAGTTTGTATTAGTCAAAGCTATGGTTTTTCCAGTGGTCATGTGTGGATGTGAGAGTTGGACCATTAAAGAGGCTGAGCATCAAGAAATTAATGCTTTTGAACTGTGGTATTGGAGAAGACCTTTGAGAATCACTTGGACAGTAAGATCAAACTATCACTCTTAAAGGAAATCAATCCCGAATATTCTTTGGAAGGACTGATGCTAAAGCTGAAGCTCCAATACTTTCACCATCTGATGTGAAAAACCACCTGATTAGGAAAGACCCTGATTCTGGGTAAGAGTGAAGGCAGGAAGAGAAAGAGATGACAGAGGACGAGATAGTTGAATGGCATCACCAACTCAATAGACAAGAGTTTGAGCAAGTTCCGGGAGATGACGAAGGACAGGGAAGCCTGGCATGCTGCAGTCCATGAGTTTGCAGAGTCAGACACAACTGAGCGGCTGAACAGTAACAATCACCCCAAATTTCTATTTAGTGGCTTCTTTCATTTTGACCTGATTTTGAAAACAACTTCAGAATTTCATTTTCATTGTAACAGGCTTTTAAGTATCAGAAAACCAAAGACAACTGAAGCAAAATAACTTTCTAAACATTAACAAATTTAAAATCTGGTTAAACTATAAACAATGAGAAAAAGCTACAAATGTTGCATATCTATGAAGACTAGCCATTGGTTGGTAATACAAAGCTGATTTAGTTAGATGAACCTCTTAGAATATCTTTCAGGTACATATAAAACAAGGAATTTTAATCTATGCAAGTCTAAAGCCAAAAGGAAATACTCCCCCACACCCAGCATTATGCTATTACTGAATGGGTAATAGATTTCAAGAATATAGCGCTGAATAATGATGGGCTAATTCACAGAGGAACCAAAATACCGCTGGCACGGACTGAATGGCTTTTGCTGGCTCTGAGTGACCTTTGAAAGGTGATTCCTGCCACCAGAATAAGCATAGCAGAAGATGGCTAAAACAAAGATAGAAGAGCTGACACTTTTAAATGGACCAGAGAGAGTTTCATGGAAAATCTGAGTACTCTAAAGTTGTGCTCTTTTAAACAATGTCAGCCTGTTTCTAAACCAAATAGAGGGAATGAATTAAAATGACTTCCAGGATAACATAATCACCCCTGGCCCCTGCAAACAGTTATTGAGGATGAGAATTTAAACTGAATCTGAGTACCAACATTGACCATATTCACTCAAATACTAACTAGAATTTCTTACTTCACTAAAGCATAACCTTCATGCTACAAATAAAGCCAGGAAAACAAAAGAGCCTAAAGCATTCTTTTAAAGCAAATATAATTCAACAATAAGCACCTCAAATGTGCTGTGGAATTATGTACTGAAATAAGTTAAAATGTAAATAAATAAAACCTAATGCTAAAATTAAGCTCTTCATTGTAGACTACAACAATAAGAGAGAAAGCCATTAGTTGTAAATCTGTAGAAGCTGACTTTGACCAAAGGAAATCTAATTATGAGTGTAGGTCTGTATCAGTGAGGAGTTAATCTGCTAAAAAAAATTATAATTACATTTTCCCAAGGACCAAAGGGGGGAAAAAAAAAAAGAAATCTGTCTGTCCTGTGTTGATATTCCTTCATTCAATGTGCATTAAATTATTCCTTATCTGGTATTTCACTTCCACCTCACACACTCAAGGTGGCCTGTTAAGATTCCACTTCTGAGTGACCTAGGAAAGAAAGCTGTCAGTTAGAATAGGAAAGACTATGGTAAATAAGTGCACTATAAATGCAACATGTACTTAACATTTATAGACACATAAACTGTCATAGTACAATAATAAGCAATTCTGTGAGAGGTAAGGGTGCAGGAAAAAAAAAATCATGTTAAGAGATTCTATCAAGCTTTTATGTGATATATGCAGAACTGTAAAGTATCTACTTTAAATATAATTTTTAATTTTATATAATTCATAATTACTATGATGTGAAAATCACAGGTATTCTTGAAAAGGTAGTTAAAATTCCTCCTGATTACTTGGCTAGGATTAGTCAACCTCAAAGGAACAATTCATCATTTATGCCTTGAACTGTCTTCTTTCAAAGTAAGCAGTGTCTGCCTTAAGAAAATAGAGATGATTGTTTAGGAAGAGGGCACATAACCAAGATCACTCCCATCTCTCAACACTAAAATCCTCAACTTCATCTGAGGACAACTAGTGAAAGGCAATATGACATTTGATGGGGAAATGACTCCTCCTAGTAGTCACAATTACTTAATCCTTTACTATATAATCCGAACAAAGTTTTCAAGGTTCTTTTTATTCCTCATCCTAGGTGATGTTACATTCCCCAATTTACAAATGGGAAGTTGGAAGCCTGAGAAATAAAATAGGTGGTCTAAATTCACATTATTATTAGCTGAAGAGTGGTGTCATGTCATTCATGGCAACCCCCCGCAGTATGCTTGCCTGGAGAATCTCATGGACAGAGGAGCCTGGTGGGCTACAGTCCATAGGGTCACAGGACACAACTGAAGTGACTTAGCATGCATGCAAGACGCCACTAGTAAAGAACTCAATATGGGCTGCTACCATGGTGCTAAAACAGCCAGCACAGAAATTCTGAACTGGGGGAGAGATCATGCCTCAGAAATACAAGAGGATGAAGACAAAGTACTCAGTCCAGAAGTTTACTGAGGAAACTCCTTAGTATAGTGCAAAACATAGCTTCTTTTTTGTAAAAATAATATGTCTTGATAATTTATTTGTCAACTGGACAAATCATATCTTACCAAATTTCTTCAAGTTTCCATTCATTTATTAAGCAAATATTTACTGAGATGAAGTGTATTAGATGTCATCCCATGTAATACAGTGGTGAAAAGACATACTGGTTAAGGAAAGTCATAAGAACAACTCAAGATTAAAAAGAGGATGTTAAATTAGTCTTGATGAAAAAAGCAGAAAATAATTTGTGATATTTTATCCAACACAGTTTATTTTTATATATTCTTAGTTTGTTTTAAAGTTTTCCTTAAGTAATCTCCAGAAAGAATTTAATTTTGTCAATAATAGTTGCTCAAAATTGATTCTAGACTTTCTGACTACACTATATAGAAGCTAATACGTTTAATCAACGCATTCTACTAACCTATGAAAATTAAGCAGGCCAAAACACAAAAAGGCAAATTTTTTGTGACAAAGAATATTCTTTGGGGATTATTTATAATTGCAAGGGGTAATTGTTAAGAAAATTATCCAAAACGGCTATTAAGCCAATAGAATATCTGCATATAATTTTAATATTATACCAGAGCATTAATGAACAGGATCACCCAAGAAAAATTCAATTCCCTGCAGTAGGTATCTTCCCTTCCTTTATTTACTTTCAGTAGGGCTTCCTTGGTACCTCAGATGGTAAAGAATCCACCTGCAAGGCAGACCTGGATTAGATCCTTGGGTTGCGAAGATCCCCTAGAAAAGGGCACGGCAACCCACTACAGTGTTCTTGCCTGGAGAATCCCCATGGACAGAGGAGCCTGGCAGGCTACAGTCCACAGGGTCACAGAGAGCTGGACGTGACTGCACGACTGAGACTGTGGCTGAACTCACTGAACACTGAACCAGCTGAGTTGGACTGTGACTGAACTCACAGGCTGAGAATCAGTGAGCCGCCCATTTATTTGTACTTTTCTCCACTGGAGATGAAAAGGCAGTTTTTTCCCCAAGTACCTTCTTACCTATCCAGAAGAAAGGCAATCTTAAAGGTGTAATTTTATTGCCCTGTAGGAGTTATTCCTAAAATTCCCAGTTTTATTCCTAAATCGGTAAATTCATTTCAGCACTCTTTCTTAACAGACTTCATCAATCTCTGTTCTTCAAATGCTCCTTGAACTAACTTTATCTTCTTGATGATTCCCTCATTAATGACTTAAATAGATATATGGCATTTGCTCACTTGATATTTGTAAAAAAAAAAAAAGTGTTATTTCTAACTTTAAAAATTATACTTTGACAAGCACAATTATAAAAATGGAGGTGCAAAAAAGTAGTGTCAAGACTTACTGATGGATTGGATTTCAGAACTGAGGAAAAGAGAAAGATGAAATATAGCTTTCAAGTTTTCTCAGACTCAAACAATCATTTGTGAAAATAGCATCATAAAACCTAAAAGTCTCCCAGGGTAAATTCTAAGGCTGTGGGTGAATTAATCTCACCTCTTTTAGATCAAAAGCAAAGAGTCTCTGCCTTTGTCTCAAATATCATTCAGCAAGTACTGTAGGCTCATTAAAAACATTAATTTAACATCTTTGAAAAGACTAGCCCTGGGAAAATTATCTTTTTGAAATGAAAAAATTGGATAAAATCTTTAATCACAAAAATCACTACACTACTCAAATTAGCCTAAAAAAGACAAAGAGCAAACTAACATCTGTTTTTAAATTATATATAGCATTAAGATTTTTACAGTCCACAAATCTAATCAGTAAATGTCACTAAAACTAGAGATTATAATATTGAATACCTTATTCATATATGTTTATTCCAATTCCTATATCTTTATTTCTATCACTATTCAGAAGTCAATCTTATTTTCTAGGGGAAAAAATTATTTCAGTCAATTCAGTCGCTCAGTTGTGTCCCACTCTTTGCGACCACATGGACCAAGCACGCCAGGCCTCCCTGTCGATCATCAACTCCCGGAGTCCACCCAAACTCATGTCCATTGTGTCGGTGATGTCATCCAACCATCTAATCCTCTGTGGTCCCCTTCTCCTCCTGCCCTCAATCTTTCCCAACATCAGGGTCTTTTCAAATGAGTCACCACTTCACATCAGATGGCCAAATATTGAAGTTTCAGCTTCAACATCAGTCCTTGCAATGAACACCCAGGACTGATTTCCCTTAGGATGGACTGATTGGATCTCCATGTAGTCCCAAGGACTCTCAAGAGTCTTCTCCAACACCACAGTTCAACGGCATCAATTCTTTGGTGCTCAGCTCTCTTTATAGTCCAACTCTCGATACATGACCACAGGAAAAACCATAGCCTTGACTAGACGGACCTTAGGCGGCAAAGCAATGTCTTTGCTTTTCAATATGCTATCTAGGTTGGTCATAACTTCCCTTCGAATGAGTAAGCGTCGTTTAATTTCATGGCTGCAGTCACCATCTGCAGTGATTTTGGAACCCAAACATAAAGTCAGCCTCGTGGCTCAGATGGTAAAGCATCTGCCTACAATGTGGGAGACCTGGGTTTGATCCCTGGGTTGGGAAGATCCCCTGGAGAAGGAAATGGCAACCTACTCCAGTACTCTTGCCTGGAGAATCTCATGGATGGAGGAGCCTGGTGGGCTAAAGTCCATGGGGTTGCAAAGAGTCAGACACGACTGAGCGACTTCACTTTCACTCTCACTGTTTCCACTGTTTCCTCATCTATCTGCCATGAAGTGATGAGATCAGATGCCATGATCCCAGTTTTCTGAATGTTGAGCCTTATGCTAACTTTTTCACTCTCCTCTTTCACTTTCTTCAAGAGGCTCTTTAATTCTTCTTCACTTTGTGCCATAAGGGTGGTGTCATCTGCATATCTGAGGTTATTGATATTTCTCCCGGCAATCTTGATTCCAGCTTGTGCTTCATCCAGCCCAGTGTTTCTCATGATGTACTCTGCATATAAGTTAAATAAGTAAGGTGACAATATACAGCCTTGATGTACTCCTTTTCCTATTTGGAACCAGTGTGTTGTTCCATGTCCAGTTCTAACTGTTGCTTCCTGACCTGCATACAGGTTTCTCAAGAGGCAGGTCAAGTGGTCTGGTATTCCTATCTCTTTCAGAATTTTCCACAGTTTACTGTGATCCACACAGTCAAAGGCTTTGGCATAGTCAATAAAGCAGAAATAAACATTGTTCTGGAACGCTCTTGCTTTTTCAATGATCCAGCAAATGTTGGCAATTTGATCTCTGGCTCCTCTGCCTTTTCTAAATCCAACTTGAACATCGAGAAGTTCATGATTCACATATTGCTGAAGCCTGACTTGGAGAATTTTGAGCATTACCTTACTAGTGTGTGAGATGAGTGCAATTGTGCAGTAGTTTGAACATTTTTGGCATTGCCTTTCTTTGGGATTGGAATGAAAACTGATCTTTTCCAGTCCTGTGGCCACTGTTGAGTTTTCCAAATGTGCTGGCATATTGAGTGCAGCACTTTCACAGCATCGTCTTTTAGGATTTGAAGTAGCTCAACTGGAATTTCATCATCTCCACTAGCTTTGTTCACAGTGATGCTTCCTAAGGCCCATTTGACTTCACATTCCAGGATGTCTGGCTCTAGGTGAGTGATCACACCATCATGATTATCTGGGTCATGAAGATCTTTTTTGTACAGTTCTTCTGTGTATTCTTGCCACCTCTTCTTAATATCTTCTGCTTCTGTTAGGTCCATACCATTTCTGTCCTTTATTGAGCCCATCTTTGCATGAAATGTTCGCTTGCTATCTCTAATTTTCTTGAATAGATCTCTAGTCTTTCCTATTCTATTATTTTCCTCTATTTCTTTGCATTGATCACTGAGGAAGGCTTTCTTATCACTCCTTGCTATTCTTTGGAACTCTGCATTCAATCGGTATATCTTTCCTTTTCTCCTTAGATTGACATTAAATTATATTATATTTATAATTATAATATATTTAGTTATATAAAAATAATATTAAAGTTTCAAATGCATGTTATTCTCTTTAAAATAGAAGATAATTATTTCACTATTTTTATTTAAAATGCTAATTATTGCAAATAATAAATGCTAATCATATAAGTAACATACACAACTACAAGGAAACAAATTATAAAGTTACTTATATTCATAAAGGTGCCGAAGAATTGATGCTTTTGAACTGTGGTGTTGGAGAAGACTCTTGAGAGTCCCTTGGACTGCGAGGAGATACAACCAGTCCGTTCTGAAGGAGATCAGCCCTGGGATTTCTTTGGAAGGAATGATGCTAAAGCTGAAAGAAACTCCAGTACTTTGGCCACCTCATGCGAAGAGTTGACTCATTGGCAAAGACTTTGATGCTGGGGGGGCTTGGGGGCAGGAGAAGAAGGGGACGACAGAGGATGAGATGGCATCACTGACTCGATGGATGTGAATCTGAGTGAACTCCGGGAGTTGGTGATGGACAGGGTGGCCTGACGTGCTGTGATTCATGGGGTCGCAAAGAGTCGGACACGACTGAGCGACTGAACTGAACTGAACTGGTATTCATAAAGCTAAGATAATCACAGTTAATGATTTGCATTGTCCTCCCAAACATGCTTTGTCCTGCTTGAATATATGGACACTTTATTAATATGTGTCTACATGCTTTACCTTTCACTGTATAAAAAACCACTCAGAAATTCGGTATAATTACACAATGAACATTTATTTCTTGTGTATCTCAGTTCAGAGCCTCAAGTCTGGACAGCTCTTCTGACCTCATCTTAGCTTTCACATTCTTCTGAAAGTCAGCTGAAGGTCTTTGGGTCTAGGTTGAGTTCAGCTGGAGTGATCTACTTTGCTTCATTGCAATAGAAGAGATAAAAGAGTGAACAAACAGAATTACCCAAAGTTGCCTGAAAGGTATAAAACCTTCTAATTTTGGTCACTTCTGGTATTCATTCTCTTGTGAAGTCTGCCATGTACCTGTACTGTTTTTCTCTTGTTAATCTGCTTATTTCAACTTGTTAGATGAAACCAGGGACCCAAAGGGAGTAGAGGAGAATTCTTTCCTCCCCTACAAATATACACTACTGCTTTGCCCCCTAATTTGTATCAATAACATTACTACCAAAAGGTAAGGTGTAAAAAGGAAGAAAAAAGAGTGAACTTTTAAATATTTATTTTATTTAAACTACCCTAACTAGATACTCTGCATCTTGTCATTTACTTTAATCTTTGTGTATTTGATAGAATTAACTGAAATCTCGTTTTCATAGTAATTTATTTATCTGTGAAATTTAACATTTTCTAATATGCTTATTATTACACTGTTTCTTCATTTGCCTGTTGGATCAGTAAGCATGAGCTAGGTTAGGTCAGAAGTCAGCAAACATTCAGCTAATTTTTAGCTGAAAATGCATTCTATTTCCTCATGGTCATCTTTTTAAATTTTAAAATTTTATTCCCATGATACAGTTTACATAGATTTTTTTCTGTGTTCATTTACTTTACTTTCTAAATTTTTGCTTGCTGCTTCCCTAAGCAAAATGTCATTAATCAAACCCCTTTTGTGCCTCAGCTATACTTATAAAAGAAACAGAATATGTTTGTCATTTCTTATATTTCATATATTCAAACCCCACATATTTGTCCTTCAGAGCTCCAGTTTCATTATCATTAAATAGCTATGAATGTTCACCAGTGCATCATATGAGATCTATTTCCAATAACCTCATTATGTGGTAGAAATGAAAAATAAAATGTGAAAGAAGTTTTCAGGTAAATGAAGTAGAAATGCAAGAAGGAGATAAAATATAAAGGGAAAACCAAGGAAATCAGTTATATATATATAATTAATATTAAAATATGATGAAAATTTGTTCAGTTAAATGTTACAAGTTGAAGAAATTAAATAAAAAAGAGAAGTGATAGAATAAATTAGTTAAGAACCTACTCCTTACAGTTGAAAGTGTGATTGGATCCTGATTCTGTTACTTCCAGTGAATGAGCTTGAGCAGTTATTTTATTTTTATGTGATTCAGCTTAAATAGCTTTAAAATAAGGAGAGTAATAGAGCATCTGAGGATTGCTGCAAGGATTAAATGAGAAAATAAATATGACATGAGTTCTTGCTAACATAATATATACTTATACTTCAGTATTATTAAATGAACCAGTCATGATAACCTCTCTGGATGAAAAGCTATTTTCAAATGGCTAAAGATCAATATAGAATGTTGAAATGGGAATTAATAGGCTATCCTTCGTGTCCTGCAACATTTTAGGTTCTTGTTTACATTTGGTGTCACAGTAAACTTATGGTTCTTAGCTTTATTTGCTGTGTTATATCTAAACTACACATTTCTGTGGTTTACAACTGATTTATTGTTTATCATAATGCCTTGTCCCTAAAGGTGCTAAATAAATATTTCCTGAGTACTGATAATATTTTTTAACTAGTTTTTGAAGGAAATGAAAAGACAGATGTGTCTTTCCAGATTTGGTTTTCTCACCTACAATCATAATTCTACTTGGTGTTACCTAATATCACCCCCAAACTCTAGGTGCACAAACAAAACACGCTGAATGAGTTCTGTTTTAAAATTCAGATTGTGAAGATCAGACTATTATGCTGGGGAGGTTGCTAAGACGTAAAATTGACTGAGAAAACTTGCAACATTACTAATGCAAAGTTATTACCAAGGGATCTGAAATTACAAAACAATGCTGCTGAAATCTAAGATACATTCATTAGTTGGTTTATTCTCTCACAATAACAATAATGAATTTTTAGTGAAGCCTAAACTCTTTCACCCAAACTTTCCTACAGTCAATTCCATATTATTACATATTAACTGATTTTGTGGTTCAACGTTTGACTGTGAACCTTAACTGATCATTATCCCTGAACTTTCCTTCATGTTTTAACTGTTAAACTATATTACTGTATGTAAGTATTGAGGTTTAGATCCTGATAAATATATTTGAAATTCTTCTAAATCTCCTGAAGTTTTCCTCCCAGAGAGAATTTTGCACCTTTACTTTTATAAATCTATACTTTTCTTTTTTTTTTTGGAACAAATCATTAAACCCATGGTTTTAACAATAAAATTAAAATTTAGATCCTTAAATATCTCCCCTAGTGAAACTTCAATTATCTTCTCTGTATTTGAAGTTAGAAATGTAGGTAGTCCAATATAAATTTACTGAGCTAATAAATCTTGAAATGAAATGCATTAAAACAGTATCATTTTTCCATAAGAATATGTAATCTATGCAAACTAAAAAAGAATCTAGGTGCAATGTTTCATAAAGCTAATCTGTTTAACTTTGCCTGAAGACATTGTTCAATAAGTCTCAGGAAACAAAACACTTTGAGCATAGATTAAAGTTCATTTTCATGTTTATGAAGTTGATGCTTCCAAACATATTTGATTTTGCCAAATACGTTTACTTGGAAAATAAAATTAAATCTGCTACAGTGAGTATTTTTGAATGACATGGATAATGAAATTGAAGCATGTTATGTTTTTATGTTCATTATTGTGATTAAATTTAGATTCTAACTAATGCCTAAGAGCATGAATTTAGGGTTCAAAATGACCATGGAGAGTTGAATTAAAAAATCTGCATCAATGAAATTCAGTAAGGAAGACTAATTGAATACATACTGTATATACATAGCGTATACTTCGGATTTCTATGTTGAACATAGATTGAATCTAAATTCAACAGGAAGCAAATTTTTATAAAACCAATGACTTCATTCTTCTGATCGTCTTTATTTAGCTCCTAATTATAATCATTATCACAACTGTGTTGATATCTGCTTGGAGGCCTCTAAGCTTCTGTGAAATACCAAGAATTCCAATAAGAAATGAACATCTTGGAATTTAGTATTTTTCCTGTTATCCCCTGTTATCCTTCAGCTATTGGACTTTTCAGCAGCTGATAAATAACTTTTTGAAAGAATCTAATTCATGTTAGGTTCAGTGCTATAAATTTTAAGTATATGTTATCATTTAATTCTCACAACAATTCTATACATAATTAATAACTCTATATTAAAGATAAGTAAAGTATTCAGGTCACTTGGCTGACAAGTTGCAGAGCTGTACTATTTCTAAAATCAATGGTCTTTACCCTTGAACTAAAGATGAACTTCATAAGGAGGGGAAAGGTTTTACACCATTAGTCACATCTGTAGCAGGGAAATCTATTGTTAGTTACTGGGCAATTCCAAATGTACACAGTATCTTGGGCAGTGTTTCAGAAATTACCAGAAATCTGCTATTAGAATGGCACTTTTATGTTTTTTTTAAAAAATGGATAAACAAATACATTAAAATATAAATATATATTGTTTAACCTGTAGAAAGCACTTGTACTAAACATTCTATAGTATACCTATATTCTTTCTTAAGGAGTGCTAGTTTTTTAAGGGTTAAAGAACATTATCAAAACTTTGAATATCATTAACTCTAAGAAGTATACTTCATAAGCAACATCATATATAGCTACATCTCCTTACTCTTTTCTCTAGATCATTAAATTCTTAAGTGACCATATCCAAGTCAATGTCTTTTCTTCTCTCCTTTTATCCTATCAGATTTTGTTTCTACCAAAACAAAGCTGATAATAAAAATTTGAATGCCAAGTGTAAACTAGTTCTCTACAAGTCAAGATCTTTTCTTCTTCTTCTTCTTTTTTTTTTTTTTAAGAAAAGAAGTACAACATTTCCAGAAACTCAAACTCTTTTCCCATCAATGGGGGAAATACAAAGGCAGAAGTCCTGAATCTACCTTCAGAGATTCGGAAACAGTTGTTGTGGTTGTTTAGTCACTCAATTGTGTCCAACTCTTTGTGACTCCATGAACTGTAGCCCAGCAGGCTCCTTTGTCGATAGGATTTTCCAGGCAAGAATACTGGCTTGGGTTGCCATTTCCTTCTCCATTGAAACAGGTGTTCCTCCACAAACACATACTTTAGTACGTTCCCCTATTGATCCTAATTCACCGAAAAAAATAAATAAATAACTGTCTTAAAGTTAAATCTGGAAAGCGATTGTCACTTAAAGAGTAGCCTTTGCATATAGAGTAAACTATGTTTAAGAGAGTGTAAATAGCTTACAATTTACTTTTAATTTCTTTCCTTGATCTAAGATGACTTTTAATACTTTATTTGATCTCCATTATTTCTCTGAACCCATTATAAAATCAATGTAAAGACTTCCTTTCTTCTTACCATCTTTTATTTGTATTTGAATTCTATCTTCAGTTGTTTGATTCCTGATCGTAGGTTGTATAATGGTGACCCAAAGATGACCTATCCTAATTCCTAGAATTTACAAATGTTTCCTTTTTTGGAAAAAAAAGACCTCTGCAGATGTGCTTAGATTAGGATCTTGAAATGGGAAGATTATCCTGGATTATTCAAGTAGGCCCTACATGTAATCACATATGCAGACAAGCCTGGGAATGCTGGCAGCCCAGAAACTGCAAATGCTCCCCAATAGCTGCTGGAAGGAGGATGCCTTGCCATAACGTTGATGTCAGACTCCTGGCCTCCAAAATTGTGAGAAAAGAAATTTTTGTTATTTTAAGCCACCAAGTTTTTGGTAATTTGTAAAACCAGACATAGGTAACTTATATAGTCCCCTATTAGGAAAGGAACTTTATCATTTTCTTCTTGCAGTCCTATCACCTGGAACACTGTTGGCTTAGAACAGTGGTTCTAAATCTTGATTTCAGTTCAGGATAACACAAAAATCTTTTACAAATTACTAATGCCCAGACCAAATATACCCACTAGAGAAATTCTGATTTACCTGCTCTGAGATGAGATCTGGGCATTCGTATTTATTTTTTTAACTCTCCAGACTGTGCCTAACCAAACTTGAGAAACACAGGCATCAAGAATGATTGAATGAATGGAGAGTTGCTTAGTAGGATAGAGCAGATAAGAGCAATGACAGCCAGGGGTCCAGTCCCAGCTCCACAGTGTGCCAGCTGTGAGATCCAAACCAAGAGGCCCAGTCATCAGTTTCTTCATTTTTTAATAACAAGACAATAAAATTCTCTTCGTTTAGGGTTACTATGAAGCTCAAATAAAATAATGCAGAATTTGAAAAAAATATAGTGCCTAATCCATTGCAAATTCTCAATAAATGTTAGATTTTAATGGTAGAAACAAATTATTTCACAATCTTTAGTCAAGCAAAACTAAACTCTGAATTTGGGTTAATGAAGAAGACTAAGGATTTTAACCCAAATCAATATTTAATATTATGTAAAATAATCTTATACAACCCTTAGTTTGATTGTTTCAATTTACTGAGCTTCTGAAATTCTTAAATATAGTTTATTGCCAGTAACCCAGAGATTTGCCAAGCAACTTCTTTAAAATCCTACAATTGAATTCCTTCTATTGATTCATCCAATGTGTTCTCTCTTAATGTAATTACATTAGAATTCCCTTGTTTAAGTTAAAATTTGTACGCTTTGCATGGTAGAGAATGAAGAAACATTTTGTATATAGTGGAGCCATGTAAATCATTCCAAAGTCTTTTACCTTTTTTTTTCTTTTTTTTTTTGCCCCTTTCCCAAATCCCCATCTGTTTTGCTGATATGCCAATATCTGGGGTCTGTGTTTCATAATGTCTTTTTGTTTGTGAGGATGTCTGTTTCTGAGAGTTCACGAGCTGGCTGACAATGAAAAAGTGACCACAATCAGGCCAGGAAATATCCTGAGAATAAAGCAAAAGCCAGGAAAACCACTCACCCTGCTGGTTAGGGCGCGGAGGACTCAGGAGAGCAGGCACAACGGTTATGGCTGTTACTGGGGAGGATCTCCTTGGTGGCTAAAGAAACTTCTAAGAAGGGGCTACCACTGAGTATTAGAATCACATCACAGCCACTGACATTCCCTCCAGAATGGTTTAAACAAAGTAACTTTGTGTGGAAAACAGTTTTATTTTGCAAAGAAAGAAAGCAAATAAGAGAAATGGCAAATGACCTTTAAAAAAATCTTCTCTGCACCAAGAAAATGAAGATGGAAGGAGGGGAAAAGGCAAAAAAAAAAAAAAAAAAAAAAAAAAAAAAAACCCTCTAATACTTCTGTTAAGTATTCTTTAATTTTGCTTCCATATTTAACTAAAGACAGTCTGAAGAATGTCTGGAATAAAAGTAAGTTTGTTTCCCTCTGATATTTTTTGCACAGCTGATAATTTTCATTCCCTCAACACTGATTGAATGAATATGTCAAAAAGGAGGATCTTTTCCTTCTTGGTTTTAAAAAAGGGTCATAAAAATTATAGGCAATTTATCTTTGTTAGAATTTTACATAAAACTTCCAGTGTTACACATGTGGCTCCACTTTGTTTAATGGTCTATGTCATAGATGTTATAAACATAAGAATATCACCCTTAAAGCTTAATGCACATATGAAAATTGCTGATTAAAAACTTATTTTAACAAGAGTAAATCCCCACTGGATAGGATAATAAAGAGAAAATCTTTAATCTCATTTATTTTCCAGTTTTATGCTGGGTAGAAGGCATGGATGCTATACATTTATGTTGGTACTAGATTTAAAGACAAGTAAGGTCATCTGTGATATAAAACAATTTTCATACTGATAGAAAATAGGAGTTCTTTTCTCTTGGGTAAGACAATAGTGTGCTTTCCATATAGCAGGTGGTGGCTAGAGGTTTGAAAAAGGCTCATAAAGTGGTCTGTTCAATTTCCTGTCATAGCACATAACTGGGAAAAAATTTACAGACTCTTATTCTTTGTTTTTTTAACCGCTATTTGATCAGTAAATATTTCAGAAAGAAGTGGGTTCACAGAGTGCCTCAGAAATGTGCAAAGACTCTGGAACAGTCCAACCCAGACTATACACTGTGGCCCATCAGCTTGACAGTCATTGAGAATGGCTTCCACTTGGTGATAGGAAACCAAGAGGAAATATAAAGAATGTGATTCCTTTCCAGCTCTGTTTAATCATTTTCAAGTAGAATAGCTTATAACAACATGATATGTAAGAAGATGGGGGTGGGAGAAGAACCTTTCAAGGAAAATAGAAACTTTACTTTGGAAATATTTCATTCCCTAGTTGGTTCTACATCTATGCAAATACAGGCCCTCATAATTAGCTCTAGACTTTTAAACCTTTTGTGTAAAATTCCATTTTCAGCAGAGATGTCACCATGTGTTATATCCCTTTCCCCTCCCTCTGGCTTTAATTCAGGTGATAGACAGGAAAAGGAGAGTTCCAGAATCCCGCCTTTTCCCAGCTAGGCACAGCTTTTTCAGCTTGAGGTATAACAATTGTAGGAAATGGTGAATGATGGAAACTTTTTCCTAGAAGTGGAGTTTGAAGCCTAGACGAGCCACTCCTATTTGAGCCATAACTACTTACAGAGGCATGAATCGGAGGAAACTGGCCACATTTGAGAAGGCCCGAACAGACAAACTTGACAGAGGACTAGATTGTCACTTCCTGAAAGTGGTGGACTAACACACTCCCAGGATGCACCTTCCTCTGACATTTCCTGAGCTTTGCCTCATTATTTATCTACTCCCAGGATTCATGAAAGGGATTGTGATCTGCATTTTTTTTTAAGAATACATATAAAAAGCAGCCACTAATAATAATTCTCTGAAGCAAGAGATGGTGGATGTACACAACTTTTCCTAGGGTTAGCATTTATTACATGAGAATGAGCTGCAAAGGAAACAGTTTAAATATGGCCTTGCATTTTAAAATGCACCCCCTCCTCCCAAAAAATGAGCTGCTGAGAGACTAAAAGAGAAAAGAGACTGACTATCTACAGTTTGACAATAAAGCATTCCCATTTCTCTTAAATGGAATTTTCAGTCACTGTTCAAATGAAAGCAAATTATTCAGTCATTGTCAAGACTTTCATGTCCTTGAAAAGTAAAAGTAAATTGCATCAGCTGTCCTTTGTAAGCTTTTTGTCTTACAAATAAGATTATATATAAGAAGTGATTTGAATTCAAGATGACTTGAAAATTAAGTCATTTTTGTTGTTGTCATTATACTAGGCAAGGATGTAATTTA
Organism: Capra hircus; assembly: GCF_001704415.2. Taxonomy (NCBI): domain Eukaryota; kingdom Metazoa; phylum Chordata; class Mammalia; order Artiodactyla; family Bovidae; genus Capra; species Capra hircus. The sequence goes on along the minus strand of NC_030809.1, from coordinate 127,199,655 downwards.
CAGGATGAAAGTGGGGAGAGTTTAAATTGAATTTTGCTTTAATACCATGATAATAAATTACTATTGTCATTTTTTATAATTAAGAAACAAATTAATATATATTATATATATATATATATAGTAAGGTATCTTAAGATTGAATTTTTCTTCAGAACATGTGTTGGAAAGTGGGAAGAGTATATGGATATTAATTAACAAAAAAAGGTTATTTATTATTCAAGCTTCAGTATTAATAATTAACAAAAGGTTAAGGAGGTAGCAGACTAAATTCAAGTAAGGAACTTTCAATTAAACAATGATGATGAGGATACAAGGCATTTCCTGAGGATTTATCTTTGATTAGGAGAAGTTGTTGAAAGAATTTGGCCTTTAATTCTAGCCAGTACCTAATCCTCAGGAAGTATCCTTAACTTTACTGCTATTTTGAGATAACACTAGACACTTTCAGACAGAAAATGATTTGTCTTTTTTAAGCCTGGTGTAACTCAAAGATATTCAGATCTCTTTAACCATTTCTCAGCATTACACAGCATTTCATGTGTAGCTTACATGTAATATTACTACATATAGTCTAAGATTTATAGTATAATAGTTAAGAGAAGGACTTTAGTCAAATAAAATACCTTTGAATCTTAGTCCCAAAAGCTCGATGTGACTTCAAACAGGTTACTTAACTTCTCCAACTATTACACAAACTGTAGCACAGGTATAATATGATCCTAATTAATTAATGATGATTAAATTAAGTGAGAAATAATATGACACAGAGTGCTTAGTACAGACCAACATTACTGATGAATTTAGATGCAAAAAAATTCAACAAAATTTAGCAGACTGAATTCAACAATTCATTAAGAGGCACAAACACTATGATCAAGCAGGATTTGTCCCAGGGACGCAAGAATAATTTAATATCTTAAATCATTCTGTGTGATGCACATTATCAAATTGAAGAATAAAAGTCATATAATAATCTCAATGGGTGTAGAAAAAACTTTTAACCAAACTGGACATCCATTTATAATAAAATCTCTCAACAAAATAAGTTTAGAGGGAACATACCTCAAAATAATAAAGGCCATGTATGACAACCTACAGCCAATACCATACTCAACGATGAAAATCTGAAAGCATTTCCTCTAAAATCAGAAACAAGAAAAATGTGCCCACTCTCACTACGTTTATTCTACATAGTACAGGCAGTTCTAACTATAGCAATCAGACAAAAAAGAAAATAAAAGAAATACAAATGTCAAAGGCAGAAATAAAATTGTCACTGTTTGCATGATACTATATCAATGCACTATATCAATTTTTATATACAAAAATTGTAAAAATGCCAGCATACATTACTAGAATAAATGATTCAGTAAAGTTGCAGGATACATAATTGATATACTGAAAACAGTTAAATTATTTATGCACTAATAACAAACGAAAAGAGAAATAAGGAAAACATCCCATTTACAATTACATTAAAAAAAAGAATAAAATACCTCAAAAAAAAATTTTAACCAAGGGAATAAAAGACTAGTACTCTGAAAACTCTGAAGTCAGTGATGAAAGAAACTGAAAATGATCCAAACAGATGTAGATATATACCATGCCCATGGATTGGAAGAATGAATATTGTTAAAATAACCATATAATCCATGGCAATGTAAAGATTTAATGCAATCATATCAATTTTTTTACAGAAATAGAATAAATAATTCTAAATTTTGTATGGAAACATGAAAGCCCCCAAATAGCCAATGCAATCTTGGAAAAGAACAATAAAGTTGGAGGTATCACACTCCTTTTTTTCAAGCTATACTACAATGCTAGAGTAATCAGAACATTATGATATAGGCACAAAGACACACAAAGCAATGGAACAGATTGGAGAGCCTAGATTAAACCCATTTACATGATCAACTAATCTATAACAAAAAAGGTAGGAATGTACTGTGAGCAAAAGATAAATCTTTAATAAATGGTGCTGGGAAAACTGGACAGCTCTATGCCAATGAATGAAACTGGACTACTTTCTCATAACATATATAAGAATAAATTCAGAATGGATTAGAAATGCAAGAGTAAGACCAGAAACCATAAAACTAGAAGAAAACAGAGGCAGTACATTCTTTAACATCAATCTTAGCAATATATTTTTTTGGATATGTCTCTTCAGGCAAGAAAAACAAAAGCAAAAATATCAAGCTAAAAAGCTTTGGCACAGCAAAGGAAACCATCAACAAAATGAAAAGGCAGCCTCATAAAACAGATGTTTTTAAATGATATATCTGGTAAAGGGTTTATATCCTAAATATAAAAAAGAGCTCAAGTAATTCAACATCAAAAAATGAGAAACAAAATAACAACCAATTAAGAAATGGGCAGAGGAGCAAATAGAAATGTTTCCAAAGAAGACATAACAGATGGTGAACAGACACATGAAAATATGCTTAATATCACTGATCATCAGGAAAATGAAAATTGAAACCACAATGATATATCACCTCACCCCTGTCAGAATGGCCATCATCAAAAAGATACGAAATAAGTGTTTGCAAGGATGTGGAGAAATGGGAAGCCTTGTACACTGTTAGTAAAATTGTAATTTTGTGCAGCCACTATGGAAAACATTATGGAGGCTCATCAAAAAATTAAAAAGAGAAGTGCCATATGATCCAGGAATTTTACTTCCAAGTATTTATGCAAATAAAACAAAACACTAATTCAAAAAGATATATATACCTCAATGCTCATTACAACCTTAATTCCAATAGCCAAGATATGGAAGCAATCTAAGTCTCTATCAATAAATAGATAAGAAGGATGTGGTATATATACATACATACACACAAATGGAATATTCCTTATTAAAAATGATGCCCAGTTTTTGACACCATACAAATTCTTATGTTTGAATTTCCTTGTTTCTAATGTTCAATGTGTAGTTTTTCTGTAAATTGGCATGATTTATCTTCTATAAAATTAATGAAAGTGAAAGGCATATCCAACTAAATGCAAGTTTCCAAAGAATAGCACAGAGAGACAAGAAAGTCTTCTTCAATGAACAATGTATAAAACTAGAAAAAAAAAACAAACAAACAGAAGGGGAAAGACTAGAGATCTCATCAGGAAAATTGGAGATATTAAGAGAATATTTTGCCCAAAGATGGGCATTAAGGACAGAAATTGTAGAGACCTACTAGATGCTGAAGACATTAAGAAGAGATGGAAGGGGTACACAGAAGAACTGTACAGAAAAGATCTAAATGAACCAGATTACTGTGATTGTGTGGTCAGCCACCCAGAGCCATACATTCTGGAGAGTGAAGTCAAGTGGGCCTTAGGAAGCACTGCTGTTAATAAAGCTAGTGGATGTGATGGAATTCCAGTAGAACTATTCAAAACCCTAAAGGATGGTGCCATCAAGGTGGTGCATTCAACATGTAAGCAAATCTAGAAGACCCAGCAGTGGCCACAAGACTCAAGAAGGTCAATGCTCATTCCAGAAGGGTAGTACTAAAAAATGTGCTAACCATCAGACTCATCTCCTGTGCTAGTAAGGTCATGCTTAAAATCTTGCATGCTAGATTCAGCATTACGTGAATTAAGCACTTTCAGATGTCGAAGCTGGGTTTAGAAAAGGAAGAGGAACCAGAGATCAAATTGCCAACATTTGCTGGATCATAGAGAAAGCTAGAGAACTCCAGAAAAAAAATCTACCTCGGTTTCATTGACTATACCAAAACCTTTGATTGTGTGGATCGTAATAAACTGCGGAAAGCTCTTAAAAAGATAGTGATATTAGACCCTCTTACCTATCTCTTGAGAAACCTCTATGTGGGTCAAGAAGCAACAGTTAGAACCCTGGATGGAACAACTGATTGATTCAAGATTGAGAAAGGAGTATGACAGGGTTCTCTGCTATCACCCTATTGGTTTAATCTATATGCTGAACACATCATGAGAAATGCCAACTGGATGAGTTACAAGCTGGAATCAAGATAGGTGGGAGAAGCATCAACAATCTCAATATGTGAACAATACCACTGTAATGGCGAAAAACAAAGGGGAACTAAAGAGCCACTTGATGAGGGTGAAGGAGGAGAGTGAAAGAGCTGGCTTAAAACTAAATATTAAAACTAAGATCATGACATCTGGCCCCATTCAGTTCAGTTCAGTTCAGTTCAGTCGCTCAGTCGTGTCTGACTCTTTGCAACCTCATGAACTGCAGCACACCAGGCCTCCCTGTCCATCACCAACTCCCAGAGTTCACTCAGACTCACGTCCATCGAGTCAGTGATGCCATCCAGCCATCTCATCCTCGGTCATCCCCTTCTCCTCCTGCCCCCAATCCCTCCCAGTATCAGAGTCTTTTCCAATGAGTTAACTCTTCATATGAGGTGGCCAAAGTACTGGAGTTTCAGCTTTAGCATCATTCCTTCCAAAGAAATCCCAGGCCCGATCTCCTTCAGAATGGACTGGTTGGATCTCCTTGCAGTCCAAGGGACTCTCAAGAGTCTTCTCCAACACCACAGTTCAAAAGCAGCAATTCTTCGGCTCTCAGCCTTCTTCACAGTCCAACTCTCACATCCATACATTACCAAAGGAAAAACCATTGCCTTGACAAGACGGACCTTAGTCGGCAAAGTAATGTTTCTGCTTTTGAATATGCTATCTAGGTTGGTCATAACTTTTCTTCCAAGGAGTAAGCATCTTTTAATTTCATGGCTTCAGTCACCATCTGCAGTTATTTTGGAGCCCCCAAAAATAAAGTCTGACACTGTTTCCACTGTTTCCCCATCTATTTCCCATGAACTGATGGGACCAGATGCCATGATCCCAGTTTTCTGAATGTTGAGCTTTAAGCCAACTTTTTCACTCTCCTCTTTCACTTTCATCAAGAGGCATTTTAGTTACTCTTTACTTTCTGCCATAAGGGTGGTGTCATCTGCATATCTGAGGTTATTGCTATTTCTCCCAGCAATCTTGATTCCAGCCTGTGTTTCTTCCAGCCCAGCATTTCTCATGATGTACTCTGCATATAAGTTAAATAAGCAGGGTGACAGTATACAGCCTTGATGCACTCTTTTTCCTATTTGGAACCAGTCTGTTGTTCCATGTCCAGTTCTAACTGTTGCTTCCTGACCTGCATACAGATTTCTCAAGAGACAGGTCAAGTGGTCTGGTATTCCCATCTCTCTCAGAATTTTCCACAATTTATTGTGATCCACACAGTCAAAGGCTTTGACATAGTCAATAAAGCAGAAATAGATGTTTTTCTGGAACTCTCTTGCCTTTTTGAAGATCCAGCAGATGTTGGCAATTTGATCTCTGGCTCCTCTGCCTTTTCTAAAACCGGCTTGAACATCAGGAAGTTCACGGTTCACATATTGCTGAAGCCTGCATGGCAAATAGAATGGGAAAGGTGGAAGTAATGACAGATTTCCTCTTTAGGGGTTCTAAAACTGCTGCAGATGGTGACTGCATCCATGAAATCAGAAGACATTTGGTTCTTGGCAGGAAAGCTATGACAAACCCAGACAGTGTGTTCAAAAGCAGACACATTACTCTGCCAATAAAGGTCCATATAATCAAGGCTGTGGTCTTCCCAGTGTTCACCTACAGTTATCAGAGTTGGACAACAAAGAAGGCAGAGCACTGAAGAATTGATGCCTTCTAACTTTGGTGCTGGAGAAGACTCCTGAGAGTCCCTTGGACAGGAGAGAGATTAAACCAGTCAATTGTAAAGGAAATCAACCCTAATAACTTACTGGAAGGACTGATACTGAAGCTGAAGCACCAGTATTTTGGTCATCTGATGAGAACAGCAGACTCATTGGAAAAGTCCCTGATGCTGGAAAAGATTGAGGGCAAAAGGAGAAGAGGGTATTGGAGTGTGAGATGGCCAGACGAAATCACTGATGCAGTGGACGTGAACTTGGGCAAACTTTGGGAGATATGAGGGACAGAGAAGTCTGGCATGCTAAAGTCCAGGGGTCATAGAGTTGAGCATGACTATACAACTGAACAACAAAAACAAGTAAGGAATAAGGAATTTAAGGGAGAGAAGGGGCCTTGACTACTTCTATCAAGATGCACCACCATATCTTCAAGGCTCTGACAAGATGAGATAGGTAAGCAATCTCAGGAGCTAAATAGTGATTCCAGTGGAAGAGATGTCAGTCTCTTACACAGGTTAAATGTGCTTTGGGGGAAAGATCTTTGAACTGAGGACTAAGGAATAACTTACATTCCCAGACATGAAAATACCCTGAAAGGCTGCCCTCCTCTCCTATCTCTAGATGGGGTGGTTATGTACTCAGTCATGTCCAACTGTTTGCGGCTCCATAGACTGTAGCCCACTAGGCTCTTCTGTCCATGGGATTTCCCAGGTAAGAATACTGGAATGGGTTGCCATTTCTGCCTCCGGGGGATATTCCTAACCCAGGTATCAAACCTGCATCTCCTGCATTGGCAGGCAGATTCTTTACTGACTCCAGAATTCTTGGGCTTCTCTTGTTGCTCAGCTGGTAAAGAATCTGCCTGAAATGCAGGAGATGTGGGTTTGATCCCTGGGTTAGGAACATCCCTTGGAGAAGGGAAAGGCTACCCACTCAAGTATTCTGGCCTGGGGAAGTCCACGGACTGTGTAGTCCATGGGGTCGCAAATAGTTGGACACGACTGAGCAAATTTCCCTCATTTCTTACCACTGAGCCAGCTGGGAAGCCCCATATCTAGACGGTAAATGCTGCCAAAGGAGGCCTCTCTCGTCCCCAAGAGACTTGATAAGGCATAAGCCTAAAAGTGAAACTTCTTTGACCTCAGTCACACAGAAATGGGAAACAATGCTCTCAAATTGCCCTGGAGACCACCTGGGATTAAATCTTTACTTGAACACTTAATCCAGCGAATTCATTAAAGTCTCTGCGATTTGTTAAATAGGATTATTTCTCATTCGTAAAATAGAGATAACAATACCTAGTAGATATATGTACATACTATACAGCATTGCTGTGAGAATTAACTATGTAAAACAATGTGCGTGGTTCACCTTTTGTTCATTTAGATACATTTCCACTTTTGTCTGCCCAGCTCTGTGCCCTGGGAGGCTGACTTCTACAGACTATAGCACTATCAGATGGGAGAAATATCAATAACCTCAGATATGCAGATGATACCACCCTTATGGCAGAAAGTGAAGAGCCTATAGAAGATGAAAGAGGAAAGTGAAAAAGCTGTTAAAACTCCACATTCAAAAAACAAAAATCATGGCATCTGGTCCCATCAATTCATGGTAAACAGATGGGAAAACAATGGAAACAGAGGTCAGGATATTGCTTTCTACTTTGCTTCCCCTGGGTTTTGAAATCATGGTCAGACAAAAAATGTTTCTCCACTTCTAAAGCTCCTTTCCAGAAACCTCTCTTCCAGGGACCAGCTCCCACCTAGCTCTAGTACCCAGGGGAAGCACAGCCTCTTACTGTTGCTAACTCCTGGTTCCAGTGATATCCAACATGCAGGTATTAATCATATGATCTTCCTATACCACACTAGCCTGTCATTGAATGTTCTTGCTTTTCAATTATATTTTTACAAGTGCATTTTTCAATTAGAGAGAAGCCTTTGCTGAACCATTTTTATTTAATTCACCAAATCAAATTTGATTCAATCATTCATCAGGTCATTTCATACATGCTGCTTAAGTTTCTTCAGTTGTGTCTGACTCTTTGCGACCCTATGGACTGTAACCCACCAGGCTCCTCTGTCCATGGGATTCTCCAGGAAAGAATACTGGACTGAGCTGACATGCCCTACATCCAGGGGATCTTTCTGACTCAGGGATCAAACCCACACCTCTTAGGCCTCCGGCAGTGTCAAGCAGGTTTTTCACTACTAGTGCCACATGGAAAATGGCATGAGAATTCCATTGATATACATATTCACATTCATATCCATATATGTACATAAACATATACATACAGTTTGGCCACAACACGTAGGACAAAATATTCCTCTCCACAAAGTCATCATATTATTCTTTTTGTTAGACAAGTCACATCAAACATTGTATTTAGACTTTACAATGACTTTTTTTGAAATTTAAAATAAAATCCAGTTCTTCATAATGCCTAACACATTATTTGACACCAACCACTCCTCTCTACCAAAATTCCCTTTTGTTCACCATGTTCTAGCAATACTGGACTTATTTCTTGATTCAAGTTTGCTCATAATTTTTGACACTTTCTCTTATCTCTGAAAGGAAAACTCTTACCCAGGTCTTTGTATGCATCCTTCTCATACTCATTCCTAAAGAGTCATTATCTGGTTACTGGCAAAGTCAGCACATAAACTCAAGTCCTCTGATTTCCTTAAAGTTTTTCATACTGTCAGTAGTTTATACATTCAAATTAAAGTAATATAAGATAAATAAAAAGAGTCAATATAACTCTGAAGATTGCAGAAAATGGTACTTAATACTACAGAACTTTGTAAAGTGCTCTTAAAAAAAAAATGACCTGATACTTACCAGCCTATTTTAAATAAACCTTTGATTTAACCTACTTTAAATAAATACTTTGAGAGGCTAACAACAGTCAGCACAATTATATCTCAGGTGTTGTTCAACAGGGCTAACAAGAATCTCTATTATTGTTCTTTATTCCTCAATAAATGGTCCATGTATCTATAATTATTTATCAAATCTGTGACATTACCTATAAACATCCTATAAAATCCATTTATGTGACTATTTATTTGTATATTCTGTTATAACCATCAAAATAAATCTACTTGAAAACTAAAAGGAATGGTTCCATGATTTAGAAAGCATATCTCTCAAATTTTCAAATACTCTTCATTCTAAATTACAGTTAATAATGATGATATTGACACATTCCCAATTTCTTTAGGGGCTTCCCACATGGCTCAGTGGTAAAGAACCTGCCTGTCAATGTGAAGAGATTCAGGAGACACCGTTTCAACCCTTGGGTTGGGAAGATCCCCTGGAAGAGGAAATGGTAACCCTCTGCAGTATTCTTGCCTGGAGAATCCCATGGACAAAGGAGCCTGGTGGGCTACAGTCCATTGGGTCACAAAGTCAGACACAACTTAGTGACAGAACACAAAATATCTTTAAGTTTTTATTTAGTCTTTACTCTTAAACTCAAAATAGTAGTTTTTATCCCAATTGAATAGGTGTTCTTTTTACTTTGAATTCCAGGACAAACTAATTGACAATGTAGTTAACAATGACATATTCAGATACATCATGAGAAATGCTGGGCTGGATGAAGCAGAAGCTGGAATCAAGATTTCTGGGAGAAACATCAATAACCTCATATATGCAGATGACACCACCCTTATGGCAGAGAGCAAAGAACTAAAGAGCCTCTTGATGAAAGTGAAAGAGGAGAGTGAAAAAGTTGGCTTAGAATTCAACATTCAGAAAACTAAGATCATGGCATCTGGTCCCATCACTTCATGGCAAATAGATGGGGAAACAATGGGAACAGTGACAGACTTCAGTTTTGGGGTCTCCAAAATCACTGCAGATGGTGACTGCAACCATGAAATTAAAAGACGCTTACTCCTTGGAAGAAAAGCTATGATCAAACTAGACAGCATATTAAAAACCAGAGACATTATTTTGCCAACAAATGTCCATCTAGTCAAAGCTATGGTTTTTCCAGTAGTCATGTATGGATGTGAGAGTTGGACTACAAAGAAAGCTGAGCATTGAAGAACTGATGCTTTTGAACTGTGGTGTTGGAAAAGACTCTTGGGAGTCCCTTGGACAGCAAGGAAATCCAATCAGTCCATCCTAAAGGAAATCAGTTCTGAATATTCATTGGAAGGATTGATGCTGATGCTGAAACTCCAATACTTTGGCCACCTGATACGAAGAACTGACTCATTTGAAAAGATCCTGATGCTGCGAAAGACTGAAGATGGGAGAGGATGAGATGGTTTAATGGCATCACCAACTCAATGGACATGAGTCTGTGTAAACTCCAGAAGTTGGTGATAGACAGGGAGGCCTGGCATGCTGGAGTCCATGGGGTCACAAAGAGTTGGACACAACTGAGTGACTGAACTGAACTGAATTGGCAATATAAGTATAAGCACTTTGGGACTTCTTGTGTGGTTTTTTAAAGGTAATGCTTGTCTTTACAAAATAAGTCTCATGGGAATCACTGTGACTTTAATGAAAGGTCCTAATATGGCCACTGATATAAAGCGAGTTCCCATAAGTGAACAACACAAAGCCCTTAAAATAGCATTTATTATTAGACGTGTTTTAGTTACTCCTGTGTTCCTAGAACATTTTGATCTAAATCATATTTAAATTTCATGTGAAGATGATGCATGTTTATGGAAAGAAGGTAGTTGAATTTACTGCTTAACTTGATCTTTTAAAATACAATGCCACAAAATATTTACCAGTTATATTAAAATGATAATATACAGAAGACAAGGTTATCTTATTGACATGAGGACATATTTTAAGAAAGCCAAGAATGTGTGTGTGTGTGTGTTTGTGTTTCTCTTCAGGATATACCTTACATATAAATGAGGCAGATTTTTACAATAATAATTTGCCATTTGATAATTCAGACTAGAAAAGCATATGTGTATATCTCAATCTGTAACTATAAAACATTTGCAAAATTATATCTGCTATGTAACTAGAATATACAGACACCATATTCATAACATACCTATGCAAAGATAAAGAGATTCAAGGAGATGTTTCTAATTAACACAATGCCAACTTTTAAATACATTTTAAGCACCCAAATTCACTGTGGGAATTTTCAGGAAGAATTACATGCTCCATGCTATTTTCAGAATATGAAGTTTAAGCTAGTACATCTGTTAAATACTGAAATAGCCAAAAGGAATCCCCAAAGACACAGTCTGCTTTTTCAGGCTGCAACTTTTCCTTTTAGCCAAAGGTTTATAATCAGCGAAGATTTACCCAGTCCAGGTGTGGCCTTGAATACTGAAACACAGCTGCAAAGCTGATCTAATTTTTTTTTCTCTTTCCTTTCACTCTCTAAGTAATGTGGCAAATATTGCCTTTTTCTCTCTGGAGAGGAATTCATGGGTTTATGTTTTGAAAGATTTTTTTTTCATTCTGTTGCCTAGCAAACATGGTGTTGTAGTTAGATAAAAAATATATGCAAGTAAACTGGGAACACTTGATGTGTTTGTGATATGACCAAACCTCAATATGCAATAAAGAAAATGAATCATATATAATATGGATTTTTTATGAGTAAATATTTTACAACACTTTAAGAAAGACTGTGACAGTTAATGTAGAATTCCGAATTATGCATGGGAAAATGTTTAGTATTTTTTTAAATGCTGTAAGTCACAGTGTTTGAAAAACATGTATTTTGGACTGTTCATAGCTAATGGTGAGGTCATTTAATGGAATAATGATGTCTTAATTGTGTTCTTTTTTAATATCCCCAAATTCTGGCTCTATAAATAAAAGAGGAAGCATAAGCCTCATGTGGGTCTTTATCAACAAACATGTATTGTCTAGCTGCCAGGTCCCAGGTTATATGTTATATGTTCGAAATGCTGAGACAAATACTCCCAATGAGTTCATTGGGAACTTTTACTGGGGGAAACAGGTATGTGATTAGATAAAACACAGTGATGAGATATAAGAAAAGTTTTTTAAGAACCTAAAGACAGTACCAAAGGTGCCTTTGAAAGGTCTTCCATGGTGCTTTTTAAAATGATCAGCTCTTGGTCTAGACTTAAAACCTACTGAGTCATAATCTTGAAGGTGCACCAAGAACTTGCAGGGAGTTTTGCAAGCACCCCAAGGTGATTTTTAATATACAGATAATCAAGGTTCACTGAAGGGGAATGTTCTCTGAAGATGCTGGAAAAGGCTTCTTCAAGGAGTTGACTGTTGAACTCAAAAACAGTTCACTAAAACCCTGCTTCTGCTTTTCTCTGTCAGAGTGCTACAGGTTGGAGAACGAATTTCACTCATTATACATTTAGTATCTATTTAATAATCATTTGATGAGCATCTCATCTATGCCAGGTGCATTATACATGCAGTAACAAGGGTCTTAGTAATACTGAGCCTTAAAATTAGGAAGATGAAAGCAGGCCCTCTGACCATCTGGCAGCAAGAAGCACAAGTATGTCCTCTCTATAGGCCAGAGTCCAAGAAGAAGATGAGAACAGGGAGCAGAACCATCCATGCCCAGTTTTTTCTCCAAAACTCACCATTCTAACAGTTATTCCACTTCTCCTGAGAACTAGTTAGAAGCACAGAAAAGTCATACTTACAGAGATCCTTCCACCTGGAAAGGGTCAAAATGTGTAAGAAGTATTTCCCTTCTCCCTCAGTGGTGACATTTGAATCGGGTCTTGAAGAAGGAATAATCATTTTCCAGATCATGAGAGGTCATGGTGGGAGACAAGAGAAATTAAGCATGAAATGATAAACATATTAAAATCCAAGTCTACTTAACACAAGAGCTCATGTTTAGAATCAACAGAGCCTTCAGAGGATTTTAAGTCAATGTGTAGAAAATTCAGCTTTGTTCATTACAGAATATGGGCGTGGGATGAGTGTATGTCTGATCTAGGATGAAAAGGACTGGCATCAGGTGACTGGTTGGAAGGACATTAATAATTCAAGATGGAAATTATAAATGCCTGAATGATCACTCATTAAGAGCCAGACATCGGGGAATGTGAAGTCAAGTGGGCCTTAGAAAGCATCACTATGAGCAAAGCTAGTGGAGGTGATGGAATTCCAGTTGAGCTACTTCAAATCCTAAAAGATGATGCTGTGAATGTGCTGCACTCAGTATGCCAGCAAATGTGAAAACTCAGCAGTGGCCACAGGACTGGAAAAGGTAAGTTTTCATTCCAATCCCAAAGAAAGGCATTGCCAAAGAATGCTCAAACTACCGCACAATTGCACTCATCTCACATGCTAGCAAAGTATGCTCAAAATTCTTCAAGCCAGGTTTCAGCAATATGTGAACCATGAACTTTCAGATGTTCATGCTATTTTGAAAAGGCAGAGGAACCAGAGATCAAATTACCAAAATTTGTTAGGTCATAAAAGCAAGAGAGTCCCAGAAAAACATCTCAGTTCAGTTCAGTTCAGTTGCTCAGTTGTGTCAGACTCTGCGACCCCATGAATCGCAGCACGCCAGGCCGTCCTGTCCATCACCATCTCCTGGAGTGCACTCAGATTCATGTCCATCCAGTCAGTGATGCCATCTAGCCATCTCATCCTCGGTCGTCCTCTTCTCTTCCTGCCCCCAAACCCTCCCAGCATCAAAGTCTTTTCCAATGAGTCAACACTTCACATGAGGTGGCCAAAGTACTTGAGTTTCAGCTTTAGCATCATTTCTTCCAAAGAAATCCCAGGCCCGATGTCCTTCAGAATGGACTGGTTGGATCTCTTTGCAGTCCAAGGGACTCTCAAGAGTCCTCTCCAACACCACAGTTCAAAAGCATCAATTCTTCAGTGCTCAGCCTTCTTCACAGTCCAACTCTCACATCCATACATGACCACTGGAAAAACCATAGCCTTGACTAGACGGACCTTAGTCGACAAAGTAATGTCTCTGCTTTTGAATATGCTATCTAGGTTGGTCCTAACTTTTCTTCCAAGGAGTAATCATCTTTTAATTTCATGGCTGCAGTCACCATCTGCAGTGATTTTGGAGCCCAAAAAAATAAATCTGACACTGTTTCCACTGTTTCCCCGTCTATTTCCCATGAACTGATGGGACCAGATGCCATGATCTTTGATTTCTGAATGTTGAGCTTTAAGCCAACTTTTTCACTCTCCTCTTTCACTTTCATCAAGAGGCTTTTTAGTTCTATTCACTTTCTGCCATAAGGGTGGTGTCATTTGCATATCTGAGGTTATTGACATTTCTCGCGGCAGTCTAGATTCCAGCCTGTGTTTCTTCCAGTCCAGCATTTCTCATGATGTACTCTGCATAGAAGTTAAAGAAGCAGGGTGACAATATACAGCCTTGACATACTCCTTTTCCTATTTGGAACCAGCCTGTTGTTCCATGTCCAGTTCTAACTGTTGCTTCCTGACCTGCATACAGGTTTCTCAAGAGGCAGGTGAGGTGGTCTGGTATTCCCATCTCTTTCAGAATTTTCCACAATTTATTGCGATCCACACAGTCAAAGCCTTGGCATAGTAAAGCAGAAGTAGGCGTTTTTCTGGAACTTGCTTGTTTTTTCCATGATCCAGCAGATGTTGGCAATTTGATCTCTGGTTCCTCTGTCTTTTCTAAAACCAGCTTGAACATCTGGAAGTTCATGGTTCACGTATTGCTGAAGCCTGGCTTGGAGAATTTTGAGCATTACTTTACTAGCGTGTCAGATGAGTGCAATGGTGTGGTAGTTTGAGCATTCTCTGGCAATGCCTTTCTTTGGGATTGAAATGAAAACTGACCTTTTCCAGTCCTGTGGCCACTGCTGAGTCTCCCAAATTTGCTGGCATATTGAGTGCAGCACTTTCACAGCATCATCTTTCAGTATTTCAAATAGCTCAACTGGAATTCCATCACCTCCACTAGCTTTGCTCATAGTGATGCTTTCTAAGGCCCACTTGACTTCACATTCCAGGATATCTGGCTCTAGATGACTGATCACACCATCGTGATTATCTGAGTCATGAAGATCTTTTTTATACAGTTCTTCTGTGTATTCTTGCCACCTCTTCTTAATATCTTCTGTTTCTGTCAGGTCCAGACCATTTCTGTCCTTTATTGAGCCCATCTTTGCATAAAATGTTCCCTTGTTATCTCTAATTTTCTTGAAGACATCTGTAGTCTTTCCCATTCTGTTGTTTTCCTCTATTTCTTTGCATTGATCGCTGAAGAAGGCTTTCTTATCTCTTCTTGCTACTCTTTGAAACTCTGCATTCAGATGCTTGTATCTTTCCTTTTCTCCTTTGCTTTTCACTTCTCTTCTTTTCACAGCTATTTGTAAGGCTTCCCCAGACAGCCATTTTGCTTTTCTGCATTTCTTTTCCATGGGGATGTTCTTGATCCCTGTCTCCTGTACAATGTCACAAACCTCATTCCATAGTTCATCAGTCACTCTATCTATCAGATCTAGGGATTTGATTTAGGTCATACCTGAATGGTCTAGCAGTTTTCCCTATTTTCTTCAATTTGAGTCTGAATTTGGTAATAAGGAGTTCATGATCTGAGCCACAGTCAGCTCCTGGTCTTGTTTTAGTTGACTGTGTAGAGCTTTTCCATCTTTGGCTGCAAAGAATATAATCAATCTGATTTTGACGTTGACCATCTGGTGATGTCCATGTGTAGAGTCTTCTCTTGTGTTGTTGGAAGAGGGTGTTTGCTATGACCAGTGCATTCTCTTGGCAAAACTCTATTAGTCTTTTCCCTGCTTCATTCCACATTCCAAGGTTAAATTTGCCTGTTACTCCGGTGTTTCTTGACTTCCTACTTTTGCATTCCAGTCCCCTATAATGAAAAGGACATCTTTTGGGGGTGTTAGTTCTAAAAGGTCTTGTAGGTCTTCATAGAACCTTTCAGCTTCAGCTTCCTCAGTGTTACTGGTTGGGGCGTAGACTTGGATTACGATGATATTGAATGGTTTGCCTTGGAGATGAACAGAGATCATTCTGTCGTTTTTGAGATTGCATCCAAGTACTGCATTTTGGACTCTTTTGTTGACCATGATGGCTACTCCATTTCTTCTAAGGGATTCCTGCCAGCAGTAGTAGATATAATGGTCACCTGAGTTAAATTCACCCATTCCAGTCCATTTTAGTTTGCTGATTCCTAGAGTGTCAACGTTCACTCTTGTCATCTCCTGTTTGACCACTTCCAATTTGCCTTGATTCATGGACCTGACATTCCAGGTTCCTATGCAATATTGCTCTTTACAGCATCGGACCTTGCTTCTGTCACCAGTCACATCCACAGCTGGGTATTGTTTTTGCTTTGGCTCCATCCCTTCATTCTTTTCAGAGTAATTTCTCCACTGATCTCCAGTAGCATATTGGGCACCTACTGACCTGGGGAGTTGCTCTTTCAGTATCCTATCATTTTGCCTTTTCATACTGTTCATGGGGTTTTCAAGGCAAGAATACTGAAGTGATTTGCCATTCCCTTCTCCAGTGGACCACATTCTGTCAGAACTCTCCACCATGACCCGCCCGTCTTGGGTTGCCCCAGGGGCATGGCTTGGTTTCATATAGTTAGACAAGGCTGTGGTCCTAGTGTGATTAGATTGACTAGTTTTCTGTGAGTATGGTTTCAGTGTGTCTGCCCTCTGATGCCCTCTTGCAACACCTACCATCTTACTTGGGTTTCTCTTACCTTGGGCGTGGGATATCTCTTCACGGCTGCTCCAGCAAAGCATAGCTGCTGCTCCTTACCTTAGATGAGGGATGTCTCCTCACCACCGCCCTTCCTGACCTTCAATATGGGATGGCTCCTCTAGGCCCTCCTGCGCCCAGGCAGCCACCGCTCCTTGGGCATGGGGTTGATCATCTCGGCCGCTGCCCCTGACCTCAGACATGGGGTAGCTCCTCCCGGCTGCCACCCCTGACCTCGGATGCAGGGTAGCTCCTCTCAGCCGTTCCTGCACCGTCGCAGCCTGGCACTCTCGGCTTCTGCTCCTGACCTCAGACGTGGGGTAGCTCCTCTCAGCCACACTTGGCTGGTCGCAGCTGCCTGTGCTTAGTGTGGCTAAACATCTATTTCTGCTTTATTGACTATGACAAAGCCTTTGACTGTGTGGATCACAATAAACTGGAAAATTCTGAAAAAGATGAGCATACCAGACCACCTGATCACCTCTTGAGAAATCTGTATGCAAGTCAGGAAGCAACAGTAAGAACTTGACATAGAACAACAGATTGGTTCCAAATAGGAAAAGGAGTATATCAAGGCTGTATATTGTCACCCTGCTTATTTAACTTATATGCAGAGTGCGTCATGAGAAACACTGGGCTGGAGGAAGCACAAGCTGGGATCAAGATTGCCAGGAGAAATATCAATAACCTCAGATATGCACATGATACCACCCCTATGGCAGAAACCAAAGAAGAACTAAAGAGTCTCTTGATGAAAATGAAAGAGGATAGTGAAAATTTTGGCTTTTTCAACAATCAGAAAACTAAGTTCATGGCATCCAGTCCCATCACTTCATGGGAAATAGATGGGGAAACAGTGGAAACAGTGTCAGACTTTATTTTCTTGTGCTCCAAAATCACTGCAGATGGTGACTGCAGCCATCAAACTAAAAGATGCTTACTACTTGGAAAGAAAGTTATGACCAATCTAGACAGCATATTAAAAAGCAGAGACATTACTTTGCCAACAAAGCTCTGTCTAGTCAAGGCTATGGTTTTTCCAGTAGTCACATATAGATGTGACCGTTCTACTGCAAACAAAGCTGAGCCCCAAAGAATTGATGCTTTTGAACTGTGGTATTGGAGAAGACTCTTGAGAGTCCCTTGGACTGCAAGGAGATCCAACCAGTCCATCCTAACGGAGATCAGTCCTGGGTGTTCATTGGAAGGACTGATGTTGAAGCTGAAACCCCAATATTTTGGCCACCTGATGCGAAGAGCTGACTCATTTGAAAAAATCCTGATGCTGGGAAAGACTGAAGGCAGAAAGAGAAGGGGATGATGAAGGATGAGATGGTTGGATGGTATCACTGGCTCAATGGCCATGAGTTTGAGTAAACTCCGGGAGTTGGTGATGGACAGGGAGGCCTGGCGTGCTGCAGCCCATGGGGTTGCAAAGAGTCAGACATGACTGAGCGACTGAACCAAACTGAATGAAGGCCACCGCAAAGGAAACAGAAAGCCGAGGATATATTTTGTAAATAGATCTATAAAATGAATGGGAATTGGTGACTAATTGTGTGTGTGTAAGGGAGGTGAAAGATAATGAGATTGACATTGAGTGTTGCATTCTAGTTTGGCAGATCTACACTCAGATGGTCCTAAAATGAGCCCATTATATGTGGTTCATTCACTGTGGAATTTGATACTCAAGTTTAGAATTAAATTAACTTTACATTTGAATGAAAGATTTCCCTCAGAACTAAAAAATAATGAATTGCTTTGAGTCTGCAGTCACTCATGGGAACTCCTCTCAGAAATTTATAAGATGAGGTTGACAACATCAGAGAGTCTTACTTTTAAGCTCATTGGGTAAAAATTAGGAAGATAAATCAAGTTTAATATAGAATAGTCTTCCTAAAAAGGCAAAATTCATCAATTAAAAACAAAATATAATTAGGGTTAATGGACAAAAATTAATGATCTTTTTATTTTACATATTTGAGACTCTTCTAGCTGTTGAAGGTATCTTTCTTTGAGTTCTTTTCTCCTATTTAAAATGTAAACATGTCTACTACTTACCTGAAAGACTGTCATCTAAGGAAAATTGAAGGCAAATTGAAATGCACAGGTAAGAGAACACTGAAGATATTGTGAAGAAAATTAAAATCAGCATATTGAGGGCTTCCCAGGTAGCTCAGTAGTAAAGAATCCACCTGCCAATACAGGAGATTCAGAAGACGCGGGATCAGTCCCTGGGTGGGGATGATACCCTGGAGGAGGAAATGGCAAGCTACTCCAGTATCCTTGCCTGGAAAATCCCATGGAGAGAGGAGCCTGGTGGGCTACATGTCATACATGGGGTTGCAAAGAGTTGGACATGACTGAGAGACTGAACACACAACATTGCCAAGAATTTATAATTCCACTTTTGTGAGTAAAATACAAATGAAAAAAAAATCAATCCCAGAAAGGAGAGAAATGTTTTTTTTCCAATGAAAATAGAGAACATGTATTTTTTAGTTAAAAATTAATATGAAAAAAAATTCTTGCCTTCTTTTGTAAATAGAATGATTGTCTAGAAAGAAAAAGTCCATGAAATAGAGGTATTGTGTGTGTCTAATAATTTTAATAAAGCTACAATTTAAAAGTCTGAGAACTCTGATTATTAACATTGAGGAGTTAGCCCATTGTAAACATTTGTCTGGATTTTCAGTCCCCTTCCTGATTTTATTGTAAGCAAATTCCAATTTTACTGAGGCAGTTGAAATTCATTTGTTGGAATACAGATTATATTAACTGATGTGAAACCCTCTGATTCTCTTTCATCTGTTTAGCTAAAATATCTGTACTGCTCATGAGTCTTTAATATTGTAAACTGACCCATCCATGAAGAAATGAATTCTAATAAACTCACTGATATCAGAGGTGAACCTAGATAATACCACTGAGTATGCCAAAAGACATCTCAGTTCTCTAAATGACATATTTTTCTGAATAATGTGTGGACTTAAGAACATTTTCATAGTACTAATTTTGCTTCTAGGAGACTATTTCAGAGAAGAAGAATAAGATAGGCTCATAGCAGGTAGACAAGGCCTTGTCTACTAGAAAAGTGAAATAGCTCATAACTGGGCACATATGCACTGTTCCTATCCATCTGAATTTCTTAAAGCTAGTATCATTTATTTATTCATGGAAAAATTATTTTATGAGCAAAAAGTAAGGATCAGATGTCTCACAGGAAAAGGGATAAAAAACATGCTCCGCACTTGGCATTGGAGAAGACAGTTTAAAAATCACTTGCTAAGTCGCTTCAGTTGTGTCCGACTCTGTGTGACCCCACAGATGGCAGCCCGCCAGGCTCCCCCGTTCCTGGGACTCTCCAGGCAAGAACACTGGAGCAGGTTGCCATTTCCTTCCCCAATGCATAAAAGTGAAACGTGAAAGTGAAGTTGCTCAGTCGTGTCCAACTCTTCGCGACCCCATGGATGGCAGCCCACCAGGCTCCTCCATCCATGGGATTTGCCAGGCAAGAGTACTGGAGTGGGGTGCCATTGCCTTCTCCAAAAATCACTTGAAAACTATCAAATGAAGTATTACACAGAAAGCTACAATTTCACAGGGTGGCACTCACTTGAGCTGCATATTTAAAAATGAGCTAGGGGATGACAGAGAGACTAACATTTATAAAATTTACAGAGGAAAGTAAGTTTCAGTTCAGTTCAGTTCAGTTCAGTTCAGTAGCCCAGTCATGTCCGACTCTTTGCGACCCCATGAATTGCAGCACGCCAGGCCTCCCTGTCCATCACCAACTCCTGGAGTTCACTCAGACTCACATCCATCGAGTCAATGATGCCATCCAGCCATCTCATCCTCTGTCATCCCCTTCTCCTCCTGCCCCCAATTCCACCCAGCATCAGAGTCTTTTCCAATGAGTCAACTCTTTGCATGAGGTGGCCAAAGTACTGGAGTTTCAGCTTTAGCATCATTCCTTCCAAAGAAATCCCAGGCCTGATATCCTTCAGAATGGACTAGTTGGATCTCCTTGCAGTCTGAGGGACTCTCAAGAATCTTCTCCAACACCACAGTTCAAAAGCATCAATTCTTCGGTGCTCAGCTTTCTTCAAAGTCCAACTCTCACATCCATACATGACCACAGGAAAAACCATAGCCTTGACTAGACGGATCTTTGTTGGCAAAGTAATGTCTCTGCTTTTCAACATGCTATCTAGGTTGGTCATAACTTTCCTTCCAACAAGTGTCTTAATTTCATGGCTGCAATCACCATCTGCAGTAATTTTGGAGCCCAAAAAAATACTCTGACACTGTTTCCACTGTTTCCTCATCTATTTCCCATGAAGTGATTGGACCAGATGCCATGATCTTCATTTTCTGAATGTTGAGCTTTAAGCCAACTTTTTCACTCTCCTCTTTTACTTTCATCAAGAGGCTTTTTAGTTCCTCTTCACTTTCTGCCATAAGAGTGGTGTCATCTGCATATCTGAAGTTACTGATATTTCTCCTGGCAATCTTGATTCCAGCTTGTGCTTCTTCCAGCCCAGCGTTTCTCATGATGTACTCTACATAGAAGTTAAATAAGCAAGGTGACAATATACAGCCTTGACGTACTCCTTTTCCTATTTGGAACCAGTCTGTTGTTCCATGTCCAGTTCTAACTGTTGCTTCCTGACCTGCATGTAGGTTTCTCAAGAGGCAGGTCAGATGGTCTGGTATTCCTATCTCTTTCAGAATTTTCCACAGTTTATTGTGATCCACACAGTCAAAGGATTCGGCATAGTCAATAAAGCAGAAATAGATGTTTTTCTGGAACTCTCTTGCTTTTTCAATGATCCAGCAGATGTTGGCAATTTGATCTCTGGTTCCTCTGCCTTTTTCATACAGTAGTCCTAAGTTAAATGCAAATTTTGAATATACTGATGATTCATAAGAACTATAAATCCTATCCAGTGACCAATTAAATCTCAAGTACTAAGGATGCAACCAAATCACTAGAATAGTGCATAGTAAGTAGAAACATTAAAGATTTTAAAGACTAATTCCAAATAATTTTGATGTGAATTCTGTCACTGATCAAGAGATGTTCAAATCTATATACATGTTTAGACACTAATGTGCTATATCTAAATCATTTAGATAGCTGATTACAAAGATATTTTTAATTTGTCATATTTTATCAGATAATATCTACGTATTTAAACAAATAATATTCTTGTCTTACAGTAACTCTTGATCTATTTTTTCAAAACTATATTTCATGAAGAAGTCCCCTCTAGACCTGTCAATTCCTTTATTGATTCCACTTCTATATCTAGGGTAATGTTAGTGAGCACATTAAAGGGATTTTTCTAGGATGGGGGAATGATTATTCTAAGTTTCCTAAGTCAAAATAACTGTGATCATGTTGTAACAAAAAAAGTAAAGCCATGTTAAAAGATAAGAAAGCAGACCAAGAAGAAAAACTAAAGAATGAAAGTGTTAGTCGTGTCCGACTCTTTGATCCCATGGACTGTAGCCCTCCCAGGTTCCTCTGTCCAAGGAATTCTCTAGGAAAGAATACTGGAGAGGGTTGCCATTTCCTTTTCCAGGGATCTTCCTGTCCCAGGGATTGAACCTGGGACTCCTGCATTGCAGGCAGATTCTTTACCATCTGAGCCACCAGGGAAGCCAAAGAATGAGCTGCTTCTGCTAAGTCACTTCAGTCATGTCTAACTCTGTGCGACCCCACAGACAGCAGCCCACCAGGCTCCCCTGTCCCTGGGATTCTCCAGGCAAGAACACTGGAGTGGGTTGCCATTTCCTTCTCCAATGAATGAAACTGAAAAGTGAAAGTGAAGTTGCTCAGTTGTGTCTGACTCTTCGCGACCCCATGGCCTGCAGCCCACCAGACTCCTCCGTCCATGGGGTTTTCCAGGCAAGAGTGCTGGAGTGGGGTGCCATTGCCTTGGGGTAAATGATAGAATAACAAATGAAGGCAGAACAATGACTTGGGTATAAGGTCATGGTGAAAATATTAGATCAGAAGCAGTTGGGACATGAAGGAGAAAAGAGGTTCTTTTCAAAAACGCAGGGATGGGGCTTTCCTAGTGGCTCAGTGGTAAAGAACCCACCTGCCAATGCAGGAGACACGGTTTGATCCCTGATCTGGGAAGATCCCACATGCCACAGAGCAGTCAAGCCATGAACCACAACCATTGTTCCTGTGCTCTAGAGCCCAGGAGCCACAAATACTGAAGCCCAGGCATTCCAAAGCCCAGTCTCCACAAGAGAAGCCACTGCAATGAGAAGCTCACACATGGCAACAGAGAGAAGCCCCAACTTGTGGCAACTAGAGAAAGCCTGTGCAGCAATGAAGACACTGCGTAGCCAAAAATAAAAGAAATAAATGCAAGAATGCTAGTGACCATTGTATGTGTGATCCTAATAATTCAAAGGGAAAAAGTTATGTAGAACTCAAAAGCTTGTAAATTCCTTAATGAAAACAAAAATCACAGAACATAGTGCACACACTTATCAAGCACTGGTGCTTAAAAAAAATAAAAGAAATTCATTTTATCATCCTCTCAAAACATGAAGTTTTGATTCTTAAAAAGTTGGCATCTAACAAGATAAAGACTTTCTAAACCACATCCGCACTCCCACTTCTTAGGATTAGTGTGTTAACTGAGATGGATGAAGCTCAAGGACAGTTTAGGGATCAAAGATCCAAGAGCTAGACTTTCATGAATAAGACACACTTCATCTAGGATAAGCCTGGATATAGAGTTTAGACTATCTGTACTCTGGACATTGGGCAGTGTTTCTTTGAATTTATTTTTCCTTACCTTCATAATAATTTGTAGTGTCAATTTTATGCCAAGATTCTGAAAGAGAGAACAGCCTAAAAGGAGAAATGCCCTGAAAAGCCTCCCTCTTGATATGGTAGTAGGATGAACTATGGGTCAGAAATGCAAGGAAAATATTTGGATCGCTAGTGTTCTTTCCAGATCCACACCCCAACTGCCTTCCACAAGAAGCTCTTCAGTGTATTGTGGCTGCTAAGAGTCACAGCACTGTCTGGTTTTGCTCCCACTAAGGACTAGTTATTTACATTTTCCTTGGAAAAACCCAGTAACGTCTTAATAAACTTCATTGGGTTTTGGATAAGATTATTTGAATTATTTTCAAAGAATTAAATTAAGAGACTCTTCCAAATGATTATGTCGATCTCATTTAGAGCAGGCCTTCTACTTAGGACTTTGTCATTTTTTTTAATTAATTGCAATAAATCTGCAATTTTGTCTCGTCTTCTCTTGACTCCAGTAAAGTAAAGCAGTTCATGATTAAACTGAGAATAATCCTAGTCATCTCAACAGTAGGTCATGACAATAAATATAATAAATTTAGTACTTCCAGAAGAGTGCTTTCTTTTGCTTGTCAAAAGAAACAAGCAAATAAACATGAGCTGGGAAAATTGTACTCTTAATTCTCTGGCTTTCCTGAATGTCTTTGTTTAAAAATATTCCTACTACACCAGCAGAACTTAGAATTTATAAGTGAGGGAATCTGTAAAGAATATATAAATAATGTTTAAAAGTTTTCTGGCTTTTCTACCTTCAGTTGCCTATTTAATACAACCGTGGGCTTGCAGCAAATGATCTGTATATCAAATTCCCAAACAGGAGAGAACCACTTATTTTGCGTATAACTGGGAAAAAGTTCCATTTGACAGCTCTGACAGAACAATCACTGATTTCATTGTTTGCTCTTCAAATACAGCTTGATCTACTTTGTTCAGTCTTTTATTTTCATATATTCTTTTCCAATGACTACAGAAATAGACATGATAAGATTTTTTTGTAGCAATCCTCTGCAAGTTTCTTACTTTAACTATAAAATATAGCCCAAACACAGCTGTGGTCAATTACATCTTGTGAATTTAAATTTTTACCAATGCATGTCTAAAATATTTGCCTTTTTCAAATGTACAAATTGCCTAGAGCAGAGAGTAGTATATGATAATAATATGAAAATATTCATGATTTTGATATTTCCTATGGTTCTTTGGTTCATTGCTATTTTCCATGTTTCTCGGTTTACTCTGTACTTAGTAAAGTACCTTGTACATAATAAGGACTCAGTGAACAGTTGTTAATTGAAAATTATCTGAGAAAGACATATTTAGTCTATCATACCTCACACATAGGCAAAAACTATTACAAAGTAAAACAAAGTGGAAGTAAAAATAATTTGTGATTTCTTTGGCTTTATTTCAGGTTCAGGTTTTACTCCATGTTTCACTGTCTTTAAGCACCTCAAATAAAGATATTATGTTATGACTTAAAAATTATTTTAAAAATTAAATAGTTTGTCTGTAATATTAAATATTAATTCACTTGACTGATAATTAAATCCAAAAAAAGAAAGAATATAAATGTGCTTTTATATTAGCAGAATACTATTCAACTGAAGTTACAAAAATATTTCAGAATATATTTTGATATTAGAAATCACTGCTGTATATGCTTGCTACACTTTGGAATTTTAACAAATAATCTGCATTCCTTATTATCCAAGAGACGCTCTTCCAATGACCAATAAAGAATATTGTTTTGTTTGCTTCCTCAAAGACATCTATTATTTTCTCTTTTTTCACCATCAGATGGAAATTCTATTAGGAAATAAAATACAAAATACAGTTTCTAAGTATCCCGGTTGAAATTAGACCCAATTTACCAGCACAATTCATATTCTGACTGTTGAATAATATGCAGAACAGTTTTCCAAATATCTATACTCCAAAGTCCACTAAGGATCAAAAGAAATAAATTCTGAGGAAGGTGACAAAGGTAAAATCTAGATTTGATAATAAAAGTTGAGATTAAAGTTCATGGAACCAAATTCTAGGAAAGAAAAATAGCATCTATTAATCTGTTTAAAACCTTGATATGTTATTTTGAAGATATATTTTTAAAACCATAGAAGTACTTTTATAAAACATAATGACTGAACAAAAGTTAAGATAAAGTATCAAGAAACAAATACAATTCACAACATACAAACAAAAAACCACCATTCAAATCAAATTTATGCCCTTGCATTCTTAATCACAGTATTTTACAAAGTAATATTTTTACAGTTAGGGGAACACAGGGCAAGAAAATATGATAAATTTAAATGAAAAACTGAGAATTTTTTCCCTACCTGACAGAAATAGTAGCCTACAGCATTCAGAAATTTTATTTTAAAGACTACTAATTCTTTTTTAAAGTATAGGTAACAAAGATTCTATAACAGACATAAACATAAAAATGAATTTTTATATAGAAAGACTAAGAACCAGATCAAAGGTCTTTCATAAATTCTTGCAAGTATCTCCTCTTACTCCCTAATTTCTGCTTGTTTATATCTTTAAATGTTGATTTTAAAGTCAATTAGTTGATATTACTCTACTTAAAACCTTTCTAATATGTTGAAATATTGTCACAGGGTAAAATACCTCTTTTTTCATAGTAAGTCATCTGGATTTATACTTTCAGTTATGTAAAGTTATAACTTTTAATTGGAAAAAAATCTATTCTCCAAATATAAACCAAAGAGAACTAAGAAATCAGATGCATTTAGATAGAAATAAACAGTTGTGCATTGTGCTTGGCTTCTACTTCCATTTTAGATTTGTTAGCCACTTGAACACAGAAATTACAGTTACTGTCTTAGTCCTAGGCTGGGAAAATAGTCTGGTTACATTATGTGCTATTACATTTTTTAAAAAATAGAAATAAAGGATAACATACACTGCACCAAAGAACTAGCTGTACCACTGGCTGTTCTAGTTCTCTGATGTAGAACAGAAAAAGGGAGATAAGAAAGATAAACAATGATATCTTTTTATAAATTTGTCAGGACTCTATTACACTTAACTGACAGATTATTCAAAATGTGTTTTGACTTCCAGTCCACTATAATAATCTCTTATTAAAGACATCAATAATTTTTAAAGGATAAATCCAAAGAATTCTTTAAACCTTTATGTTCCTAGATCTGAATACCGTATCTCATAGTATTAACCACTCCAAATTCCTGTATGTCTTTTCTATTCATGGTTTCCATGACACTACTCATTCTTACCTTTCCCTACTGTCACAACTACCTCTTGTCAGTGATATTTTCCTTTAACTTTTAATATTACTCAGGGTGCTAACCTGCACACTTTCTCTTCTCAGTACACACACTGGTGATTTCAACTGTCTCATGTGCTTTGACTTCCGTAACTCTACCCAAGGATTTGTTTTCTAGAATAAGCATGCATAAGTCTTCTGGATGTGTCCATATGACTATGATCTTAAATACCTCAAGCTCAGCCAAAAGTTGAATTCATTACCTTCTACTCCAAATTTGCTTTCTCATTCTTCTCCAAGATGAAATCGATTTCTTGAAACACATGATCTGCCAAAGTTCATATAAGGAGGAAAAGACTATATGAATAGGTCAATTTCCATTTAAAAAAATTGAATCAATAAATGTCCAAAATAGAAACCACCAGGCCCAGATGGGTTCACTGGTAAATTCTACCAAACATTTAAGAAAGAGTTTATACTAATTCTCTACAATCTCTTTCAAAAGATAGAAACAGATGAATACAGGGGGTACTTCTTAACCCAACCAATGGGGCAGCGTTTCCCTAACACCAAAACTATACAATGACATTGAAGAAAAAAGGAATATGAGACAATGTTTATCATGAACATAGATGCTAAATCCTCAACAAGAATTCTGGGAGGTGGATCATAGAGGATCCTGCTGTGATTTATGTCTGAGAGTGTTTTGCCTATGTTCTCCTCTAGGAGTTTTATAGTTTCTGGTCTTACATGTAGATCTTTAATCCATTTTGAGTTTATTTTTGTGTGGGGTGTTAGAAAGTGATCTAGTTTCATTCTTTTACAAGTGGTTGACCAGTTTTCCCAGCACCACTTGTTAAAGAGATTGTGGGATCTAATTAAAATTAAAAGCTTCTGCACAACAAAGGAAAATATAAGCAAGGTGAAAAGACAGCCTTCTGAATGGGAGAAAATAATAGCAAATGAAGCAACTGACAAACAACTAATCTCAAAAATATACAAACAACTTCTGCAGCTCAATTCCAGCAAAATAAACGACCCAATCAAAAAATGGGCCAAAGAACTAAATAGACATTTCTCCAAAGAAGACATACGGATGGCTAACAAACACATGAAAAGATACTCAACATCACTCATTATTAGAGAAATGCAAATCAAAACCACAATGAGGTACCACTTCACACCAGTCAGAATGTCTGCGATCCAAAAATCTGCACGCAATAAATGCTGGAGAGGGTGTGGAGAAAAGGGAACCCTCTTACACTGTTGGTGGGAATGCAAACTAGTACAGCCACTATGGAGAACAGTGTGGAGATTCCTTAAAAAATTGCAAATAGAACTACCTTATGACCCAGCAATCCCACTGCTGGGCATACACACTGAGGAAACCAGAATTGAAAGAGACACATGTACCCCAATGTTCATCGCAGCACTGTTTATAATAGCTAGGACATGGAAACAACCTAGATGTCCATCAGCAGATGAATGGATAAGAAAGCTGTGGTACATATACACAATGGAGTATTACTCAGCCGTTAAAAAGAATTCATTTGAATCAGTTCTGATGAGATGGATGAAACTGGAGCCGATTATACAGAGTGAAGTAAGCCAGAAAGAAAAACACCAATACAGTATACTAACACATATATATGGAACTTAGGAAGATGGCAATGATGACCCTGTATGCAAGACAGGGAAAGAGACACAGATGTGTATAATGGACTTTTGGTCTCAGAGGGAGAGGGAGAGGGTGGGATGATTTGGGAGAATGACATTCTAACATGTATACTATCATTTAAGAATTGAATCGCCAGTCTATGTCTGATGCAGGATACAGCATGCTTGGAGCTGGTGCATGGGGATGACCCAGAGAGATGTTATGGGGAGGGAGGTGGGAGGGGGGTTCATGTTTGGGAACACATGTAAGAATTAAAGATTTTAAAATTTAAAAAATAAAAATAAAAAATAAAACATTTTAAATCTTAAAAAAAAAAAAAAGAAAGAAAAGAAAACTCTGCACTCATTAGTCACTCCACTTCCTCCACTCTCTCCCTCCAGTTCCTGACAACCACTCATCTCCCTTATTTCTTTATAAATTTGCCTATTCTGGACACTTCAAATAAATGGAATCATACAATAAAAAAATAAATAAATAAATAAATAAATAAATCCTCAACAAAACATTAGCAAATAAAACCTAATAATATATAACCATTTTGCATTTCCCATTTAGCATAGAAGAGAATTTGGTACTCCTGCATCCTGGTGCACACAAGGAATTTTTTGTCTATTTCCCCAGACCTGTGTAAGCTCTGTAATCAAATCACAATGGCTTCCAAATTCAGATTCCCAGGGGATTCTCAGTCCCTTAGACAGATGCCCAGATTGGGAAATCTGTTGTGCCCACCAGGACCCAGGAAAAAGGAGCAGAAACCCCACAAGAGACTGACCCAGACTTGCCTGTGAGTGTCCATGAGTCTCCAGTGGAGGTGTGGGCTGATGGTGGCCTGCTGCAGGGTCAGGGGCGTTGAGTGTGGCAATGCCTGCATGGAACCTTTTAAAGGAGGTCGCCATTATCTTCATTACCTCCACCATAATTTGGTCTCAGGTCAACAAGGAGGGAACACAGCCCCGCCCATCAATTGAAAATTGGACTAAAGGTTTACAGAGCAACATCAGAACAAGACCGCCCATCAGAACAAGACACAGTTTCGCCCATAGCCAGTCTCTCCCATCAGGAAGTTTCCAGAAGACTCTTATCCTCATCCTTGAGAGGGCAGACAGAGTGAAAAACACAATCAGAGATAATTAATCAAATTGATCACATCATCACAGTCTTGTCTGCATCAATGAAACTATGAGCCAAGCCATGTAGGGTCACCAACGACAGGTGTGTCATGATGGAGACTTCTGACAAAACATGGCCCACTGGAGAAGGGAATGGCAAACCACTTCAGTATTCTTGCATTGAGATTCCCAATAACAGTATGAAAAGGCAAAAAGATAGGACACTGAAAGATGAACTTCCCAGGTCAGTAGGTGCCCAATATGCTACTGGAGAAGAGTAGAGAAATAACTCCAGAAAGAATGAAGAGACAGAGCCAAAGTAAAAACAATACCCAGTTGTGGATGTGACTGGTGATGGAAGTAAAGTCCAATGTTGTAAAGAACAAAATTGTTCAGGAACCTAGCATGCTAGGTCCATGAATCAGGGTAAATTAGAAGTGGTCAACGAGAGATGGCAAGAGTGAACATTTAGAAATCAGTGAAGGAAAATGGACTGCAAAGGGCGAATTTAATTCAGATGACCATTATATCTACTACTGTGGGCAAGAATCCCTTAGAAGAATCGGAACAACTCTCATAATCAACAAAAGAGTCCAAAATGCAGTACATGGGTGCAATCTCAAAATGACGAATGATCTCTGTTCATTTCCAAGGCAAACCATTGAATAACACAGTAAGCCAAGTGTATGCCCAAATCAGTAATGCTGAAGAAGCTGAAATTGAATGGTTTTGATGAAAGTGAAAGAAAAGAGTGAAAAAGTTGGCATAAAGCTCAACATTCAGAATACTAAGATCATGGTTTCTGGTCCCATCATTTCACGGCAAATAGATAGGGAAACAATGACAGATTTTAATTTTGGGGGCTCCAAAATCCCTGCAGATGGTGACTACAACCATGAAACCAAAAGATTCTTGCTATTTGGAAGAAAAGTTATGACCAACCTAGTCGGCATATTAAAAAGCAGAGACATTACTTCGTTGACAAAGGTCCATCTAGTCAAAGCTATGGTTTTCCAGTAGTCATCTCTGGATGTGAGAGTTGGACTATAAAGAAAGCTGAGTGCCAAAGAATTGATGCTTTTGAACTGTGGTATTGGAGAAGACTCTTGAGAGTCCCTTGGACTGCAAGGAGATCCAACCAGTCCATCTAAAGGAAATCAGTCCTGAATATTCATTGGAAGGACTGATGCTGAAGTTGAAAATCCAATACTTTGGTCACCTGATGCAAAGAACTGACTCATTTGAAAAGACTCTGATGCTGGGAAAGATTGAAGGCAGGAGGAGAAGGGGATAACAGAGGATGAGATGGTTGGATGGCATCACCAACTCGATGGACATGAGTTTGAGTAAACTCCGGGAGTTGGCGATGGACAGGGAGGCCTGGTGTGCTGCAGTCCATGGGGTCACAAAGAGTCAGACACGACTGAGTGACTGAACTGAACTGAACTGATGAAGACCCACAAAATCTTCTAGAACTAACACCCAAAAAAGATGTCCTTTTCATCATAGGGGGCTGGAATGTAAAAATAGGAAATCAAGAGAAACTTGGAGTAACAGACAACATGGCCTTGGAGTACAAAATATTTCAGGGAAAAGGCTATTTTGCAAAGAGAACACACTGGTCATAGCAAACACCCTTTCCCAACAACACAATGGACAACTCTTTACAGGGACATCACCAGACGGTCAATACCTAAATCAGATTGATTGTATTCTTTGCAACCAAAGATCAAAAAGCTTTATACAGTCAGCAAAAACATAACAGGAGCTGACTGTGGCTCAGATCATGAACTTCTTAGTGCAAAATTCAGACTTATATTCAAGAAAGGAACAAAACACTAGACCATTTGGGTATGACATAAATCAAATCCCTTACGATTATACAGTGAAAGTGACAAATAAATTCAAAGGATTAGATCTGATAGAAAGAGTGCCTGAAGAACTATGGATGGAGGTTTGTGACACTGTACAGGAGGCAGTGATCAAGACCATCCCAAGAAAAAGAAATGCAAAAAGGCAAAATGGTTGTCTGAGGAGGCTTTACAAATAGCTGAGAAATGAAGAGAAGTGAAAGGCAATGGAGAAAAGGAAAGATACACCTATTTGAATGCAGAGTTCCAAAGAATAGCAAGGAGAAAGAAAGCCTTCTTCAGTGATCAGTGCAAAGAAATAGAGGAAAACAATAGAATGAGAGAGACAAGAGATCTCTTCAGGGAAATTAGAGATACCAAGGGAAATTTTCATGCAAAGATGGGCACAAAAAAGACATAAATGGCATGGACCTAACAGAAGAAGAATATATTAACAAGAGGTGGTGAGAATACACAGAAAAACTATACAAAAAAAGATCTTCATGACTTAGATAACCACGATGGTGTGATCACTCACCTAGAGCCACACATGCTGGAGTCTGAAGTCAAGTGGGTCATAGGAAGCATCACTAGGAACAAAGCTAGTGCAGGTAATGGAATTCCAGTTAAGCTATTTCAAATCCTAAAAGATGATGCTGTGAAAGTGCTGCACTCATCGATGACAACAAATGGGCCACTCTGATGGGTGATATTGATCATGGGAAAGGCTATAGATATATAGGGAAAGGAAGTATAAGAGAAATCTCTGTATTTTCCACTAAATTTTGCTGTGAACTTAAAAACTGCTCTAAAAATAAATATAAGGTCCTTTAAAAAATACACAGGCATTTTGGCATGGAGAAATTGAACTCTCCACACTTGCAAATATGGGATGAACAAAAGCTAGAATGTTGCAAATCAAGTGACTTGGAAACACCCAAGTGTTGCCTTGGCAAATATATTACAGAAACATCTATTAATATTGTATTTCTGCATCTAGGACTATGTGGTCTCAATGACCTTATAAAAGATTTCTCAAGGTAGGCAGAAGGATAAGGGCCAGGGACTGAAAATAAACCACAAGAAAGGCATGGTATTGAAGAACCCAGTCTCACTCCATACCACTCCACTCCCTTCCTCATTCCCTGCTGTCTCATCAATAATTACTCTTATACCAGTAAAACAAAAGTTCAGTTCAATTAAGTTGCTCAGTTGTGTCTGACTCTGTGACACCATGAATCGCAGCATGCCAGGCCTCCCTGTGCATAATAGATATTAATTGAGTGTCTGTGTTTAATGAGGTATTACAGATTGATAAAGCAGGGAAAGGGAGCATGAAGTATAAATCAGGTCAAGGTAAGAATCAAGACTGACCACCATTGTTGCTCCATGTGGCATCAGATTAGGGCTCTGACATCAATGACCAAGGTAAAACCAGATCAGAAACCGGAAATGGAGTGGAGAGTCAAAATCCTCATCGGAAACTAGAATCCTGAGTTGACTGATGTCAGAAAGCAACAGTTAGAACTGGACATGGAACAACAGACTAGTTCCAAATAGGAAAAGGAGTACATCAAGGCAATATATTGTCACCCTGCTTATTTAACAAATTATACGCAGAGTATCTCATGATAAATGCTGGGCTGGATGAAGCACAAGCTGGAATCAAGATTGCCAGGAGAAATATCAATAACCTGAGATATGCAGATGACACCACCCCTGTGGCAAAAAGTGAAGAAGAACTAAAGAGGCTCTTGATGAAAGTGAAAGAAGAGAGTGAAAAACTTGGCTTAAAGCTCAACATTCCAGTAGAGCTATTTCAAATCCTGAAAGATGATGCTGTGAAAGCGCAGCACTCAAATGCCAGCAAATTTGGAAAACTCAGCCCTGGCCACAGGACTGGAAAAGGTCAGTTTTCATTCCAATCCCAAAGAAAGGCAATGCCAAAGAATGCTCAAACTACTGCACAATTGCACTCATCTCACACGCTAGCAAAGTAATGCTCAAAATTCTCCAAGCCAGGCTTCAGCAATACATGAACCGTGAACTTCCTGATGTTCAAGCTGGTTTTAGAAAAGACAGAGGAACCAGAGATCAAATTGCCAACATCCGCTGGGTCATGGAAAAAGCAAGAGAATTCCAGAAAAACTCTATTTCTGCTTTATTGACTATGCCAAAGCCTTTGACTGTGTGGATCACAATACACTGTGGAAAATTCTGAAAGAGATGGGAATACCAGACCACCTAACCTGCCTCTTGAGAAATCTGTATGCAGGTCAGGACGCAATGGTTAGAACTGGATATGGAACAACAAACTGGTTCCAAATAGGAAAAGGAGTACGTCAAGGCTGCATATTGTCACCCTGCTTATTTAACTTCTATGCAGAGTACATCATGAGAAACGCTGGACTGGAAGAAACACAAGCTGGAATCAAAATTGCTGGGAGAAACATCAATAACATCAGATATGCAGATGACACCACCTTTATGGCAGAAAGTGAAGAGGAGATAAAAAGCTTCATGATGAAAGTAAAAGAGGAGAGTGAAAAAGTTGGCTTAAAGCTCAACATTCAGAAAATGAAGATCATGGCATCCGGTCCCATCACTCCATGGGAAATAGATGGAGAAACTGTGGAAACAGTGTCAGATTTTATTTTGGGGGGCTCCAAAATCACTGCAGATGGTGATTGCAGCCATGAAATTAAAAGAAGCTTACTCCTTGGAAGAAAAGTTATGACCAACCTAGATAGCATATTCAAAAGCAAAGACATTACTTTGCTGCCTAAGGTCCCTCTAGTTAAGGCTATGGTTTTCCCAGTAGTCATATATGGATGTGAGAGGTGGACTGTGAAGAAGGCTGAGCACCGAAGAATTGATGCTTTCGAACTGTGGTGTTGGAGAAGACTCTTGAGAGTCCCTCGGACTGCAAGGAGATCCAACCAGTCCATTCTGAAAGAGATCAACCCTGGGATTTCTTTGGAAGGAATGATGCTAAAGCTGAAACTCCAGTACTTCGGCCACCTCATGCGAAGAGTTGACTCATTGGAAAAGACTTTGATGCTGGGAGGGATTGGGGGGCAAGAGGAGAAGGGGACAACCGAGGGTGAGATGGCTGGATGACATCACTGACTCGATGTATGAGAGTCTGAGTGAACTCCAGGAGTTGGTGATGGACAGGGAGGCCTAGTGTGCTGCGATTCATGGGGTTGCAAAGAGTCGAACACGACTGAGTGACTGAACTGAACTGAAAATTATGGCATCCAGTCCCA
Organism: Capra hircus; assembly: GCF_001704415.2. Taxonomy (NCBI): domain Eukaryota; kingdom Metazoa; phylum Chordata; class Mammalia; order Artiodactyla; family Bovidae; genus Capra; species Capra hircus. The sequence continues at coordinate 127,165,282 of NC_030809.1, read as the reverse complement.
TCACTTCATGACAAATAGACCGGAAAACAGTGGAAACAGTGACTGATTTTATTTTGGGGGGCTCCAAAATCACTGCAGATGGTGACTTCAGCCATGAAATTAAAAGACACTTACTCCTTGGAAGGAAAGTTATAACCAACCCAGATAACATATTAAAAAGCAGAGGCATTACTTTGTCAACAAAGGTTTGTTTAGTCAAGGCTATGGTTTTTCCAGTAGTCACGTATGGATGTGAGAGTTGGACTACAAAGAAAGCTTGAGCACCGAAGAATTGATGCTTTTGAACTGTGGTGTTGGAGTAGACTCTTGAGAGTCCCTTGGACTGCAAGGAGATCCAACCAGTCCATCCTAAAGGAAATCAGCCCTGGGTGTCAATGAAAATGAAACTCCAATATTTTGGCCACCTGATACAAAGAGCTGGCTCACTAGAAAAGACCCTGATGTTGGGATTGAAGGCAGAAGGAGAAGGAGATGACAGAGGATGAGATGGTTAGATGGCATCGCCAACTCAATGGACGTGAGTTTGGGTAAACTCCAGCAGTTGGTTATGGACAGGGAGACCTGGAGTGCTGTGCTTCATGGGGTCGCAAAGAGTTGGACACAACTGAGTGACTGAAGTGAACTTAACTAGCAAGAAAACAACTTATTTGAATTCTATGGTCTGAAACTGGTGATTTTGATGTTGTGATACTATTGAGTAAGCGAGGCTGAATTCCTAAGATGCTCAGTCTATTAAAAGTCTAAGCTTTCAAATCAACAAAGTCAAGGGAAAGTCTTCCACATTAAAAGAAAACTTTTCTTCGCAAATGTTATGTTTAGTGTAGAGACAGCTATATAGGGCTATTTAATATGGTAAGAATTTATAGAATTATAAACACATAAATATGGAAAGAAACCAACAGATGGAACATGTCCAACATCACTCCCAATGCAGGAATTCTTTCAACATTTTCAACCAAAGTTTATACAGTTTCTGCCTGATATACGCAATGACAATGAGCTCATCCCATTTAATAGGAATCTCAATATCCATCTTTGATTATCTACCACAACAAACATTTCCTGTGAACTCTCGCTTGCCAGATACAACTCTAGGCATCAGAGACACAAACATGTATAATATATACATTCCTTAAACTGGACTCAATTCCATCTCTCCTTAACTTCCGTTTACTAGTCTTAATCCTTACAGTACCATACAGAAGTCAGACCCAACTGAAGTGACTTAACATGCATGCAATTGTAAGACATAATCCTAATATTAAGCAAACCTAAGGTAAAAAATGTGCTTTAAAAGTTAAAAACACTATGTAAATAAAAATCATGCATGAATACTAAACCACTTCAGCTGTGTCCAACTCTTTGTGATCCCATGGAGTCTAGCCCTCCAGACTCCTCTGTTCATGGAATTTTCCAGGTAAGCATACTGGAGTGAGTTGCCATGCCTTCCTTCAAGGGACCTTCCTGACCCAAGGATCAATCCTGCCTCTCTTAAGTCTCCTGCATATTCAGCAGTTGTTATTATTATTAGATTCCATTATATAGTCTTATAATGTCATAAGGATTGGACTAGAATATGTTAACATGACCAGGACTAGAGATGTAAATAGCGGAATATTTTCAGCATTGGTGACAGATGGGCCCACAAAAGTGTTAAGTCTTACACAGGAGTGAATGTTTAAAGAATGAAAGCAAATTACATGTTTAAAATTAATTTGATAATGTAAATAAATTGCTGCATTTACAAAGTTGAATACATATAAAAATCTTTGACTATAATTTCTTCCAGTTTTTGCAGATTTTGTTCTGCATGACCCAAAACGTGTATTTTGGCATGTTATTCTTTATCTAAACATTCTGCAAGTTCTGGACTTTTAGAAAGCTTTGTAATAGAGTCCTCAGTTTTAATTGCCAGGGATTCTCCTGGAGCCCTTAAAAAATTATTGGATGGAGAAAATTTCTTAAAGTGAGAATTCTACTTCAGAAGGGACAAGAAACATAATATTCTAATCAGATAGTAGAGAATCTCAACAAATGCTCATATTTCTCCCATTTGCAATTTTCCCTAAGTGTTTTGGCACTTGTTAAAAGTCAGAGTTAAGAGACAGCAACAGGGCCAGTTTGGCTGATTACCTAAGGTTAGATTTTGCTAACTGCTGAGAAAGAGGGTGGTTTAATCAGCAGAGTTCAAAATGATATATGCTGATAATTTGTCAATATTTTTGAAACCCAAAGAGAAAATGTGTGAAACTGGATTTCAAACATAAACAAGAATCCATATTCATAACAATGAGAGTTAATTCTTAAGCATAACAATGATGTATTAAAACAAATATAATTAACTCAAGTATTGGTGTTCAGAGATCACATATCGAGAAGCTTTATTGTTTCTATGGACATGTATGATAAAATTGATAAAACAATGAAAGGACATCTTGGTTAGTAAGTTCATGATGTAAGTGGAAAGCAGTGGGAAATAATGCAAAAAAACAGATTTAATCAATTCAAAAATAATTTATGCTTGACTTTTGGTATGTCTTGGCTCTAGAAAATTAATAATGGCATGTACAGAGTTCTAGAAATTCTCAGTACTTCAAACTATTTAATGCAGACAAAAAATTCTCTTTTCATCCTCTCTTTGATGCTGATCATTATTACCTCCTTTATACTATCTAGGGTCAACTTAACTTTCTGGCATTCATGTAATATTATTCTAATTCTTATTCAATATTGATAAGAATTTGCAGCATTTTAATTTTATAAAGATGGAAAAAATCAAGAGATATTTCTCTTGTTGGCCTCTCAACCCCACTCATTAAGTACTTGCTCCACCACGGATCACTCTATGCTCAGGCTACGCTGTACTCCCAAGCAAAAGCAAAGTCCTGCTCCAACCACATTGGGCCGACCTCTTATTACTTGTCACTGTACTTTTGTTTTGTCTTGGGACCAGTGAATAAAGCAGCAAGCCGTTACATCCAGAATCCTCTAAAGCCGGTCTGAAGAAGGCCTGGTTTAAGTTAAATGCAAAGAATATGTGTACAATTAAAATATATGTTCCTTTTCTACTTTGTTAAACAAGTAACATATATCTACTGACAAGCATTGTTGCTTGTCTCTTTGCTTCTATAGTCTCTGGACTAATTCTCCCTTTTGCATACAGATCTAAAAATAATATTTAAATTCACTCCCTCAGATGCTGATGATGGCTTATTAAATCTAAATACTCTACTACGGAATTCAAGAATTTCTATCAATTGACAACTCATACCTCTTCACGCCATATCTTATTATAATTCTAGAACATGCTCTTTGCCCCAAAAAGTCAGATTTAGATAATTTAAGATCTATGATAGTTTCACTGAGCAGGAGGAATAATAAACACACACTGCAACATATAGGAAAATAAAATTGGGCCCCTGCATGGAAATAAAAAAACTTAAACCATCCAAAAGAAACAAATATTATTATTGTTTAACTTACTCACTCTACAGATATGCATTAATTGTGTGCATCTGTTGCCTGCTCTGTGCCAGGTACTAATCTAGATGCTGGGGACACAAAAGAACAAGAGGCACTCTTTATTTGAAAAGAGTTTTTGTCACTGACAATAATGTTCACACAACCTTGCATCCCTTTTGAAGTCAGGGATTCATAAATATTGCACACACGCACACACACACAAAAAAAATTAGTCTCAAAATCAATATTGACTATCATATGAGGTATATACATGATTCTACAAGTTGTTATCTGAAACTAATGTTTTATCCTAGAATTCAGTTTCCACTTGACAGCTGTTTAAAGGAGATAAAAATTATGTCAAGGAAATAAAATTATTTGTCCCTCATTATTAATACCCATTTTCTGTTTTCATATAATTGTCTCACAACTAGCAGCATATAGTTTTAAAAACTACATGTACACTATATAATCTCACATAGAATCTAAAAAAGCTGAATTCATAGAACCAGAGAGTAGAAAGGTTGTTGCCAGGGACTCAGGGGAGGGGGAAATGGAAAGATGTTGGTCAAAGTGCAAAAACTTTCCATTTTAAAAGGAATAGGTTCTGGGGTCTACTGTGCAGCACAGTGAATATAATTAATAATACTGTTTTGTAGACTTATGATTTGCTAAGAAAGAAGATCTTTGTTATAACACATGCACACACACAAAATAGTAACTATATGAGGTGATGGTTATGTTAATTAGATTGCGGTAATATTTTACAATGCGTATCAAATCATCACATTATACATGCTAAAGATATACAATTTTTATTTGTCAATTATACCTTAGTAAAGCTGGGGGTGCTATAAGCATCCCAAGCAAATGAAAAAAAACAGTAGAACAGAACACATTCTGATTACATCTTGTTTTCTCTGGGAGAATGAACTAGCTATGGTACAATTCCCGTTGGGAGAGACTGTTCCAAACTTCCTTTAAAAATTGGCTTTCAATATTGCATGTCAGTGATGTCTATTCAAGAAGTGAAAAATCACCCAAGACAAATTATATCAGCCATCTGGATTTTTTCCACTTTAATCTCAGAATACACTGTGAAACACAATAAAGTCTTGACCACTGCCCATCTCTCTATTACACAATAGGTATTGTTTGCTTCGCAGTTTATAGAAGTGCACCGCTTAAGAAATATTAGGAAGAGTAAGAAAAGCAAGCGTACGTAGCAACACACACAGAATACAGAGCATAGTGTCCTTAATATCATTTTCCTCTCTCGAAATATTCATAACTGTGAAAATAGGTTAAGATGGGCTATACTGATACCTAACTGTTGTTTCCTAATTTTAGATAATTTCCAGTTTTCTTTCTGGATGAACAAAAATTCTACTGGTTTTAAAGTTACTCCCAAATAAAGGAGGCAAAATATGTTTTTCTTCTTTCTACGTGACTTTTGATTAGTAAAGAGTACGGATGTGCCCTGTTTAAACACAGTACGTGTGTGTGCTTAGTTGGGTCTGACTCTCTGTGTCCCCATTTACTGTAGCCCACCAAGCTCCTCCATCCATGGAATTTTCCAGGGGAGAATACTGGAGTGGGTTGCTATTTCCTTCTCTAGGGGATGTGTCTTCTCTGTGTCTCTTGAGTATTCTGCGCTGGCAGACAGATTCTTTACCTGGAAAGCCCTGTTTAAACATAAGGACACAGCAAACAAATATTAGATGGGCTTTGTGTGAAAAGCCACATTGAAACTCCGAATATCACATGGATCCATGTTGCCATTTGCCACAAATTTAAAACATAACCGTAGTGTGATGGTTAAGTTCTAAAGAAAGACACAAGGCACAAGTCTCAGTTCCAATTATTAACTAAGCAATCAGAGACAAATATTTTAATTTTCTTGTCCTTCAGTTTGTCTTCTAAAATTAAGATAATAAAACTTAAGATAACAACAACCTACATCAAAGCATTGTAATAATTACTGAATTTTTACATGCAGAGCATCAGAACAGTGTTTAGCAAATAATAAGTTCTCAATAAAAATTATCAAGCAAAACTAGCTTCTTTGGGCACAAGAGTATAGTATTATAAGAACTATTGGAATAGAAAGTTTAAAGTCATTTCCTGTCAAGTGTAACTAAGTAGTACTTTTCTATATGGACAAAGTTTAATAAAATTTACTCTGAGTTCAAATAGCAATGTCTGGGTTTCAATATACTATGTAAATTTCTAGAACAATTGTCTTTCACCATTGAAGATCACACTTTATTTCTCATTCTTTTTAAATTACTGAATAAAGTACAAAGATTATGTTTACTTTTATGCTAGGGGAAAAAACCACACATTTGCTTCTAGTGACATGTCAGTTTATTATTTCATCAAGCAAAAATGTCTGAATGGATCTTGTAATGGACTGGATATTTGTGTCTCCCAAAATTTATCCATTGAAACACTAATTCCAATGTGATAGTATTTAGAAGGGGGCCTTTAGAAGGTAATCAGGGTACAGGGTGAAGCCTTCATGAATGGAATCAGTGTCTTTACTAAAAGATGTTAAGAGAGCTAGCTCACTTTCTTTCTATGATGTGAAGATATAAGTTAGCAGTCTACAACCTGAAAGAGGGTCCTCACCAGAATTCAACAATACTGGCACTCTTATGTTGAATTTTGAGCATTCAGAACTGTGAGAAGCAAACTGATGTTGTTCAAAAGTCACTCAGCCTATGGTCCTTTGTTAGAGCAGCCAGACCTAGACAGATCTTAACTGAATTGAAGATGCTTGAAATTGACAGGCTTAGCATATGCAGAGAATTTCATATTTACTAGGGAAATAAAAGAGCTTGAAGTCTCCTCAAAGAGACTGTCGTTCATCATTCAAAGCAACCGCAGTAGTTTGTAAGGAGACTCCATGACTCCCGTAGGAGTAAAATGCTATACAAAGTAAAATGCTGCAAAAATAGAAACCAATGAATGGTTTCAAGTATAAAAGGCAAAAGAACAAACACTCAGAATTCAAAATGCTGGCTATTCTAGGGCTGTCATGCATATGTCACTCCTCCAGGCTGAATACTAATGAGGACTTATCGACCCTTTTCACAGTTCCTAGTGTGTTACAAAAATTAACCAACAATTGAAATAGACACTGCTGTCAGCGAAAACAAGACCAGGAGCTGACTATGGTTCAGATCATGAACTCCATATTGACAAATTCAGACTGAAATTGAAGAAAGTAGGGAAAACCACTAGGCCGTTCAGGTACGACCTAAATCAAATCCCTTACAATTATACAGTGGAAGTGGGAAATAGATTTAAGGGACTAGATCTGATAGATAGAGTGTCTGATGAACTATGGACTTAGGTTCGCGACATTATACAAGAGACAGGGATCAAAACAATCCCCATGAAAAAGAAATGCAAAAAAGCAAAATGGCTGTCTGAAGAGGCCTTACAAATAGCTGTGAAAAGAAGAGAAGCCAAAAGCAAGGAGAAAAGGAAAGATATTCCCATTTGAATGCAGAGTTTCAAAGAATAGCAAAGAGAGATAAGAAAGCCTTCATTAGCGATCAATGCAAAGAAATAGAGGAAAACAACAGAATAGGAAAGACTAGAGATCTCTTCAAGAAAGTTAGAGCTAGCAAGGGAACATTTCATGCAAAGATGGGCTCCATAAAGGACAGAAACGGTATGGCCCTAACAGAAGCAGAGACATTAAGAAGAGATGGCAAGAATACACAGAAGAACTGTACAAAAAAGATCTTCATGACCCAGATAATCACCATGGTGTGATCACTCACCTAGAGCCAGACATCCTGGAATGTGAAGTCAAGTGGGCCTTAGAAAGCATCACTACGAACAAAGCTAGTAGAGGTGATAGAATTCCAGTTGAGCTATTTCAAATTTTAAAAGGTGATTCTGTGAAAGTGCTGCGCTCGATATGCCAGCAAATTTGGAAAACTCAGCAGTGGCCACAGGACTGGGAAAGATCAGTTTTCATTCCATTCCCAAAGAAAGGCAATGACAAAGAATGCTCAAACTACCGCACAATTGCACTCGTCTCACACGCTAGCAAAGTAATGCTCAACATTCTCCAAGCCAGGCTTCAGCAGTACGTGAACCATGAACTTCCAGATGTTCAAGCTGGTTTTAGAAAAGGCAGAGGAACCAGAGATCAAATTGCTAACATCTGCTGGATCATGGAAAAAGCAAGAGAATTCCAGAAGAACATCTATTTCTGCTTTATTGACTATGCCAAAGGCTTTGACTGTGTGGATCACTATAACCTGTGGGAAATTCTGAAAGAGATGGGAATACCAGACCACCTCACCTGCCTCTTGAGAAACCTATATGCAGGTCAGGAAGCAACAGTTAGAACTGGACATGGAACAACAGACTGGTTTCAGATAGGAAAAAGAGTACGTCAGGGCCATATATTGTCACCCTGCTTATTTAACTTATTTGCAGAGTGCATCATGAGAAACTCTGGGCTGAAGAAGCACAAGCTGGAATCAAGATTGCTGGGAGAAATATCAATAACCTCAGATATGCAGATGACACCACCCTTATGGCAGAAAGCGAAGAGGAACTACAAAGCTTATTGATGAAAGTGAAAGAGGAGAGTGAAAAAGTTTGTTTAAAGCTCAACATTCAGAAAATGAAGATCATGACATCTGGTCCCATCATTTCATGGGAAGTAGATGGGGAAACAGTGGAAACAGTGTCAGACTTTATTTGGGGGGGCTCCAAAATCACTGCAGATGGTGAGTGAAGCCATGAAATTAAAAGACGCTTACACGTTAGAAGGAAAATTAAGACCAACCTAGATAGCATATTAAAAAGCAGAGATAACACTTTGTCAACAAAGGTCCATCTAGTCAAGGCTATGGTTTTTCCAGTGGTCATATATGGATGTGAGAGTTGGACTTTGAAGAAAGCTGAGCGCTAAAGAATTGATGCTTTTGAACTGTGGTGTTGGAGAAGACTCTTGAGAGTTCCTTGGACTGCAAGGAGATCCAACCAGTCCATCCTAAAGGATACCAGTCCTGGATGTTCACTGGAAGGACTGATGCTGAGGCTGAAAGTCCAACACTTTGGCCACCTCAGGCAAAGAGCTGACTCACTGGAAAAGACTCTGATGCTGGGAGGGATTGGGGGCAAGAGGAGAAGGGCGCGACAGAGGATGAGGTGGCTGGATGGCATCACCAACTGGATGCACATGAGTTTGGGTGGACTCTGGGAGTTGGTGATGGACAGGGAGGCCTGGTGTTTTGCTATTCATGGGGTCTCAAAGAGCCGGGCACGACTGAGCGACTGAACTGAACCGAACCGAACCGAACTGAACCCTTATTTTAACCTCATTAACATCATTATTATTATTTTGCTAAAGGTCATGTTTAACGCTGAGAGCTGTATAAATACAATTCTCTTCTATTCCAGCAGTAGAGAAGTGAATTTTGATGAACAAAATAATTGCCACAGCCAATTCAGTTTAGTTCAGTCGCTCAGTCGTGTCTGACTCTGCGACCCCATGAATTGCAGCATGCCAGGCCTCCCTGTCCATCACCAACTCCCGGAGTTCACTCAGACTCACGTCATCGAGTCGGTGATGTCATCCAGCCTTCTCATCCTCTGTTGTCCCCTTCTCCTCCTGCCCCCAAGCATCAAGATAAATGTGGTCAAGCCTTTGCATGCTACCCAGAATGGAGAAAGAAGGCGTTGTTCCAGACTCCTGCCATAACGTAAGTGAAAATTTTCTCAATGTCCTGAGCCCCTGATATCCTGCAAATAAAGGAGCAGGAAGTCCTCAAATTTTGCAGCAGGAAGCTACTGAGGTGGCAACCTACCTTGATTTCCAAATGGAACAATCATCTAAAAAAGGAAAAGTGAGGATATATACTTCATAAATCTGAAGAGAACACAGAACAGGCTTCTTCCAGAAGCTTATGCGTTGTTGTCATTTAAAACTGGCTGATGCCAGTATCATATATCCTTCAGGATACCGGCCAGCGAGCTGTGCTGAAGTTTTCTGTTCCTATTACTGGCTGCCTCACTTCAAGAACCTTCACTAACAAGATACAGGCAACCATTCTGGAGCCCCAGCTATAGGTGGCTACCGATCCCAGGGCTGACCACCAGCTTCTCACAGAGGTTCTTATATGAACCCGCCCACCTCGCCCTCTGTGACACAGACTCCCCTCAGTGCCACGTGGACACGGCCGGCAGTCATCCCCAAACAATAACGGCGGGTGGGGAGGGGCGCTCTCTTGGAGGTCTGATGACATGAGGGATGCCAGCCAAGAAAGTTTTGCTCATGTGTGGAAGGATCTCTTCTCGCCAAGCCGGAGAGGTCAGCTGAATCGCCACTTCCACAGAGACCTGGAAGAAATAGAAAGGCAGAGCAAGCTGGTCTGGAAAGGCCGTGACTGTGGGGGACTGGCAGCTTCCCAGCTCACTGCTACTGCACCCGAGGTCACAGACGGGTCTGAAGGCGCAGGTATCCTCTGTGCCCATCCACAGCTCCCCACTGGAGACTAGCCTCAGCGCCAGCAATGACTGCGGCCCCACAGCTCCGACCACTGAAGGAGTAGGACCAACCACTGAGGGGCTAAAGCTGTTCTCCCGCAGACTCTAAAACACAAAATGGAAGTAAGGTCGACAGAAAGTAGGTTGTTCAAAACATGTATGAGTAAATATAGTAATATGTATAATATATAAAGTATTCATAAATATATTTATTATACATACATATGTAAATCTCAGCCATATAATTTCAACTATCAATAAACGTCACAGACATACAGATATGGTTTTCATTTATTTTTGTTAAAAAGTCTACCTATAGTTCATTACATCTCAAGTGGAATCTGTAAAATAGCAGCATCAGAATTATTATGGGATTATTGTTTAAAAAATAACTCAGGTGCCTATCTCAGACCTACTAAATCAGAAACTACAGAAATAAGGTGTGAAAGTCCACTCTTTTTTTAAACCTCTCTGTTGCTGTTTGGAGAAGGCAATGGCACCCCACTCCAGTACTCCTGCCTGGAAAATCCAATGGGTGGAAGAGCCTGGTAGGCTGCAGTCTGTGGGGTCACTAAGAGTTGGACACGACTGAGCGACTTCACTTTCACTTTTCACTTGCATGCATTGGAGAAGGAAATGGCAACCCACTCCAGAGTTCTTGCCTGGAGAATCCCAGGGACAGGGAGCCTAGTGGGCTGCTTGTCTATGGGGTCGCACAGAGTCGGACACGACTGAAGCGACTTAGCAGCAGCAGCAGCAGTTGTTGTTGTTTAGTTGCTAAGTTGTCTCTCACTCTTTTGCAACTAAACCTCCCAAAGCAGATTTATTTGCCATGCACATGGAGAATTATTATCCTAGTTTATTTTTCTTCCTAAAACACAGAAGGATAGCATATTATAATGCTCTCAGAATAAGTCAAAAAGATATTTCTTCCCTGAAAAGTTTTAACTATGTCTCATATGAAAACATCTTAAACGTCTGGATAAAGATCATGGATTAAAAACCATGCTATCACTCTTGCTCCCTCCATAAACTGCTGGGTCCAAACTCACAAGTATAAAAAAATTGTTCAAAGGCATAAAAATCTAAACATATGGAAAACAAGAATTGTGAATAAAATTTTGGTAGCTGAAAAAAAGATCAATAAGTGATAAATGACAAGGCAAAAAAAAAAAAAAAACTGAATCAATTCCAGTTCAGGTTAGTCACTCAGTCATGTCCGACTCTTTGCGACTCCATGGACTGCAGCATGCCAGGCCTCGCTGTCCGTCACCAGCTCCTGGAGTATATTCAAACTCATGTCCATTGAGTCGGTGATACCATCTAACTATCTCGTCTGTTGTCTCCTTCTCCTCCTGCCTTCAATCTTTCCCAGCATCAGGGTCTTTTCAAATGAGTCAGCTCTTCACCTCAGGTGGCCAAAGTATTGGAGTTTCAGCTTCACCATCAGTCCTTCCAATGAACACCCAGGACTGATCTCCTTTAGGATGGACAGGTTGGATCTCCTTGCTGTCCAAGGGACTCTCAAGAGTTTTCTCCAACACCACAGTTCAAAAGCATCAATTCTTTGGCACGCAGCTTTCTTTATAGTCCAACTCTCACATCCACACATGACTACTGGAAAACCATAGCTTTGACTAGATGGACCATTTTTGCCAAAGTAACATCTCTGCTTTTTAATATGCTGTCTAGAAAGCTCATAATGTTCCTTCCAAGGAGTAAGCATCTTTTAATTTCATGGCTGCAGTGACCATCTGCAGTGATTTGGGAGCCCAAAAGAATAAAGTCAGCCACTGTTTCCACTGTTTCCTCATCTATTTGTCATGAAGTGATGGGACCGGATGCCATGATCTTAGTTTCCTGAATGTTGAGCTTTAAGCCAGCTTTTTCACACTCCTCTTTCACCTTCATCAAGAGGCTTTTTAGTTCCTCTTCATTTTCTGCCATAAAGGTGGTGTCATCTGCATATCTGAGGTTATTGATATTTCTCCCAGCAATCTTGATTCCAGCTTGTTCTTCTTTCAACCCAGCATTTCTCATGATGTAATCTGGAAATAAGTTAAATAAGCAGGGTGACATATACTGCCTTGACGTACTCCTCTCCCAATGTGGAACCAGTCTGTTGTTCCATGTCTGGTTCTAACTGTTGCTTTCTGACCTGCATACAGATGTCCCAGGAGGCAGGTCAGGTGGTTTGGTATCCCCATCTCTTTCAGAATTTTCCACAGTTTGTTGTGATCCACACAGTCAAAGGCTTTGGCACAGTTAATAGAACAAATATATATATTTTTCGGGAACTTGCTTGCTTCTGCTATGATCCAACAGATGTTGGCAATTTGGTCTCTGTTTCTTCAGCTTTTTCTAATCCCGCTGGAACATCTGAAAGTTCAAGGTTCACATACTGTTAAAGCCTGGCTTAGAGAACTTTGAGCATTACTTTGCTAGCATGTGACATGAGTGCAATCATGCGGTAGTTTGAGCATTATTTGGCATTGCCCTTCCTTGGAATTGGAATGAAAACTAACCTTTTCCAGTCCTGTGGCCACTGCTGAGTTTTCCAAATTTGCTGGCATAATGAGTGCAGCATTTTCACAGCATCATCTTTTAAGATTTGAAATAGCTCAGCTGGAATTCCATCCCCTCCACTAGCTTTGTTCACTGTGATGCTTCCTAAGGCCCACTTGACTTTGCATTCCAGGATATCTGGCTCTAGATGAGTGCTCACACCATCATGATTATCTGGGTCATGAAGATCTTTTTTGTATAGTTCTGTGTATTCTTGCCACCTCGTCTTAATATCTTCTGCTTCTGTTAGGGCCATGCCATTTCTGTCCTTTATTGGGCCCATCTTTGCATTTAATGTTCTGTTGGCATCTCAAATTTTCTTGAAGAGATCACTAGTCTTTCCCATTCTGTTCCCCTCTATTTCTTTGCATTGATGACTGAGGAAGACTGTCTTATCTCTCCTTGTTATTCTTTGGAAATCTGTATTCAGATGGGTATATCTCTCTTTTTCTCCTTTGCCTTTGCTTCTCTTCTTTTCGCAGCTATTTGTAAGGCTTCCTCAGATAATCATTTTGCCTTTTTGAATTTCTTTTTCTTGGGGATGGTCTTAATCATGCCTCCTGTACAATGTCATGAACCCCCATCCATAGTTCTTCAGGCACTCTGTCCATCAGATCTAATTCCTTGAATCTGTTTGTCACTTCCACTGTATCATCCTAAGGAATTTGATTTAGGTCATAGCTGAGTGGTATTGTGTTTTTCCCCACTTTCTTCAATTTAAGTCTGAATATGGCAATAAGGAGTTCATGATCTGAGCCACAGTCAGCTCCCAGTCTTGTTTTTGCTGACTGTATAGAGCTTCTCCATCTTTGGCTGCAAAGAATATAATCTATCTGATTTCAGTATTGACCTTCTGGTGATGTCCATGAGTACAGTTGTCTTTTCATGTTGAAGAGGGTGTTTGCTATGACCAGTCAGTTTCTGGCCAAAATTCTGTTAGCTCCTGCCTTGCTTCATTTTGTACCTCAAGGCTAAATTTGCCTGTCACTCCAGGTATCACTTGACTTCCTACTTTCGATTTCAGTCCTCTATGATGAAAAGGACATCCGTTTTGGTAGTTAGTTCTAGAAGGTCTTGTATGTCTTTATAGAGCTGTTCAACTTCAGTTTCTTCAGCATTACTGCTTGGGACATAAACTGGGATTACTGTGATATTGAACAGTTTGCCTTAGAAATGAACAGAGATCATTCTGTCATTTTTGAGATTCTCTCCAAGTACTGCATTTGGACTCTTGTTGACTATGATGGCTACTTCATTTCTTCTAAGGGATTCTTGCCCACAGTAGTAGATATAATGGTCACCTGAATTAAATTCTCCCATTGAAGTCCATTTTCCTTCACTGATTCCTAAAATGTCTATTTTCACTCTTGCCATCTCCTGTTTGACCACTTCTGCTACTGCTGCTGCTGCTAAGTTGCTTCAGTCGAGTCTGACTCTGTACAACCCCATAGACAGCAGCCCACCAGGCTCCCCCATTCCTGGGATTCTCCAAGCAAGAATACTGGAGTGGGTTGCCATTTCCTTCTCCAATGTATGGAAGTGAAAAGTGAAAATGAAGTCATTCAGTAGTGTACAACTCTTAGCAACCCCATGGACTGCAGCCTACCAAGCTCCTCCACCCATGGGATTTTCCAGGCAAGAGTACTGGAGTGGGATGCCATTGCCTTCTCCATTGGCCACTTCTAATTTACCTTAATTCATGGACCTAACATTCCAGGTTCCTATGCAGTATTGTTCTTTACAGCATCAGACTTTACTTCCATCACCAGTCACATCCACAACTGGGTATTGTTTTCACTTTGGTTCTGTCATGTCATTCTTTCTGGAGTTATTTCTCCACTCTTTCCAGTAGCATATTGGGCACCTATAGACCTGGGGAGTTCATCTTTCAGTGTCATATCTTTTTGCCTTTTCATACTGTTCTCAGAGCAGTGGCTGCGTGGCGCTAGAGCAACTTTGAGGAAATACCCCATGTCCAAGGGCAAAAGGAGAAGCCCCAGAAAGATGGTAGGAGGGGCAAAATCCATTTAGAATCAAACCCCATACCTTCCAGAGACACTCAGAGGGCTCAAGCAAACCTTGTGCATACCAGAACCCTGAGATCCCACAGAGACTGAGCCAGAATTGTGTTTGAGAGTCTCCTGTGGTGGTACAGGTCAACAGTGGACTACTGCAGGGGCAGGAGCTCCCAGCGCAGTGGACCTGGGTATGGCATAAACCCTCTTGGAGAAGGTTGCCATTAACCCCACCAAAGAGCCAGCAGAACTTACACAGGACAGAGGAAATAGACTCTTGGAAGGTACAAACAAAACTTTCTGTGCACCAGACCCAGGAAAAAGGAACAGTGACCCTACAAGAGACTGACCCAGACTTGCCCATGAGTGTTCAGGAGTGTCTGGTGGAGGCGTGGGTCAGCAGTGGCCTGCTGCAGGGTTGAGGGCACTGAGTGTAGGAGTGCATGCATAGGACCTTTTGAAGGAGGTTGTCATTGACTTCATTACCCCCGCCATAGTTTGGCCTCAGGTCAAATGACAAGGAAGGAATGTAGCTCCACCCATCAACAGAAAATCAGATTAAACATTTACTGAGAATGGCTCTGCCCATCAGAACAACACCCAGTTTTCCCCTCAGTCAGTCTCTCCCATTAGGAAGCTTCCATAAGCCCCTTATCCTTCTCCATCAGATGGCAGACAGAATGAAAACCACAGTCAGAGAAAATGAACTAATCCGATCACATGGACAACAGCCTTGTCTACCTCAATGAAACTATGAGCCATACCATGTAGGGCCACCCAAGACAGATGGGTCATGGTGGAGAGTTCTGGCAAAACGTGGTCAGCTGGAAAGGGGAATGGCAAACCACTTCAGTATTATTGCCTTGAGAACCCCATGAACAGTATAAAAGGTGAAAAGATAGGACACTGAAAGAAGAACTCCCCAGGTCGATAGGTCAGTGGAGAAATGGTACTGGAGATCAGTGGAGAAATAATTCCAGAATCAAGAGATGGAGCCAAAGCAAAACAACACCCAGCTGCGGATGTTACTGGTGATGTAAGTAAAGTCCCATGCTGTAAAGAGCAATATTACATCAGAACATGGAATGTTAGGTCTATGAATCAGGGCAAACTGAAAGAGGTCAAACAGGAGATGGCAAGACTGAACGTTGACATTTTAGGAATCAGCAATCTAAAATGGACTGGAATCGGTGAATTTAACTCAGATGACCATTGTATCTACTCTTGTGGGAAAGAATCCCTTAGAAGAAATGGAATAATCATCATAGTCAACAAAAGAATCTGAAATGCAACACTTGGATGCAATCTCAAAAACAACAGAATGATCTCTGTTTACTTCTAGAACTAACACCCCCAAAAGAAGTCCTTTTCATCATAGGGGAGGGGAATGCAGAAGTAGGAAGTCAAGAACAACCTGGAGTGACAGGCAAATTTGGCCTTGGAGTACAAAATGACGTAGGGCAAAGGCTAATATAGTTTTGCCAAGAGAAGGCACTGGTTATAACAAACACCCTCTTCCAACAACACAAGAGAAGACTCTACACATGGACATCATCAGATAGTCAATACCAAAATCAGATTGATTATATTCTTTGCAGCAAAACAAGGAGAAGCTCTATACAGTCAGCAAAACAAGACCAGGAGCTGACTACGGCTCAGATCATGAACTCCTTATTGCCACATTTAGACTAAAATTGAAGAAAGTGGAGAAAAACACTATACCATTCAGCAATGACCCAGATCAAATCCCTTAGGATGATACAGTGGAAGTGACAAACAGACTCAAGGGATTAGATCTGATGGACAGAGTGCCTGAAGAACTATGGATGGGGGTTCATGACATTGTACAGGAGGCGTGATTAAGACCATCCCCAAGAAAAAGAAACGCAAAAAGGCAAAATGAGGAAGCCTTACAAATAGCTGTGAAAAGAAGAGAAGCAAAAGGCAAAGGAGAAGAAGAGAGATATACCCATCTGAATACAGATTTCCAAAGAATAAAAAGGAGAGATAAGACAGTCTTCCTCAGTCATCAATGCAAAGAAATAGAGGAGAACAACAGAATGGGAAAGACTAGCGATCTCTTCAAGAAAATTCGAAATACCAAGGGAACATTTCATGCGAAGATGGGCTCAATAAAGGACAGAAATGGCATGGCCCTAACAGAAGCAGAAGACATTAAGAAGAGGTGGCAAGAATACACAGAAGAACTATACAAAAAAGATCTTCATGACCCAGATAATCATGATGGTGCGAGCACTCATCTAGAGCCAGACATCCTGGAATGCAAAGTCAAGTGGGCCTTAGGAAGCATCACAGTGAACAAAGCTAGTGGAGGGGATGGAATTCCAGCTGAGCTATTTCAAATCTTAAAAGATGATGCTGTGAAAATGCTGCACTCATTATGCCAGCAAATTTGGAAAACTCAGCAGTGGCCACAGGACCGGAAAATGTTAGTTTTCATTCTAATTCCAAGGAAGGGCAATGCCAAATAATGCTCAGACTACTGCACAATTACATTCGTCTCACATGCTAGTAATGTTCAAAGTAATGCTCAAAGTTCTCTAAGCCAGGCTTTAACAGTACGTGAACCTTGAACTTCCAGATGTTCCAGAAGATTTAGAAAAAGCAGAGGAATCAGAGACCAAATTGTCAACATCTGTTGGATCATAGAAGAAGCAAGCAAGTTCCACAAAAATAAATACTTCTGTTCTATTGACTGTGCCAAAGCCTTTGACTGTGTGGATCACAACAAACTGTGGAAAATTCTGAAAGAGATGGGGATACCAAATCACCTGACCTGCCTCCTGAGCTATCTGTATGCACATCAGGGAGCAACAGTTAGAACTGGACAAGGGGCAACAGACTGGTTCCAAATTGGGAAAGGAGAATGTCAAGGCTGTATATTGTCACCCTGCTTATTTAACTTATATGCAGAGTACCACAGGGAAATGCTGGACTGGATGAAGCACAGGCTGGAATCAAGATTGCCAGGAGAAATATCAATAACCTCAAATATGCAGATGACACCACCCTTATGCCAGAAAGTGAAGAAGAACTAAAGAGCCTCTTGATGAAAGTGAAAGAGGAGAGTGAAAGTGTTGGCTTAAAGCTCAACATTTAGAAAAACTAAGATCACGGCATCCAGTTCTTTCACTTCATGGTAAATAGATGGGGAAACAGTGGCTGACTTTATTCTTTTGGGCTCCCAAATCACTGCAGATGGTCATTGCAGCCATGAAATTAAAAGATGCTTACTCGTTGGAAGGAAAGTTATAACCAACCTAGACACCATATTAAAAAGCAGAGACATTCCTTTGCAAACAAAGGTCCATCTAGTCAAAGCTATTGCTTTTCCAGTGGTCATGTCTGCATATGAGAATTGAAGTATAAAGAAAGCTGAGCACTGAAGAATTGATGCTTTTGAACTGTGGTGTTGGAGAAGATGCTTGAGAATCCTTTGGACTCAGGGAGATCCAACCAGTCCATCCTAAAGGAAGTCAGTCCTGCGTGTTCATTGGAAGGACTGATGTTGAAGTTCAAACTCCAATACTTTGGCCACCTAATGCAAAGAACTGACTCATTGAAAAGACCCTGATTTTGGGAAAGATTGAAGGTGGGAGGAAAAGGGGACCACAGAGGATGAGGTGGTTGGAATGCATCACTGACTCAATAGACATGAGTTTGAGTAAATTCCAGGAATTGGTGATGGACAGGAAACCCTGGGGTGCTACAGTTCATGGGGTCACCAAGAGTTGGACACAACTGAGTGCACTGAACTGAACTGAATGAAGATAATAGAGACCTCCTTCAAAGGTCTATCGCATGCACTGGTATATTCAGTGCCACTTACCTTGCAATAATCCACTGTCATCCCATGCCTCCTCAGAGACTCCTGAACACTCACAGGATAGACTTATGGATAAATGAATGTATTTTGATATAATGACAAATGCATACTTCCGGCAGTGTTTAGGGATGATTCAGTGAAAGAAATACAAAGAAATGAAAGCAAACTAATATAATTATTATTTCAAGGAAAAGAAGATAAAGAAAATATTATTCAATAGATCCCTTATTTGTAAATGCTATTAATAAAATCATAACAGAAATATAAAGCACTGGTTTAAATAAGTGTCTGCTTAATTTAAGCAATACGTATGTACTATTTTGATTAAAACTTTAAAGCAGTTTGTTCACTCATGAAAAGTCTGGTACATAGGCATAACCTAAAGATTTGTATACAAAAAAGCAAATATCATCTTATAAATGATTTCTCATTTTAAGTGATCTTTTTTCCGTATACAACTATAATAATTTAACTATAAAATTTTTAATTATAATATGATCTCTTGCAAACATTTTTATAAGGTGTATCAAAAGTCCAAAGTGTTTTTATTCACTTTACTCATTTTTTAATTATTGTATTTATTTATCTGGTTGTGCTGTGTCTTTGCGGCTATACAGGGTTTTCTCTAGTTGCTGCAAACAGGGGCTATTCCCTAGTTGCAATGCACGCTTGTCATTGTAGAGGCTTCTCTCATTAAGGAGCATAGGCTTTAGGGCCTGCAGTCTTCAGCAGTTGCAGCACATGGGTTCAGCTGTGCCTGTGGCCTCTAGAGCACAGGCCCAGGAGCTGTGACACACAGAACTTAGTTGTCCTGCGACACGTGGGATCTTCCCAGACCAGGGATCGAATCCATGTCTCCTCCATTGACTCTTTACCACGGAGCCACAAGGGTAACCTCCATTTCACTCACTAATTCCACTCAAAAATTTACTATGAGGACACTATTTTAGCAATAGCTATTTAGTTGTTATCAATAGCAAAAAATTAGAAAAATAATACTCAATGCAAAGGAATAATGTAGTACCTATTTATAACTTTCTTGATGAGATTCTATGGAACTGTTTAAAAATATGACTGAAAAAATGTCACTACATGCAATATACTTATGATGCTACTTTGGAAATTTTTATTATAACATTTCTTTACCTTGAAAATAATATATATACATATATATATAAACACAAAAAAGCCCCTCCCTTCAAAGCACCATATTTTCAGTGTAACCTCTTTGGGTAGTAGAATCCGTCTCCTAGAAATTAAAAATGTTATAAAATATATTATGGAATATAATATTATATTATTTATAACCAAACCAATTTTATTGCCAGTTAACTTTATTTCTCCTGTGCTTCATTGCTTAGAATAATCTACCCTGAACTTCATTCGCTCACTACTTAAGCAAGCTTTCAGGTATACATTTTTTTAATTGTAAATTCTTTATCTTTATATTCCAGGGTGATATTTTTTAAACCTTTTTTCAAATAGTACAGCACATAACATGAAAAGAAGGCACTGACCAACTACAGCACATGATGGCTATTGAATAGTACAACTGTGCTGACCGTTCTGGCTCATTAGCTGTAGCGCCTCTAGGAAGGGTAATCATACAACTCCATCTACTCAAGACAGCAGTAATTTTTACCTGTTCTCCTGGAATAGTTAATAATATACGCTTTCAGTCTCAGGTGTCCTAGTTAAATAATAAATGACGTTGTTTCCAAGACTTTCATACACAATGACAAAAATGATTCTTGTGGAATATCAACTACCATAGGTGTTTTCTCATTGAGAACTGATAAATGTTTCCATTTTAGCCTTCTAGCACATGCCAGGAATCAAACTTTCTGTTTTCATTAACATCAGAATTCTTGCTGAGCATTCTTGCCCATATCCTAGACCATTCTACCTCTACACAAAAGTAGAAAATTTGCATACAGGGTCTGTAAGAATCCTGAAATACTACTTTTGAAGAAAAATACGGTTGAAGCCTTTTCTTCTGGACCAAAAGTATGAAGATACAACTTGGGCAATTCTAAGGATAGACATCAGTCACATATCCTTCCTATTAGAAGAAATCTAAAGTGCTACTGAGGAGCTTATACTTGTGAATAGGCAAGCCTCTCTGTGAATCCAGTAGACTGTGTGATCCACAAAATGCACTCCCAGACAGTTAAAAGTAGATGGAGTGCCCACAGAAGGCATCACAGAAGGGGCACAATTTGAACCAGAGTTCCAAATGTTCATGGGGCTCTAGTGATTGCAGCAGAGTTTGCCAGCGAAAAGCTGGCTGCCTCCCAAAAGGCCTCACAGAGTGAGATTCTTTACCTGAGTAGATTTATTGGCCTGCAGCTTTACACACCGAGTAACTTGATTTTGTCTGCATCCCAAAAGCAAATCCTCTTCTCAAGAACAAACTCACATTATCCAAGCTCCTGCGGTAGATAAATGAAACCAGAATGTGACTTAATTTACATTGTGAAATAATTGTTACAGGGACTAAAATACTTGAAGCTCATATGAGCAACACATTTTGTCCTTGTAGGCACAAACATGGAAAAGACAAATTATAATCAGAAGGTTGTTTAATAAACGGGGAATCAAAACAAAGAAGTTAGATGAATCCAAGATTTTAGTGGCAGTAGACTCAGACAGCTGATGAATTCATCTTAAAATAGGAAGAGCCTTGCCAAAGGAGTCAGTATACTCAGTCTGTTGGCCTCATGTCCTTTCTCCTGGGCAATGCTTGGATGGAAATTGCCAAATATTGCCTTTACGACTTTTTTAAAAGGCTCCCATGACTAACGAACATACATCAAATTGAGACATTCTTTCTTTGGATATCTTAATGCTCTGTATCAAATTGCTCTCATTATACAGCCAGTAAAGCCTTGTTTCTTTTGTGCTTTTTAATTATTTTGTAAATTGCCTAAGCTATACATGAATGGTTTTAAAAGGGAAAACTCCTTCAAACCCTTTCAAAATTTCACTGCCCTTCCCAGAAATGTAGAGACATATATATGCACACATGTGTATTTACGTGTGTAAGAAATTCTACATTGATTTCTCTCCCTGAAATTAAATTAAGCCATAATCCTTTCACTTATTTAGGCTGGAAGTTTGTTTAATCCTGGTAATAAGGATTGTCCACCTCATCCCCATCCTAGGACTTGCCGTCTTTGGTTCCTGTTGCCACAGTCATTTGTCACGGTAGCCCCTCCAAGGACTGCCACATCTTCAGAGTTCTGAAGGAGTAAATCGTGGATTCTTACAACATTGAAAGTCTCATTCCAATAGGATTTTAAAGTTCACTAACTCTACTTCTTTACACTTCCCAACACCCTCCTGATTTCACTACCTCCACCCTGACCTTGCTTACATTATATGATTCATCATTTTAACTATTTTTTGCACATCCTTGAGGTTTTCATCTCCCTCATCTTACCTCCATTCCGTCTCACCTGGATAAACCCCAGTTGTGAAATGTTACCCATTCTACCCCTGCTAGTTACACCTAGGTAACTGTGTGCATAGCTGAAGAAAACTACACAGGCCTTACTTAAATGTATTACCACTAAATTTATTACTCAAATGGCCTGTTAGTGCTGCCTCATGACTCCTAATTTTTTAGTTCAATTTGCATTTCATTAATCCAAAATTATTGCACTCTTTTCTTCTCTCAAAATTTCAAAACCCTATGCTACTACTTTACTCTTAGCTGAGCATCTTGCTTTTATTTTCACTTAGAAAAAAAAATTTCAAGAAGAAAATTTTATCTCTTTCACCACTAAATTTACCAACTTAAATGTTTTTAAGCCCAAATGATACTTTTCATTTTACTAGAGTAGATAAAAGCCTTTATCCCTAAGACCCAACAGTCTGCCTGAGTATTTGTTCTCATTTCTCTTACAGTCTCAAATACTGCTTCTTGCCATCATTCCACCCTCCTCACCCCACACCATCATTTTTTCCTCCCTATGGATCATTCCCATATACAAAAAACATGCCCCATTTCTTTGCTCTAATTTTCAGAGGACAAAAAGAGTATTATTGATATATACTATTTTCACTTCCTCTCCTAGAAGAACCGCTCCACTGAAACAGTCCTGCTTGGGTTCAAAATCTTACTCATCCTATATTCAGACCTCACTATTCATCCTCCTTAACTTCAGTATTGCTTGTCATCACTGTTAATTCCCGTCTTGCAGTTCCCCCACTCCTGTGCTTTCCTATCACTGTTTTCCTAGTCAATAGACTGCACCAGCTACTTCCTTTGTGAGTCTTCTTTGCTAGCTCTTCCTGCTTTTCCTAACCCCTACATAATGAAATGCTCCAAAACTTAGTCCCCAAATCTCTTTTCTCTTTTTAAAGCTACTTTCTTGGTGATCTCATCAAATCCTATATTTTTTAAAGTCACATTTGACCAGTTGTTAAGTTTTTATACCTATCCTTATCCTTGCTACTAAATTTCAGACTCATCTTTAATTTCTAACTCAGCATATTCACTTGGATAACATAGGAATCTCAAGTAAGATAACCAAGACTGAATTTTTATTTTTCACACACACACACCTGCTCCTTCCCACCTCAAGGAACTCCATCTCAACTCATTAAATGATAATACCATTTTCCCAAACTTAGATCAAAAACCTTAAAATCACCTTTGATTGTTCTCTTTTATACCAAGACATAATCTAAAAGTGATACTATCAACTCTAGGTATCAGTTCAAAACACTTGCTAAATGAAAGAATTTACCACCTTCACAAATATCTCCATAGTTTAGGAGACAATTGCTTCTTGCCTAAATTATCATAAGAAGCTATAGAATTTCCAACACACCAGGCTTGTTCACACTTCAAGGCCTTTTGCAATCAATATTCCTTTAGCAAGAATATTCTTTCTTCTCTTATATTCTCATTCCCTCATTTCATTCAACTTCTTAGTCTAATTGCACCTTCTCAGACAGTCCTTCCCCTGACAACTCTATCATAGCAAATCCTGCCACTCTCTATAATCTTAAGGGACTAGATTGTTTCCAAAGATGGATAGAATAATTCCTCCTGTGAAATCTGCCCGTTAGTCATGTAGTTTTACCACCCTTCTACTCAAGAGATAAAATCTGTGTCCCCTCCCTAGAAATCTGGACTGGCCTTGTGACTTGCCCTAACCGGTAGTATGAAGGAAGTTATAGTGTGTGATTTCCAGGCCTAAGTCTTATTAGGAGCTTCTCTTTTGGCTCCCTTGGAAGCCAGTCACCATGTAAAACATCTCAGTCTAGAAAAATGAATTATGAAAGACTCCATGGAGAGGCCATTGGAGAACTGAGTTACCGTAGCCAACAGTCAGTACCAGTCCCCAATGGATACGTGTGCATATATGTGTGTGTTGCTGTCTTGCATAGTCCAGTCCCAAAGAGCTTTCTTTCTGAGTATAGCCATGTAGATGACCCCAGATACCTTAAGGGACTTTTTCCCCTGATCCTAGATTATACCTAAACTATAAACAATTAGCCACCCTGTTCAAAAATAAATAAAATAATTTCAATAGAGCTTTTGCAGAGGGATTTAGATATTTTTACTCACTGGCTTGTAACAGGGAAAGTGTATTGAGGGATGTGAGTAATAATAAACTTTTCTTTCAGCCTAGAAAATAACGCTATCAAAGTTGGCCATTTATTATCTTAGCATCAGGAAAGAGATAAATAGAAAAGATTTTGACAAATATAATAGAAAAGCAAGTATTCAAAATATAAAGTGATGATAGATCAAGTGAAAAGACTAAATAGACTTTCTAGATTTTTATTTCACATTATTTGGAATGTGACTTACATTTTTATCAACTAAAAACCTCACAAATAATTATGTTTTTCAAAAAACAAAGTGCTTATATGTTTACAATACCCTATTGTGAATTTTATCAGTTCTTTGATTTCCATTCAAACAAATTCAGCCATAACCAATTATAGTCAATTCTGAAATTTTAAAAGTTCCAATAGCTGGCAGTTTTTACTGAGAAAAATCTACTCAAAGTTAGTGAAATGGTTTGCCTATTAATGGAACTAAATCTCACTTCAGTTACTCAATTTATTTTAGAACTTTAACTGTAAATTAAAGCTATAATTTAATAAACCCATTCATCTTATAAATGTTTCCATAAGATACTGATTTAAATATTTCCTTGAACCTTTTTATACCAGCATATACTTTGAAATAAGACTTTGTCCCCTATTGTTATTTTCATTTTAGTATAAAATCTTTTCCAGCATGTTGGCTGCCTAAGTTGGATTTCCTATAAAGCAGACTCTGAGATAAACTTTAGCATGCAGAATGCTTAATAAGAAGTGTTCTTGGAACTAATACTTGTGCAGAGGTGGGAAGGTCACAGCACGTTTAGACAGAAGAAGAAGTTGAGCTGCAATACAGTCCTGACAGTCTCAAACAGGAGTTATCAAATCATAATAAAAAAACCTTTAAAAGTTCTCATGTTGGGCCAGATTACATTATAATATTAATATCCATGCATCTATTTATCATTATATGTGGACCATGACACTCATGGGCCCATTCCCATACCTCCGATGCTATAGAAATAGGTTTTCTGGACACAGTGTTATCAGGATTCCTTGTTGGTGGGTCAAACACTGTGTAAACCTAACTTAGATAATAGGGCTGGCTGAGATCCAAATGGTAGGAAATGAAAATCTATTCTTGAAATGTCTGTTATTATTATCAGATCTAATTATTGGTCTTTCCAAGAAGGAAAGATAGTACTGGTATTATCTACTTGTCACCAAGTGGCCAGTTAGTTGTTCTCAAGGGATGATGCCATATAAAGAACTTAATCTTGACCTCTGTCACTGACAGGGTTGATATTTTGTGGCAACAGTAGGTAGGCCATGGTCAGTGGGTTGGAGCCCATGTTGTTGGATTCATACAGAGCCTCCATCTTACCATCATGCCACTTCACTCATCTGTTCCTCATGCCAGCACCAAGATGGCCAGTGACAAATTCTGGCTTATGGCCAAGTGTTTTCATTTACTCTGTTCTTCAGTGTTTCTTACCCGTGGGTGCTCTCTGACTGGCATTAACATTTGGTAAGAAGATTTTCAAACTTCATTATCTACTTTCATATGTACAAGCAAATGTCTCTGCCCCAGATCTTTGTCTTCAATATTCCAACCTTCCTTCCAGGTTCCTGGATAGCTGGTCAAGCCATTTGTCACTAGCCAGATATACATCTATATGAGTATATACACATCTATGTATATGAGTATGTATGAGTCTATACATATCTATTCTCAGGCCATTTCTTTAATACAAACTGGATAACCAGGTGCACCAACTAAACCTCTATATATTGAAAGGTTTTTTTCTCCCTATCCACTGTCTGTCAAGATGACCTCTCATTGGTGCTAAAGTACAGTTGCTATCCTTTTGTAGCTTACATTCATATCCTAATCCAATCTCTTTGAAGCAGGACACCTCTAAGATGACCTTGAGTGACCTCTGCCTCCTGATATTCACACTCGTGTGCAATCTCTACCTCCCCTGCAACGTGTGTGTTCTTGATTATGGGTATGAACTATTGCTTCTAGTCAATAGAATATGACAAATGTGATGTGATGCCAGGACGCTTCTACGATTAGAATGTATTAAAGAGCAAAATCTCTCTTCTTCTGGCTTTGATTGAAAAAAGAAAAAATGCCATGTTCAAGAAGCTCCCATGGTAAGGAATGAGGGTAGCTCCCAGGCAAAAGCCAGCAAAGAACTGAGGCCCTCATACCAACAATCTGCTAACCTAAATTATACCAAAAAACACAAACAAATGAACTTTGAAAGGGATCCTTCCCCAGCTGAGCCTTCAGATGAGATTCTACCCTTGGACAATATTTTCAGTCTTATAAAAAAGTGTGATGGAGCAGACTCAGCTAAACCATGCCCAGATTCCTAAACCACACAAATTGGAAGGTAATATATGTATGCTATTTTATGCTGTTTATGACTTGTTATGCATCAATAGATTAGTAATATATTATCCATGAGCTGAATACAGTGAAAATTTCACTTTGTATAGGAGAGTATAAAATATAATAGAGGACTTTCAGTTATAGTCTAGAGGTTTCTCTTCTAAATTTGGTAGGAAATATGGAGCCATTGTAGATTTTATTACCAAAGAAGTAGTAGGATTATTTTCCTACTGGTTTAAAATTATTCTGGTTTTATTATATCAAAAGGATAAAGGTGAGAACAGTTAGAATAGCATTATGCTTTTATAGACAAGGAAAAATAAGAGCTTGAGCCAATGTAGAGCAATAAGAATGAAAAGAGAAAATAAGTTCAATGGAAGAGATTGTCTCTCCATTCAATTGGTAGTTAAGTGTAGGACATTAAGGAAGAAGAGGAGTTTACCTTATTCAGTTCAGTTCAGTCGCTCAGTCGTGTCCGACTCTTTGCGACCCCATGAATCGCAGCACGCCAGGCCTCCCTGTCCATCACCAACTCCTGGAGTTCACTCAGACTCGCATCCATCGAGTCAGTGATGCCATCCAGCCATCTCATCCTGGGTCATCCCCTTCTCCTCCTGCCCCCAATCCACTGCAGATGGTGATTGCAGCCATGAAATTAAAAGACGCTTACTCCTTGGAAGAAAAGTTATTACCAATCTAAATAGCATATTCAAAAGCAGAGACATTACTTTGCCGACTAAGGTCCATCTAGTCAAGGCTATGGTTTTTTCTGTGGTCATGTATGGCTGTGAGAGTTGGACTGTGAAGAAGGCGGGGCGCTGAAGAACTTATGCTTTTGAGCTGTGGTGTTGGAGAAGACTCTTGAGAGTCCCTGGGACTGCAAGGAGATCCAACCAATCCATTCTGAAGGAGATCAGCCCTGGGATTTCTTTGGAAGGAATGATGCTAAAGCTGAAACTCAAGTACTTTGGCCACCTCATGCGAAGAGTTGACTCATTGGAAAGGATTCTGATGCTGGGAGGGATTGGTGGCAGGAGGAGAAGGGGACAACTGAGGATGAGATGGCTGGATGACATCACTGACTCGATGGACGTGAGTCTGAGTGAACTCCGGGAGTTGGTGATGGACAGGGAGGCCTGGCGTGCTGCGATTCATGGGGTCACAAAGAGTCAGACACCACTGAGTGACTGAACTGAACTGAACTGAAGATACCGTCATATACAAGTAAAGCAAACAAACAAAAAACCTGTATAAAATGGCAAATTGTTTTTAATTGTTAAGAAAAAGCATAAATTAGTAATAGTTTAGATAAATCAAACAAAGCCTTTCTGAGTAGTTGACACTTTAGCTATGAACTCATGGGGAAGAAAACTTTTTTTAAGTTATGTAAAGAACTGGGTAGAAATTTCCAAGAAGAAATAACAACATATACAAAGTCCTAAGGCAAAATAAAGCTTAGCATACAGGGTAGAGAACAAACATGGTTAAAATCAGGAATATCTGATGAAGGAATGGAGAGGTAGCCAAAACCTATATAATTGAGGAATTTGTCTGCCAAAGTAATAAATTTTTATTTTACTTTAAAAACATTGGGAAGATATCAAAAAAACTCAACCAGGAAATTGATAGTCTAATTTACACTTTAAAAAATTTCTCCTACTAGCCCTAGGAGAATACATTGGAGGTGGCAAGAAGAGAAACAGAAGGATGAGGAGAATATTATGGATGACGAGGCAAAAGATGATTAATTTGAACCAGAATCACAGAGATAGAAGAGTAGAGACATAGAAACATTTGAAGTGTACTTTCTCAAGAATGGAGAAATCTTGATAATAGAATGGATAGAGATTTAAAGGAGATAAAAATGTCAAATTAGATCCCATACTATTAATAATTATTCCCATTAACCTTTATGTAGGACCTGTGCATGTGGCTCACCTATAAGCTACACCAATAGATAGAAAAAGAAATCTAAATATCAGGAGGAATTGTCATGATATGTAGTCAACACTTTTCTTGAAGTGAGAGAAAAAAATAGTCCCGTGTCTATCTCCTTCCACGCAACTCTCAATCTTATTGTCAGGTAAACTTGAACTATAAATCTGCCTATGCCTTTACACGCCATATGACTTAGCTAGTCAAGCTATTTCATTACTGTTTCTCAAATTCCTCATCTGAAAGCCAAGTGTAAATTTCCTATGTTCAAGGGTGTTGTCAAATTTAAAAGAGACAATATACATGAAGAACATAATAGTTCATGAAGAAAATACATAGTACTTTCCTTGCATATGAAAAGTACTTAGATTTATAATTCATTTCTATTGTAAATATTTCTTTAAAAACTCTTTTCGCATCATTATGTATGCATGTACTGTGAGTTTCATCTCTCTGAGCAAGACCATGTACTGATAGTTAAGCAAGTACATGCTTAGAAAAATCCTGCAGTCAGTCTACTGTTATAAGTCTTAAAAAACTAAAAGATATACTGACAACTGCTTCAAATAATGGTTTTACATTTTAAAGGCACAACAGACTGTCAAGATATATTCACATCTTTTTGCATTGTACTGATTATTAAATGTCACAAGAAGTACAAATTGCCTTGATGATATCAAATATTTCAATAAAATATCTTAAAAGAAGGCTGTTTCAGTTCCTTCTTAGATATATTCATTTGTTTTATCTGTTTATGAATTTGTCAGGTTATAAATATTCCCAAAGTACTTATATTTTTAGTACAATATTCATTCTTTGGAACTTGTAGAGGCCTGAAAGAAAATCAATCTATGCTAGCACAAAGCATATAGTCCTAGCATGTCACAAAGGTATAATAGCTCAGATGACAGCAAGTACAATAGTAGGAGCCGAAATGTTTTAGGATCTTTCATTGCTCATAAAATCTTGAATAGAATTGCAAAACTGCCACACTTCCATACAACAACTTAAAATCTTTATGCTTTGGGACATCTGAGGTGTCAGAGAAAAATCAGAAGAATGATTACCATTGTGATAAAAAGAAATGATAAACAGTAGCTAAACACAAAGTGGGTAAACACTTTTCTCTTTTGCAGAAAGCAATTCTTGATTTAGAGAAATTGAAATGTAACTGAGATCTCAGGATCAAGATGACAGAGGAGGAGGACGCTGAGTTCACCCCCCAAAATGAGAACCTCTAAACTGCACCTATACATAGACTAACTATTGCTGAAATCCACCTGACAACTAGCATAAGTGCTCTTCTATTCAATACAACCAAGGCTTTAAATCTTTCTAAAGAAAGATACGTATGGAGTTTGGTAAGAGAAGTGTTTAGTCAGCATCTGCACCCCTGGCAGGGAACCCAGAGGAGGAAGGGGATATCACATGCTCGGGTATCCTCCCTGGGGAGCAAGGGGTTCAATGTACATATTAGACCTCCCAGCCCTGGTGTCCTGCTCCTAGAAGATGAGTCTCCTTGGCTGGTTTGAAAACTGATGGAGCCAACCAGAGGGCCATAAGAAACTGAGACTCCAAGATTGAAAGGCATGTGCACAGACTTGCAAACAGACCAGGCACCTGGTCCAGCACCTCTTGTTCCAACACTGCTCCCCACTAAGGTGAAGGGAGCCTAGCCAGCTCTGGCCCTGGCACTGCCTCTGACCAGGGCAGAGACTGCTATTGCCAGCACAAATGTCCATGTATGCACTTGGGAGGGAGCGAAACCAGTTCAGCAGTGTGGCTCCAACCCCTCTGGCTGCACCTGGCCTCTAACCAGGGACATACAGTGGGGGAAAAGTGAAACCATCACAGAAGTGCAGCCCCCAGGCCTCAGACCCCAGCTGAGCCCCCAGCCAAAGCAAAAGACTGCCATTACACCCTGAAGAAACACGGCTCCCTCACGGCCTCTTGCTCCAATTCCATGGGCCATACTCCACCCTGATAGGGAGGTGACTGCTGTTGAACACAGAAGTCCCAGCTCATATCTAATAATTTATCTGATGAAAAGGTCAAAACAATGGTAATAAGACTGCTAACTGAACTTGGAGAAAGAATAGATGAACATAGTGAAAATTTCAATGAAGAACTAGAAAATATAAAAAAGGAACCAGCCAGGCCACATGTAAAAGAATGAAATTAGAACATTCTCTAACACCACTACAAAAATAAACTCAAAATTCAAAAGAAGTAAATATAAGACCAAAATCACAAAACACCTAGAAGAAAACATAGGTGAAACACTATTTTGTCATAACTTGTAGCAATATTTCTTTGGATCAATTTCCTAAAGCAAAGGATACAGAAGCAAAAATAAATAAATGGCATCTAATTAAACTTCGTGGTGGATTCATGTCAATGCATGGCAAAACCAATACAGTATTGTAAAGTAAAATAAAGTAAAAATTAAAATTAAAAAAAATAAAATAAAATAAATAAATAAACTTAAAAAGATTCTACACAGCAAAGGAAGCTATCCACAAAACAAGTAAACCATCTGAATGGGAGAAAATACTTGCAAGTGATATGATTGATAAGGAGTTAATATTCAAAATGTATAAACAGCTCATGTAACTTAACATCAAAAAAAGTTGATTATAAATTGAACAGAAGACTTGAATACACAATTTTCCAAAGAAGACATACAAATGCCAAACAGAAACATGAAAAGATGCTTAATTAATTATCATTAGTCATCAAGGAAATGCAAATCAAAAGCACAATGAAATATGACCACACACCTGAGGCTATCATCATCAAGAACACAGGTAACAAATGTTGACAAGGATGTGGAAAAAAGGGACCCCTCATACAGTGCAGGTGGAGTACCAGCTGGTGTAGCCACTATGGGAAACAGTATGGAGGTTTCTCAAAAAACTAACAATAATGCTACCATATGACCAGCAACTCCACTCCTGGGTATACATCCAAAAATATTTTGAAAATGTTAATTTGAAAAGGTACATGCACCCTAATGTTTGTTTTTTGTTTTTTTTTTTTTTTTTACTTACCAAATGGTTTTATTTTTTATTTTTTTTAAAGATTTAAAATGTTTTATTTTTTATTTTTTATTTTTTTTAAATTTTAAAATCTTTAATTCTTACATGCGTTCCCAAACATGAACCCCCCTCCCACCTCCCTCCCCGTAACATCTCTCTGGGTCATCCCCATGCACCAGCCCCAAGCATGCTGTATCCTGCATCAGACATAGACTGGCGATTCGATTCTTACATGACAGTATACATGTTAGAATGCCATTCTCCCAAATCATCCCACCCTCTCCCTCTCCCTCTGAGTCCAAAAGTCCGTTATACACATCTGTGTCTCTTTCCCTGTCTTGCATACAGGGTCGTCATTGCCATCTTCCTAAGTTCCATATATATGTGTTAGTATACTGTATTGGTGTTTTTCTTTCTGGCTTACTTCACTCTGTATAATCGGCTCCAGTTTCATCCATCTCATCAGAACTGATTCCAATGAATTCTTTTTAATGGCTGAGTAATACTCCATTGTGTATATGTACCACGGCTTTCCGATCCATTCATTAATTGCCAAGAGCTGGGAACAACCTAAGTGTCCACACGCAGATGAAGTGATAAAGAGAATGTGTAATATGAACACAACGGAATACTACTCAGTCAAAAAAAAAAAGAATGAAATTCTGCATTTTCAGTAACATGGATAGACTTGGAGAGTTTATGCTACCTGAAGTCAGTCAGAAAAAGACAAATATTGTGTGTTTTCACTTACATATGGAAACAAAAAATAAATGAATCCAACAAAACAGACTGACAGATACAGAGAACAAACCCAGTGGTTACCAGTGGGGAGAGGGCTGGAGTGGAGGACAAGATAGGGGAAAGGGATTAAGCGGTACAAACTAACAGGTATAAAATCTATGATACAAGCAAGTAATATTCAGCACAGTGAATTTAGTAAATATTTCATAAGAACTTTGAAAAGTGAAAGTTAGTTGCACAGTCGTGTCCGACTCTGTGATCCCATGGACTGTAGCTTGCCTGGCTCCGCTGTCCGTGGAATTCTCTAGACAAAAGTACTGGAATGGGTTGCCATTCCTTCTCCAAGGGATCTTCCTGACCCAGGGATCCAACTCAGGTCGTCTCCTGGATAGCAGGCAGATTCTCTACAAGCTGGGCCATTAGGGAAGCCCCACAATAACTTTAAGTGGAGTATAATCTATAAAAATATCAAATCCCTGTGTTGTACATCTGAAACTAACATTGCAAATTAGCTATAATTCCATAAAAAGGTAATTATAAAAGATAGGATATGATAAAATGATTAGGCTCAGTTTCCACTTGTAAGTATCCAGGTGTCAATTCCCAGGATAAGGTCAACAATATCCTGCCTTGATTGTCTGCCTTCCTTGTTAATGGTACCTCAGTTGGACCATAAGTGATTTGTACAGCTACCCCAGACAGCTTCCTGGTATTACAAACCATCTCAGTCCAAACAAAGAGGGTCCAAGACAGTGAACTTCACCCATTCAAGTAATAATGTTATCAGTCAAATAGCAGTCTTTGTCAAACTTATACATGTAACACCATATCCTTGATTCTTATTCCAGAGCTCAAATAATTAGATTGTGTGAATGCCTTTAGAAATGTTCAATTTAAAATTATACTACAAAGGAGAAAGAAAACTGACAGCTTTGAGCCAGTTGCCAATTTCAAACTCACTACTTTGGATCTAACATCATCAACTAAATAACTCATAAACTATTATTAATCTAAAATTTGATCTTTGTATGTGACCCTAATAACATTTAAACAATGACACTTTTTCAAATAAGCATTGTTATTTATAACAATCTCTAGCTTTCACCATTTTAAAAATGATTGTTAGTATTAATAATATTCCAAACTGTATTTGGGCAAATCAAGGTCAACTCCTCATTATACTGGGCTGTAATTTCCTCATCTGTAAAATTAGATGGTCAGATTACATGATAAAGTCCCATCCAATCATAAAAATTTATAGGCTTTGTTTCCAAGAATGGATGTAAAGAAATCCAACCTCTATCTCAGACCTCAGCACTGAATTACCCAGTGTTCTTTTGTCTCTTTTTGCCCCAGAAAACTTAGCTTAGGAAAAAAAATACATTGATGTGCAATATGCCTACAGCAACAAAAAGTGAAAATTATCAGAGGCTTAGTTGCTCAGAAGTATTTCAATTCATAGACACTCAAAAACAGCCATCTTTGTACTCAATGAAATTAAACCCACTTAATAACAGCAATCAAAAACAGACACATACATGGATTGGCACATTTGCTTCCATGAAATCTCAGTATTCAAAGTATTATACATATTGTTTTAAACGTGGCTCAGGATTGGTGATATGAGATACCCTGAGAAGAAATCTATTAGTATGAACATATTCTTAATACACCAAAGACTGTGACTGATCTCTTTCAGATTACAGTTGGCCTTCTGCCTCAGGCTAGTCTAGAAATAAAGCTAGCACTGAAACAATATAGGAAGAAATCTAAGAAGGCTAAGGCAAGAAAGAATTCTTTTCTCTTAGTGCCTGAGATTCTTGAGAATGCAAATAAACTCATTGTTTTCTGATCCAATAATTAAAAAAAATAATTTGGAAAACATTTAATTTTCATGCATATAAAAGCACTGGCAATTTATATTCCAAGATAACTCTAGTTTCCCCATTTTGTTTCCAAGTTCTTACACAAATCTTATCTTTTACAAGAGTCATAATTTGGTTTAAACACTTTTGTCTGTTTTTGCTCCTTTTAAAGTGTAAATGCTTAGAAATATGACAAGAACAAATCCAAGAAGGAATCCAAGAAGGTAAGGAAGAAAGAGCAGCGATGTCATCTACTTCTTCCTGGCCTCAGAGATTCCTCACTTAGGAGCACTTAGCTCTTTCCCCGGCACAGCATCTTGGCAAAATTAAGGTGCTCAATATATTTCATTAATACTATACGAGCAAACCCAGCTTGAAGCAATAAGAACACATGTAATAAATTAACAACCAGTGAGAAGTGTTGCCATCAGCAGCCTGGATATCAGTCTACAGACTTTTCCGTCCCAGATCTTCTGTTTGCCCAAGACTTAGAACTAGTTTTTACTCCACATGTCTAACTATATGACCTCTTTTGGCACTGAAATCTTGCATTGAAAGTCAGCCTATTTTGACATTTATTCCAATATTTTATTTCCAATATTTTGCTTTATTCCTATCAGCTGCCTCACCTCCAAGGCCTGGCTCTCATTTTCTACAGCTTTAGCCACTGGCTGTGCAGTCTCCAGGATCCACAAGTTTGACAATAGAATATTGAATGGGACTGTTTCTGTCTCAGTCTCTACTGAGGTCCCGGACAGTGGTTGTCAATGACTTTGATATTCCCATGTGAAACGTGAGAGCACCTATGCAGGGCTACAAGAGAGCTGTTTGTGTATCAGTTTTAACTAACCTTAGATCTCACTCATCTCTGGCTTCTACAGGGAGTGGGAGAGACACATACATCAGAAAATAGGAAGAGGATTCCTTTGGGGACCATTGCTAGTGAGCTGAAGGAGGCATGTGGGGGCATGTGGAGAATTTGCTCCTGATTCCAAGTGAACAGGGTTTCAAGAGACAATTTCTTAAGGAGTCTGACATAATTCCCCTGGAGTTTGAGGACATGCAATCTAATTTCCAACTCAAGCCTGATTGTGTAAGCAGTAGGAATCTGGACTAAACAGTCTGTAGTGACAAAGAGAACTAGTTAGGGAAGCTACTGAACATCACATAGTGGGACATGCGACCAGATTTCCCAAGAACAAGGCATGGGCCACCTGGGAAACAGAGGTAACCCATGGATGTTTGAATCATGTCCAAGAGGGCTTTCTACAATGATTGAGACAATCTCATCCAAGGAGGCTGAAGGTATAGACGCAGGTGCAGAAGCTAAATGGGAATCACAACTGGACAGATGAGGAAGACTTACTACTCATGTGAAGGGGGCCTCCAAAAAATAATGGAGTAGTTCACTAAACATGCAGAGAAGAATCACTTCAAACAATAGGAAAGGACCAAGAAAATCAACATCAGATACCACCTGAACTCACATAAGAGTTTTCCTGCCTCTTACTTCTCCTCCCTTTGGCCTACCAGAGACCTCATCCAGGGACAGGAGAATTATTATGGGATAGAACAAATCTGCAAACTTTGGGAGATAGTGAAGGACAGGGAAGACTGCCATGCTGCAGTCCATGGGGTTGGACACAACTTAGCAACTGATCAACAGAAGAAATTTGACCAAAAAAAAAAAGACAATAAAAGTTAAAATCAGTTTCTAACCCAACCGTGTTATTTCACATATGATACTATCAACAAGTATTACCTACCCTTCCAAGTTTTGTGGGGACCATATCTTACTCTCTGCATCAGAGACAATTAAATTTGCATTTGTTTGGATATTTTAACATGTTTAACAACTTTTCTAGTGGGGAAGCCTTGTGTTCCTAAACTTTGTACTCTCATTACTCCTAGCTTCCATTGAGGTATCAGCATGTCTTATAATGAACCCTGTGTGGAACTGAAGAAACAAACTAATGACATGTGTTTAAAAAACACATAACTGATAATTCGAGCTGTATTCTCAAGTAATCATTTCAGAAGATAAAGACTCTTTGCTTTTGTTTCTTTTTGTTTTTTTTTGTTTTTGTTTTATTTTGTTTTATTTTCCTCTTCTCTTTTGCTTACTTCCCTTAATTCAAAGAGTATTCTCTAATTTTTAAATGTACATCTTAGTAAAATGAGTTTGGGGTAAAAGAAGAAAATACTGTCAGTGTTGTTTTGTGTTGTTTGTTTGTCCTTTCATATCAGTAGCTGATATCCTAAATAAAACAGATATTTAATGATATACAGCTATGACAAATTACAACAAATTCAGTTTAAAGCAACATAAATTTATTAGCTTACAGTTCTGTAGGTCAGAAGTCTGATGCAGGCCTTTCCTTCTGAAGTCGTATGTGAAAATCTATTTGCTTGCTTTTTTCCAGTTTGTACAAACTGCCTGCATTCCTTAGCTCATGGCCCCATTCTTTCTTCAAGGTAGCAATGCCCTGGCCAGCCAATTCTTTGTCATATAACATCACTCTAACTCTGTTTTGCCTCCTGCTTCCTCTTGGAAGGACATTTGTGATTATTTTGGGCCCACCTGGATAATCTGGGCATACATAGTTTTCAAGTAACTGATTGGCTGGTAAGCCCCCCTTGGCCTAGTAACAGCCTATTCACAGGTTCTGGCCATAAAGCCATTTTTCTGCCTGCTCCAGCATTACTATTGCCACTGCCATCTCCCATACATACACACACATGCTATTGTTTCTCTGTTTAGTGGAATAAGTCTGATAAGTGTCCTTAGAATGTCAGATAATGCTTCAGCATGTCAGACCCTATAACTTCCTTTTATTAATCAGCATGAATACCATTTGTCTGGATAAACACTCTGAGTTTTTTTAACCTTCATGAACGACAAGTATAATTGTATTTATTCAAATGCACTGGATAAAGTCAAAACAACTTCTATTTATTCTAACACTAATCCCTACAAATGAAATCAATGTACTTCAACAAGGAAATCAAGTTTGTTCTTTCCCTAGTTCCTTCTCCTTTGTCTGATTTTCATGGAAAATCTATATTTGACAGTAGAACTGAACTCAACATATTTGCTACAGGTTGGTGCTTGGACAAATGGAGTTTTCAGTGAAAAATTTAAAAGGTGGTTGGAACAAGCCTAGGTTCACTAGTAAATTAGAGTGAAAGACAAACCAGGTATTGCAGTTTAGGATTAACAGTATCATAAGAGGCTCTCAGGGTTGATTAGCAAGGTTGAGTTGTTGCTTTCTTTTTCTACTCTTTTTTTCTTCCTTTATCTTAAGTAGAGGAATTTCTAGCTGGAGTTGTGGTAAAGAATCTGCCTGCCAATGCAGGAGATGCGGGAGATGCGGATGTGATCCCTGGTTGGTAAGAACCCCTGGAGGAGGAAACGGAGACCTGCTCCAGTATTTTTGCCTGGAAAATCCATGGACAGAAGAGTCTGGGTAGCTACATCCATGGGATTGCAGAGTAGACATGATTGAGCACCCATGCATACATCTTAAGTAGAATTCCCTAGAAGCAGGGCCTGAGACAGGATTTCAAGCATATATGAGATATTTTGAAAGTGCTCTTTAGGAAAAACCTATTATGAGACAGAGAGAGGGCTAGAAAAAGAGAAAAAGCCAGCAAGCACGTGACCTCAGCTAGAGGCTAGTCTGGACTATATATTGCACAGATAGAGTTGTCTTACCTTGAAGCAAGATGACTGAGGTTTTGTACCTTGTATCAGTCAGTCCTTAGCTGCCCCAGGGATGAGGAGACATGTAACGTCAAGTATTAGCAGGTCAGTGAATGACAGTTCTCCATAGACACTTGCACATCTGGAGGATGGCTTCCTGATCAAGTAAACAGGATCTGGGAGGAAGAGCAAGAACATCACCTGTATCATTCCTTCCTTTTCCCTTCAATCTCTCTTTACATTCTTCCTTCCTTCCTCTGTTCCCTTTAAATCTTGCTCTCCTCCACATTGCTGTATTTTCAAAATTTCAGATCTTACTGAAAATTGTTGTTCTTGTTGTTCAGTCACTAAGTCGTATGTGATTCTTTGTGACACCATGAACTGCAGCATGGCAAGCCTCCCTGTCACTCACCATCTCCTGGAGTTTGCCTAAGTTCATATTCATTGAATTGGTGATGCTATTCAAACATCTCATACTCTTTCACCCTCTTGTCCTTCTGCCTTCAGCATTTCCCAGCATCAGGGTTTACCAGGGCTTTATTGGAAATATTCACCCATAATTTTTTTTTAAATTTTATTTATTTTTTTATTTTTTAAATTTTAAAATCTTTAATTCTTACATGCATTCCCAAACATGAAGCCCCCTCCCACCTCCCTCCCCATAACATCTCTCTGGGTCATCCCCATGCACCAGCTCCAAGCATGCTGTATCCTGCATCAGACATAGACTGGCGATTCAATTCTTACATAATTTTTTAAATTAATTTATTTTAACTGAAGGTGAATTACTTCACAATATTGTGGTGGTTTATATATACACTGACTTGAATCAGCCATGGGTGTACATGTGTCCCCAACCCGATACCCCTCCCACTGCCCTCCTCATTCCATCCCTCTGGGTTGTCCCAGTGCACCGGATTTGAGTGCCCTGTTTCATACATCAAACTTGGATTGGTGATCTATTTCACATATGGTAATATACATGTTTCAATCAAATCATCCCACCCTTGACTTCTCCCACATAGTGCAAGAGTCTTCTTTATGCCTGCATTTCTTTTGCTGTCTTGTACATAAGGTCATTGTCACCATCTTTCTAAATTCCATATATATGCGTTAATATCCTGTATTGGTATTTTTCTTCCTGACTTACTTCACTCTGTATAATAGGCTCCAGTTTCATCCACCTCATTAGAACAGATTCAAATGCATTCTTTTTAATAGCTGAGTAATATTACACTGTGTATATGTACCACAGCTTTCTTATCCATTCGTCTGCTGATGGACATCTAGGTTGCTTCCATGTCCTGGCTATTATAAACAGTGCTGCGATGAATATTGGGGTACATGTGTCTCTTTCAATTCTGGTTTCCTCAGTGTGTATGCCCAGCAGTGGGATTGCTGGGTCATATGGCAGTTCTAGTTCCAGTTTTTTAAGGAATCTCCATACTGTTTTCCACAGTGGCTGTACTAGTTTGCATTCCCACCAACAGTGTAAGAGGGTTCCCTTTTCTCCACACCCTCTCCAGCATTTATTATTCGTAGACTTTTGGATAGCAGCCATTTTGACAGGCGTGAGATGGTACCTCATTGTGATTTTGATTTGCATTTCTCTGATAATGAATGATGTTGAGCATCTTTTCATGTGTTTGTTAGCCATCTGAATGTCTTCTTTGGAGAAATGTCTGTTTAGTTCTTTGGCCCATATTTTGATTGGGTCATTTATTTTTCTGGAATTGAGCTGTAGGAGTTGCTTATATATTTTTGAGATTAATTTTTTATCAATTTCTTTGTTTGCTATTATTTTCTCCCATTCTGAAGGCTGTCTTATCACCTTGCTTATAGTTTCCTTCACTGTGAAAAAAGCTTTTAAGTTTAATTAGATCCCATTTGTTTATTTTTGCTTTTATTTCCATTACTCTGGGAGGTGGGTCATAGAGGATCCTGCTGTGATTTATGTCTGAGAGTGTTTTGCCTATGTTTTCCTATAGGAGTTTTATAGTTTCTGGTCTTACATGTAGATCTTTAATCCATTTTGAGTTTATTTTTGTGTATGGTGTTAAAAAGTGTTCTAATGTCATTCTTTTACAGTTTTCCCAGCACCACTTGTTAAAGAGACTGTCTTTTCTCCATTGTATATTTTTGCCTCCTTTGTCAAAGATAAGGTGTTCATAGGTGTATGGATTTATCTCTGGGCTTTCTATTTTGTTTCTTTGATTTATATTTCTGTCTTTGTGCCAGTACCATACTGTCTTGATGACTGTAGCTTTGTAGTATATTCTGAAGTCAGGCAGGTTGATTCCTCCAGTTCCAGTCTTCTTTCTCAGGATTGCTTTGGCTATTTGAGGTCTTTGTGTTTCCATACAAATTGTGAAATTATTTGTTCTCATTCTGTGAAAAATACCATTGGTAGCTTGATAGGGATTGCACTGAATCTGTAGATTGCTTTAGGGTGGTGTACTCATTTTCACTATATTGATTCTTCCCATCCATGAGCATGGTATATTTCTCCATCTATTTGTGTCATCTTTATTTCATCAGTGTTTTATAGTTTTCTATATATAGGTCTTTTGTTTCTTTAGGTAGATTTATTCCTGAGTATTTTATTCTTTTCATTGCAATGGTGAATGGAATTATTTCCTTAATTTCTCTTTTTGTTTTCTCATAGTTAGTGTATAGGAATGCAAGGGATTTCTGTGTATTAATTTTATGTCCTGCAACTTTCCTATATTCATTGATTAGCTCTAGTAATTTCTCATTCACCCATAATTTTTAAGCAATGGAAAATGTAGTGAGTTTTTGCTTAAAGCTGATTAACATGATTTCTCACCTCTGAAAAGAACCAATTAATTACTGCAAAACTTGGACTCACATTATAAATTTATAGGTTTTTCTTCCAATTTTTAGGACATAATTGACATAGAGTAAACAGAGTGGTTCCAAATAGGAAAAGGAGTCCATCAAGGCTGTATATTGTCACCCTGCTTACTTAACTTATATGCAGAGTACATCATGAGAAACACTGGGCTGGAGGAAGCACAAGCTGGAATCAAGATTGCTGGGAGAAATATCAATAACCTCAGATATGCAGATGACACCACCCTTATGGCAGGAAAGTGAAGAAGAACTAAAGAGCCTCTTGATGAAAGTAAAAGAGGAGAGTGAAAAAGTTGACTTAATGCTCAACATTCAGAAAACTAAGATGATGGCATCCAGTTCTGTCACTTCATGGCAAATAGATGGGAAAACAGTGGAAACAGTGTCAGATTTTATTTTTTGGGTCTCCAAAACCACTGCAGATGGTGACTGCGGCCATGAAATTAAAAGATGTTTACTCCTTGGAAGAAAAGCTATGACCAGCCTATATAGTATATTGAAAAGTAGAGATATTACTTTGCCAACAAAGGTCCATCTAGTCAGGGCTATGGTTTTTCCAGTGGTCATGTATGGATGTGAGAGTTGGACTGTGAAGAAAGCTGAGTGCCTAAGAATTGATGCTTTTGAACTGTGGTGTTGGAGAAGACTCTTGAGAGTCCCTCGGACTGCAAGGAGATCCAACCAGTCCATTCTGAAGGAGATCAGCCCTGGGATTTCTTTGGAAGGAATGATGCTAAAGCTGAAACTTCAGTACTTTGGCCACCTCAAGCGAAGTGTTGACTCATTGGAAAAGACCCTGATGCTGGGAGAGATTGGGGGCAAGAGGAGAAGGGGATGACAGAGGATGAGATGGCTGGATGGCATCATCAACTCGATGGACATGAGTTTGAGTGAACTCCGTGAGATGGTGATGGACAGGGAGGCCTGGTGTGCTGCGATTCATGGGGTCACAAAGAGTCGGACACAACTGAGTGACTGAACTGAACTAAACTGAACTGAATGGTCTATTCTGTATGTATACCACATCTTCTTTATCTATTCTTCTATTGATAGGTCTTTAGGTTGTTTCCATGTCTTTACTATTGTGAATGGTGCTGCAATATGAACATAGGGGTGCATATATCTTTTCTAATTAGTGTTTTGCTTTTTTGGATAAATACCAGGAGTAAAATTGCCAAGCCATATTTTTAGCTTTCTGAGGAATATTCACTCTGTTTTCCATAGTGGCTGCACCAATTTACATTCCCACCAACATTGCACAAGGAAACCCTTTTCTCAACATTCACTACACATTTTTTTTTAATTAGAATCAGATCTGAGTATGATAAGCATAAATGTCTGAAAAGTAGACTATTCCATCTATGATTTCTGTCCAATCAATATACTAGATTCTAGGAATCAATGAAATGCTCTCTCGAATCTGTTCCTTTCACTGAAACCACAGCACAAAATTGACAGACCATTGATGATATATTTGCCTGAGAGTTGTGGTGTGTGTTTGTGAAAGTCGTTCGGTCCTGTCTGACTCTTTGCAACCTCATGGGCTGTAGCCTGCCAGGCTCCTTTGTCCATGGGGATTTCCCAGGCAAGAACACCAGATTGGCTTGCCATTTCCTTTTCCAGGGGATTGTCCCAACCCAGGGATTGAACCCAGGTCTCCTGCATTGCAGGCAGATTCTTTACAATCTGAGTCATCAGGAAAGCCCAAGAATACTGGAGTGAGTATCCTATCCCTTTTCTGGGGTATCTTGCCAACCCAGGAATTGAACCAGGGTCTTCTGTATTGCAGGTAGATTATTTACCAACTGAGATACCAGGGAAGCCCGAGAGTTGTTGTAGTGAATTGTAAATACTCTACTAAAAGGCATATATATCTAAGTTGACTATAGAATATCACCAAATTCTGAGCACTTTTTTTAGCTATCCAAAAAATTGAGCCTGCTACTGCTGCTGCTAAGTCGCTTCAGTCATGTCCGACTCTGTGTGACCCCATAGACGCCAGCCCACCAGGCTCTGCTGTCAATGGGACTCTCCAGGCAAGAACACTGGAGTGGGTTGCCATTTCCTTCTCCAATGCATGAAAGTGAAAAGTGAAAGTGAAGTCGTTCAGTCGTGCCCGACTCTTCACGACCCCATGGGCTAGCATCTTTAAATTTGGTGGACAATAAACTCAAAATATAATAAACCTTTTTTTACAATAAAAAAAAAACAATTGTCAATCAAGGATATCTGTAAGATCTATAACAAATTATTAAATCTTCTTTCATCTTTTGTTTCCTCGTTTATAAACTGCTTAACAAAATGACCTAAAGATTGCCTTCCAGAATTGAAATTCTGTGATTAAATGGCTAATTCTAATTTGAAATAGTGTACATAGTAATACTCAGAGTTATGATATCATTCTTTGGCTGCATGATAGTTTGGCTGTTTCCATTCTGAAATAAAAGAATAATGTAAAACAAATGGGCCCTTCTAATGGGGCTGAGAAGTCTTATGAAAAAAATTCTTTCTGTAATCACTACACCAAACTGTCACAATACATGTTGTATAGGAAAAGTTATTTAGAGATCCTCTTAACTGATCACTTATTTCCTTTCACAGATGTAAAAAATAATTCACAATAATTATAATTCTATGTAGTGCACGTTTTAACCAACATTGCATATATTTTCTTCACATAAAAGTTCTTGGATATTTTTATCCACATTTTACATGTGTATTTGGGAATAAAGGACCAAGATCAGCTAGTGTGTTGGTAGTGAAATCAAGATTGGAAACTAGGATTCCAGATTCCTATGCTCTTCATACTGTAGCACACACCCTTTTATCACAAGCCATAGTTTGGCCTCATGTGCTACATAGATTTCACTGGCATCAAGCAATTAACCCAAATATTATTATGCTGACATTCAATCAGAAAAGTTAAAAGTTTTACAAATATTTTTATTGTTCTTAAGTCTACTATATTGTCACAAGTGAACTATAAATTTATGCTGCATTATCACCCATGGACCTGAATGGGAAAAATATCATCAAGTAGTCTCAAATTCTGAGATACCTTGCGTTCATCTTTGCCATCTTGCCTATCTTTGATAATAACTGGACTCCTTTCAGTCTTAATCTTCCCATCACCCATTTGATTAAGAGTGAAAATAAGAATCATGAAGATGGTCAACTTTTACTAAAAGGCATAAGCCCAAATGACATTTCTCAATAATGCTAAGATCATCAAACTAAGTTTATTTTCTTGTTAAAAAGATTTATCTTTCACTTAATTATCTGATCAATATTGTTAAATTAAACAAGGAGGCCATTACATGGGGGCAGTTCTAATTAACTTTAATGGCCAAATAAGCAAAATAAAGTCTTAATCCTGTAAATGCCTCAGGTTTAGAAATTAAAACCTAAGGATAACCAATCACAAAGAGCCAATT
Source organism: Capra hircus (assembly GCF_001704415.2). Taxonomy (NCBI): domain Eukaryota; kingdom Metazoa; phylum Chordata; class Mammalia; order Artiodactyla; family Bovidae; genus Capra; species Capra hircus. Next base: position 127,121,318 of record NC_030809.1, on the reverse strand, counting down.
AAGGTTTTCCAACTAAGACAAACACTTAAGCCATAGCTTAATTGAAGCTTCAGATAATTTCATTGCTTTGCTTCCACTTTTTCTCTACAGAAGTCCCTCCCTGAGCTACTATGGGTATAACCTTCCTAACCACTTTTTCAATATTGTCCACTTTGAATCAATTTTTGCCCAAATAAACTCTTAAAATTTTCAATATGCCTCAGTTCACCTTTTAACAGTTTGAACATTCATGTTACAATCATATACTCAGTAGGTACATAGTGAGTCAAGACAATGAGGAAGAGTGGGAGAAAATGGATCTGTGTAACAATTTTACATATCTACAGTGAATCATCATTCTTATAATTCATCTCTTTACCAACCACAGTCCAGTTTCCTGGAACGTTCTCTGTGGCTTTGTATCTAGGTTCCCCTCATCATAAAATATTTAAGTTAGCAAAGTTTCATTGCCTCTGGATGGTTTTGATTGAGTCCCATTTCTATCCTCAATCTATCACAATAGGAAAATGCAATGCCGTGATTTTGAGAGGTTAGATGTTATGCCTCACTCCTGACCATGCTGGAGTCCCACCAGTCTTAAGGACTGAAGACAGAGATTCCCAAAAAGAAAGAAAGAAAGAAAGCCGGAGTGAACAACAACAAAGGCCCACCACAACCAAAAATAAAATAAATTTAAAGGAAAAAAAAAAAAAAAAAAGAATCGGTACTGTTGGCAATCATCAAGTTTCTATTACCATAGCATTTTCTCAGCTTTTCTTTACCTTCTCCCAAATTTTATACAAACAGTCTAAACTGTTTAAAAAATGTTTAAAATGTTTTTTAAAAAATTTCTAATCATCTTGTAATTTCTATTCAAATACCAATTCTGGGACTCATTTTCTAACCATATCTATCAGAATTCTTCCTTCCCTTAACTGTTTGTCTTTTTATTAGTAAGTTATTTAATTGGACAATGTATATGTTGTTTATTTAACTTCTGCCAGTTTCCATGACCCATATTTCAAGTTGCTGTTGTTTAGTCCCTAAGTCATGTCCAACTCTTTGCAACCCCATGGACTGCAGCATGCCAGGCTTCCTTGTCCTTCACAATCTCCCAGAGTTTGCTCAAACTCATGTTCATTGAGTTGGTAATACTATCCAACCATCTCTAAAACTACATTATCTTATTTCCAGCATTTCTAGTGCCTCCAATACTGGTTCACACATCTTAATAGGCACTTGCTAAAATGAAGGCTCCTAAGATGCATCAAGAAATATATCCAGGGAATATTTTTTTAACTAAGCACATCCTATGTGAGACATGGTGGAAAAAAAAAATCACACATTAAAATGTGAAAGGAAATTTCGGTCAGTATTAATAAATTTTCAAGAATAAGACCCATTGAAATTAGAACACTTAGATATAGCAGTGTCAAAAGAGGAGAGACTACAGTTCAGGTGACTGTCCCAGGGCTATAGCAGAGTTCTGCCCAACTCCAGCTGATATCACAGTTTCAGAGGTGCTTTGAATGGCAGAGCCTGGATTTATGTGGTACAAAACATATATAGCTAATGACCTTGCTCAAAGAGATCTCATGAATATGAATTTAACTTCATTAACTGTAGTTCTCCAACTTATTTTTTCATCTTTCAAGGACCCACTTGAGAGATAAGCTCATTTACACAGCTTGCATGGATTCATGAGTATAGACAGCTCAACACCAACTGCTTTGAACATTGGTTCTCAACCTAGTATATATGGTTCCCGCACACTGAATAGAAGGTGGGTGGTGCTTACTGACATCAGAGTAGAGGCAAAGGATGGTGCCAAATATCCTACAATGCACAAGACAGCACTCCACAATAAAGATTTATCCAGCCATAAAGACAAAAATGTCAGTAGTGCACAGGCTGAGAAACTCTGCTTTAGAGATAAAATTACTTACAGCCACAGACTCCTCTTTCTGGAAAACAGTGGAAATAATTCTAACACATCATGATAATGGATATAGACTCAGAGTCCTTTAAGCCAACCACCTAATACAAAGATGAGCACAAAAAAGGACAGAAAAGGACCTAACAGAAGCAGAAGATATTAAGAGGTGGCAAGAATGCAAAGAAGAACTATACAAAAAAGATCTTCACAACCCAGATAATCATGATGGTGTGATCACTCACCTAGAGGCAGACTTCCTGGAATGTGAAGTCAAGTGGGCCTTAGGAAGCATCACTATGAACAAAGCTAATGGAGGTGATGGAATTCCAGTTGAGCTATTTCAAATCCTAAAACATGATGCTATGAAAGCACTGCACTCAATATGCCTGCAAATCTGGAAAGCTTAGCAGTGGCGACAGGACTGGAAAAGATCAGTTTTCATTCCAATATCAAAGAAAGGCAATGCCAAACTACTGCACAATTCTACTCATCTCACACACTAGTAAAGTAATGCTCAAAATTCTCTAAGCCAGGCTTCAGCAGTGTGTTGAAACGTGAACTTCCAGATGTTCAAGCTGGATTTAGAGAAAGCAAGAGGAACCAGAGATCAAATTGCCAACATTTATTGAATCATAGAGAAAACAAGAGTTCCAGAAAAACATCTATTTCTGTTTTATTGACTATGCCAAAGCCTTTGACTGTGTAGATCACAACAGACTGTGGAAAATTCTAAAAGAGATAGGAATACCAGACCACCTGACCTGCCTCCTAAGAAATCTGTATGCAGGTCAAAATCAACATTTAGAACTTGACATGGAATAGCAGACTGGTTCCAAATAGGGAAAGGAGTATGTCAAAGCTATATATTGTCACCCTGCTTATTTAACTTACATGCAGAGTACATCATGAGAAATGCTGGGCTGGATGAAGCACAAGCTGGAATCAAGATTGATGGGAGAAATATCAATAACCTCAGATATGCAGATGACACCACCCTTATGGCAGAAAGTGAAGAACTAAAGAGCTTCTTGATGAAAGTGAAAGAGGAGGGTGAAAAAGTTGGCTTAACATTTAGAAAACTAAGATCATGGCATCTGGTACCATCACTTCATAACAAATAGATGGGGAAACAATAGAAACATTGAGAGACTTTATTTTGGGGAGCTCCAAAATCACTGTGGATGGTGACTGAAGCCATGATATTAAAATACGTTTACTCCTTGGAAGAAAAGTTATGACCAACTTAGACAGCATATTAAAAAGCAGGGACATTACTTTATCAACAAAGCTTCATCTAGTCAAAGCTATGGTTTTTCCAGTTGTCATGCATGGATGTGAGAGTTGGACTATAAGGAAAACTGAGAGCCGAAGAATTGGTGCTTTTGACCTGTGGTGTTGGATAAGACTCTTAAGAGTCCCTCGGACTGCAAGGAGATCCAATTAGTTCATCCTAAAGAAGATCAGTCCTGAATATTCTTTGGAAGGACTGATGCTGAACCTGAAACTCCAATGCTTTGGCCACCTGATGCAAAGAACCAACTCATTTGAAAAGATCATGATGCTGGGAAAGATTGAAGGTGGGAAGAAAAGAGGACAACAGAGGATGAGATGGTTGGATGGCATCACTGACTCAATGGATGAGTTTTACTAGGCTTCAGGAGCTGATGATGGACATGGAAGCCTGGTGTGCTCCCATCCATGGGGTCGCAAAGAGTTGGACACGACTGAGCAACTGAACTGAACTAAAGTGAATCTAATACATTCTTTAATAGTTACAATATTAAGAACTCTAATCATATCTTTATATGGAAATGTGTAAAAAAAAAACTATGTGATGAAATATTACATAGTCACTAAATGTGATACTTTGGGCTTCCCAGGGGATGCAGGAGTAAAGACTCTACCTGCCAATGCAGGAGACACAAGAGATAAGGTTTTCATCCCTGGGTTGGGAAGGTTTCCTGAAATAGAAAATGGCAACCCACTCCAATATTCTTGTCTGGAAAATTCCATGGATAGAGGAACCTGGTGGGCTGTAATGCATGACGTCACAAAAATTCAGACATGACTGAGCAACTGAGCATGCACACACAAACATAATACTTTAGGAGGACTTTAAGTGGCATGTAAAAATGCCCATTGCCTGATAGTTAAAAAGAATCAGCATTTTTTATAGTACATTACAACCTTACTATATATGTTTGGTAATATGGGAATATTTATGGATAATGTATGCATATATATATATGCATAGACATACAAATAGAAATACATGTTGAAAGTCTATTTATGATATAATTTACAGGTAATTTTAATTTGCTTCTTTATGCTTTTCAGATTTTTTTAAATAACTATAATACCAGGATTTTATGAAAGGAAAAATATTACTTAAAATTTTAAAAGAAACAGTTTAATGTGTGCTTCTTAAATGTTTTCTGTAAAGGGATGTTTGGCAATCATTAACACAGAAATGGCATCAGTCATGGTGAAAACAAGTCAAAGTAAAATTTTAAAAATATTTTGAAATGAATTCTTTTACTCGCAAAAAAGTCAGCAGTAGCATTGAAACTGGGGAACACAAAATGCATAAATTTATGAAGAAAAAAATGAGACACACCTGCTTTATCCATTCCCCATCATTCTCAGGAACAGCTAAATAAGGGAAATAAGATTATGAGACAGTATTTGAGAAAATAAAACCAACAAAGAATGTTGAATATATGTAAACTTTCTGACTTTTAGGGCATCAAGATTCAACTTCTCACATAATTAGAAGTTATTTTCCTACTATGCCACATATAGCATAGCATAGAAAATAGGGTTATTTAATACACACACACACTCACACACAAAGACTTTTAGTTGTTCATACAAGTGGAATTAGGAAGGTGCTTGATGAGACTTTAACTTCAAAGAATCATAGTCTTCCGAAAGGAGTGTTTTATCTAGTTTAATCGACATATGCTGAGTTCTACCTTGCTTTACTCTTAGACAAATATTTCTTAAATGACACTTTCATAAAATATAGATTTCAAAGCCTCCTCGGAAACTCAGGTTTAGAAGGCCTGGACCCGAGGCTTGGGAATGTGCATGGTCAACAAATACACGCAAATGGTTCAGAATCCAGGAAACACACCTCCTAGCCCCAGCTCTCCACAGAGGTTTTTTCTTGATTCTCTTTCCTCCCTCTGCCGTCTCCAGTTTTGAGGTCCATTAGGCACTCCCCAACAATATTCCTCTTCCTCTAATGTAAGAACTTAAGCTAGTTAACTGAACTGTAGCTGGATATGGGACAGGATAAGAAGGGAGGGGAAAACCTCCTATCCTAAAGGTGGAGAAGAGAGGGAGACAAAACTACTCTGCGTTCTGTCTTGGAGTGTAAAATCTTTGTCCAGAGAAAGATCAACCTAATCTATTGCTAGCAAATATTTTCTATCTAAACATGTTGAAAGAATCACTGGCTTCTAACCTAGGCTGAGATTATTAGGAAATCTTTCTTCGGAAATCTTAAACATTGTAGGTATCAGACTTTGGGAAGCGATGAACATCCCCAAAACACGTCCATCTGAAAATAATTCATTTTATTTTTAATACAAGCTACAGGAAATAAAGGTTGACAAAATTCCCAGATTTATCTTGATTTTATGGTCTTTCTCTCTCCCCTAACCACAGAGATTCTCAACTTATGAAGTATGGCCCCAGAAGAAGCAGGTGGAATGAAATGGAGTGGTTTGTAAGATTTACGTAGTGAGCAAAAGAGAGTATGTGCTATAGGCTGAATATTTATGCACCCTAAAATTCACAAGTTGAAATCCTAACCTAATTGTATTAAGTGGTGGTATCAGGATGTGAGCCTTGGGAAAATGGTAGGATATGAGTGTGAAGCCCTCATGAATAGTATTAATTCCTTTATAAAAGGGAACCCAGAGAGCTCCCTTGCCCCTCCTGACATGTGAAAGTGAAAGTGAAGTCGTTCAGTCATGTCGGACTCTTTGAGACCCCATGGACTGTAGCCCACCAGGCTCCTCCATCCATGGGATTCTCCAGGCAAGAATACTGGAGTGGGTTACCATTTCCTTCTCCAGGGGATCTTCCTGACCCAGGGATCGAACCCAGGTCTCCCATATTGCAAGCAGACGCTTTAACCTCTGAGCTACCAGGGCAGCAGACAGCTCTCCATGAGCCAGGAAGTGGGCCCTCATCAGAACCCAACCATACTGGCAAACCTGATCTTAGACTTCCAGCCTCCAGAACAATGATAAATAGATTCCTGTTGTTTATAAGTCATCCTTCTATGGTATTGTTATAGCATCCCAAATCACCTAAGACATCAAAAGAAGGTATGGTTCAACCAGTTTGAGAAACGCTCCTTGGAAGAAAACAAACTGGACTGAAAAATGGAAGTAATTAGTTAAGTGATTGATCAAAGGCACTAAAACTTTCATTCAGAAGATCTCAAAGTGAAAAAACAGATTCAACTCAAATTATATTCATTTCTCCACTTCATGTCCTTATGTAAATTTGCTTCATCCTTTTTACTGTTTCGTGTAAACAGAAGTGTAATTACCTTTGTAGCTGGAATAGTTTTGCATTCCTTTTAAGACTAAACAGAATAGCGAATAACTGGAAAACTTTTGAGTACACAACAAGAAAATACAAAATACACACAAATATTTAAAAAGCAAAACAAACTTAAGCAATCCCTGACTCCTATTCTCTTCCTAAAATGGATCAAAATATTTATGCCAAGCCTTGAAAATTCCCCTCTTGGAAAAAACACTCAGAGCCACAAACTTTCTAAAACCAGGAGCTGTCCTTGATGGCAAAACAGATGCTTTGAGAATCGGGCCTTATATGTCCCCGAAAACAGCAAACATCCTGAGTTAGAGATACTGATCTCATACTTTTGACAAGAGAAAAAAAGTCTACCAATTTTAATTTGTACTTATACTGGAAAACATTAGGGATAGGGTTTGAGTTGAGAACGAGAATGACATTTAGAGTTGCTTAATTACCTCTCCCCGGTTCATGGATCACAGCCTTGTCCGTGGCAAAGGGACTTGCATAAGCCAATGAAGCTGTGAGCCATGCCATGCAGGGCCACCCAAGATGGATGGGTCATAGTGAAGAGTTCTGACAAAATGTGGTCTGCAGGAGGAGGGAATGCAAACCAGTATTCTTGCTGCAAAAACCCCATGGACAATATGAAAAGGCAAAAAGTTATGACGTCAGATGATGAACACCCCAAGGTAAAAAGTGTCCAATATGCTATCGGGAAAGAGTGGAGGGCAATTGGTAATAGCTCCAGAAAGAATGAAGCAGCTGGACCGAAACAGAAACAATAGTCACTTCTGGACCTGTCTGGTGGTGAAATTAAAAGACAAAAAAGACCTGGGTTCCATCCCTGGGTTGGGAAAATCCCCTGGAGAAGGGAAGTGAACATTGCTCAGCCATGCCCAACTGTTTGCAACCCCATAGACCATACAGTCCATGGAATTCTCTAGGCCAGAATACTGGAGTGGGTAGCCAGGTCTCCTGCATTGCAGGTGGATTCTTTACCAGCTGAGCCACCAGGGAAGCCCAAGAATACTGGAGTGGGTAGCCTATCCCTTCTCTAGGGGATCTTCCCGACCCAGGAATAGAACTGGGGTCTCCTGCAAGTGGATTCTTTACTATCTAAGCTATCAGGGAAGCCTGGAGAAGGGAAAGGCTATGCACTCCAGTATTCTGAACTGGAGAATTCTGTGGACTGCAAAGTCCTTGGGGTTGCAAAGAGTCAGCTTTCACTTTCACTTTCTCCAACTCAGTGGACATGAGTTTGAGCAAACTCTTGAAGATGATGAAGGACAGGAAAGCCTGGCTTGTTGCAGTCTATGGAGTCTGAAAGAGTCGGACACAACTTGTCAACTGAGCTATAGTAACAACTGCCTCCCATTTAAATATACTGCATTATTAAGAGTTTTCCAGAGAAACACAACTAGTATGATGTGTGTGTAATATAAAGAGAGAGATTTATCTTTAGGAATAGGTTCACATAATTGTGGAGGATGGAGAGTCCAAAATCTGCAGCACAGGCTGTCAGACTGGGGACCCAGAAAAAAGCTGATGTTATAGCTAAGACTGAAGAGTGTGGAGGCAGAATTTCCTCTTCCTCAAGACACATTTTTTCTCTTAAAGCCTTAAGCTAATTGGATAAGGCCCAGTCATATAATGGAGGGTAATCTGTTTTACTCAAAGCCTATTAAATAAATGTTAATTTCATCTGAAAAATACCTTCACAATAGCATCTAGACTGGTGTATAATCAGGTATCTGGGTACTGTAGCCTAGCCAAGTTTACACACAAAATTAACCATTGTGTATACTTATAATTTGTTTAGTCACTAAGTCGTGTCTGACTCTTGCAACCCCACAGACTATAGACCACCAAGCTCCTCTGATCATGGGATTTCCCAGGCAAGAATACCAGAGTGGGTTGCCATCTCGTCCTCCAGGGGATCTTCCCAACCCAAGGAGGGGCCTTCATCTGCTTTGCTTCCTGCATTGGTAGGTGGATCTTTACCACTGAGCCACCAGGCACTTTTTGTGATCCTAAGGATTTGACTAAAATCAGAGAAAAATAATATTTTTAATGCTCATTTAAAGTGTTTAATAAAAAACTATGCAAAGATGAGCACAATAAAGTATAGAAATGGTATGGACCTAACAGAAGCAGAAGAGATTAAGAAGAGGTGGCAAGAACACACACAACTATACAAAAAAGATCTTCATGACCCAGATAATCACGATGGTGTGATCACTCGCCTAGAGCCAGACATCCTAGAATATGAAGTCAAATGGGCATTAGGAGGTATTACTATGAACAAAGCTAGTGGAGGTGATGGAATTCCAGTTGAGCTATTTCAAATCCTAAAAGATGATGTTGTGAAAGGGCTGCACTCAATATACCAGCAAATTTGGAAAACTCAGCAGTGGCCACAGGACTGGAAAAGTTCAGTTTCATTCCAATCCCAAAGCAAGGCAATGCCAAAGAATGCTCAAACTACTTCACAATTGCACTCATCTCACACACTCAAAATTATCCAAGCCAGGCTTCAACAGTATATGAACCATGAACTTCCAGATGATTTTAGAAAAGGCAGAGGAACCAGAGATCAAATTGGCAACATCTGTTGGATCATAGAAAAAACAAGAGAGTGTTTTGCCTATGTTTTCCTCTAAGAGTTTTATAGTTTCTGGTCTTACATTTAGATTTTTAATTGTTTGGACTCTGTGGGAGAAGGTGAGGGTGGAATGATTTGAGAGAACAGCATTGAAACATGTAAATTACCATATGTGAAATAGATCACCAGTCCAGGTTCAATGCATGAGACAGGGTGCTCAGGGCTGGTGTACTGGGATGACCCTGGGATGGGGAGGGAGGTGGGAGGGGGTTCAAAATGGGGACACATGTACACCCATGGCTGAGTCATGTCAATGTATGGCAAAAACCACCACAATATTGTAAAGTAATTAGACACAAATTAAAATAAATATTTTTTTAAAGCAAGAGAGTTCCAGAAAAACATCTATTTCTGCTTTATTGACTATGCCAAAGCCTTTGACTGATTGAATCACAACAAACTGTGGAAAATTCTTAAAGACATGGGAATTCCAGACCACCTGACCTGTCTCCTGAGAAATCTGTATTCAGTTCAAGAAGCAACAGTTAGAACTGGACATGAAACAACAGACTGGTTCCAAATAGGGAAAAGAGTACATCAAGGCTGTATATTGTCACCTGCTTATTTAACTTATATGCAAAGTACATCATTCAAAATAACAGGCTGGATGAAGCACAAGCTGGAATCAAGATTGCAGGGAGAAATATCAATAGTAACCTCAGATATGCAGATGACACCACTCTTATGGCAGAAAGTGAAGAAGAACTAAAGAGCCTCTTGATGAAAGTGAAAGAGGAGAGTGAAAATGTTGGCTTAAAATTCAACATTCAAAAAACAAAGATCATGGCATCTGGTCCCATCACTTCATGGCAAATCGATGGGGAAACAGTGGAAACAGTGTCAGACTTTATTTTCTTGGGCTCCAAAATCACTGCAGATGGTGACTGCAGCCATGAAACTAAAAGATGCTTACTCCTTGGAAGAAAAGCTGTAACCAACCTAGACAGCATATTAAAAAGCAGGGACATTACTTTATCGACAAATCTCCATCTAGTCAAAACGGTGGTTTTTCCAGTAGTCATGTATGAATGCGAGAGTTGGACTATAAAGAAAGCTGAGCACTGAAGAATTGATGCTTTTGAACTGTGGTGTTGGAGACGACTCTTGAGAGTCCCTTGGACTGCAAGGAGATCCAACCAGTCCATCCCAAAGGAAATCAGTCCTGAATATTTACTGGAAGGACTGATGCTGAAACTGAAACTCCAATACTTTGGCCACCTGATGCAAAGAGCTGAGTCATTAGAAAAGACTGATTTGGGGAAGGATTGAAGGTGGGAGGAGAAGGGGATGACAGAGGATGAAATGGTTGGATGGCATCACTGACTCAACAGATGCAAGTTTGAGTAAACTCCAGGAGCTGGTGATGGACAGGGAGGCCTGGCCTGCTGCAGTCCATGGGGTAGCAAAGAATCAGACCTGACTGAGGGACTGAACTGATATCTTATAAACTTAACTCAAAATTTGGAAACAAAGTTTCATTTCAATACTAAAATATTCCCTTCACAAAATACTAATTGCAGCATCTGTGTTTGGTTCAGTTAAGTTTCAAGCTATTAACAGATCCTGCATTAAGAAAATAATTTAAAATTGTTAAAATATTAGTGACTACTATTAAAATATTTATTTCAAGCTCAATTGCTGATCTTTGGCTGATAGTCACTAAACTTCTAAAATTGAAAATCCTCCTACTGTAAGAATATAGTTAGTAGTTGCAACCTTGGCTTCACAGGGATTTACTGCAGATACTGAGGCCTGGGTCTCACCCCTAGAGCTTCTGATTTAATAGGTCTTGTGTGCACACTGGGGTTCAGCATTTTTTAAAGTTCCACACATGAAGCTAATGTGCAGCCAGAATTTAGAACTGCTGCATGCGTAATAATCAATCCAGTCTAAGTATGCATAACCCATTATTAATAAATGTTTATAGCAGTATCTTAGCAAAGAAAAGAGAATAGAAGTCTTACTTTATTTATCAATATAAATGTATCTAGTAACAGAGGAAGAGCAGATGTTGTTGGAATGCAACTGACCAAATATCTTAATGAATACCTAGTGGAGCTACGGCTGAAATCTAGACAATTCACATTTTCTACAAACTGCCTTGACCCAAGACCCCTTTGAGTTGGATAATAAGCATAGGTGGTCACAATGCAGGAAGCTACTGATTCACTCTGACCCACTCACTGCCCAGCCTCATGCTATTTCTTGGGATCCTGAGGGAGGTTAAGGAAGGGTTGAGGAATAGTGAGGCAGAGCTTTGTGGAGTACAGAACAGGACCTGACTTGGAGGAATCCATGGAAGGAGCCATGCTCTGCTTGGCAAGGTAAGACTTGGGGGAGGTGAGGGCATTGGAACTGGTGCTTCCAAAGGTGCTTCCAAAGAAAGGGTGTTCTTTGGGTCAAGGAAAACATTTTGTTCAAAGATCAAAAATGGGAAAGGTCTTGTGTGTTTTGGCAAGTAATTTCATGGCTGGAACATGAGGGTAACTTAGAGGAAGTGTGCAGGTCCTAAATCAAACGCTGAAGAGCTGAAACTCTCCTGAGGGCAATAAGGAGCCACAGAGGGCTGTGAGGAGGAGATGGTATGGCTGGATCTGAACATCAGAACTAGTGCATAGGGCTACACTATGGAAGGAAGGGAAACAGGGAACAGGGAAGAATTTCCTCTTCCATTTACACTTTGGAATAACTTAAAGAGCATCAGATTTTTACATGCTTGGAAGGTTTAATAGAGTTCTTGACTCTAGATGGGTGTGTGTTGTGTGTTTTGTCACTCAGTCGTGTCCAGTTGTTTGCGACCCCATGGACTGTGACCCGCCAGGCTCCTCTATCCACGGGATTCTCTAGGCAAGAATACTGGGGTGGGTTACATTTCCTTCTCCAGGGGATCTTCCCCACCCAGGGATTGAACCCAGGTCTCCTGCATTGCAAGCGGATGCTTTACCATCTGAGCTATGTTTTGTCTGTGTGTGTGTGTGTGTGTGTGTGTGTGTGTGTTGTGTCAAACTGTTAGTCTTTAAGCACTTACTCAATTTCTTAATGTCACTTAACCTTGTTAAGTTCTTATTCCACTTCTGAGGTCCTTTTGCAATTTATACTTTCCAAAGAAAAATAATGTCTTCCATCTCAACTTTCATATGTATTGACATAAATCTCCTGGTGTCCGACAGCTTGAAATTTACTGTTCTATTCTTTGCAACATGACATGGGATATATCAAACCCATTTCCCCTGTGCCAGCCAGCTCCCTTTAAGGCTGTGCCAACAAGGAGAGTTTCCTGGAGGGAAACTAGAAAACTGGAGGAAACAATGGAAAAAATGTCCCTTTCTTTTTCTTCCTGCTCCTATCAGTACCACTATAGCAATAGTTTGTTGTTGTTGTTGTTGTTTTAAGCCATAGCAATAACAGTTATTTCCAGTTTGCGTTTTCCCAAATCTCCCAAACCAGTCTTGGTGTACCCCTTGAGACATACCCACACTGGTCTACTAGCACTCCAGCTCAGATTTCTGGATCTTCCATGATGGGTTTTCCTTCTTCAAGCTTCTACATTTTATCAACATTAGATTTTCCCTTTGTCCCTCCACCCTCAGGGTGGTAATTGTTTCCTATGTTTAATGGATACTTCAGTGACCTGTTTTTGATTCCAGGACTCCAATGTCTAATTTACAGTTCTTTATATTAAATGTTCTCTGTTAGAATAACAGTGGTTCTGTCTCCTGACTGGAAGACTTCTCAACTTTATTACAATTCTTTTCATTTCTTCAATGTCTATAATTATATAACCATTGTCTTTCAGAGGCATTTTTCCTTTCATTTTCTTCATTTCTACTGTTATTTATTTTTAATGCTATAGCTTATTTTTATTTTTGCTTTCAAATTGTGGTGCTGGAGAAGACTCTTGAGAACCCCTTAGACTGCAAGGAGATCAGACCAGTCAGTCCTAAAGGAAATCAATCCTGAATATTCATTGAAAGGACTATTGCTAAAGCTGAAGCTCTAATACTTTGGCCACCTGATGCAAAGAGCTGACTCATTGGAAAAGACCCTGATATTGAGAAAGATTGAAAGGAAAAGAAGAGGGTGATAGAGGATGAGATAGTTAGGTCGTATTACTGACTCATTGGACATGATCTTGAGCAAATTCTGGGAGATAATGGAGGACAGAGGAGCCTCGAGTGCTGTAGTCCATGGAATCACAAAGAAGCAGACATGACTTAGCAATCGAACAACAAATATTTTTATTTTATGTATATAATTTTACATGAATAACTGAAATAATATACTGCATGTGAAGCTTTGGAGTACCATCTCTTCATTTTCATTTTACTTGCCATTACTGCCTGCCCCTCACACTCTTTCACCCACGGCAGCCTTTCCCCATCCCCACCTTCATATGGCCTTCACATGGTCCTTCACAAAGGCAAGGACCCAAATTAACAATCTCATGTGTATCTGTAGTGTTCACCATGTCCATATAATTATACATAAATATTTAGCTGTTTAACTCAATTTTTTAAATCACTATATATGATTAGTTAGTTACAACTTTATCTTTAAAACATTCCTTATTCAATGGAAACTAACTTTGCTCCTAGTTTTTTCCCACTATCCCTCTTATTCTCCTTGATAACTTCCTCATATTGAAATGCCCTTACTGGCCTCAATAACTATTCATTATACATTTGCAGGTACAGTTCTAGTTCAGTTCAGTTCAGTCACTCAGTTGTATGTGACCCCATGGACTGCAGCACACCAGGCTTCCCTGTCTATCATCAGCTGCCAGAACGTGCTCAAACTCATGTCTATTGAGTCAGTGATGCCACCCAACCATCTCATCCTCTGTCATCCCCTTCTCTTCCTGCCTTCAATCTTTCCCCAAATCAGGGTCTTTTCTAATGACTCACCTCTTCACATCAGGTGGCCAAAGTTGGAGCTTCAGCTTCACCTTCAGCTTCAGTCCTTCCAATGAATATTCAGGACTGATTTCCTTTGGGATGGACTGGATGGATCTTCTTGCAGTCCTAGGCACTTTCAAGAGCCTTCTCCAGCACCACTGTTCAAAAGCATTAATTCTTCGGCACTCAGCTTTCTTTATAGTCCAACTCTCACATCCACACACGACTACTGGAACAACCATAGCTTTGACTAGATGGAGATTTGTTGACAAAGTAATGTCCCTGCTTTTTAATATGCTGTCTAGGTTGGTCATAGCTTTTCTTCCAAGGAGCAAGCATCTTTTAATTTCATGGCTGCAGTCACCATCTGCAGTGATTTTGGAGCCCAAGAAAATAAAGTCTGTCATTGTTTCCCCATTTATTTGCTATGAAGTGATGGGATCAGATGCCATGATTTTGGTGTTTGAATGTTGAATTTTAAGCCAGCTTTTTCACTCTCCTTTTTCATCAAGAGGCTCTAGTTCTTCTTCACTTTCTGCCATAAGGATGGTGTCATCTACATATCTGAGGTTATTGACATTTCTCCCTGCAATCTTGATTCCAGCTTGTGCTTCATCCAGCCTGGCATTTCAAATGATGTACTCTGCATATAAGTTAAATAAACAGGGTGACAAAATATATCCTTGATGTACTCCTTTCCCAGTTTGGAACCTGTCTATTGTTCCATGTCCAGTTCTATTATTTCTTGACCTGCATACAGATTTCTCAGGAAGCAAGTCAGGTGGTCTGGTATTCCCATCTCTTTAAGAATTTTCCACAGTTTGTTGTGATCCACACAGTCAAAGGCTTTAGTGTAGTCAATGAAACAGAAGTAGATTTTTTCTGGAACTCTCTTGCTTTTTCTATGATCCAGAAGATGTTGGCAATTTGATCTCTGGTTCATCTGCCTCTTCTAAATCCAGCTTAAGCATCTGGAAGTTCTCGGTTCACATACTGTTGAAGCCCAGCTTAGAGAATTTTGAGCATTACTTTGCTAGCACAGCATCACTACCAACAAAGCTAGTGGAGGTGATGGAATTCCAGTTGAGCTATTTCAAATCCTAAAAGATGATGCTGTAAAAGTGCTGCACTCAGTATGCCAGCAAATTTGGAAAACTCAGCCGTGGCCACAGAACTGGGAAAGGTCAGTTTTCATTCCAATCCCAAAGAAAGGCAAAGCCAAAAAATGTTCAAACTACCCCACAATTGCACTCATCTCACACTGCTGGAGCTATTTTAAATACATTATTGAAACTTTGTGCCTCTGTACTCAAAATGGCACTTGATCAGTAGTTTTTCTTTTTGTGTGTGTGTACTACAATTCACACATTTAACATAGTGTTTGAAACTACGTTGACAGTATAAATAAATTAAGTTCCAGATTTTTCTGGGCATGTAAATAGTTTAAATAATGTTGAAATTCTTAATTTCTTGAAAGTTAATAGAACCATCTGGTCCTTATTCCATTTCCAGTGGTAAATTAAGCAATCTTTGAATCTTGTCAGCATTAATTGATTTATTCAAGATTTTCACTTTGTTCTTTTGTTAGTTTATATCTTGCTAGTAAACAATTAATTTCATGCTTTTTAAATTAGTTCCCATAGATTTACATATTTTACCATCTCAAGATCCCTTTAATAACTGTGGCTGTGTATGTCTTCTGTTTCTTTCTTTCCAAATTTCCAAGAGATTTGTCTACTATATATTAACGTCTTCCAAGTACAAATTTATGATTCATTTGTTCTTTCTCCTTTATTATACTTGCCTTTTATTTCATTAACTTCTACTTTTACCTTCATTGACAGCTTCCTTCTATTCTTCTTTGGATGTGTGTGTGTGTGTGTGTGTGTGTGTGTGTGTGTGTGCGCACGCGCTTCTAATAAAAGTGAGTTTCTTTGTTAGGCTTGAGTAGGAAGCATTTTTTTTCTTCCTTGTTTGCTAGATCATTTATAATTTCTCAGTTAATTTCCTTTTTTATCAAAGGATTATTTAACAAAGTAATTATTAACTTTCAGGTAGTTAATATTTCAATGATGCTTTATTTATTTCTAACTTTGTGTGAATATAATCAGAAAATTGCTTAGTAAGACTTTCCATACTTTCAAATACACTTCTGTAGACAATGTATGATTAATTTTAATCAACTGACAAATAAATGAAAAAAGTCATAATATCTAGGGATATAGGGATCTTATATAATCACTAAATCAAGTTTTAAAGATAATTTAATTAATTTCCTTTCTAATTTTTGTCTACTAGTCATGTCTAATTCTCAAAAAGACTGATATAAAATTCTTCTAATAGAATTATGTTTTCTAAACTTATCAGTGTATCCCTATATATATTGTTTTTTATCTTTAGCTACTATTTAGGGTTTTTCTAGCTTTATTGTTACATTTATTATAAACTACATCTTTCATTATAGTATAATGTCCATCTTTAGTCTTATTTTTGCTGTTATTTGAGCCAATCTATCTTCCAGTGAGTGAACTCCATTCATATATAGCATAGTGACTAATACGTGTATTTATTTCTTCCATCAAACATTATTTCCTGTTTTTTGCTGTGTTCGTGTTTTCCTTTCCTTAATGTTGCTGATTTATCTAATTATTTCATTTTGTTACTTATCTAATTTCATTTTGTTTTGTTCTTTTTAAATGCAATTTAAATAGATTACTATACTTTTATCAGTTCCTCTCATTTCTTTCTCCTAGCAACATAATTAGAAGCATATTTTTGAACTACTACTTGAAAGCAAAAAAAACCAACAACTATTTTCTCCACTAACAAACTCTTTTTTCTCTATAACTTCCTACTTGCTACACCTCAATGAGATGAAACTCTTAGAAAACCTTTTTTAAACATTTTCATTACTATTTTTCCTTAATAGTATAGTATTCCTTGCAACTGTCCCCTCCATTTTAAGGATCTTTATTTGACTGTATATTGTGTGTGTTATGTCTGACTCTTTGCCACCCCATGGACTATAGCCAGCCAGTCTCCTCTGTCCATGGAATTCTCCAGGCAAGAATACTGGAGTGGGTTGCCATTCCTTCTCCAGGGGGTTTTCCCAACCCAGGGATTGAACCCAGGTCTTCTGCATTGCAGGCAGATTGTTTACCATCTGAGCCACCAGGGAAGCCCTGACCTTATATTATTCATTCCCAATACATAACATTCAGTGTAACTTTATGCATATATATTCTTTTAAGTTCATTATCTAATGCTTATTTCTTCTGCTTATCCCCTTCAACCATGATAGGAAGATGTTTTGATTCATCTGTTTTTTAATTAAAGCTATTTTCTTGGCAGGTTGCTTCACATGATTTATATGGATGATGCACAGTCTGAATATTTTTATAGTCTCAAATTCTTTTTTTTTAGTTTGATTGGGATATCATTGACATACAATACCATGTAAGTTTAAGGCATTAAGTACAATTACTCAGCATATATATATGTTGCAAAATGATTGCCACAGTAAGTTGACAAGCATCACCTCATAGTTGTACACCAAAAAAGTTTCCTTGTGATGTGGACTTTTAGAATTTATTCTCTAAGCAACTTTCAAATATACTATACAGCAGTGTTAACTACTGTCACCCTGCTGTACATTGCATCCTCAGTACTTATCTTTTGACCACTTTCATGAACTACTTTCTCCACCCCTCACCTCCTGCCTCTGGCAATCACAAATCTGATCACTTTTTCCTCTAAGTTTGTTTTTTTTAAGATTCTATAGTATTGTTATTTATAGTAGGAAATACATATTTAGTATTTGGTCTTTAACCTTGTTTCTGGCATCTGGCTCTTAAAACCCTTGGCATTTCCTAAGTGATGAGAGCAACAAAAATGTCTTTTGTTATGGGAATGAGATGGCTTTGGATGGGGGAAGATGGAGTAGTCTTGAAGAAGTGAGCCTTTAACCTGTGGGATCTAATGCTACCTCCAGAATCCAGTTGAATTCTCAGACACCCTACTGGTATGTAAGAATTCCTTGTTGGTCGCATGGGAAACCACACATACACACATTGGAATTGGGTCCAAGACCCCAACAGAGATTCCATGTACAAGCAATATCATACAGCATTTGTTTTTCTCTGTCCAATTAATTTCACTTGGCCTAAAGCCCTCGAGTTCCATCCATGTTGTTAAAAATGGCAAGATTTTCTTTTTTTATGACTGAACAGTATTACATTGTATGTATGTATATGTATATGTCATTTTACTGAATTCATTGATTAGATCTAACAAGTTTTGCTTTGGGAATCCATGTTGATCTTAGCCCAAGCCTTAGGCTGGCTCTGCCTTTCAGACCTCACATAGCCCAAAGCTCACAGGCAGTCCAGCTGCTAGCCATCTCCAGATGATCTGAAGGAGCAGATATATTAACCTTCAGGGTAGAAGAAACAGGAGTAACACTCATATGGAGTCACTATTTCTACTCATTGAATCTCTTTCTAAATTGCTTTTGTTAGGTTAACTAACGATTCATCTATTTTTTTGTTTTCCAAATAAACAGCTCTTGATTATATTTATTATTTGTCTTTTTTCCTTCTAATTTCTCCATTTATCTTTAATGGTTCTCTGTTTCTGTTCTCCTTGTTTTTTTTTTTTGTCATTTGAAATATTCTTCAATTGAATGATTCATTTTTTCTTGTTTATGTTGCAATTATGATGTTATGATTTGGGGAGAGAGACAAACTTCAATCTCTCTAACTAGCTTAATTTAGTTGATAATAATACATGATTTTTCTTAATTTTTAAGTTTTAGATATTTTTGTCACTTTGGTAGAATGTTTTTATTATCTATTTTCTGGACTTTCTCTAAATCGAGTATTAATTTTAATGTTTCTGTAATGAGGTCAACAAATTGTGCTTTACTGTTACTAATTTACCCATTCTATTAAGATTTGTATCGTGGCCCAAATTTGATCAAATATTGGTATATCCTATGGATATTAGAGGAATCCTACATCAGGCAGAAATGGGTTGTCGCTAATACCTTGCCATGCTCAGTTATTGCCTTGAAGCAATCTGAGGAAAGCTTGGTCTCAGATTCATCGGAGTGGTAGCTCAAAAGTGTCAGTCAATTATGCTCCCATGGAAGTTTCTCACACAGGAGATCTTAACGGTACATTTCTATGACCATCATACACATCCAAAGCTTAATTGAAAAAAAATATATATATATATATATTTAGTTTCTGGAAACCCACTTTAATATAAATTTATTTATTTTAACTGGAGACTAATTACTTTACAATATTGTATTGGTTTTGCCATACATCAACATGAATCCGCCACTGATGTACATGTGTTCCCCATCCTGAACCCCCCTCCCACCTCCCTCCCCATACCATCCCTCTGGGTCATCCCAGTGCACCAGCCTCGAGCATCCTATATCAGGCATCAAACCTGGACTGGCGATTCATTTCACATATGATATTATACATGTTTCAATGCTATACTTCCAAATCATCCCACCCTCACCCTCTCCCACAGAGTCCAAAAGGCTATTCTATACATCTGTGTCTCTTTTGCTGTCTCACACACAGGGTTATCATTACCATCTTTCAATATTCCATATATATGCATTAGTATACTGTATTGGTGTTTTTCTTTCTGACTTACTTCACTCTGTATAATCGGCTCCAGTTTCATCCACCTCATTAGAACTGATTCAAATGTATTCTTTTTAATGGCTGAGTAATACTCCATTGTGTATATGTACCACTGCTTTCTTATCTATTCATCTGCTGATGGACTTCTAGGTGGCTTCCATGTCCTGGCTATTATAAACAGTGCTGTGATGAACATTGGGGTATACGTGTCTCTTTCCATTCTGGTTTCCTTGGTGTGTATGCCCATCAGTGGGATTGCTGAGTCATATGGCAGTTCTAGTTCCAGTTTTTTAAGGAATCTCCATACTGTTCTCCACAGTGGCTGTACTAGTTCGCATTCCCACCAAGAGTGTAAGAGGGTTCCCTTTTCTCCACACCCTTTCCAACATTTATTGCTTGTAGACTTTTGGATTGCAGCCATTCTGACTGGCGTGAAATACCTCATTGTGGTTTTGATTTGCATTTCTCTAATAATGAGTGATCTTGAACATCTTTTCATGTGTGTGTTAGTCATCTGTATGTCTTCTTTGGAGAAATGTCTGTTTAGTTCTTTGGCCCATTTTTTGATCGGGTCATTTATTTTTCTGGAATTGAGGTGCATGAGCTGCTTATATATTTTTGAGATTAATTCTTTGTCAGTTGCTTCATTTGCTATTATTTTCTCCCACTCCGAAGGCTGTCTTTTCACCTTGCTTATAGTTTCCTTTGTTGTGCAGAAGCTTTTAATTTTAATTAGATCCCATTTGTTTATTTTTGCTTTTATTTCCAATATTCTGGGAGGTGGGTCATAGAGGATCCTGCTGTGATTTATGTCGGAGAGGGTTTTACCTACGTTCTCCTCTAAGAGTTTTATAGTTTCTGGTCTTATGTTTAGATTTTTAATCCATTTTGAGTTTATTTTTGTGTATGGTGCTAGAAAGTATTCTAGTTTCATTATTTTACAAGTGGTTGACCAGTTTTTCCAGCACCACTTGTTAAAGAGATTGTCTTTTCTCCATTGTATATTCTTGCCTCCTTTGTCGAAGATAAGGTGTCCATACGTGCGTGGATTCATCTCTTGGCTTTCTATTTTGTTCCATTGATCTATATTTCTGTCTTTGTGCCAGTACCATACTGTCTTGATGACTGTGGCTTTGTAGTATATTCTGAAGTCAGGCAGGTTGATTCCTCCAGTTCCATTCTTCTTTCCCAAGACTGCTTTAGCTATTCGAGGTTTTTTTGTATTTCCATACAAATCTTGAAATTATTTGTTCTAGTTCTGTGAAAAATACCGTTGGTAGCTTGAGAGGGATTGCACTGAATCTGTAGATTGCTTTAGGGTGGTATACTCATTTTCACTATATTGATTCTTCCAATCCATGAACATAATATATTTCTCCATCTATTAGTGTCCTCTTTTATTTCTTTCACCAGTGTTTTATAGTTTTCTATATATAGGTCTTTTGTTTCTTTAGGTAGATATATTCCAAAGTATTTTATTCTTTTTGTTGCAATGGTGAATGGAATTATTTCCTTAATTTCTCTTTTTATTTTCTCATTATTAGGGTATAGGAATGCAAGGGATTTCTGTGTGTTGATCTTACATTCTGCAACTTTACTATATTCATTAATTAGCTCTAGTAATTTTCTGGTGGAGTCTTTAGGGTTTTCTATATAGAGGACTATGTCATCTGCAAACAGTGAGAGTTTTACTTCTTCTTTCCCAATTTGGATTCCTTTTATTTCTTTTTCTGCTCTGATTGCTGTGGCCAAAACTTAACACCATATTTTTGGACATTTTGAGATGCAAAATGTCTCTGCTGCTGCTGCTAAGTCACTTTAGTCATGTCCAACTCTGTGTGACCCCATAGACGGTAGCCTACCAGGCTCCTCCATCCACAGGACTCTCTAGCAAGAATACTGGAGTTGGTTACCATTTCCTTCTCCAAACATGTCTCTGTGTAAGGGTAAAAATATCAGCAATAAATAAGTTTATTTGGTTCTTTCCCTGCAAAGATTTTGTACCCACCCTTTACAGATATAGGTGATTTTTTTTTTATTAAATTGCCATGAACTTGTGAGATTATTCTTCTGCTGAACCTTATTTTGTTAAAGCCTTTGTTAAAGCCTTTCTTGAGTATAAGCATATTTGGGGTAGAACATTATCTGACCTTCAAGTGTACAGGAGCAGTTAAAGAAGAGCTGATTGCTAAAGACTCAGAGGACACCAAATGGCAATGCTTTCAAATCTACAAGAAAGAATACAATATAACAGCAGCATAAAGCAAGGATACGCACCACAGCCAAAGGCTACCTCAGAACAGGGTATCCAGGCAAGGGCTCCAATTGTTCTTCCTCTGAAGGGCAACAGCAGATATCTTTTTACTCTCACATCAAGTAACACCAGTAATATACGTGGAACACTCCCAAACTAGGGATCCCAGTGGGTGACTCACTCAGGGTTTCATATATTCTGTTGACCATGTAAGTACACACTTGCTATACAACCAGCCATAATAGCAGACACTCATAGTGATCTCACTAAGACCAGATACAAACCACCAGTCTCAACGTTATTAATAAATAATGCTGATATACTGGTACAATTCTTCTCAGACCCATGGTTACAAAGCAACATTCAAATAAATATTTTATTTAAATCTACAATCATTTAAGATCGTGTTTTGGAAAAGCATTTAACTATTTGCAGGAAAGGCTCACAATATGAAAATACATTAAAAAAAATCAGTGTAGCTATAGTTTTTAAATGACATTATTGAGTCAGGAATAGTTGAAAAATTGAGGAAAGTATTACTTCCCATCACATACAGCAAAAAATTAAGAACTAAGATGATCTGGCCCTTGCCTCCACAGATATGCTTTGGTTTGCCAGCCTACTCTTATTTTTCACTACCTGCTAGTCCACCAATATGGCCTATATGGATATGGAAGAAATATACACTGACAAAAGTGAGAATGAACGGTTTCTGTTCTAGGAAAAGACTGACTGTCCTTTGGTCATAGAAACAAGCAACCATTGATCCAAGTGATTAATAACAGCTTCACACCAGATCACATGCCTCTATGCTTTGTTCAGAGACACTGTGTCCCACAAGCACAGCTCCCTCATGATTAGTAATGACTAAAATCAGCTTTCTGTTTAAGATCCTAAGCAGCAGCCTCTTCCTTCAACAGATGGCTCCTATTACACATATTAGAAGAAGGAGTGGGGTGACAAGGGAAGAATGAGAGGAAGGAAGGGAAAGGAAGGAAGAAAATAGGACTTTAAATAAATAAGTACTGTGAAGTCTTAAGGAAATTAATTACCTTATGAGAGAAAATGACTTTCTAGAACCAAAATTATGATTTCTGAATTCTAAAAGTAAACAGACTAAATAGGAAATAGGATGAATACAGTGTAAAACTATAGTACCGATGTATGCAGATTCCGTGATGTAAACATGGAACCAGCTCACAAAACCACGCAAGTAAGCAAAGAAACTGAAAAAGTGTTGGAAGCTAAATCTTACAGTTACTCTTTTCTGGAAGAAGTAAAAGAAATGGAGAAAAGAGAAACAATAATTTTTAAAATGAGAGAACATGTCTACTCCTTCCAAAATCCCATTAAAGAGACATAAAGGTTTGTTTTCTTTTGTTTTTGCATCATCAACTTATAAAGACAAAGAGAACAAGGCAAGTAACAGCAAATAAGAAATTCAGCAAGACTTTAAAAGCTGAATATCGCATGGATAAGGATAAATGACAAGAAAAAAATAAAGCTGAATCTACAAGAGGAAAGCTACCCCAAAGTAATAAAATTTTTACTTAAGTTTTAACACTAAGTACATACTTACACTTTTAAATTTTCAAAAAATTATTTTAAAAGCACACATTTATATACAGAGTAAAATTAGCTAAAAATATGCCTATGTTATCAAGGTTTATACTTGCACAACACCATAGGAGCTATTCCATTTTATAAATCTTAAATACAGTATTATATGTTCAATACACAGTGAAAGAAATTGTATCATTCCTCAGCATGAAGAGTTATGATACACAGCTGTAACATGAACCAATCCCAAACAGAAGTTGGTCTCATTTTCTTAGTTTCCCTTCTCAACTCATACACATTAGTGTACTGAAGTGTTTAACTTTTTATTGCATACATTTCCTTATTAAGAATCATAAAGATTAACACCAGCTCATCTTAGCCACTTGTATAGTAGTTAGAAAAAGCATTCCTTAAGAAATACCTAAAAGTTTGTACAAAGATTTATATGCAATCTTCTTTGCAATGTTACAAATGATAATAAAAAGTGGGGAAAATATTCATTTAAGAAAGATACTGATCAATTATTATGATAATTTTTTGGAGAATATTATGCAGCTATTTAAAATGATATCATGAAAAATGACATGGAAAATGTTCATGATGTATGATTACAAAATAATATTACCCTAATTTAGTTTTATTTAATGCACATATTGTATATTTATGTGTGTTACTGAATATACATATATGCATGTGTTTATATGTATAGGTATTCAATTAGAGAAATAGAAAAAGAAAGTTGAAGAGAGAGACAGAAAAACTGAGAGCATGTGTAAAATGCTTAACATTGCAGGTGAAGAAGCGGTAAAAAAAACTACAGCAAAATCAATAAATTAACACTTTTAGGAAAAAAAATATGCTGTTGAGAGTATGTAAGAAATTCTGTGACCTATGAAAATACTGATTTCATCTTTCTCTTTATTCTCTAAGTCACTGAAGTATAAAGAAAACACTAAAGGAAGAAGCCAATTCTTCCCTCAGTTCAGTTCAGTTCAGTCGCTCAGTTGTGTCTGACTCTTTGCAACCTCATAGACTGCCCTGTCCATCACCAATTCCCAGAGCTTATTCAAACTCATGTCCATTGAGTTGGTAATGCCATCCAACCATCTCATCATCTGTCGTACCCTTCTCTTCCTGCCTTCAATCATTCCCAGCATCAGGGTCTTTTCAAATGAGTCAGTTCTTCACATTGGGAGGCCAAATTCTTCCCTACACAGTTTATATTTCATGAGTCTTCATTTCAATTTATCTACTTCGGTTCAGTTTCTAAATCTCTTTGTCCCCTTACATAATATTCACCTGTCAAAGCTTCATGATGCTTTCACCATGCCTGTAACCAAACTTGATATCAATAAATGACTAAACCATGTGGTATCAAATAAAACTGCCTTATGATCAATATCCCATTGAGCCCTAAGCCCAGTGTGGTGATCCTGTTATATTTGTTACATTTGTTTAGCCAGCATGACCCCTGTCTCTACACTATCATCATTTCAACCTTCTCACTCTCCTCAAACTACCAGCCTCATCACTTCTTCCTTCTTAGAAATTAGCCTCATCAGATAGCAACCTCCTCGCCTTCTGGCCACCAAATCTGTAAGCACACCTGTACCTACATCATCCTTCCCTCCATTCTCAATTCACAAGAGAGGAATTGTCCTATCCAAATTCAATATCTGCCCAGTATTCCAGCTTCCTTCCCTTCCCACCATCCATCAGATCCTGATAAATTAATTTTCCCTCTCATATTATTTAAGAATAAACTACCTCACCTAGCCCCACACTCCTTTCCAGATACCTCTTTGCATTTCTTTTCAGGGTCAGAGAGTGTTTTTAACTTGGAGTATCTTAGCATATCTTAGTTAACTCTCTTAACAACTCATTGCCCAGATTGGCAACCTGGAACTTATAAAAAATAATAATCATTTTTCAAAAGTGTTAAAACCATGATTCTTATACCAGTATAAAATAAACATGTATCAATGTTTATTTAACTCATAAATTAAGTGAAAGTATAAGACAGAAGTCCAAATCCCCACAAATTTATAGGGAGTGAAGGAATGATGAAATGCATCTTGAAATGGGTTGAAAAGTGAGTGTTTTGACAATAGCGGAGAGGGAAAGTTTGGCTCTCTACTAGACTGAATTTACTTGCATGTTCATAAGTAAGAATTGTTTGCATTACTGTCAGTTTTCTACAAGTAAACTTTTATTGCTGAGAGCTATAAAATAGACTGCTGCTGCTCCTGCTGCTAAGTCACTTCAGTCATGTCTGACTCTCTGCGACCCCATAGATGGCAGCCCACCAGGCTCCTCCGTCCCTGGGATTCTCCAGGCAAGAATACTGGAGTGAGTTGCCATTTCCTTCTCCAATGCATGAAAGTAAAAAGTGAAAGTGAAGTTGCTCAGTCATGTCCGACTCCTAGCAACCCCATGGACTGCAGCCCACCAGGCTCCTCCGTCCATGGGATTTTCCAGGCAAGAGTACTGGAGTGGGGTGCCATCAATGGCTAGTCAGTGACAAAAGTGCATATCCCTACAGGATCAAGTAATTTCCAGAGCTCAACCATTCCTGTGAAAGATATTCAGTAATCTTTTTTGCTAATTGCAAAGTCTTAAATTTTTCCTTATGTAAATATTGGGTTATGTATTAGAAATCATATAAATAATAACTGGAAAATCTAGGATTTAAACCCCAGCCTGAAAATATTTTGCTATTACCCTCTATCTTTCTTTTTTTCTTTCTCCTTTTCAAGTTTCTTTAATGGGTTATGCTCAGATGCTCTCCATGAATTCTATCTCTGACTGAATCCTCAAACTTAACCTGATTTCTGCCTTCACTATTCTTCTGAAAATACCCTCATTTGGGTCATGAATAAACTCTGTATCCTGAAAGCCAGTCAGCATTCACTTGGTCATTATTGAATATTAAAAACCTGAGATGATATTAAGCATGCCTTCTTTTTGAAAGACTTTTTAAATTTCCCTTTCATCTTAACACCCTCTCCTAGTTTTAGTCCACCTTACCCTACTTTTTTCCAGGTGCCTTTCCCTGATATCTTCTATTCATTGTTTAAATAAGTGAGACTCTTCAAGGAGCTGTCCTTCTCTTTAAAAGCTACATTTTCTGTGGGGGCTTTTTCATTTTTCCAATAATCACATATTCCATAATATATCCAAAATTTGCCTCTGGCATTCCAGTTTCATGTCTCCAGTTTTAAAATAAGTATACCCAGCAGGTGTTATTGAGAAGAAAATGGCAACCCACTCCAGTATTCTTGCCTGGAGAATCCCAGGGATGTCAGAGCCTGATGGGCTGCCATCTATGGGGTCACACAGAATTGGACACGACTGAAGCCACTTAGCAGCAGCAGTGGATGTTAATTCAACAAACGTCTATTGAAAATTTGCTATAATATGCCATAGACTTTAATACTTGATTGGGCACTACCAGTCATAGGATTTCTCACAGGTTTTTCACTCTCAATAACTTAAATTATGTCAAGTCTGTGTTTCTTCCAGCTTCCCCTCACTGTAAATGGAATTTCTCTATCCATAGAGCTTCTCAAAGCCGAAAACTCAAAGTCATTTTTGACCCATCTCTCTCCCTGTACTTCTACATCATAACAAGTCTTATTCATTTATATGATTTTATTTTACCTCATAATTTTGTCTCTCTTTTTTTCCCTTGAAGCTTGATTTGTTGAATAACCAGACACTTGTAGAAGTTTTCCAGTTGGATTTGGTGCCACTCATAATCAATTTACTTTTATTTAAGATATCGGAAATTATCCTCATTACATTTTTCCCAAATGTTAATATTAAATAAAGATAACTTTCTACTTCAGTCACACATATTACTATGTATATAAATTTCTATATATTTCTTAGTATATGTAGAAAGGGATCTTCAAGCCTTATTGGCTAGAGAGTAAAAACATAAGGCCACATTCCACTAAAATTCAAACTATAATAACTTGGGGTACCCAGAACCTAAATATAAAAATTAATTCTTTATAATATCTTCTAAATGTTTCTAGAGGTTTTGAATATTCTTTCCCCTTGTACTTAAGAATAGAAGCCAAAGGATTAATCTCCCAAATATACAAGCAGCTCATGCAGTTTATTATCAGAAAAACAAACAACCCAATCAAAAAATGGGTAGAACACCTAAACAGACATTTTCCAAAGAAGACATACAGATGGCCAACAAATGCATGAAAAGATGTTCAACATTCCTCGTTATTAGAGAAAAGCAAATCAAAACTACAGTGAGATATTACTTCACACTAGTTAGAATGTCCATCATCAAAAAAACCTACAAACAATAGATGCTGGAGAGGATGTGGAGAAAAGGGAACCCTCCTGCACCATTTGGGGGAATATAAACTGATACAGCCATTATGGAGAACAGCATGGAGATTTCTTTAAAAGCTAGGAATAAAACTACCATATGAGCCAGCAATCCCACTGCTGAGGATGTGAAAACTATAATTCAAAAAGGCACATTTACCCCAATATTCATAGCAGAACTATTTACAATAGTCAGGACTTGGAAGCAACCTAGATGTCCATCGACAGGTGAACGGATAAAGCAGCTGTGGCGCGTATATACAATGGAATATGACTCAGCCATAAAAAGGAATGAATTTGAATCAGTTATAGTGAGGTGGATGAACCTAGAGCCAGTTATACAGCGTGGAGTAAGTCAGAAAGAGGAAAACATATCACACTTATGCATGGAATCTAGAAAAATGGTCCAATGAACCTATTTGCAGGGCAGGAATAGAGACGCAGATGTAGAGAATGGGCATGCGGCACAGCAGAGGAAGTAGAGGATGGCGCACATTGAGAGTAGTGTGGATGTATAAATGGCATCAAGTGTAAAATAGCTAGCTAGTGGGAGACAAACATATATCAATAGCACAGGGAACTCAGCTCAGTGCTCCATGATGAAACCTAGAGAGGTCACGGGGGACTGGGAAGGAGGCTCAAGAGGGGATATATGTATATTTAAAACTGATTCACATTGTCGTACCAACACAATATTGTAAAGCAATTAGCCTTCAATTAAAAAGTAAAAAAGAACAGGAGCCATTCGACCACATTTGTTCCAGCCTTTCTTAACACACGACATGAACCATTATCTCGTTTCAACAGCTATGAGACTACTGATCTCCCTTAAGATGCGGCTGCTCCCGCCATGCTATTCTCCAGAGATATCACCCTACCATTGCACTGTTGGTTGGTAGGGAGAAGGTAATACTCTCCTTTTATTGCTTAATCCCTTATTATGCAGCAGCAGCTCAGAAACAAGTCTTTATCTTTAACAAGATCATACTGAATTTTCTGTTATAAAAGAAGCCAGTCAATGTGAAGAATAATTTACATTGCTACCTTATATGGTTATTCTTAGAGCTTACAGGTTACATTATGTCCTTGGATTTCTTCAGACATTCCTTGTCTACTTTCAGTCTATTTCTAATAACTTTGACCCCTACATTATACCATACACAAAATTAATTTGATATGGTATATATCTAATATAAAAGCTAAAACTATGAAGATATTTAAAGAAATATATAGACTTATTTTTGCAAACCTGTAATACTGAAAAACTTTTTAAAGAGAACATAAGCAAAATTGTTGAAAAAGAAAGATAAATTGGACCTTATAAAAATTAAAAAGTTTCCATTCATAAGAAAATAACACTGTTAAGAAAATTAAAAAGACAGTCACAGACTGGAAGAAAATATGTGTAGTATAGATATCTGGCAAATGAATTTATTCAAAATATATCTGGAATTACTATAACTTAATAATTAAAAAGTAAAATAATTTTAAGAGGGCTATTTTTAAATGGGAAAACTCTTAAAAGACATTTCACAAAAGAAGATACATGAGTAACAAATAAACACATAAAAGACTTGTATAATATCATTAGTCATTAGAGAAATGTAAATTAAGCTCACAATGAGCCAACAGTTCACATTTTAAAGTATAGCTAAAATGAAAAAGGCTAAAATTCAACTTTTGGCAAGAAAGTGGAATAACTAAAGCTCTCATACATTGCTGAGTGATAGTGTGAAATTATCAATCATTTCAGGAAAACAGAAGTATGTTATAAAGTGAAATGTACAACTACTCAAATTATCTAGCAATTTCACTTCTAGATATTTACCCAAGATAAATGAAACATACTCTAATAATAATACTGGTGCAAAAATGTTTATAGTATTTTTATTCCTGATAGCCCCAAATCAGAACCATCCAAAATGTTCAAGAAATGAATGGATTAAAAAAATTTCTGGTGGATTCATAATATTGAAGCACTACTCAGAAATAAAAAGGAACACACTATTGTTTGACAGTAATGTGGATGAGTCTCAAAAAATTGTTGTGCTGAGTGAAAGAAAGCAATAACAGGAATATATATTGTATTGTTATTATCTCAAGGTGGAAGGAAATCAGAAGAGTGGTTGCCTGGGGAGGGGATGGGGGTGCATCAACTGTAGGGAAGCATGAAGATACTTTCTAGAGTGATGGAAATGTTCTACATCTTGACCAGGATGATCTACAGAAATGTATAAATTTGTCAAAACCCATCAAACTATACTCTTAAAATCTATGTATTTCATTACATAAATTATACCCTAAAGTTATTTTCTTTTTGCAGGGTTGGGGGAGGATTATACAGAGAAGTTGCTCTAATGAACAAATGGTAAATAAAACAGGTAAGGTCCCTACTTTCAGGTAGCAAGCTCAAACTCAATCAGAGTAGGCACAGTATAAATCTCCCCACACCACAAGTTCCAATCACAACAACCTCTTAGAGCAAATAAAATAACCCTATAGTTTA
The DNA here is from genome assembly GCF_001704415.2 of Capra hircus. NCBI lineage: Eukaryota > Metazoa > Chordata > Mammalia > Artiodactyla > Bovidae > Capra > Capra hircus. Next base: position 127,090,950 of record NC_030809.1, on the reverse strand, counting down.
AGTTCTCTCTCCCCATTCGTTATATTCCCAATTCAAAATGAGCCATGTTACAAGATGTTTAAGAGTGGCAAGATCTGCCTTCAGAAAAAAACCGGAAGTCATTATGTATGGCTTTGCACTCTTGTCCAATAGGAAATTCACATCTGAACATGAGAATCCAACATCAGTACATGTAGATTATTTGGTTTTAAATAACACTATAAGTCAGGGCCTCAGTCGCCCTATACACATTGAGAAATGACAAGTCCAATTCAAATTTATTTTTAGAGTCTCTCTTAAAGCATGAAGTCATGTCTGCTAGACATTCCCAGAGACTTCTGTCTCAACTTCTCTTTATTGTTAGCCACAGGTTGCCTTAGTTATTAAGATATTTCAAGTGACAATAGTACTTTTAAGTCTGAGCATATTTATAAACTGTTGCTAGGCAGCAGTCAGTGTCTGAGTCCAAACTTGAGGACTTACCTAACTCAAACTATTTGTCCTATCTCTAACAGTTAAGTACTAAATGGTCCACTTAGAATATAAAAACTGCTTGAGAATACTGTGGCATTAAATCTCATCTCTGCATGGAGGGACAGCTTGTCACCAGCTGCTCTGAGCAATACCATAATCGTTAGTCTTCCGTATTTGATTTCATGCCCAGTTTTCTGTTTATGTATTAAAGCATTGGCCAGTAGAATGGCTCTCCATCTTCAACATATTAGCAAGAGCATGGCTTTAACAATGCCCTGTAAAGACTTTGTCTAAGCAATTTACCTAAGCAGATTAGTGAAGCAGTATAACCTGTTTACTCCTATTGCATAATAGTTGTTTTATAAAGAACCTCAGTTATTATAGCTAGGACCAGTTTTAGCCTATCCCTCAGACTGAAGGAAACTGAACAAAAACAACATTCACATCTCCACACAAGTACCAAAAAAAAAAATTAAAGCAATACAAAGAAAGGAAATATTCTCACAAAGAAGTAACAACTCTAATGAGTTATGACACTGGCTAAAGTATACACTCAACAAATCCTATTGTCATCAGAAATCTTGGTTTTTCAGAATGAAATATATATGTATTCAAGTTACTTCAAAGTTTTCCACAAGCAATGGTTGTATATTTCCCATACTTAGCTTGTTTAACTGACGGGGCTAATGAGAGCTGTCAAAAAGTAAACTTTATCTGGAAGGTAAAATCAAACTTTCACATTCTTCATGGTTTGCGGTTTTTAATAAAGCAATTGTTTGGGGGCTTTCTGTTTGTTTTTGTTTGTTTTTGCTTTGTTTTCTCTTTTAACTTTACCCCATCAATGTTTGTCAGGAAAAAAAAAATGGGGGAAATGAAGACTACATTTTGAATTAGTGCACACTGTTGGAGAAAAAATAAATAAATGAGATTCCCTTGAAGAACATTTGGTTCTCTGCTGAGTTTTCTATTTAATGGAAGCTTCATTTTTACTTTTAACATCACAACTTTACATCAGCTGACAAAACACAGAAAAAAAAAAAAAGAAAAGAAATCTTTGTTTTATTTGTTCTGGCTCTCTCCTACTTATCAAACAATGATCACTCTCAGTTATCAAGGGGTTGAAGAACAATATTTTCTCATTTGAAGTATTGCCTTTGGGAGATAGCACGGTGAATCTGAAAGAGGGGTTTTGAAATGAGGACTGAGTCTTCCCTTAACCAACTCTACGTCTCTGTCCTATTCCATCACTTTTCTGGGCTTCAGACCTCTTATTTGTTAAATAAAGATAATGTATACCTGACAGTTGCTGTGATAAGGAGAGTCAACTGAATATTTATTCTGCCTCAGATGGTAGTTAGCTTCCTGATAAGGAAATTTTATTCATGGCTTTCCTGAGATTTCATTTTTTAATCTATAAATTTGTGGAATTTTTAAACCTTCAGCTCTAAAACCTTCAAATTATTATGAAGATGATTAATCTATAGTTTCATTAGCATCTTTTGCTAAAAGATGCTAATGAAAGTACGCTGAAGACTCACCCAGATAGCTAACTGCTGCTACTGCTGCTGCTAAGTCGCCTGTCGTGTCCGACTCTGTGTGACCCCAGAGACGGCAGCCCACCAGGCTCCCCCGTCCCTGGGATTATCCAGGCAAGAACACTAGAGTGGGTTGCTATTTCCTTCGCCAATGCATGAAACTGAAAAGTAAAAGTGAAGTTGCTCAGTTGTGTCTGACTCCTAGTGACCCCATGGACTGCAACCTAGCAGGCTCCTCTATCCATGGGGTTTTCCAGGCGAGAGTATTGGAGTGGGATGCCATTGCCCTGACAGAATTATTCATCCTAACCATGAATTAAACAATATTTTATTTACAAGTTTAATGCACTTTAGAATGAAATCTTAAGCTATAAAATTCTAGAGGTGAGCCCTAAAAAAAAAAAAAAAAAAAAAAAAAAGAATAAAAACTACCCTTGAAGGATTTATTGAGATCAGAAAAGACCAAGAAAGATCAAGCTTATTCTTTAAACGACATTTTCTTGCCTTGTAATAATTATTTAAATTAAACATTGGAAAGTTATGAAACTGTTCAGCTTCCCTGAATGACTTCTCTAGGTTAGATTGCAAGAATATAGTTTGTTGAGCAAATACTATTTGCATCTCACGAACACTTTATACAGTAAATTGTACTGAGTAAAGCGATGAAAATAAGGAAGTAGTCTAAAAATACATCAGATTCTACAATATCTGACAAAACACTCTTCTCATAGAAATTATGTTGCATATTTACACATAGAATCATGGGCTTCCCCAGTGGTAAAGAATCTGCCTGCAATGGTAGACACACAGGTTCAACCCCTGGGTTTGGGAAGGTCCCCTGGAGAAAGAAATGGTTACCCACTCCAGTAATCTTGCCTGGGAAATCCCGTGGACAGAGCAGTTTAGTGGGCTATAGTCCATGGGATCACAAAGAGTCAGACATGCCTGAGTGACTAAAAGACAACAAATGATTATTATGGTCCACTCTAACCAAAGTCTTACAGCTACATTCATCTACATCAGGACACTTTAGCCCACCTCTGCTTGCCTATCTGGACTTCCTTGACCCAGTGGTAAAGAATCTGCCTGCCACTGCGGGAGACTCAGGTTTGATCCCTTGGTCAGGAAGATCCTCTGGAGAAGGAAATGGCAACCCACTCCAGCATACTTGCCTGGAAAATTCCACGGACCAAGTAATATGGCAGGCTACAGTCCATGAGGTCACAAAGAGGCAGACACAACTTAGCAACTAAACAACAACTGAGTTTCAATCTGGGAGAAGAAATAAAGAGAAAGAAAGTGTGACTATGCTTCTTCATTCCGCACAATGCATGTATATACTCAGGAGGAGTATGCAGAAGGTTAAAGGCTATGTTCAACAGTGATATAGCATATCACTGTATAACATTCAAGCATATGCTTGAAAAAGCATATCTAATATTAAATTTGAAAAGGTTTTTCATATTAAAAATTTTAGTGATAATATTTAATTTTCTTTTGAGATTGCAAATGACATTAAAGGAACAGTTGTGGGGTTTTAGTGTGAGAATATTGAACTAACTGAATACTTGAATCATTATTTCTTTTTTCTAGTGAATAGTTCAGGAACATAATACTTGAGACAAAGAACCACGTTTTAGTGTTCTAAAAGAGAAAAGCCCTCTTCACAAATACTCAACACAAGTAATTTATGGCACGTGTTTCATCACTCTGTCTTGTCCAGCTCTTTGCAACCACATCGTCTGTAGCCCCCACCAGGCTCCTCTGTCCATGGGGGTTCTCTAGGCAAGAATACTGGAGTGGGTTGCCATGCCCTCTTCCAGGGGATCTTCCCAAATCCAGGGATCAAACCTAGGTCTCCCGCATTGCAGGTGGATTCTTTACCATCTGAGCCACCAGGGAAGCCCAAGAATGCTGGAGTGGGCAGCCGATCCCTTCTCCAGGGGAACTTCCCAGCCCAAGAATTGAACCAGGGTCTCCTGCATTGCAAGTGGATTCTTTACCAGCTGAGTTACCTGTAAAGCCCCAGTTTATGGCATAAGACATTATTATTCAGCATAGAATATACCTAGTCCCTTTAAAAACAAGCATAAATATATTTTCTGTTGAATAGACACAATACACACTCTAGTAGTAGTATAACATTGACAATAAACCTGGGCATACAGCATTTAATCACATCATTCTGTTTACTTTGGAACATCAACTTATGAAATGTTTGGCAGAATATGCAAAAATTGCTAATGAAAAATTATATAAATTTTTTAAAAAACTAAATATTTGCGATTCAATTCTTACATGATAGTATACATGTTAGAATGTCATTCTCCCAAATCATCCCACCCTCTCCCTCTCCCTCTGAGTCCAAAAGTCCATTACACACATCTGTGTCTCTTTCCCTGTCTTGCATACAGGGTCGTCATTGCCATCTTCCTAAATTCCATATATATGTGTTAGTATCCTGTATTGGTGTTTTTCTTTCTGGCTTACTTCACTCTGTATAATCGGCTCCAGTTTCATCCATCTCATCAGAACTGATTCAAATGAATTCTTTTTAACGGCTGAGTAATACTCCATTGTGTATATGTACCACAGCTTTCTTATCCATTCATCTGCTGATGGACATCTAGGTTGTTTCCATGTCCTAGCTATTATAAACAGTGCTGCGATGAACATTGGGGTACATGTGTCTCTTTCAATTCTGGTTTCCTCGGCGTGTATGCCCAGCAGTGGGATTGCTGGGTCATAAGGTAGTTCTATTTGCAATTTTTTAAGGAATCTCCACACTGTTCTCCATAGTGGCTGTACTAGTTTGCATTCCCACCAACAGTGTAGGAGGGTTCCCTTTTCTCCACACCCTCTCCAGCATTTATTGCTTGCAGATTTTTGGATCGCAGACATTCTGACTGGTGTGAAGTGGTACCTCATTGTGGTTTTGATTTGCATTTCTCTAATAATGAGTGATGTTGAGCATCTTTTCATGTGTTTGTTAGCCATCCGTATGTCTTCTTTGGAGAAATGTCTATTTAGTTCTTTGGCCCATTTTTTGATTGGGTCGTTTATTTTTCTGGAATTGAGCTGCATAAGTTGTTTGTATATTTTTGAGATTAGTTGTTTGTCAGTTGCTTCATTTGCTATTATTTTCTCCCATTCAGAAGGCTGTCTTTTCACCTTGCTTATATTTTCCTTTGTTGTGCAGAAGCTTTTAATTTTAATTAGATCCCATTTGTTTATTTTTGCTTTTATTACCAGAATTCTGGGAGGTGGATCATAGAGAATCCTGCTGTGATTTATGTCGGAGAGTGTTTTGCCTATGTTCTCCTCTAGGAGTTTTATAGTTTCTGGTCTTACATTTAGATCTTTAATCCATTTTGAGTTTATTTTTGTGTGGGGTGTTAGAAAGTGATCTAGTTTCATTCTTTTACAAGTGGTTGACCAGTTTTCCCAGCACCACTTGTTAAAGAGATTGTCTTTACTCCATTGTATATTCTTGCCTCCTTTGTCAAAGATAAGGTGTCCATATGTGTGTGGATTTATCTCTTGGCTTTCTATTTTGTTCCATTGATCTATATGTCTGTCTTTGTGCCAGTACCATACTGTCTTGATGACTGTGGCTTTGTAGTAGAGCCTGAAGTCAGGCAAGTTGATTCTTCCAGTTCCATTCTTCTTTCTCAAGATTGCTTTGGCTATTCGAGGTTTTTTGTATTTCCATACAAATCTTGAAATTATTTGTTCTAGTTCTGTGAAAAATGTTGCTGGTAGCTTGATAGGGATTGCATTGAATTTGTAAATTGCTTTGGGTAGTATACTCATTTTCACTATATTGATTCTTCCGATCCATGAACATGGTATATTTCTCCATCTATTAGTGTCCTCTTTGATTTCTTTCATCAGTGTTTTATAGTTTTCTATATATAGGTCTTTAGTTTCTTTAGGTAGATATATTCCTAAGTATTTTATTCTTTTCGCTGCAATGGTGAATGGAATTGTTTCCTTAATTTCTTTTTCTAGTCTATGCCTGATGCAGGATACAGCATGCTTGGAGCTGGTGCATGGGGATGACCCAGAGAGATGTTATGGGGAGGGAGGTGGGAGGGGGGTTCATGTTTGGGAACGCATGTAAGAATTAAAGATTTTAAAATTAAAAAAAATAATAATAAAACATTTTAAATCTTAAAAAAAAAAAAAAAAATTACCTAGAAGTGAACTTGCTGGATTATAGTGTGTACATATGCTCAGCTTTAGAAGATACTAAGAGAGTTTCCCAGAATTGTTATCTCAGTTTATGCTCCCACCAGAATGTATGAGTACCAAGCATTTTGATATTTGTGTCTTTCTCACTGTAGCCATCCTGGGTTTTGTGTTTGCGTGTCAGTGTGGCTTTATTTTGCACTTCTGTAACAACTACTGAGATTGAACATGCTTTGTATATTTATTGACTGCTTTCTATTCTCTTTGGAGAAGTGCCTATTTGAATATGTTATCCATTTTTCTATGAATATAGTATGTTTTAAAATTGATTTCTGGATGTTCTTTATAAAAAAAATACTCAATAAACTAGGAATAAAGGAAACTGCAAAAAAAAAAAAACTAAATATTTGAGTATCTGGTACATAGGGTAATTGGAGTAATTATCATCAATCCTATAAAATGAACTGTATCTATATTGACTTTGTCAACTCTGTATAGATTGTGAGACAATTTACCCCAGGCCCCAGATTGTTTTATGCCATAATAATGGCAAAGACTAATTCGCAAGTTCCAGGCTCCGTTGTGGAAATGTCACCTCAACCTAGTTTGGTTAATGATTTCAATTAGGTTTATTACAAAATAAAGATAAATCCACATTGATTTGGATTATCTAGGGTGAACTAGAAACCCCGAGTATGTTTTTATTCTTTAGAAGCAGGTTGAATGCATATAAAAATCTATTATATGGTATTATGCTTGCCTGGCCTTTGGTTGGTAAAGAGCATCAGTTGAGTAATATCTGGAAAGACATATGTGTGAAAAGCAAAACTTTAAACTATCTTTGTTTTAGCTTATTAATTAAAATTTAAAATCTTCAACCCAAGTGTCTTCTAATCCTTCATGTCAATGCAAAATAAAAATATTAAATCTATTTAAAATAAGAATGACAGATTTTACTTGCTCATCTTAAAGTTAAATATAGCTGATCTTCATCAGTTCAAACTCCTGATAAGTCAGACTTTAATGCTATTATGGATTTAATTGTGTCCCCCTCCAAGATTGTTATGTTGAACTTCAAATCTCCTGAACCTCAGAATTCAACTTTATCTGGATACAAAATCATTGCAGATGTAATGAGTTAAGATAAGGTCATACCTGAGTAGCACGGATCCCTAATCTTACTAGTGTTCTTATTAAAAGGAGAACGCAGACAGCTATGCACACAAAGTAATCACCATGTGAAAATGAAGGCAGAAATTATGGGGACACCAAGGAACACAAGAGACTGTGTCCCTGGCAAACAACCAGAGCTGAGACAGATGTATGGAACAATTTTCTCCCTCACAACACTTCAAAGGAACCAACTCTGTTGACTTCTTAATCTTGACTTCTAGCTCCTGATCTGTGAGAAAATAAATTTCTGTTGTTTAAATCACCAGTCCAAAGTACTTTATTACAATAACCCTAACAGACTAATCCAAATGCTTAACTTGCAAATCACTTTTAAGTTTTTAAGCAAATTTGTAAATCTAATAATCAAACATGAGTACAAATAGCTTTCTTTTCCTTCTTCTTCTAAGTCACTTCAGTCATGTCTGACTCTGTGTGACGCCATAGATGACAGCCCACTGGGCTCCTCTGTCCCTGGGATTCTCCAGGCAAGAATACTGGAGTGGGTTGCCATTTCCTTCTCCAATGCATGAAAGTGAAAAGTGAAAGTGAAGTTGCTCAGCCGTGCCCGACTCTTAGCGACCCCATGGACTGCAACCTACCAGGCTCCTCTATCCATGGCATTTTCCAGGCAAGAGTACTGGAGTGGGTTGCCATTGCCTTTTCCTTAGGACAAATAAAATTCTCATATACATTTCAAATTAAAATCTTAATGAAGCTAATATATATATGTTTCTTTTCTGTCATATTCTTTTAAATGTTTTCTATATCTTAATCAATGTATGTTCTCATTATCATAATAATTTTAAAATTAGATACCAAAATATTAATTTTATGGGATTCTTTTACTGCATCAAAAATTTACCTTTTTTTCCCGAAGTTTCAGTGTTCAGCTTATCTGGCCAAATCAAGCATATCTATCATCACAAATGGGCCAAGTTTATCATGACCTTTTTATAAAATTGAACTGTCTGATTTGAATTCATGAGGTCATGTAACCCTCTGACATAGGATTGTGAATAAATGTTTTACAGCTCTTTGCATTCTGAATCTTTATTTATTCCTCAGTCACAATTCTATTCTTCAGCCTTTTCCCACTGTTCTATAATCACTTTCATGGCAAAGGAGTCCTATTTGCTAAGGCAGTGTTTGGCAAGGATCAACTTTTATCAAGCAGGTTTAAGAGGATATCTTCACTCAAACTTTGATGAGGATACCTTCACTGTACCTGTCTCAGCCCTGGACAGTCAAACAGCTACTCAGTCAGTTAAATCCTGACCATTGAGTAAGGCTGACTCTACCAGTAATTGCACAAAGTCACAGGAGTGCCTAAAGCTCAAATACTCCCTTCCCAAAGATCCTAAGTCATACCTGGATCCCTTGTCAATTCTAAATGTAAAGCAATAATAATTAGAATACAGAGACAGTATCTGTGACAGGAGAATGACCAAGGGGGAGAGGAAGATAAACTGATACATAAAAGATAAAGAAATGGGTAGCCAATTCTGCAGGGACTTGTAAGCCAATGAGAGATAGACAGAGGCATGAGGTAGTCTGACTGAAAGTGTTAAAAGATCATGCTTCTGCCTTATTGCTCTGAAAAGTCACAGTCAGACAGTGAGTCTTCACCTTTTCTCAATCCTAGTTTCTGACTAATGAGATTTCTTTCCAGTAAGGAGAGAAGGTGGAAAATGTGGATTTAATTACTTAATTTATTCACCTCATTCTCACTAAAGTCAGAGAGAAAGTAGGGAGTACCCAAAGTTCCCTAGAGCACTTCAGCTTTAACTCTACCTGTTCAGACTCCCACGATGCTTGTGACTACATTCACTTTAGCTAGAAACCAAATCCTTCTTTCTTCTTACTTTGCAACTCTGCCTCAAACAGGTCTTTTCGTCTTCTCAGTATCTGATTTACTTGCACTGTTGTTGTTTAGTCGCTAAGACCTGTCCAACACTTTTGCGACCCCATGGACTGTATCCTGCAAGGTTCCTCTGTCCATGGGATTTCCCAGGCAAGAATACTGGAGTGGGTTACCATTTCCTTCTCCAGAGGATCTTCCTAACAGAGAGATTGAACCCTTATCTCCTGCATGTGTCTCCTGAATTGCAGGCCGGTTCATTAGGCCTCGATTTACTTGCATAGTTTTTTCTAAATGTGCTGATTCTACTACTTTGATTTCATCTGTCTAATTTTAATGCATTCGTTTTCCTACCTATACTATATATTCACATTTCGATTAGTACCTATCAATATTACTGTGGCAAGCTGATATATCCACCCTGTCCAAGAAATTTTGTAGCAAATAACTAGCTCCTTTCAACCTTATGCTGTGCTTACTTGTCAGTTGTGTCCAATTCTTTGCAACCCTTTGGACTGTAGACTGCAGGGCTCTGTCTGTGGGATTTTCCAGGCAAGAATATTGGAGTGGGTTGCCATTTCCTTCTCCAAGGGATCTTCCCAACCCAGGAGTCGAACCCGTGTCTCCTGTGTCTCCTGCATTACAGGCAGATTCTTTACCTGCTGAACCATCAGGGAAGCTCTTTCAACCTTATACTGGCAGCCAAATAGAAATATTTAAATTAAATTATTGCTTCAAAGTTAATTAAGATGATCACAGATATAAAGCAACATTTTGTAAAATGGATTTGTTTGTACTGTTTAAAGAAGAGGACTGTTATCCATGACTATTGCCTGAGAACTTTATTTCTGGTAATGAACATGGGAAAATATACATCATAATATAGATTGTTTAAATTATGAACAGAACTGTATGTGCCAGAGCCTACTCCAGCTCATTTAAAGATCCCTTGTGTGACCCTGCAACGTAGTGAAGAAAATAGAAGGGCAAATACAGAATTAAAACACATAAAATGAGGAGATGTGTACAGCTAGCTTATTTTGAAGACAGGTAAGGCAGAGGAGAGTGAAAGTTGGGTTAAAGTTCTCAACATTCAGATAACTAAGATCATGGCATCTGGTCCCATCAATTCATGGGAAATAGATGGGGAAACAGTGTCAGACTTTTATTTTGGGGGCTCCAAAATCACTGCAGATGGTGATTGTAGCCATGGAATTAAAGGACGCTTACTCCTTGGAAGGAAAGTTATGACCAACCTAGACAGCATATTCAACAGCAGAGACATTACTTTGCCGACTAAGGTCCGTCTAGTCAAGGGTATGGTTTTTCCAGTAGTCCTGTATGGATGTGAGAGTTGGACTGTGAAGAAGGCTGAGCGCCAAAGAATTGATGCTTTTCAACTGTGGTGTTGGAGAAGACTCCTGAGAGTCCCTTGGACTGCAAGGAGATCCAACCAGTCCATTCTGAAGCTGATCAGCCCTGGGTGTTCTTTGGAAAGAATGATGCTAAAGCTGAAACTCCAGTACTTTGGCCATCTCATGCGGAGAGCTAACTCATTGGAAAAGATTCTGATGCTGGGAGGGACTGGGGGCAGGATGAGAAGGGGACGACGAGGATGAGATGGCTGGATGGCATCACGGACTCGATGGACCTGAGTCTGAGTGAACTCCGGGAGTTGGTGATGGACAGGGAGGCCTGGCGTGCTGCGATTCATGGGGTCGCAAAGAGTTGGACACGACTGAGCGACTGAACTGAACTGAACTGAAGGCAGAGGGAAACCGGAAGAGCCAAATTGAGAGTGCTGTACTGGGTTGATCACAGTCCCTAGCAAGTAGCAGCCTCAGGAACACGTCTTCCGAGGAGCATTTAGAAGAGATCAGAGAATCTTCCACACTAAAACAGAAAGGGAAACGCATTCTGCGAGCAGTTCCTATCCGGTGTCGATTGGCGCCTTCACGTTACCGCGCGACTGCACATGTGCAGTATGTGCACGCACACGCAAGCACACACCCACACAGCACGCAGGCGTCCTTAAAGGTGCCTACACGTGTGGCAAAAGGGCGCGCCCAGTTTTGCAGGCCACAACCTGAGAGGCGCCGTGGGACAGAAAGTGAAGGATTTAAAGAACAGAGCGTGAGGGTTTCACTGGTGGCTCAGTGGTAAAGAATTTGCCTAACAACATAGGAAACCTTGATTCAGTCCCTGGGTCAGAAAGCTTCTCTGAAGAAGGAAAAACTGGCTCCAGTATTTTTGTCTGGGAAATCCCATGGAAAGAGGAGTTTGCCGGGCAAGAGTGAATGGAGTCACAGAAGAGTCAGACACAACTTAGCTGAAAAAAAAACAACAACTGCAGAATGAACTGTGGAATCCTGCAAGGGGCTAACTGTCCAAGCTGAGGCTAAAATCAGATCGGAGGCTGGAAGGGACACAGGAAGACCTAGGAATTCCTGAGGTACTCTTTTATTTAACAATCATGTATTTGAAATGCTCCCCAATGCTTGTGCTACTGGTTTAACTGACCCTCTCACTGACCTCTCACCCTAACAATTATTATCTTTCTTAAGGTCAACTTGTTTCAATTGATATATTAGAAACATCTATTCAGTAACAGTTTTCAGCATGGAAAAGTTTGATGGCAAGGAAATTGAAGAGATTAGGGTTTATGCTAAAGTAGTGGAAGAAAAGAGTACAGATCAGAAAGCTTCTTTAGGATAAGATTGATAAACTGGAGAACATAAGAAAGAAACAGCATATCCATGGACAGTGTTTCTTAAATACTTTTTACTATAACTCACATGAGGAAATAGATTTCATGCCAGGAAGACCCTTCCTCCCTTCCTCCTGCCTTCCCATACGCAAACATATATTTTAATGATGCAAAATTTTACAAGATAATAGATATCTTGACTATGTGCAATGCTAATATTTTTTTCTATTTTATTGTTTCTATTTTTAAATACTGGCAGCAGAATTTAATATTATCACAGTTAAAAAATAACTGATTTAAGGTTACTCCCAGCTTTCTAGCTTGGCAAAAGAGAAAAATTGATGGATAGATCATCAAGATAAGGAATATAGGAAAAGGAAAGAGGAGAAAGTTGTGAAAAGTTCAGCTTATATTTAGGATATGTTAAGGGTTTTCACACATAATGCTTTGTTTAATCTCTATAACCACCTTTACAAATAGGAAGTAATTGTTTCAACTTTAAAGATGAAGATATTAAGGCTCAAAAATATGGTACTTTTCAAAATTGTACAGGCAGATAATATAGAAAGATTTTGAAACTTTAAAATTACATATTTTACATTAATTAATATGAACCTTGCTTTACATGGACTTCCCTAGTGGCTCAGACGATAAAGAATCTGCCTGCAATACAGGAGACCCAGGTTCTATCCCTGGATGGGGAAGATCCCCTGGAGAAAGGAATGTCTACCCACTCCAGTATTCTTGGCTGGAGAATTCCATGGACAGAGGAGCCTGGCAGGCTACATTCCATGGGGTCACCAAGAGTCTGACATGAATAAAGTCACACTTTGACTTTAACTTTGTTTTACATATGAAAAGCTAAAAGTACAGATAAACAGTGCTATTAAATTTCTGGCTGACCCTGTATTCTACTGGGAATTCCATTTTGTTAATTTATTTTTATGAAATAGATTATTTTCTATTCTTTATTCATGTAACAATCACTCTTCATAAGGGGAAAAAACAAGCCAAATTATAATTCTGTTTGTTCGGTGGATGAGGGGGGAATAAGAGATCTGAATTTTTTTTTCCTCTGCATTATTCATTTTCATAGAATTTTTAAACTGAAAGGAACTATAGAAATCATCTACTGGAGACATCCAATTCCTTTCCTTAAGACGTGAAAAAACTGATCTCATCTACTTATTGGCAGAACTGGGTGTGTAGGAAACCCTTGTAAATCATGTGTTCTGCTTTGTAAAATTTGTAAGTATTATTCAACTTCCCTCTCTGCTCCCCTCTGCAAACATTCTGATTGTTCTTTCCACAAAATTCATTTCCCAAGTGTTCAGATAACAAAATAGAACACAAAGAAAGATTCAGGCACAAGGAGGAGGAAAGGGTGGAGTTGTTAACATCCTCCTTCTTTCTCTAGTAGGTTAAAAGCAGACTAAACATGTGTAGAAGCCACATTATTTTATCCTCAGGTCCTACAGAAATTTAAAAATATATATATTTCTGTCTTTTCACATTGGTGGTTGACACCTGACCTCAAAGATTCATTTTTCCCTTCACTTTTCTGTATTCCTTTTTCCTTCCTAACCTATTAAATAGCCTTACACATACCACTACATCGTCATACTTTGCCTCCACTGGGATGGCCCTTATGGACAGAGGACCTACCCTTTCTTTCCATATGTCCTAAAAGGATGAAAAGCACCAGGGAGAGAGTCACATAGAGGGATTCAGCATAGGCCCTACAGAATTGTGTGTGCTTTAAATCCCAAAGATGAGCAACTCTTTTTCAGTTTGTGCTGTAAGTAAAGCTAAATTATTTGGGGCATAAAAATTGTCCTAATAGGCCAATATGTCCTAAGCATTTAGTAAAAGTTTGTATATGTAAGATGTGTTAAAAGCAATTGGAGAATTCTGATATTGGTGCTCACCTAATTCAACTGGTTGATAGCGATTAATCATGGTTCTCTAGAGAAATAGCAAGAAAGAGGAAGTGATTGAACAAGAGAGAGGCTGATTGATTTTAAGGAACTGGCTCACATAATTATCAATTGTGAAATCTGTCAAGTCCTAAATCTATAAGGCAGGCCAGCAGACTGGAAACTTGGGTAAGGGTTGATGTTGTAATCTTGAATCTGAATTTCACAGTTCAGCAGCCTGGAAACTTAAGTAGGGTTTCTATGTCGGTGTCTGGAGAAGAATTCCTTCTTCTTCAAAAAACTTCAGTCTTTGCTCTTAAGATATCAACTAATTGAAAGAGGCCCAACCCACATCTGCTTAACTCAAAGCCTATTGATTTAAATGTTAACCACATCTGAAAAATACCTTCATAGCAACATCTAGACTGCTGTTTGACCAAGAAACTAAGTACCATAACTTAGCTAGGTTAACACATAAGATTATTCATCATACTAGCTAACCATAACTTTGCTTTTCACAGGAAAATTAATTATTTAAAATTGTAATATAATGGAATTACATAAGTTTTAAAAAAATATCAAACACAGAGTAACAGACACAACCATGTTAACTGTTTTAATTGATCTGAGTGGCTAATTTTGGCAATATGTACCTAATTTTTAACAATAATCACTTAATTTTATTTAAAACAAAAGAATGATCTGTAGAAGTTTTTGGTTTGGAATTTGGTGTGTGTGGGTGCGTGTGTGAAAGAGAGAGAGAGAATACTATTACCTGACAAAAACTAAAATTTTGTCTGACAAGAGCTAAAAATTATTCTGCACTAGCAGTCAATTCAATATATCATTTATATATCTTGAAACTCTCTAAGTCAAATGTATATAGAGAAGCCAAAAAATTTAAAGATTTAAACCCAATAAAACCAATACAGTATTATAAAATAAAGTAAAAATAAAAATTAAAAAAAAAGATATCACAACACAAATGAAAATTTAAAAACAAATAAAATAAAATAAACCCAATATCTATATATTCCCTTTGTCATATACTTTAAGTTACACTAAATAAACTAATTCTGGAAGAGAAAATAAAACTATTCAATAAGACTATATATTAGCATTTGGTTGTCTAGGAAATAAGCAACAGCATTTTTCACCTAAATATATTTTGAAAATCCTTTTCCCCTTTCCCAGAGGAGAGAAGTAGGTTTTTAAAAAAATAGCATTTTGTGACTAATTCCCATGACATTTTCATAGTTACACTAGTTTGTGTAAGGAATCCTGTGACTCGTTTCTTTTTAATATTTAACAATAGCAGTGGTCTCCCTCCCTCTCAACTTTGACCTCTCTAATTTGTACATTCCCTCTGTGAGTCTCAGCCCAGGTTCACATGTAGAGTCAGAAGAAATCTGAGACTTTTTGCAGGTCAGCACTCTAACTAATAGAGCTGTTCATCATTCAGCACAGAATATATAGAAAGTGGCTATACTTCTTTTTGCTCATCAACTTTTACTTTTTCCCCCTTTTATATGAAACGTTTCAAACATTTAGAAATAGTTTGTACCCAACACCTAGATTTTACAAATGTTAATTTTTTAACAGTTTCAGAAACTTTTGCAAAGAAATGAAAACTGGCAACTACAGAGAAAGCTTCTTTCACCCCTTGCTGAGTTTTTTAACCTGAAGTATTCACCTTATACTTGCTTTCCTCCCTTTCCAGAGATAATCAACATATGAATAGATTGGGCAGCCTTCCTATCATGGATTTTTTTACTTTTCCCACATATGAATAGAGCCGTTAAAATGATAGGTATTATTTTACACTATTATTTTACTGTATTTGCAATTTTGCATAATGTATATTTGCAGCTAGGTTTGTAATTTAACCGTATGCTTCCAAAATGTATCCAAATTGAGCCATATTTTAACTGCTAGGATACTATTCTATTAAAAGATAGCACTCTTGAGGTCTTTTATATGAATAGGGCTTCCCTGGTGGCTCAGTTGATAAAGAGTCTACCTGCTATGTGAGAAACCTAGGTTTGATCCCTGGGTTCGGAAGATCTGCTGGAGAAGGGTAATGACTACCCACTTCAATATTCCTGCCTGGAGAGTTCCATGGACAGAGCACACTGGCGAGCTCCAGTCCATGGGGTCACAAAGAGTCGCTGATTCCTCCTTGAAGGAAATATGTGACAAACCTAGACAGCATATTAAAGAGCAGAGACATTTCTTTGCCAACAAAAGTTCATCTTGTCAAAGCTATGATTTTTCCAGTAGTCATGTATGGATGTGAGAGTTTGACCATAAAGAAGGCTGAGGGTCGAAGAATTGATGCTTTTGAACTGTGGTGTTGGAGAAGATTCTTGAGAGTCCCTTGGCCTGTAAGGAGATCAAACCAGTCAATCCTAAAGGAAATCAGTCCTGAATATTCATTGGAAGGACTAATGCTGAAGCTCCAATACTTTGGCCACCTGATGCAAAGAGCTGACTCATTAGAAAAGACCCTGATGCTGGGAAAGATAGAAGGCAGGAGGAGAAGGAAGTGACAGAGAACAAGATGGTTGCATGGCATCATTTACTTAATGGACATGAATTTGAGCAAACTCCAGGAGATGGTGAAGGGCAGGGAAACCTGACGTGTTGCACCCCATGGGGTCACAAGGAGTCAGACGCAGCTGAGCAACTGAACAGCAACAATATGCATAAGCCTTTTTCAGGGATCTTTATTCCTTTCCATTGATTGTTTTGTCTAGCCCCATGAATAGTGAAATAAAACCAACACAACATTGTAAAGCAATTATCCTCCAATTAAAAATTGTCCTCCAATTAAAAATACTCTGCCATCTTGTCCTGATCACAATTAAAAATTAAAAAGCATTTAATAGTAAAATAGAGTAATACTTATAATTTTATGATTAGTCTTCATATCTGCAAAGAACTTCCCCTTGTTTCCTTTTCTTTTTTTTTTTTTTAATTTTTGCATCCTGTTCGTCTGTGTTCCCTATCCTGCTTTTTAAAATGCATAGTTTGATGTTTCCTTTAGTGGTTCTGAGTAAGAATCTTCTTAGTCCTGATTTTTCTGAGTGATTTTATTTTGTTCCTACTCTTCAACATGTTTTTTGGTCCTGAGTACTAGAAATTGATTCTAAGCCTCAGAGTTAAGGAAAAAACACTTATGCAGCTCGAATCTAAGTGCACAAATTTTCTAGCTATTTATACCCACCCATGAAAGATTGCCAAAAGTCAATTTTCCTGCAAAACCAATACTACCACACCCACTCCTCACTCACTATTAAAGGAAATCTAGGAAAATGGAAGGTGAATTTTTCTGGGATGCCCAATTCATGAAGAATGTTTTTATTTCTCCTTATATGGAAGAAATGTCATGTTCTCTCTTTCTGAAACCAAGAATGGGAGAAACAAAGAAAATTACTAAGACAATCTGAGGTCATTCAAACCACTAATTTTCCTCTGTCAGGTAATCATAAGTATCTCTATATAATTTTATCCAAATCATTCATTTGGCAATAGAGCCTGGATTTGCTTATATATGGAAACAGGGACAGGAAAAATACTAAGAGATGTCAACCAAGCAGATAACACTTCTACTATTTGGCTTCATAAGGAGTGAGTGAGATTCTCAGAATTTTCTTAAGCCCTTAGCTGCCTTATCAGTATATATGAACTATATATGAACCTTATGAACTATAAGCAAGTGCTAAAGAGTGGGATAAAAGAGAACCAAAGCCAGATTCTCACATCATAGATAACAAAAGGGAAAGACACTCACAGGACTCTTGGGAGAGTCAATTAATGTTTCATTTATATGGTTGCAACTACAGAAACTAGAAGGTCATCAGTCTCAGCCAAGATGTACAAATGAGGATCTTCAGAATCCAATGAGGGCAATTATTAAAAATTAAATTATAATATACCAATGAGCTGTTGCTTCTCTATAAACCAATAAACCTAAATCATATTTTGGGTAGGTATAGAATTATAAATTCTATTTTTGTTTCTACTAGAGTTCCAGTAGAAATATATGTCTCATATAAGAAGTCAATGTCAAAGTCTGGCTTTGGGTTGAGTTTTTAGTTTCTCTAGGGTAACTTGGTTTTTCTTCTTAACCATAATTCAAATTTTTTTAAAAAGTGGTATTCCTTATTATTTCCTTAGACTGGTAACAAAGCTTAGAGAGACCCTTTTCACATAAAGTGCACCTTAACAGATTCTGTCTTTGTTGAAGCTCTATTCCCACATTCCCGCTTAGACACTAAAATTCCAGTCTTCAGTCTTTTAGGCCCACATACCATTTCAAACTTACTACCATATATATTCCCATGACTTCACCTCCTTTGTATGGCACAGATTTAAATTTTCCCCTCATTTCTACAATTTGAGTAATCTCTTTCTATGAATTAGTTATACATTGATAAAAGTTTGTTTTTTTAGCAGTGTCAGATCAAAATGCTAAATATCCCAGTATGACTTTAATCAGTTAATTCCCTGTATTCTCCGTATATAGTGTAAAACCAATATACTTAAATTACTTAATAACTTTTTATTGATGATCTGAAATGACATTTTAAACATGTTTTCAAATGTCAGGTTCTGCTATGATCTGAATATTTGTGTCCCTCCAGAATTCATATGCTAAAATTCTGATACCCAATGTGATGATAGTAAGAGGTGGGTTTAGGGGAGATACTTAGGTGCTGAGGATAGAGCCCTCGTTAATGGAATTAGTGCTTTTATTAAAGAAACCTCATCTCTTGTTAAAGAGCTCTCTTGCCACTTTCCACCATGGGGGACACAATGAGAAGTCTGTGACCCTGAAGAGGACCTCACCTGACCATGCTGGTACCCTGATCTTGGATTTCAGCCTCCAGTAAGATATAAATTTTTATTGTTTATAAGCCTCCAGTCTATGGCATTTTGTTATAACTGCCCAAACTAACCAAGACAGCCTCTGTAGCCAATCTTATTGTCTACGATGCAAAATCCCATTTTGGTGTTAAATGAATTTGTTAAAAAAAATTTTAAATATCACTTGTAATCTTGTAAACACACACATGCATGCACACACATGCACACACACACAAACACATGCTAAATTATAATTGCAGGTACACCTTGGTTTTCTCCATGATTGGATTCCTGTTCTCTTGCTTTGACTGACTTTCTGAAAATATCAATAGTAGCTAAAGCCATGATCTGAATAAACAGGTTTCAACTCCTGTTATTTCATCTTTGGACTCGTCCCAAACTGAGTTTGGCAAAGGTCATTCTGAAATCAACACAGAAAGTCACAAAAGAACAAATTGAGGTCATCTGACTCATTCCACTTGTGACTTTAAGTGCATTTGAAACTACATCTCCAGAGGGGAAATTTAGTTATAAAGTACTGCAAATCAACTAATGTCACTTGCTTCAGTTTCTTTTAAGATTTGAATCAGAAGGGAGACAAAGTCGAGAAAGAAGAGAAATAAATGAGTATTTTAAAACAGAACATTTCCAAATTGCTGAAAATAATTGTTTTATATCATAAGTTTGGAAATAATTTCATGTGCTATACAGTAGGTCCTTGTTGGTGATCCATTTTAAATATAGCAGAGTGTACATGTCCATCTCAAACTCTCTACCATGGAACTTTACTCACTGCTATGTGGCGGCCTGCATGGCAGGAGAATTTAGGAGAGAATGGATAGATGTATATGTATGGCAGAGTGCCTTTACTGTTTACCTGAAACTGTCACATTTTTAATCAGCTATACTCCATACAAAATAATTTTTTTTTAAAATAAATAATTTCAAAGGAGAGGATCATATGATCCATCAGTCTTACTCAGTCATCTTTAAAAAAATTTTAAATTATACTTCTAAAATAAAAAGCAATATTTTATTTATTAAAACTCTTTTTTGATATTCCATTTCTGACTTCAAAATGCTTCATGACTCCAGAAGTCTAAAACTAAAGTATTAAAGACTCATATCTATCTATCCTTCCTTCTCTAGATAAAGCCTTATGTTCTTAAGTTTTAGACAATTGTGTTATTGGAAAACAGGTTTTAGATATATTATCAAAAATATTACTGTAAAAAGTAAAATATTTAATTAATCTCTGATATAACTTGTCTGTTAACATCATATATTTCAAAAAATATGGTTAACAGGTACTATCAAATATTTCTACTTCAGATTCAGGAGACTGTTGATAACAGTTCTTTGCTTCATATGAGTTACTTGGGAGCATAGGAGACAACCCAGGGAGGAACAAAGAATGTTCTCTATGTTTGCTGCACACAAAACCACTAGTGTTAAGGAGGAGAGATAAGCTTTAGTTATTGAATTTGCTGCCACTAAAAACATTAGTAGGACAATCGATTCTATTTGTCCATTCTAGTCTTTACTTAAGCTCTTTTCCTCATGTTTCCTTTTCTCATCTTTAACCCTGTTGTCTCTTTATATCAGTTCAGTTCAGTTCAGTCGCTCAGTCATGTCCAACTCTTTGCGACCCCATGAATCGCAGCACGCCAGGCCTCCCTGTCCATCACCAACTCCCGGAGTTCACTCAGACTCATGTCCATCAAGTCCGTGATGCCATCCAGCCATCTCATCCTCTGTTGTCCCTTTGTCCTCCTGCCCCCAATCCCTCCCAGCATCAGAGTCTTTTCCAGTGAGTCAACTCTTCACATGAGGTGGCCAGAGTACTGGAGTTTCAGCCCCAGCATCATTCCTTCCAAAGAAACCCCAGGGCTGATCTCCTTCAGAATGGACTGGTTGGGTCTTCTTGCAGTCCAAGGGACTCTCAAGAGTCTTCTCCAACACCACAGTTCAAAAGCATCGATTCTTCGGCGCTCAGCTTTCCTCATAGTCCAATTCTCACATCCATACATGACCACTGGAAAAACCATAGCCTTGACTAGACAGACCTTTGTTGGCAAAGTGATGTCTCTGCTTTTTAATATGCTATCTAGGTTGGTCATAACTTTCCTTCCAAGAAGTAGGCGTCTTTTAATTTCATGGCTGAAATCACCATCTGCAGTGATTTTGGAGCCCAAAAAAATAAAGTCTGACACTGTTTCCACTGTTTCCCCATCTATTTGCCATGAAGTGATGGTACCAGATGCCGTGATCTTAGTTTTCTGAATGTTGAGCTTTAAGCCAACTTTTTCACTCTCCTCTTTCACTTTCATCAAGAGGCTTTTTAGTTCCTCTTCACTTTCTGCCATAAGGGTGGTGTCATCTGCATATCTGAGGTTATTGATATTTCTCCCGGCAATCTTGATTCCAGCTTGTGCTTCTTCCAGCCCAGCATTTCTCATGATGTCCTCTGCATATAAGTTAAATAAGCAGGGTGACAATATACAGCCTTGACGTACTCCTTCTCCTATTTGGAACCAGTCTGTTGTTCCATGTCCAGTTCTAACTGTTGCTTCCTGACCTGCATATAAGTTTCTCAAGAGGCAGCTCAGGTGGTCTGGTATTCCCATCTCTTTCAGAATTTTCCACAGTTTATTGTGATCCACACACTCAAAGGCTTTGGCATATATGATGAGTATTTCATTTCCTTCCTTTTTATCCTCTATATCTCTTCCTATTCAAGCAAGTATTTTGAAGGCTAAAGACCAATGCATCATGGTGTTGCACAACAATCTCTTTCCAACAGACTCCTCTTCTTTTAAAGAAAAGCACTTCTATTGAATGACTGATAGAGGATATGCAAATGCCACTCCAGCTATGATTGGGGTGAAACTGAATAAATTATTGCTCACTTACAATGTTATGTGCATTACTTTTTAATGAAACTAAATTTTATAGATTCCTAAAAATAAGGTCTTTCGAGAGTGATCAAACTATTTAACAATTTTGTAATATATTACCCTGAGAAGATCATAGGTGTGTATTAATAACACATTCATCTTAGCTTCACTATGATATTCTCTGAAAAGACATTTAAAAAAATTTTTTTAATTGATGGACTAATAAGTAACAATATGTAATGTTGAGAGAAGAGATCAACCAGGTATGGGAATTGACATGCTTTTCTAGAGAAGTGCCACCAATGACAATTAGGCCATTTATTAAATACTCACCATATTTGATGCTCTCAACTAAACACATCACACACATTACTGCACTTCATCATTCCAACCAGTCTTATAATTCTGAGTGTTTTTAATAAAATTTAGTAGATGAAGAAACAGAGCCATAGATCAGTTAGGTAATTTTTCCCTGATCATATTAGCAATAAATGAGGATTCAAACACAGGTATGTCTGTCTCCAAATACCAGTCATTGTCTTGACTACCAGGCAAACTGCTTATCAAATTTGAGGACCTAAATCCATTATATAAAAGGAGAAGGAAAAAAAAGATATAGGAATCTACATCATGGAATACTTGAAAAATAAGTCCAAAGTCCCAAGAATGCTGTAAAAATAATACCATTAAATTTTTGGCCAATGGCTAAAATAATTTGTACATAAAAGTAAAACATGAATAAAAATTAGAATTGTTCATGGAAATGTACAGCTTTTATTTATGTTTTCAGGACAAAAAAAATGATCATATTTCTCCTTTTCTAACTCAAAAGCAACATTTACTCTCAAAGAAGAAAATTTGGAAGATTTACTGAGTGTTCAGGACTTTAAACTCTTGTAAGTAACAGGCTCCTGTTCATTCCTTGCACAAGAATTTAAAATTAATTAAGATTTTATATGTAACTGTTATATCTTTAATTGTAAAGTACATAAAACTGCTGATCAAAGGTTACAGTTAATTTTATATCACTCTATATTTTAATGTTCTTTTTAAGAAACGTAATAAAGCAAAAACTTTACTGAAACATAGTTGCAAAATGGGTGGGTGTTACTAACATATCTAAAGAGAACTGATTTATTATCATGTAAAATACACAAACTAGTGAGGAGGAACATTTCCTATATATATTTATTTAACCAGAACCTAACGGAGTTCTTATTTGTGTTTTATTGAGATCGAAAGCATCCAGGGAACCTCAGAGTAACAATAGAAAGAATGGGACTCTTCCTTTAAAGATAATTTTCTCCCACCAGGAAATTAAATGTTTCTCCTGGCAGCAAGTAAAGTACACAGAGGAATGTAGCCTCACACGTATACCTCTTCAAAGTGAATCAGAAACCAGGGTTACCCAAGGTTCAGACTAAAGCGGGGGGTGCATTTTTACCCCTAGATATTATTTGAGCATTTAAGCCAATTTAGAAGTATTAAGCGAGAACATTTGTTCTTCTAGTAGGGTTTTATGAAAGAATTAAATGCAATACACTGTAACACCCTCATATGACTAAAGGAAAGGAAAGAACTAGCATCTGCCTTGAAAGATGATCCGGGTTATATTTTGGATATTCGAAACTATGGTTATATGGAGGGATATATTTGACCCACAGTCCATCAAAATATATATAATAAAGAATCATCTAAAAGTGCTCATCTAGGCAAACACAGTTTTATACAGAGGAAGGATCAATACATTTAGAATCAGAATCAGTGAGTGAGTATAGGGTCAGTCCACCAGCGCTTCCCTGCTGGCTTAGATGTCTGGTAAAGAACCTGCCTGCAATGCAGGAGACCCAGGTTCGATCCCTAGGTTGGAAAGATCCCCTAGAGAAGGAAATGGCTATCCGCTCCAGTATTCTTGCCTGAAGAATTCCATGGACAAAGGAGCCCACTCTAGAGTCTATGTGGTCACAAAGAGTCAGACAAAACGGAGCGACTAACACACACATGGGGTCAGTCAGTGGTTGCTATGACAACTTATAAATGTTCTGTAACATTTATGGTCCTGTTTCTTTAGTTGTGAAAGTTTATATAAGCAGAATATCTAGCTTTCAAGATTACTGTGAGAACAGAATGAAATTAAATAATACTTGTGAGAGGCTTCCATGTATTTTCTACCTCAATGCAAATGTAAAATAGCATTATCAGTCATATCTGTAAGTCAGAAAGGGCCATAGCTAAAATTTAGCCACAAGGACACATGGAATCTAAGAAGATACACATTACAGGACACGAGTGCCCCTGACTTCTCATAATCAATGTCTCCTTGCTCTGAAATCCTGCGTAAGTAACTCTAGGCTAAGCTAGCCCCTGTGGGTAGCAATATGAGACTGGCACAAGAGAGACATCTAGTGTTTGAATTAACAGAAGAGTAGATTTGAAGGTGGAAATAATTTTGTTAAAGAAAAAGATACACTGTGTCCGAATAAAACCATACAAAAATTAAATCAACATTTTAACAATGTTTCTATATCATTTCAAATCCTCCAGAAGTGTAAAAAATTTATTTGAATTTTCAGTTCATACACAAACATTTTTAAGGAAAATTGAGAATCAGGGAATGTAACTAGGAATTCCCTTTTTAAGACAGTTACCATCTCACAGAGTAGACTTTGGTGCAAAAAGAGGAGCATATAGGTCTTTAAGAAAGGATAAATGAAAAGCAGAGGGAAATTTGTTACACAGAAATCAGTGAAGGAAAAACAGTTATGTGCTACTTCTATGGAGAAGGTGGAAAGAGGCTGTGGCAGAACACCAGAAAAGAAGATTCTGTATTATTAATAGAAATGTTGCTGGTGGTGCTCAGCCTCTCAGTCGTGTCAGACTCTTTGCGATCCCATGGACTGTAGTCTATCAGGCTCCTCTGTCCCTGGAATTCTCCAGGCCAGAACACTGGAGTGGGTAGCCATTCCCTTCTCCAAGGGATCTTCCCAACCTGGGGAGTGAGCCTGGGTCTCCTGCATTGCAGGCAGATTCTTAACTGCTGAGCCACTTGAGAAGCCCTTATTAGTAGTAACGCACCCTGTTGAAAATGCAATTTGTTCATTAGTATTTGATTACTCTCACATGTATTGTAATGCATCAAGAGTAATTCAGCTTACAGATTTTAATAACTTGACATTAACAAAAGCATTGTTGCACTTCAAATAGTTAATAGATATTTATTAAATGATTATGATGAGACAGAAATCATCTAGATATTTGGAATGCATCAATTAACAAAACAGATAAAGATCTTTGGACCTGGAGTTTACATTCTAGATAAGAAAGATAGTAATAAACAGAATAAATAAGCCAAATATATGGAATATTAAAAGGAATTCAAAAAATAATATAAAAATATGAGGGGGAAGAACTAGAAGACATAGGGTGTGTATGTGTGACAAAAGAGAAAATGAATGCAATTTTTGCTAAAATAACAATATAACTATTCTCTCCCACCACAAAGTGAAAAAATGAGGAGAAGGACATGGCAACCCACTCCAATACTCTTGCCTGGAGAATCCCATGGACGAAGGGTCCTGGTAGGCTACAGTCCATGGGATTGTGAAGAGTCAGACACGACTGAGCAACTTCTCTTTCACTTTTCAGTTTTATGCATTGGAGAAGGAAATAGCAATCCACTCCAGTATTCTTGCCTGGAGAATCCCAGGGACAGCGGAGCCTGGTGGGCTGCCGTCTATGGGGTCGCCCAGAGTCAGACATGACTGAAGCGACTTAGCATCAGCAGCAGCAACCTGGGCCATCTTTAAGGCAAATGTTCATTCTTTCTCCTCTTGCTGAAAATAAAATTTGTCAGTCACAGTTCCATGTTAACTAACTCAAATTGTTGTTTAGAATAAGTTAAGAAGTCAAAACAATCACATTTATGTTTAATTTCTTATAATCTTCCATATCTTAAATGTCTCATGTAACATTCTTCTAACATTCCTCTAATTGCTGTTTCAATTTATATATTTATCAATGTTCCCTGCCAATTCCATAAATGATTTTAGATGATTATAATAACAAAATGCAAAACTTCTTTCTTTTATTTACATATTTAGAATCTATAGATATATATTCCTAAATATATGAATAAAATATAACATTAATTAGCTTTTTCTCCCTTAAATCCTGAGAATCACTAAACTCTAGTAATGTCAGGCAGAAATAGTCTCCAACATTGAGGATAATTTTTTAAGGAAATGCATTGGTAAAAATGGAAAGCAGATCAGTTTTGGTGTTTAGAAACATTAATTGAAAACACATCATCCTTCTTTTCATTATTTTTATTGAGATATGTGAAAGTGTTAGTTATTCAGTGATGTCCAGCTCTTTGCGACTCCATGGACTGTAGCCCTTCCAAACTCCTCTGTCCATGGAATTCTCCAGGCAAGAATACTGGAGTGGGTAGCCATTCCCTTCTCCAGGGTATCTCCCCAACACAGGGATCAAACCCGGGTCTCCTGCATGGCAGACATATTTTTTTACCATCTGAGTCTCCAAGGAGACCCAGGTGTATATTGAGGTATCAGTTCACTTCAGTCGCTCAGTTGTGTCCAACTCTGTGACCCCATGGACCATAGCAAGCCAGGCTTCCCTGTCCATCACCAACTCCCAGAACCTACTCAAACTCTGTCCATTGAGTCAGTGATGCCATCCAACCATCTCATCCTCTGTTGTCCCTTCCTCCTCCCACCTTCAATCTTTCCCAGCATCAGGGTCTTTTCAAATGAGTCAGTTCTTCTCATCAGGTGACCAAAGTGTTGGAGTTTCAGCTTCAGCATCAGTCCTTCCAATGAATATTCAAGATTGATTTCCTTTAGGATGCACTGGTTGGATCTCTTTGCAGTCCAAGGGACTCTCAAGAGTCTTCTCCAACACCACAGTTCAAAAGCATCAATTCTTCGGCGCTCAGCTTTCTTTATAGTCCAACTCTCATATCCATACACGACTACTGGAAAAAACATAGCTTTGACTAGACGGACCTTTGTTGGCAACTAATGTCTCTGCTTTTTAGTATCCTGTCTAGGTTGGTCATAGCTATAAGCGCCTTTTAATTTCATGGTTGTAGTCACCATCTGCAGTGATTTTGGAGCCCAAAAGAATAAAGTCTCTCAGTGTTGCCGTTGTTTCCCCATCTATTTGCAAGAAGTGATGGGACCATGATCTTGGTTTTCTGAATGTTGAATTTTAAGCCAACTTTTTCCCTCTCCTCTTTCAGTTTCATCAATATGCTCTTTAGTTCTTCTTCACTTTCTGCTATAAGGGTGGTGTCATCTGCCTGTCTGAGGTTATTGACATTTCTCCCTGCAATCTTGATTCCAGCTTATCCTTCATCCAGCCTGGTATTTCGCATGATGTTCTAGTATATAAATTAAATAAGCAGGGTGACAATATACAGCCTTGATGTACTCCTTTCCCAATTTGGAACCAATCTGTTGTTCCATGTCCAGTTCTAACTGTTGCTCTTGACCTGCATACAGATTTATCAGGAGGCATGTCAGGTGGTCTGGTATGTCCATCTCTTTGGTAATTTTCCACAGTTTGTTGTGATCCACACGGTCAAAGGCTTTCGGATAGTCAATAAAACAGAAGGTGTAGTTGATGTAAAATACATGTTTCAAGTGTAAAACACAGTGATTCACGCTTTTAAGGTTATGTTCCATTTATAGTTATTTTAAAATATGGGGTATTTGCCCTGGGTTGTGTACTACGTCCCTATAGCTTATTTATTTCATACACAGTCATTTATACCTCTTAACCACTACCCCTATTCTGCCCATTCCACCCTCTCCTCACCCCATTGGTATCCCCTGGTTTGTTCTCTAGATCTGTGAGTCTGCTTCTTTTTTGTTATATTTACTAAATTGTTTTATTTTTTGGATTCCACATAAAAGTGCTATCATACAATATTTATCTTTCTCTGCCTGGCACTTCACTTGTCTTAAGACCCTCCAAGTCTGTCCATGTTGTTGCAAATTCCATTCTTTTTTATGGCTATTATTCCATTGTGTGTGTGTGTGTGTGTGTGTGTGTGTGCTCACATGTGTGTGTATATTGTATATATACAACATATATATATTTACATTCATCTTATAATGGACACATAAAAGTATGCTTCCATACTTTGGCAATTGTAAATAATGCTGCTGTGAGCATTGAGGTGCACCATTCTTTTCAAATTAGTGTTTTTGGAAAATATGTTACTGATATTAGCATCCAACTACTGAATGGATGAGATGATAGCTTTAAGGAACATAAATACATCATTATTATACATATAAAAACAGACGAATACTTTTTAGGATTTTTATGCTGGAGATTTCTCTCTCTGAAATTTTTCTCAATAGTGACATAATCTCTCTTTTTTGTTTACTTTGTTCCTATTATTAAGGAGATTTTCCTTTTTCTTGTTGATATTTATCCTACATCATCTTTTTGTAAATGTATATATTACTCTTTAATAGCTCTCTTAACTCTAAAAACCTAGCAACACATCTAACTATGTTTTCCTATGTAATTTGATGTTTTTTTTTTTTAATTTTGCACTAAACTTGTACTATCACAATTCTATAGTAATTTCCAGGTTTAAATTCCAACAGTTAAATTTTCTATACCAAAAATTTTTTATGACTAAAGTCTGTCCAAAATGTTATTGTTTTCTTTGATTATGATAAAACTTACCAGTATAACTCTAGCAGACATTAGAGTTTTCTTCTCAAGATATCTGTATGCATATTCTTTATGTAACCCCCCAAAAAACTTTGATATGCACAGAAATTCATATAGCAACATATTCTTATTTTCTATTATTGCTGAAGTCATATTTCTTGATTCAAAAATCTTTGCATACAAAGCAATCTATTGCTTGCTTTCCTCTGGTTTCTTATCATATAATGATTATATTTAAGATCCAAAATCACAGTGAGAAGTACCTAACTGTGTGATGAGAGAATCAACTCCTTGCTTATTTTTCATTTTGTCATTAGTGTCATTATTATCAAATATTTCAAAATATCTTCAATCACCAGAGAAACTTTCTCATAATTTCAAATTCTCTAGCAAATATATCACATACACAGAACAGAAATTGTTGGAACAGAAAGATTATACGAAAGTCTTTTTTTTCAGATTATTTATTTTCACTACTTATTCTAAAAGATGAGGTTGATCTCAAATGTCACTTTATCTTAATTCTTATTGAGTTGGAATGTCACTATAGAAATTCATATCCTGTTTAAAATGTGAGTATCACTGAAATACTGATCTTTCTAAGATATTATTATTATGAGACACTTTGTTATGATTTTACTCAGTTGGCTCTGTAAGACTCCAAGATGTTATAGAAAATGATTCAGTTCTTATGTGTCATCCACATAATATCCAACTATAACATTGCAGTGTGGGATTTTATAAAGGTAATGGTCTTGAAATATAACATTGCAGAACTGAATCGAACAGGGTGTCAGATGCTTTAGAACCATCCCTGTCTTCAAAACAGAGTCTATCCAAATCCTTATATGAATTTTTCTCTGGCTTGTCCTATGTATTGGGAATCCCACAGAATGATATAGAAACTTTCTTAAGGCAAACTAAAGGACAGAAAGCATCTCCCCACAATCATGGAAGCTGGTAATAAAAACGTGGCCCTCCCGTTGCAGTATAATTCTACCTTACTCCAGTACTTTGGCCACCTCATGCGAAGAGATGACTCATTGGAAAAGACTCTGATGCTGGGAGGGATTAGGGGCAGGAGGAGAAGGGGACGACAGAGGATGAGATGGCTGGATGGCATCACTGACTCGATGGACGTGAGTCTGAGTGAACTCCGGGAGTTGGTGATGGACAGGGAGGCCTGGCGTGCTGCGATTCATGGGGTCGCAAAGAGTCAGACACTACTGAGCAGCTGTGTCCAACTCTTTGCGACCCTATGGGTTATTCAGTCCATGGAATTCTCCAAGCCAGAATACTGGAGTGGGTAATCTTTCCCTTCTCCAGGGGATCTTATTAATCCAGGGGTAGAACCCAGGTCTCCCACATTGCAGGCAAATTCTTTACCAGCTGAGCCACCAGGAAGCCCAAGAAAACTGGAGTAGGTAGCCTATCCCTTCTGCCACAGATCTTCCTGACCCAAGAATTGAACCAGGGTCTACTGCATTGCAGGCAGAGTCTTCTGAGCTACTAGGGAAGCCCTATGCAAGGAGCCCTTAAATGATCAGAAAGCTATGGATCATCTAGAGGTGAAATTTCACCTGAAGACATATATTTTTCACATTAAAAAAACCACTAATAATAGATTATTATCCATAATTCACTACATAATTGGAAATTTTCAGATTTGGTCAAGTTGGGAGATTCCAAAAACTGAAAATATTTTATTAATATATTTTCTGCTTTCAAGTCTGTGATAAAATTACATAATAGATTGGGTGTTTGGTATTGACATGTATAGCTGATATGTTTAAAATAGATAATCAGTGAGGTCCTACTGAATCACACAGGAAACTCTGCTCAATATTCACTAATATTCTACATGGGAAAAGAATTTGAAAAGGAATAAATGCATGTATATGTATAAACAAATCACTTTGCTGTACACTTGAAACTAATACAACATAAAGATTTTTAATTACATGACAGATTCACAGGGCACACATTTCCATCTAACTACTCGTGTGTCATTTAAGAACAATAATCACAGCCATCAGTTAATAGCATGAACCAGTTAGGATGTAAAGCCTTTTAAGTGAACTCATTTAACTCTCATAATAACCCTTTGAGGTAGATACAATTCCTTCTATAACAGATGAGGAAACTAGGACTTTGAGCATTTCAGCAAGTTTTCAATAAGTAACACTGGCTGGAATTCATTCTAAGTCTATTGTGTCCAAAGCCTACACCATTAAATGCTATGCTTTACCAGTGTCTGGAAATGAACTCAACTTGAGTATTTTAAACTGAATATCTGAAAATTGATACATGAAAATTTAACCTTGATCCTGTCTACAAGAAGTAACAAAAATTGGAAAACAAGTTACAGTACAAACTGGGGAGATGTGTGGCTAGGTTAAGAATTCATGGGATTCAGGAGCACATATTTACAGTAGACATTAGATGCCTGAAAAAGATTGAACAAAGTTGTGCAGCAAAGGCAAGTTTATATCCTCATACTTCAGGGACAAAGTGGCTCGGCGGAAAGAGCATCACACTGAGTCAGACAAGCCTTCTCTCAACTCCACCACTTAGCAGCTGTAAGATCTGCGTCACTGTTGTAAGCTCTGCTTGCATCCTTTGGGGAATAATAAAACCTATTTCCCATTTTGTGTTGAGAATTAAACGGCACAATGTACATTCAGTTACTGACTTTCAGAAAGTGCTATGAGAGTCATTTCTAAAAATGACTTTCAAAAATAAATGATGGGAAAATTTTATTCTAAAAATTAAGCATTGAAAATATTGAACTTTGTAAAACATGCATTTTTAGGACATCCTTTTTTTTAACTTTCTCAATGTTTATATGGACTAAAATTTAGTGAAATTTTTCTTACCACATGTAATTTTAATAACATGGCTACAACATTAACAGGCTTCCTACATTAGCAAACTGTAAGGACAAGTATAGCTTAATGAGTGTGTTTGCACATGAAAGTGAAAGTGAAGTCGTGTTCAACTCTTTGCGATCCCATGGACTGCGGCTCACCAGGCTGCTCCGTCCGTGGGATTTTCCAGGTAAGAGTACTGAAGTGGGTTGCCCTTTCATTCTCCAGAGGATATTTTCACTTATGTAGACAGCCATTATAGTAAAAGCTCCTGAAATATTATTCACTTAAACAGCTATATTTTTAGAGCAGTTTTGTTTCAAATATTCTACCCTTTAGAAAACTATTTGATGAAAAATTTTGATCAGCTGAAAAATGTTTTCTGGACCACAAGTTTTTCAATTCTGCTGTTCAAATTAGAATCTTAATTATAAATTTAAAACATCCCCACTAATACTTTAATCCATTCACCACATTTTTACAAAGAATGAAACAGAGACCTGAGGTTATATGACTTGCTCAAGGCTTATGTGTTTCTAATTCTTGATCCAGGGATATTTTCATCAAACAAGCTCCCTCCCAAGAAGATGTCTTTTTCTTAAAGTTTTCACTTTGAAATAATTACACAGTTACAGGAATTAGAAAAAAATAATGCACAGAGTCTTTTATACACTTCACCCAGCTTTGCCCAATAGTTCATCATATAAAACTATAGAACAATATCAAAATCAGGAAACTGACATTGATTTAATACTATTAGCTAGAATATCAATGCTATCCAATTTCACCATTTTTTACATGCATTCATTTCCGTATGTGTATGTGTGTTTCCATGCAATTTTATCCTACCTTAAAGATGATTTTATGCTAATGCAGTCAATGATAAGAAGCATTAATAGCTGAATGACAAACAATGCCAGAATGACTGCGTTGCTTGCTTTTTGGGGTTTTCATGTCCATGTCTCATAAATCAAGTTCTTTTGAATTCGACAAAATATCTTTTCTCTCCTGATTGGAAACCCCTGAGCAAATAACGAAACTGAAGATTTTGAATGTCAAGTTTTCATTCCATGAATAAAGAAATTAAACCAAATGATCTGAGGTTAATAATAGAAAATTAGTCACATTATTTTAGGCTATCATCTATTTTTTGCAGAGGAGAGCAATTAGATGATGACATCGTCACACATGTTTATGCCTCAAGAAAAAGGCCTGTGCTTCAGGCTTTTGTGGAAAATATACTGCAAGAGCTTCTTATGACCCAAGATCGGCATTCACTTTGCGCAGCATGCGGAAACAGGTGGGTCATAGGTGAACATGCATGTTATATTTATACACTTGCCAGTTGGCCTTCTGTTTTCTTTATTTCTGCAGACGTGTCATGAGGAGACTGAGTCAGTCAATGTTTGATTCTTTCTATAAATATCCAAGCTGATTTTATAAAGGCACATGGAGGTAATAAAATGGTCATTGACTCTCAGTAACACACACACACAAAAGGTTACTGGGAGAAATGTACTTTTATAAATTTGATTAGATATTTAAATAAGATGTTTTATTATTTGATCATTATTTGCAGAAAGTGTTTCTTAGATTTTCCTTTTCTAGACACATCGTCTAGATCCTAGGTGAATTAAAAGGCATTTTCTGTGCTGACTGCTATAATAATTATCATCCAAATTAATGATTTTAAATTTATATTATGCATATAAATATATCCATATATTTATTCATGTATTTTAATGTAAAAATAAGTCATCATTACTTTATGTCATCTTCTCACAGATTTAAGACAACTTTACCACAATGAATAGATTCTAGGAAATTGTGGGATTACACCACACTATGTCAATCTAAAACCACTTTTGAGACGTGTTTTCATTGAAATCTAATTCGAAGGTAGCTAATAAAATGGTTATACCACTAGCCTCTTATAACTTTTTACTGTGTTGTTTCAATAAGTAACAGACACTACTGAATGACTAACACACACTTTAATAAGTAACAAGTTTTATTAGTATCTCAGTTCAGTTCATTCACTCAGTCGTGTCCAACTCTTTGCAACCCCATGGACTACAGCACACCAGGCCTCCCTGTCCATCACCATCTCCCAGAGTTTATTCAAACTCATGGCCATTGAGCCAGTGATGCCATCTAACCATCTCATCCTCTGTCATCACCTTGTCCTCCCACCCTCAATCTTTCCCAGCATCAGGGTCTTTTCAAATGAGTCAGCTCTTGCATCAGGTGGCCAAAGTACTGGAGTTTCAGCTTCAACATCAGTCCTTCCAATGAACACCCAGGACTGATCTCCTTTAGGATGGACTAGTTGGATTTCCTTGCAGTCCAAGGGACTCGCAAGTCTTCTCCAACAACACAGTTCAAAAGCATCAATTCTTCAGCACTCAGCTTTCTTTATAGTCCAACTCTCACATCCATACATGACTACTGGAAAAAACATAGCCTTGCCTAGACAGACGTTTGTTGGCAAAGTAATATCTCTGCTTTTTAATATGCTGTCTAGGTTGGTCAGAACTTTTCTTCCAAGAAGTAAGTGTATTTTAATTTCACGGCTTCAGTCACCATCTGCAGTGACTTGGGAGCCCAAAAAAACAGTCAGACACTGTTTCCACTGTTTCTCCATCTATTTGCCATGAAGTGATGGGACCAGGTGCCACCATCTTTGTTTTCTGAATGTTGAGCTTTAAGCCAACTTTTTCACTCTTCTCTTTCACTTTCATCAAGAGGCTCCTTAATTCTTCACTTTCTGCCATAAGGGTGGTGTCATCTGTGTATCTGAGGTTACTGACATTTCTCCCAGCAGTCTTGATTCCAGCTTGTGCTTCATCCAGCCCAGCATTTCTCATGATGTACTCTCCATATAAGTTAAATAAGCACGGTGGTCTAATTGATAATAAATTAAAGAAATATATGCAAAAAACTTTAGAGAAATCCATGCCCTTCCATGAAGGGAAAATCTAATAAATATCTTTTTTCAGATAATTAATTTTAATTAATCAACAATAAGTTTAAGAAGTAAATCAAGAACATAATATGCTACTCAGTGAGAAAATGGCTGTTCCAAAAGGGTGTTTTCATCCACATTTTACAACTTAGAATAGAAAGCTATTGCTAATTCTTATGTTTTTTAATTTCCATGTATTTTTCCACACTTTCATTAATTTAACAAATATTTACTGCACACCTACTGTGAACCAGGTTTTGGGCTGATTCAGAGGGTACAGTGGTAAATGAAGAGTTTGCTCAAGAAACTAATTGAGAGAAAGTAGAAAACAAGGACTCACAGTATAGAGTTTGACAGTGTTAACCATTTATTTTGAGTTCATAATCTTTTTTCTTAGGTATGTGAGACTATTAAACACCCAATTTTTCAAATTTCTTGTAACTCCTACACTTTTGAGTACAGTGCTTTTAACAAGTTTTCATTTTTCTACAATTTTGCAGTGACTATGAAACTTGCCATCAATCATTTCTATTTTATATGTGATCATCAAATATAATTAGGTAATATATAAGAATTCAAAATACTTTCACACTTATGTGCCAAAAATGGCACAGGGTAGCCTGGTGTGCTGCAGTCCATGGGGTCGTGAAGAGTCAGACACGACTTGGTGACTGAACAACAACAAAAAAGTAGATTTCAATTTAAGTATATACTTTCTTATTTATGCTACTTTGGACTCCATCTTGTTCTTATGCTA
The DNA here is from genome assembly GCF_001704415.2 of Capra hircus. Lineage (NCBI taxonomy): Eukaryota > Metazoa > Chordata > Mammalia > Artiodactyla > Bovidae > Capra > Capra hircus. The sequence continues at coordinate 127,056,051 of NC_030809.1, read as the reverse complement.
TGCTATGCTATGCTATGCTCAGTCACTCATTCCTATCCAGCTCTTTGTGACCCCATGGACTGTAGCCTGCAAGGCTCCTCTGTTCATGGGGATTCTCCAAGCTAGAATACTGGAGTGGGTTGCCATACCCCCGTGCAGGGGATCTTTCCAACCCAGGGATCGAACCCAGGTCTCTCATATGGCAGGCAGATTCTGCTTAAAGACATATGTTGCCTGACTGGCTTCTCTTTTGTGTCTTCTCTTAACTGCAACCAATAAATGGAATAACTCTTAAGTATAATAGGGGACTGTTATGATGCCCTGCAATTTTACATAACACCAATCAACAGAATTCCATCCTTAGATTGCTGCCAAGATGTTATTAAAAATAGGTGGGAGTCATTAAAGAAAATCTACTTTAAAATATAATTTATGATAATATCTCAGTTCATTTGAAAAACACATATGCATAACAAGGGAAGGGGGGTTATGATAAATATAAATATTTATATTAAATTTGGGGTTAAAAACAAGAGATAATAACAATATCTGAAGAGAAAAACAATTATTTTAAGGCCATTAAAACTTATCTGGAAAGGTTATGGATGTTTTTATATGGTCAGTATGTTTTTCTCTGATATGGAGGCCAAGTCCCTAGAATGAGTTTGGCATAGTATATAAAACTTGTAAATATTTATTGAATGAACAAATACATCATTAAAACACTACATTTTTATGTTAATCATCCACTAATTAAAATTTTGTTTGGATAGTTTAAGCTTTGCTTCCGTCTTTTGAGGAGTCTGTTTATTACTCTCTTTAAATACCATTGCCAACAAAAGATCTTTTAGAACCAGGTCTTGTAGCTATTAGATTATTTTCATTTAAAATTACTAGTATGTGAGTTTTCTTAAGGACTATGATGTTAACATTATTCTGTTCTGAGGAATTAGTGTCATTAACTGTGACTTACCAGTAACCTTTCAACTTGGGACTTTGTAAATAAGATATTTTTGGTAATTTTTTTCTCTTGTTAGAATGGGCATTTCCTCATGATTTTTTTTCTACTTGCTCAGGATAATGAGCATGAACATTGATATTTTTCTTAAACTTTTAAAGTTGTTCTTCTTTAAAAGAGAACTTTAAATCCTAACCTACTCTAAATATTCCAAATTAAGAAAATGAGAGTGTTTAGTCACAATTTTTATAAAATTCACACATTCAGCTTCAGAGTAGTAGGGAATGGGAGAGACAGAGGATCTGGACTCCTAAGTCAAAGTATTGAAGGCCTATGAGTTATCTGAACAGTCACACAGTATGAAAAATTAACTGATAAAATTCAACGATTGAGGTCATAATGCAAGATTTGATACCTTTTTAATGAACAGATGTTTCTTAAACATTTCCTTTCCCTTATATATGCTTTACTCCCAGTACAGAATGCCACTTTTCTATCCTTTTACTCTGTCCCTAACATTAACTTCCCTCTTCTCCATCCTCACAAAACCCAAACCGTCCATAAAGAGTAGAGTCTAGGGTAGGGGAAACCATGTAAGATAATTTACACCCACTTAACTATCTCATTCAATTGAAGTATTCTGATCCACCTAGTATTTTTTTTAATATATGGATAAATTTTACAACAATCGAACTGAAATTTCCTAACTGGAGATTCCCCAGTTAATCTACCAAGAAGTAAGAGCACTATTTCCATCTATGCCTAGCTGTTCCTGTGATACAAATTAAACTTGTTATGCTGGAAAAGCCATGAAAAATGTTTTTCTGCATGTAAAGAAAATAGAAGAATTAGAGTTCAGTTAAGTAAGGGGAGGTTTTCCTAGGCATGATACCAAGGCAGAAACCATAAAGATAAACAAAAATAGTGAGATGTTACAAACATTTAAAACTTCAGAACAGAAAAAATTAACTAATTAGGTCCAAAAGGAAGTATCCACTGCGTTGTCATATTATATTGACAGGTATAGAAATGCTGTAATTTTTTTTTAAGTATTGTTTGTTTATGTTGATGTAGTTATAGATTTAGGTATAGATTCAGAAATGTTCACACACACGTGCTCAGTCATGTCCACATTTTTTCCAGGACCCTCTGTCCATGAAATTCTCCAGGCAGGAATACAGGAATGGGTTATCATTTCCTTTTCCAGGGGATCTTCCTGACCTGGGGATCAAACCTGTGTCTCATGTTGTTGTTGTTCAGTCTCTAAGTTGTGTCCGACTCTTTGCAACCCCATGGACTGCAGCTTACTTGTTCTTCACTATCTCCCAGAGTTTGCTCACACTCATATTCATTAAATTGGTGATGTCATTCAACCATCTCATCCTCTGTCAGCCCCTCTTCGTCTTGCCCTTAATCTTTCCCAGCATCAGTCTTTTCCAATGAATCAGTCCTTTGCATCAGATAGCCAAAATATTGGAGCTTCAGCTTTATCATCAGTCTCTCCAATGAATATTCAGGGTTGATTTCATTTAGGATTGACTGGTTTTATCTCCTTGTAGTCCACAGGACTCTCAGGAGTCTTCTCCAACATCGCAGTTCAAAGCATCAGTTCTTTGGCACCCACCTTTCTTTATGGTCCAGCTCTCACATCCATACATGACTACTGGAAAAACCATAGCTTTGACTATACTGACCTTTGTTAGGAAAGTAATGTCTCTGCTTTTGAATATGCTGTCTAGGTTTTTCATAGCTTCTCTTCCAAGGAGCAAGTCTCTTTTAGTTTCATGGCTGCAGTCAATGTCTGCAGTGATTTTGGAGCTCAAGAATCTAAAGTCTGTCATTGCTTTCACTGTTTCCCCATCTTTTGGCCATGAAGAGATGGGACTAGATGTCATGATCTTCAGTCTTTGAATGGTGAGTTTTAAGCCAGCTTTTTCACTCTCCTCTGTCATCTTCATCAAGAGGCTCTTTAATTCTTCTTCACTTTCTGCCATTAGAGTGGTATCTGCATATCTGGTGTTGTGGTATTTCTCCAGGAAATCTTGATTCCAGCTTGTGATTCATCCTGCCCAGCATTTTGCATGATGTACTTTGCATAGTAGTTAAATAAGCAGGGTGACAATATACAGCCTTGACATTTGGAACCAGTCCATTGTTCCATTTCTGGTTCCATTGCTTCTTGACCTCCATGCAGGTTTCTCTGGGAATTTTCCACAGTTTATTGTGACACACACAGTCACACACAAAGGCTTTAGTTTTCCTTGTCTCCTGAGTCTCCTGCATTGGCAAGTGCATTCTTTACCACTGCACCACCTGGGAAGCACAGAGTCAGAAATAGATATTAATAATAATGATATAGACATAGGTATAGATGTAAAAATAGACTTCGTTATGTGACCCAAAATTCCATTTCCAGGAATTTATCTCAAGGAAATAATAAGAGTAGTAAGGCAAAATTTATGGATTTTCCTCTATACCAGGAAAATTAAATTAACCTGAATATCCAAAAAGGGATGATAAGTTAGATAAATACTTAAAATGTATTCACACTGAACAATAGCACAAGTATTAAAAATGTTGATGTATTACAGCATCTGTATTATATGATTTCTTTTATTTAATTGTAAAATTTAAACTGTGGTTATTCAGTCTCTCGGCCGTGTCTGACTCTTTGTGACCCCATGGACTACAACACACCAGTCCCCGCTGTCCTTCACTATCTACCAGAACCTGCCCAGACTCATGCCCATTGAGTTGATGATGCCATCCAACCACCTCATCCTCTGTTGTTCCCTTCTCCTCCTGCCCTCTATCTTTCCCAGCATCAGGGTCTTTTCCAATGAGTTGGCTCTTTGCATCAGGTGATCAAAGTATTGGAGCTTCAGCATCAGTCTTTCCAATGAATATTCAGAATTGATTCCATTTAGGATTGAATAATACGATCTCCTTGCAATTAAAGGTACATTCAAGAGTCTTCTCCAACACCACAGTTCAAAGCATCAATTCTTTGGCACCCACCTTTCTTTATGGTACTCAATCACATCTGTACTTGACTACTGGAAAAACCATAGCTTTGACTATACTGACCTTTGTTGGCAAAATAATGTCTCTGCTTTTTATTATGCTCTCTAGGTTGGTCATATCTTTTCTCCCAAGAAGCAAGCCTCTTTTACTTTCATGGCTGCAGTCACCATCTGCAATGATTTTGGAGCCCAGGAATATAAAGTCTGTCACTGTTTCCATTGTTTCTCCATCTATTTGCCATGAAGTGATGGGACTGGATGCCATGATCTTCCTTTTTTGAATGTTGAGTCTTAAGTCAGTCTTTTCACTTACTTCTTTCACCTTCATCAAGAGGCACCTTAGTCCCTTTTACTTTATGCCATAAGAGTGGTGTCATCTGCATATCTGAGGTTATTGATATTTAACCCCACAAGAGACTGAACCAGAATTGCCTGTGTGTGCATGGGAGTCTCTCTGGTTGAGGAGTGGGTTGACAGTGGCCTGCCATGGGTTTTGGGGTACTGACTACAACAGTCCTGAGAGCTGTTGGCATAAATCCTTTTGCAGGAGGTCTCCATTACCCCTACCATAGTTTGGCCTCAGGCCAAACTACAGGGAAGGAACACAGCCCCTGCTCACCAAGAGAAAATTTTATTCAAGATTTACTGAGCATGGCTTTGCCCACCAGGACAAGACCCAGTTTACCCCACAGCCAGTCCCTCCCATCAGGAAGCTTCCAGAAGCCTCCTGTCCTCATCCATCAGAGGGCAGACATAATGAAAACCACAATCACAGAAAACTAACCAAACTGATCACATGGATCACAGCCTTGTCTACCTCAATGAAATTATGGGCCATGCCATGTAAGTTCACTCAGAACAGATGGGTCCTGATGGAGGATTTGGATGAAATGTGGTCTATTGGAAAAGGGAATGGCAAACCACTTCAGCATTCTTGCCTAGAGAACGTCATGAACAGTATGAAAAGGCAACAAGATATGACATTGAAAGATCAACTCCTCAGGTTGATAGCTGCCCTATCTACTACTAGAGAAGAGCAGAAAAATAGCTCCATAAGGAATGAAGAGGCTGAGCTAAAGCAAAAACAGTGCCCAGTTGTAGATGTCTCTGATGGTGAAAGTAAAGTCTGATGCTATAAGGAACAGTATTGCATGAGAACCTGGAATGTTAGGTCCATGAATCAAGGTAAATTAGAAGTGGTCAAACAGGAGATGACAAGAATGAACATCGACATTTTAGGAATCAGTGAACTAACACGGACTGGAATGGGTGAATTTAATTCAGATGTCCATTATATCTACTGCTGTAGTAAGAACCCTTAGAAGAAAGGGCGTAGTCCTCACAGTCAAAAAAAGAGTCTGAAATTCAGTGCTTGGGTACAATCTCAAAAACGACAGAATGATCTCTGTTCATTTCCAAGGCAAACCATTCACAGTAATTCAAGTCTATGCCCAAGCCACTAATGCCAAAGAAGCTGAAGTTGAATCGTTATATGGAGACTTACAAGACCTTCTAGAACTAACATCAATTTAAATACATATATATATCCTTTTCATCATAGGGGACTGGAATGTAAAAGTAGAAAGTCAACAGATAGCTGGAGAAACAGACAAATTTGGCCTTGGAGTACAAAATGAAGGAGGGCAAAGGCTAACAGTATTACAAAGAGAATGCACCAGTCATAGCAAACACCCTCTTCCAACAACACAAGAGAAGACTCTATACATGGACATCACTGATTTCAGTCAATACCGAAATCAGATTGATTATATTCTTTGCAGCCAAAGATGAAGAAGCTCTATACAGTCGCAAAAACAGGACAAGGAGTTGACTGTGGCTAAATCATGAACTCCTTCTTGCAAAATTCAGACTTAAATTGAAGAAAGTAGGGAAAACCAGTAGACCATTTATGTATCACATTGAAAAGCAGAGACATTACTTTGCCAACAAAGGTCCGTCTAGTCAAGGCTATGGTTTTTCCAGTGGTCACATACGGATGTGAGACTTGGACTGTGAAGAAGGCTGAGGGCCAAAGAATTGATGCTTTTGAACTGTGGTGTTGGAGAAGACTCTCGAGAGTCCCTTGGACTGCAAGGAGATCCAACCAATCCATTCTGAAGGAGATCAGCCCTGGGATTTCTTTGGAGGGAATGATGCTGAAGCTGAAACTCCAGTACTTTGGCCATCTCAGGCGAAGAGTTGACTCATTGGAAAAGACTCTGATGCTGGGAGGGATTGGGGGCAGAAGAAGGGGATGACAGAGGATGAGATGGCTGGATGGCATCATCAACTCGATGAACGTGAGTTTGAGTGAACTCTGGGAGATGGTGATGGACAGGGAGGCCTGGCGTGCTGCAATTCATGGGGTCACAAAGAGTCGGACAAGACTGAGCGACTGAACTGAACTGAACTGAATTGAATGTAGCCCATCAGGTCTGTGCATGGGATTTTCCAGGCAGGAATACTGTAGTGGGTTGCCATTCTCTTCTTCAGAGGATCTTCCTAACCCAGGGATCGTACCTGGGTCACCAGAATTGCCAGCAGATTATATACTATCAGAGCCACAAGGGAAAATCTGCATATTAAAAGATAAACTTATGCAAATAATATTCTGTTTTGATACTAATTCCTTATTGAGGCAAGTACTTGAAATAATATCCTATAAAACATATCTCTTTGTTCTGCCCCTTCTTTTGTCTTCTTCTTTCTCTTTCCCCAGGTTTTGTCTCTTTTGTTTCTGCCCCACATTTGTACCATGATTTCATTAAGTCCTTAATGAATCTCTAAGTTATGTATACAGAGAAGCCTGAAATTGTGTGATTTTTATACTAGAAAATTGAGGATAATAAATGCTTATGCATCCCTATGGTATATGGAAATATAATATTATTTAATAACATATTCAGAAGCAGAGACATTACTCTGCCAACTAAGGTCTGTCTAGTCAAGGCTATGGTTTTTCCAGTAGTCATGTATGGATGTGAGAGTTGGACTGTGAAGAAGGCTGAGCTCCGAAGAATTGATGCTTTTGAACTGTGGTGTTGGAGAAGACTCTTGAAAGTCCCTTGGACTGCAAGGAGATCCAACTAGTCCATTCTGAAAGAGATCAACCCTGGGATTTCTTTGGAAGGAATGATGCTAAAGCTGAAATTCCAGTACTTTGGCCACCTCATGTGAAGAGTTGACTCACTGGAAAAGACTCTGATGCTGGGAGGGATTGGGGGCAGGAGGAGAAGGGGACGACCGAGGATGAGATGGCTGGATGGCATCACTGACTCGATGGACATGAGTCTGAGTCAACTCCGGGAGTTGGTGATGGACAGGGAGGCCTGGCGTGCTGCAATTCATGGGGTCGCAAAGAGTCAGACACGACTGAGTGACTGAACTCAACTGAACATTTTAATTTTCTTATATTCAAATTAGTATATACTTTTATCATTATAATGCATTTCTCAAATGCAGTTGAGAGCTTTCCCTAAAGCACTTTACATCCAGTAATTAAATATACTCACAAGCACAGTATAGTTCTTATTTAATACAGATTTCTTAATGAAAAATTATAATATTAACAAGTTCTTAATAATAATAGCTACATATTCTCTTAAACCAAATGATTTGCCTTCATCCTGACATCTAATCTTCCCAACCTCATCTTAAAGAAACTGAATCTCAAATGAGTTTTATAATTTGCTCAGTTTGGATAACTGAAAAATAAAAAGGTCCTATTTGAGGTTTATAGCAGATTGTGGGATTATTTTTGCAAGAAATATCATAGCCCAAATTTTTAGAATAAAAATTGTCAGAATTCCTTCTAAGACTCTACTTGGAAATAAAAGGAAATGTTAAATGCTCAAATTTTCAAACTGTAAACAAAGTAATGTACAGATGGAAGGCCATTCTAAGTAAATATTAATAGTTACGAATAAAACCTTAATTGAATAATCTTCATTCAAAAAATAAAATATTGGAAAGTTTATGTCAATTTAACCCACATGTTGGAATAGAAACAATAAGTCTGGGATGCTTTCCTTTTATCTGACCAACAGAACTGCCAAGACTGGCAAGGTTAGTGACGAAAGGTTGTGGAACTACCTGGAAATGTAAAGAGGAGTCAGGCATGCATGTGAGCTGTTATGTTTCATAGCAATGTCCATTTCATGTATTTTCTTTCTTTGGAAATTACCTGAGGAGGATACAACCCAGAGGGATAGGCCAAACCCCTGAGATAGGAAAAGAGGCACAGAAAGATTTCACACACCCAAAATCTTCTATGGACACAAATCTGTAAATTAGAGTGTTATTCACATTGGTAGTGTTCTCTTCTATAATGAAATATTCTCCTAGCAGAATAATTCTACCAGTTATTGCCATCTTAACTTCAATGAATGACTGAGATAAGCAAATCTTGTAAATAGGAGTACTGGTGGAACAGGGAAGGAAACAGTTATAACTGAAAACAGGTGATAGGAGATTTTTTGGTGATTAAATTAGTAAATTTTAAAGAATTAAAGGACTTGGTCATTGGGAGAGGAGGAAAGATTTGGAATAAAAAGATAAAATTCATAAGACAAGTCCAGTAGATAAATGAGGTCATACCAAAGTCAAATTTTTCCAACGCACAATCTTACCTGGAACCCTGGTGGCAGCCCTCCCCTTTTACCACTGTCTCAAAAATCCTCCAGCTCTCTACTACAGCTGTTAAGTCTCAAAGAACTTTTTCAAGTATATCTCTTCCTCCTCTACATGATAGCTATTGATTTTCATCATTGGTCGCAGTACTGTTTGATGTTCTTGAATTGTTGCTTTGTCCACACGTGGGAGTGAGGGCACTGACACCTAGGGTGGGAAAATTAGGGTCCTAGTAACAGGAAGGGAGGCGTACTCACTCTCTGAGAGCCATATAGGGTCCAACCACAGTGCCTAAGAGCAAAGGCCCTGAAGAGGAGCTAAGCAGAGGCCAAGCCCGCTCTCCTATTGGTTCTTTTTTTTTTTTTTTTAATGGTGTAAATGTGATTTTTTTTTTTATTTTTTATTTTTTTTAAATTTTAAAATCTTCAATTCTTACATGCGTTCCCAAACATGAACCCCCCTCCCACCTCCCTCCCCACAACATCTCTCTGGGTCATCCCCATGCACCTGCCCCAAGCAAGCTGCACCCTACGTCAGACATGGACTGGCAATTCAATTCTTACATGACAGTATACATGTTAGAATTCCCATTCTCCCAAATCATCCCACCCTCTCCCTCTCCCTCTGAGTCCAAAAGTCCGGTATACACATCTGTGTCTTTTTTCCTGTCTTGCATACAGGGTCGTCATTGCCATCTTCCTAAATTCCATATATATGTGTTAGTATACTGTATTGGTGTTTTTCTTTCTGGCTTACTTCACTCTGTATAATTGGCTCCAGTTTCATCCATCTCATCAGAACTGATTCAAATGAATTCTTTTTAACAGCTGAGTAATACTCCATTGTGTATATGTACCACAGCTTTCTTATCCATTCATCTGCTGATGGACATCTAGGTTGTTTCCATGTCCTGGCTATTTTAAACAGTGCTGCGATGAACATTGGGGTACATGTGTCTCTTTCAATTCTGGTTTCCTCGGCGTGTATGCCCAGCAGTGGGATTGCTGGGTCATAAGGTAGTTCTATTTGCAATTTTTTAAGGAATCTCCACACTGTTCTCCATAGTGGCTGTACTAGTTTGCATTCCCACCAACAGTGTAGGAGGGTTCCCTTTTCTCCACAGCCCCTCCAGCATTTATTGCTTGCAGATTTTTGGATCGCAGCCATTCTGACTGGTGTGAAGTGGTACCTCATTGTGGTTTTGATTTGCATTTCTCTAATAATGAGTGATGTTGAGCATCTTTTCATGTGTTTGTTAGCCATCCGTATGTCTTCTTTGGAGAAATGTCTATTTAGTTCTTTGGCCCATTTTTTGATTGGGTCGTTTATTTTTCTGGAATTGAGCTGCATAAGTTGCTTGTATATTTTTGAGATTAGTTGTTTGTCAGTTGTTTCATTTGCTATTATTTTCTCCCATTCAGAAGGCTGTCTTTTCACCTTGCTTATATTTTCCTTTGTTGTACAGAAGCTTTTAATTTTAATTAGATCCCATTTGTTTTCCTAATGGAATGCACAGGAAAAAACTACCCAAGTCAGTGAAGAGGAAATAGCCTAGGCATAAAAAGAAATCAATGAGGTTCACAGTGAGAGTGATCCAGGGACAGAGCTTTTGAGATAGGCTGGAAATAAAGAGAGATGACGCAGGAGAAAGGGACCACCTTTGTCTGGCTGCTTAGTTACTGTTACATCAGTTTTGCTTTGCTTCCTCCACTATATTGGCAGAGAACATTCCATGCGAGTCTCTGAAAAATCCTGCTATACTTTTCCTAACAGCGAGGAAGCAGAAGCTGAGCAACAAATTAGAAATCACTAACACAAGTTATAAATTTAGGAAGAGAACAAACCAGGAGTAGCATTAGCACTGAAATTTTTCTGACTTAGCTTTTGTGTTTAGAAATTTCTGTATTTTTAAAAATCACTTTTTCTACCACAGCCATAAGATTTGACATTTTAATAACCATAGAACTGCCCTAAATTCATTGCCATATCCCTTGCCTTCTCTGAGCTCTCCCCACCTGCCCTCCTCCCTACCTAGTAAGAGTTTCCACTACCTAATTGGATAAAAATTTCTCCTATAAGCTATATAGGTTTTAAAGTAGGGACCATGGAACTAATTAAAAGACTCAGGCAAAATTAATAGAAGAAAATCTCAAGGAGGAATCCGTTAATCCAATCCCTTTGTCTTACATAGGAAGACCTTAAGGGAAATGAAGATCATTAAACTAGACTTTAAATCTCTTGGATCCTGCCTTTAAAAAAAAAATTGCTTATCACTGAAGCTTTTTTAAAATCTTAGTTATAAAACAATTTTTTACTTAAATTATGTAAGTATGTAAAACAAGTGGGTTGAGGACATTTGCTTTAAAAATAGTGATAGAATCAACGATAGACTTGGAAGGATTGGTAATTGTTTACCACCCTGTAAGAGAAGGCCAGACGCACACATACCATTTGCTTGGCCCCCTTTGGATCTAGCTCTTGAATAAAGAGTGCCCTGAGAAAAAGGGTAGAATTACTTCAGATTAAATCATTTGGCCTAGTTAGATGCATATTATGTAGATACAGCATCAAAATATGCTACAAATGGGGTCATTCCTACTTGAACAAGCTATGAAAGCTTAAGTCTGTATACAACCTGCTTTTGAGAAAAGGGGAAGAAGAAAAGTATAGATTAGCCCGCTTATCCCACAGCCTTTCTTGTGATTTTTTTTCCCCATTAGTTCACCATTGCGTCTTTTCCTTCTGAGGTGCCTGAAGTCAGGGAGGAGTTTCAGCCCTGTATTGCTGAGGAGAGGGTTTTTTTTGTAGGATGACATATGACAGCAGTCTTCTTAGGGCTGCATTTATCACACCCTTCCTCAAAGGACCTGCCAAATATTGGTGCCTTATCAGCAGATCCGCATGGACAAAAACAATGGCCATACTGCTCAGGGTTGCCATTACCTTTACTTACTAATATTCATATAGAAAATTACACCTCAAAATATGTACAGATACATGACAACAACAATATCCTACAGACAGAAGAGAGATTTGTATTCTCACCTCACTGAAGAGCAGATTGCAAGAGACACTGATGTGCCCTGGGGTTGGGGGATGATGGCTAACCAGGAAGGAACCAGAACTAGAGCGTAAATAAACCCCTCCTGATGCAGACTACCTCTCCTAAGGCTAGTCACAGATGCCTGTACTAAGAGAAACAGATGCTGCTTGCATTAACAGGATACCACTAAAAACTAAAAAAAAAAAAAAAAAGTAAAAGAGGAAAAAAACATTTGCTAGGAAAATCAATGATTTCTTTGATCTTTTTTCTGAATGATTTCCAGGATTGAATTACTCAACTAGGTGGACTGATTTAAAATGTCTCAGGATAATTCCCAACACTGAGTAGTCTTACACAAGAGCTTTTAGCTATGCTGTTTTCCCAGTTTTCTCAGTCTTAATTCAGGAGTGGACAGAATGACTTACATCAAAGAATGAAAAAATACCTTTGAAATTTTACAAAATATTCTAACAAATCAACTTCACTCACTTAAAGTTGTAGCTGCTTCCAAATACAAATGCCACATTTGTTTTAACAATCCAGGATATCTGAAGAATAGTAAAGATCTGCTCAGCACTTCTTTCACTGTAGGAAACTATAAATTCCACAGACATGCCATACAATGCGGCTCTTATTTAGAAAAGGAAGACAAAGCGAAGGCACGAGACAATATATTATTTATTTTTAGTGTTTTTTACAGTCGAACTATTTGACTTAGGCTGCAAGAAGCAGAGCGAGATAACCCCATATGAAGCACCTCTTAACTTCAAACCCCTGTTAAGGGTTTGAAGGCAGATGTAGGATGTCTGCTGGCCTTGATAAGAAACTGTAAAAGAAAGGACAGACCCTTAGGAAGTGGAAAGAAACACAAAAGTCTATTCATTACTCAACTTAGTAAAATTATGATAAAGTACAGTTGCACTATTTGTCTAAGGAGAGGGCTGTAATTCTTAAATGCAGAGCATACATCTTTTTTACAGCAGTGATCTAAATTTTAATAGGAGGATAAGTAGATATGCTTCTTTTTAAAATTGTTCTGAAGTCAGAAAAGTTATAAACCTTACTGCTCTTGATATTACTACTTAATCATTGAAAGAAAAATTCATGTGTGGAACAAACTATAAAAAATTTCATTTGAAGCTTTCTTTTATTAAAGGGAAGCATTTTTTAAATAAACTTCTCACCAGGGATAATGCCAAGTATGTGCTTCAAAGCCTGTTTCTCTTTGATGGGAGCTAGAGGCAACTCATAATCTAATTGTCAAGGGTCCTTGGAGTTCACTCCCAATCCATTCATTAATCACTAGAAATATTTATTGGATCACTACTTTCTATCCACTGCGATTGTTTGATAAAGAGGATTTTTTTTTTAATGTCTGTCTCATAGTGCTGGATCTCGGAGGCATTCCCTGTCAACCTTGATGTAGCTCTGAATTCTGACCACACTTCACTCTTCATTGATAATAAGCAAGTGAGGAAGAAGGCAGTGAGATACGGTTACTCAGAGAGCCTCTGTAAATTGTTTAAAGCTACAGCAGTTTTCTTTCATATTTATTACTTAAGGCAACAGTCTAAAATAAAGTTAGGATTTTGCTGTTCCCTGTATGCTTGTCTACTTACATAGACCGTAAATAATCCACACTTGTAAAAATTAATTAAACTAGATAACTTGTGGAATTTTCTATTTACTTTATTATATTAGCAAATTGTACAATTTTTTTTATTTTCATTGTAATTTATTTGCTTGCATTGCTTTCAACATTTTTAGGAACACCAGATTTATGTACCTTTACTGCCTTAATGAGCAAAATAAATGTAAAATATGTCAGTAAATATTGGTAGATAGATCTAAATTATTAAATTATAATCTTAAAAATATAATTTAAAATATAACTTTTAAATTATATTCACCTTTAAGAGAAAGTTGCCTTACAAAGCTTAAGGTACTTGACTTTCTAGAATTTGAATTAATTTTTTTTTGGCTTAACTTAAATATTAAAGCAGTTTCTCTAAATAAAAAATGGTATAAAATCATGTTCCAATTTAGAAATCTTAAAACATTGACTTAGAAATTGTTATTAATTCATTAACATGAAAATACATTTTAATATTAACCGCTCTAATAAAAAGTATTTAGTTTAAAGGTTTTTAAATATTTATTTATTTATTTGGCTGTGTTAGGTCTTAGTTGCCTCATGAGAACTCTTAGTTGCCGCCTGTGGGATCTAGTTGTTCCCTGACCGTGGACTGAACCAGGGCCCCCTGCATTGGGAGCATGGAGTCTTAACCACTGGGCCACCAGGGAAGTCCTTAAAAGTTTAACAGTAGAATCAAGTGAAAATTAGAGTAGGTTGGGTGCTACAATGTATTTTTGCTCTATTTTCAAAAACTACATACATAATAGAAATATAGAAATGATAGACTTTCTTGTCTACAGACATTTGACACCAACAGATGTTTAAATATTTTTACTCACAGTTTCCTGACCTGCTAATGAGTGGAGTTGGATCCCCATGCAGCTGGATACAGGGGCAAGGGGAACCCAGGGCTGAGGCTGGCCCACTAGTATGTGGGTAATCCCCCAGCACTAAAAGGCTACAGGGAGTACTCGAAAATGGTGCTTCCTAGTGCAGTGCCCTCATGGTATCTCCCCAAAGTGCATCTATATGCCCAGCTGCCTCCTACCTCTTCAAGAGACTCCAAGTTCAGCAAGTGGGTCTGACTCAGGGTCCTTTCAAACTACTGCCTCTGGACGCATGCCCTTTAAGAGTTGAATCTGTTTCCTATAGCCCTCTGGCTAACCTTCAGAGTCAAATGTCCTGGGGCTTATCTTCCCAGTGCAGGACCTTCAGGCTGGAAACTTAATATTGGATCTGGACTCCTTGCTCCTTGCAAAGAAACTCTGCAATAGTGATTATTCTTCCTTTTGTGGATCACATATGGATTTGGGGTCTTGACTATACCACACCTCCACCCTCTCAACCCATTTCATTGTGATTTATTCTTTATCTCTTCAGTTGTGTAAAATCTTTTCTGCTAGTTTTCAATTCATTCTCATAGATGAGTGTTGCTCTGTAAATAGTTATAATTTTGGTGTGTCTCTGGAGAGGAGGTGAGCTCAATGTCTTCCTACTCCATCATCTTCTTGGGTTCATTTTTTCTAAACTATCATAAGAGAAATACATTTGGTATGGAATATATGAAAATCATTAAATTGTACACTTGAAAGGATGAATTATATGGAATATAAATCATTTATCTCAATAAAGTTGCTGCCAGAAAAAAACTGTTCACTAGGGATCACACTTTCCCTGTTCTTCTGTAATATGGAGAGTATTTCTTAACAAAGCACAGCTCAAAGGGGAGGAAAACACTCAGCCTCAGAGAGACCATAGCTATTATCCTTCTGCCCTGGAATTCTTCCTTCGATAGGCACAAGAGGTTTTCTGAACATGTGCAGCTGAAATGCATCTACTCTAAACAAAATATCTTAAAATGGTAGAATATGTTCACATGAAAAGAAAAAAAAAAATTCCCTAAGTTAAAATCTTTTGAAGCATGTATGGCATGTAAGTTGCCAATGGGTCTAGAGCTTAAGAAAAAAATATAATAAGATTAAAAGAAATTGTGAACTCAAAAATAAGAACCAGAATGGAGGATAAAATTTAATTCAAAGAAGTTATTCAGTAGTTGTTAGGACTTAAACTGCCTTCGGGTGTGTTAATCCTAAATTGTCAAAAATGCACTGAGTGGCAGACTAGTATGCTAATACAAAATATGCCTCTTTGCTATCTGTGAAAGAAGGTTACTCTTCACTTTTTAATATAACCATGGCCTTTCTGTCATCTACTTATATATGCAAATCATCTGGTTCTATTAATAAAAACACAATCTACTAAATTCTCTGATTCCATAGTCCAAAATCTATTCCTTTTTATGATTTTCTTCTTAAATTATATAATGTTCTGTTTAGATCCTAATGGTGCATGTTTATACACAGATATATATAGAGACATACCCGCATGTTCACATAGTCTCAATATTAAGACAGAGATTACTGAAACCTTTGAATTATTACAAATCATACTTTAAATACTCCCACTGGACAAAGCATTCAGCAGAATACTTTCTGGTACTCTACCATAAAGGCAAGAATTTACTCCGATTCTTGGGCAGTTAGACAGAGGCCAATATCTGGCTAGATGGTAAAGAATTGGTGAGATGATTGAAAAATTGAAGGGAAGAAAGCTTGGAGAGAAGTGTGTGAGTAGAATAATTGGAAAATGCCCAGATCATGAAAATATTTGTACCTCATTCAAACATCAGTCCCCATAAACAGAGCCTTAATAACCCAGATGTATAAGCTGAGTGTGAATGTGAGTCATTCTCCTTCCATGGTTGATCAATGTTATTAATTTCCAATTTACCAGCAGTAGTGGCCAAACATGATGTCTTAAGGAAACTAGCAGCTACCTGGTAATTGTTCAATTAAATTGTGACTTTTTCATTACCAAGGAAGCAACCCATAAAATACTGCTTTCAACTAAAGTTTCACATTTTAAATTAGCAAGCTGATATCCACAGGCAATAATCCTATAGAATCGCCAAATGCCTCGTTGGAAACTTAGCTGCATTATTAATTTGCAGACACAACTTTTGTAAGTTTGGTATGCTGGCTTACAGGATGTGCTGTTTGCTCTAAATCAATGACTGATACACATGGTTCTGTTTCTCAAAAATGTGCAAGTCTTACTTTGAAGGGGAAAGAGGACAGACAAGGCTCCTATAATTGTATCTAGTATTCTTTATGACAATTGTTTGCTTTTGAGCCCAGAAATTTGCTTTTCTTTTTTTTTCTTTTAAAAAAAATTTTTTTAATTTTTATTTCTACTTTATTTTGCTTTACAATACTGTATTGGTTTTGCCATACATTGACATGAATCAGCCATGGGTGTAAGTTTTAGTACCCAAGGAAGATATATGTATACTAATGAACACAATAATGGTTTCTCTGAGTGAGAAACAGAGGCTGTATCCTGATTATTTGGGTTTTATCCAGTCTCTAGGCAAAGAGTTTAAAATTTCAGCTATGCTATTGTTTGATATTGACTTATCAAGAATAAACAGGATTTCTGCTCTATAGTCAGGACTGGGAAGAATTAGGATAGAACTCAGGGGGATTGTTGTACAGTAATGATAGTGAGTGTGTTTCAAGCATATATAGAAAGGACCACTGAGTCCTATAAAAAATGAAGGATTGGATCATATCATTAAGGAAAAACTACCAAGAAAATCAGGATGCTGTCCAAATGAAAGAGAAACATGGAATAGGTAGAGGAGAAGCAAAATGAAATTTACCTTATCTCTCTGCAAAAATGAGAACTCTAGCCTATATGTTTATTCTCCCACTTTCTGAATATGTATTATCAAATGTACATATGTGCATGTGTGTAAGTGCACACTCATTTCATTTTCCTTTCTTTCCTTTTATAGTGTTAAATAGACTATTGGCAGTGGCCAAATTTGACTTTTATAGAACAGGTTGCAAAATACTGATCTCTTCCTTTGGTTCTGTGAGTGATGTTTTATCCTTTAAAAAAGTCCTTTTTCAAGGACTGTTTCCACTACTTAGAACCAAAAAAACTCAAATAGTGATTATGCATTAATAGACATATACATTATACTATGTATAATATATATATATCACCCATATATATATATGTACTATATATATATATCACCCATATATATATATCACCCATATATATATGCTATATATATATATATATATATCACCAATGATTTTATGGCCAATAAAATGAAAAGACAAGTGTACTGAAAAGACAGTCCAGAAAATCTGTAAATCCAATCATTGTTCAAAATCTTGAATATCAGAATTACTTAAATCTAGCAAGTTATTTTCTAACCGAATTTTATCAACTCCAGTTCAGTCTACTTCTAGCCTGAGGAAGAAGTGTAAGATACTGTTAATAACAAATGTTGTACTGAGTGCCTCCTGTGTATCAGGCTCTGATACATTCCATTTAACACTCATGAGTTATGTTTTGTAATTATACCAATATTGACAAATAGGAAATTGACATTAACAACTTTCCATAATCACATAGTAAGTAGCAGCGTTATATTCTCAACTATTACATTGTCTCCTTGCTCCACCCGCTTCCAGTGACTCTGTCCTCAGAGGCGATTGCCCTTAGGCAGAGTGTCATGTGGAGTCAGTCACTTCTTACCCTAGACCTCAGTTTCCTCATTCTTGAAGATTTCTACAAAAACAAGCTATTTCCACACCCTCGTGAGTGCTCCAGGAGATTTAAAAAAAAAAAAAAAATCAGTGCATTCAAGGAGTCTGTAAAGAGGCCTTAGGAATATTGCCTGTTAGGGTAAAGGGAATAAATAGTCTGTAGGAACAACACTGTAAAACACAAACAATACTAAGTTATATTAAACTAGATTCCAAAATGGGCTTCCCCAGAGGCTCAGCAGTAAAGAATCTGCCTGCGATGCAGGAGGTACAGGGTACGTGGATTCAGTCCCCAGGTTGGGAAGTTCCCCTGGAGGAGGGCATGGCAACCCACTCCAGTATTCTCACCTGGAGAATTCCATGGACAGAGGAGCCTGGCAGGCTACAGTCCAGTGAGTTGCAGAGTCGGACTGACTGAAATGACTGAGCACACATATTCCAAAAAAAAATTGTAGAAGAAAGCTTGGGTTTTTTTGTTTTAAGGTAGGAGAAGCTTCAAACACTTGCACACAAAAAGATCAAATATTTCAGATGCAGAAGTGACCAGGAGGCAAACAAAGGAGCATGGATAATGATCAGCCCTTCCACGAAACCTACATCTTACCCAAAGAGAAGCAACAGATGCCCTACATCTTAGGACAGAGGTAGGACAGTGGCTTACTGACTGAAACATATAAGAAAAGAGGGGAATCTCCTAATAGATCCCTCAGGGTGGGTTGTTCAGCCCACTTCATTCCAGTAAGTGGAAACGGTAAATAGAATCAGACAAAGCAGTCAGCCTAAGCAAAATTAGAAGTAAACACATGAGGGCTTCCCTGGTGGTTCCGTGGTGAAGAATCTGCCCGCCAGTGCAAGAGACATGGATTTAATCCCTGAACCAGGAAGATCCCACATGCCGTGGACCGACTAAGCCCACGCACTCCCACAACTACGCCTGTGCTCTGAAGCCCAGGAGCCACAGCTACTGAGCAACGTGCTGCAACTGCTGAAGCCCACCTGCCCTACAGCCCCTGCTCTGCAACAAGAGATGCTGCCACAATGAGAAGCCTGTGCACCACAACGAGAGAGTAGCCCCCACTTGCTACAGCTACAGAGAAGACTGCACAGCAATGAAGACCCGGCACAGCCATAAATAAATAAATAAATTATTTTTTTAAAGTAAACATATGCACCTACAGATCAGAATCCACTAACCAACTGAAATCAAAGCCAAGAAAAGAGAAGTATTCCCCCATAACGTGGCCACTGTAGCAAAGATATGCAAAATACTACTGTGAAGATGTGATTTATACCCTCAGAAAAGAAATGAAATTGCTTCCATTAAAAAAAAGAAAGGTATCACCTGAATAACTGAAGTGTTGAAAAATAATTGTATAAGAAAGCAACTTTACGACCATGCCATCCTGAATGTGTGCTATCTTGTCTGATCTCGGAAGCTAAGCAGGGTCAGGAATGGTTAGTAATTGGATGGGGTAAACATATAGTCTTCAATTCTGATATTAGAACAGAAGAAAGACTGAAAACTAATTTAGATAGAACTTTAAAAGTAGAAAATAAAAAAATATAAAAAACTATGAAGATGTTCAATATAAGGAAAGAGCAGAAATTAATAATACAGAAAACAAAGTTCAATGTAATAGTAAACAAGGATAAAACCTTATTCTTTGAAAAGTCTAATGAAATTGACGATACACCAACATAACTGATTAAAATAAAAGGCAAAAATATACAGTGTGGCAGAATTTTTAAGAGTAATAAAAGAATACTATTAAAAGCTTTTGACAATATTGGAAAATAAAACTGAAATGAAACTGACCATTTCCTAGAAAAAACATTACTTAAAATGATGTCATATGTAAAAACTCCTCAAAATCAATAAGGAAGAGAAAATAAACTCAAGTGAAAAATGAGCAAGAAACAAAACAGACATTTCATTAAAAAGGAAACTGAAACACTTTTTAAAAAACCATATAAAAAGATAATCTTATTAGTAATTTTTTAAATGTAAGTTAAAATCACAATAAGAAATCATTTTACTCCCACTAGATTGTTGTTAAAGTCATAAATCTCCATACGTGAAGCTACGAAATCTCATACACTACTGTTCAGCTGATTTAGTATAAATTCTTTGGAAATTCCCTAGTATATCAGAAGGTGAGCAGAATCTACAACTCAGCGAATCTACTACTCGGTTTGATCTCTATTCAGGAAAACTCCAGTGGGCAACTGACTATCTTATTCTAAAGCAAATCTTAGAGCATCACATTTTTTAAGCGTAGGAGACAGGTTAATAAAAATAATAGAAGGGAAAGTCAAGAAATATACCTAGATGCATGTGGAAATTTAGTGTATAAAAGGGATATCTCAAACAAGTTGGGAAACATGTATGACTTATACAACAGCAGGTTTAGAACAACTAAGTAGCTATCTAGAAAAAAATAATTAAGCTGGATTCATACCTCATATCCTATACCTTGATAAATTCAAAATAGATATGATTTTTTAATTTTTTAAATTTATTTTGAAATTTTTAATTATAGTTGATTCACAATGTTGTGATACTTTCAGGTGTACAGAAAAGATATTCCATTATATATATTTATGTGTGTATTCTTTTTCACATTTTGTACATTTTAGGTTATTTCTGTTATTGTTGTTTAGTTGCTAAGACATGTCCAACTCTTGTGACCCCATGAACTGTAGCCCATCAGGCTCTTCTGTCCACGGGACTTTCCAGGCAGGAATACTGCAGTGGGTTGCCATTTCCTCCTCCAAGGGAACATCCTAACCCAGGGATTGAACCCTAATCTCCTGCATTGGACACTGAACCACCTGGGAAGCTTTTTTAGATTATTATAAGGTATTGAATATAGTTTCCTGTGCTAAACAGTAGGACTTTGTTGTTTGTCGATTTTATATATGAGTGAGTGAAGTCACTCAGTTGTGTCCAACTCTTTGCAACCCCATGGATTGTAGCCTACCAGGTTCCTCCGTCCATAAGATTTTCCAGGAGAGAAAACTGGAGTGGGTTGCCATTCTCCAGGAGATCTTCCCAACCCAGGGATTGAACCCAGGTCTCCAACACTGTAGGCAGATGCTTTACCATCTGAGCCACCAGGGAAGTCCATTTTATATATGGTACTGTGTATATGTTAATCCCAAACTCCTAATTTATCTCTCCACCTATCCTTTTCTCCTTTGTAACCACGTCTGTGAGTTTATTTGTATTTTGTAGATAAGATTATTTATATTAACTTTTTAGATTCCACTTATAAGTGATATATTTCTTTCTCTGCTTTACCTCACTTAGTAGGATCATCTCTAGATCTGTCTATATTGCTGCAAAGGACAATAATTCATTCTTTTTATGTTCTTGTTGTTGTTCAGTCACTAAGTCATGTCCAACTCTTTGTGACTCCACAGACTGCAGCATGCCAGGCTCCTTTTTATCCACTTTCTCCAGGAGTTTATTCAAACTCATGTCCGTTGAGTCGGTGATGCTATCTAACCGTCATCTTCTACCACCCCCTTCTCCTTTTGCCTTCCCTCTTTACCAGCATCAAGGACTTTTCCAATGAGTCAGCGCTGTGCATCAAGTGGCCAAATTATTTGGAGCTTCAGCTTCAGCATCAGTACTTCCGATGAAAATTCAGGGTTGATTTCCTTTAGGACTGACTGGTTTAATCTTGCTGTCCAAGGGACTCTCAAGAGTCTTCTCCAACACCACAATTCAAAAGCATCAATTCTCTGGCACTCAGCCTTCTTTAGAGTCCAACTTACACATGACTATTGGAAAAACTATAGCTTTGACTATATGGACCTTTGTTGGCAAAGTGATGTCTCTGCTTTTTAATATACTGTTTAGGTTTGTCAAAACTTTCGTTCCAAAGAGTAAGCATCTTTTAATTTCATGGCTGCAGTCACCATCCACAGTGATTTTGGAGCCCAAGAAAATCTGTCACTGCTTCCACTTTTTCCCCATCTATTTTCCATGAAATGATGGGACTAGATGCCATGATTTTAGTTTTTTTGAATGTTGAATTTCAAGCCATCTCTTTTACTCTCCTTTTTCACTTTCATCAAAAGGCCCTTTAGTTTCTCCTTGTTTTCTGCCATAAGGACGGTGTCATCTGCATATCTGTGGTTGTTGATATTTCTCCCAGCAATCTTGATTCCAACTTGTAATTCATCCAGCTCAACATTTCACAGGATGTACTCTGTATAAAAGTTAAATAAGCAGGGTGACAATATACAGCCTTGTCATATTCTTTCCCCAGTTTTGAACTCGTCAGTTGTTTCATGTCCGATTCTAAGTGTTGCTTCTTGACCCACATACAGGTTTCTCAGGAGACAGGTAAAGTAATCTAGTACTCCCATCTCTTTAAGAATTTTGCAGAGTTTGTTGTGATCCACACAGTCAAAGGCTTTAGTGTAGTCAATGAAGTAGAAGCAGATGCTTTTCTGGAACTTCCTTGCTTTCTCCGTGACCCACAGATGTTGTCAATTTGATCTCTGATTCCTCTGCTTCTTTGAAACCAAGTATGTACATCTGGAAGTTCTCGGTTCACATACTGCTGAAGCCTAGCTTGAAGGATTTTGAGCATAATCTTGCTAACATGTGAAATGAGCACTGTTGTTCCATAGTTTGAACATTCTTTGGCATTTCCCATCTTTAGGATTGGAATGAAAACTGACCTTTTCCAATCATGTGGCCACTGATGAGTTGAGTAATATTCTATTGTACATATTCAGATTGATAAATTCAAAATGAATACATGATTTAAACTATAAAATTACAAGAAGAATCCACTTGATGATTGATTATTTTAAACTCAGAAAGCCCTTTCAAACTATGACACAAAACTATGACACATTTTGATTCTCTGTCAAAATCAAGAAGATCTGACTTTAAATATATATATATATAGCAAAAAGTACCATGGGGATAGTCAAAAAACAAGAGACTGGGAAAAGAATTTGCAATTTGCATATCATTAAAATAAAAATAGCTCCTAATATTCAATAAGAAAAAAAACTGATTTATTTTTTCAATGTAAAAACAAGCAAAGGCTATCAACATACAGTTCACCCAAAAAATGAAATCTAAGAAGTAGGAAAAGATATCCATCTCAGTTCATGATAAGAGATATGCTAATTAGCTACTACCATTGACCTTGGAGAAGACTCTTGAGAGTCCCTTGGACTGCAAGGAGATCTAACCATTCAATCCTAAAGAATACCAACCCTGAATTGGCAGGACTGATGCTGAAGCTGAAGTTCCAATATTTTGGCCAACTGATGCAAAGAACTGACTTACTGGAAAAGACCCTGATGCTGGGAAAGATTGAGGGCAGGAGGAGAAGGGGATGATGGAGGATGAGATGGTTAGATGTAACCCGTTGACTCAATGGATATGAGTTTGAGCAAACTCCAGGAAATAGTAAAGGACAAGGGAGCCTGGTGTGCTGCGGTCCATGGGGTCACAAAGACTCAGACACAACTGAGTGAATGAACAGCAAAAACATTCTTTATCTATCAGGTTGATAATGATTGAAATTGATACTATTTGTCCTTTTACCTTGTCTGCTGGCATCCCCACACTACAGTAAAATCCTTCTAAAATGTAGCTTCCTCTCAGGTGGTTCTGGGAGTATATTGCTTCTTTATCACTACATCATGAAAAACTGCATTACCTTATAAAATGGCACTACATTGTCAGAGAACCAATGAAATTAGATCAAAATGTAGAAAACCTCTTTTGCAATCTAAGGAGAGAAAAGCCTCCTAAAGGTCAATAAAATAGTACTTAGAATGCTAATAATAATAAAGCCACATGCCTTGCAATATATTTGGCATGGATTTTAATGCTGAATCTTTTCAATATTAAGGCTGGATTCTTTATTAAGGAAGACAAAGTCTAGTTGACAGTCTAATGCAGAAATGTTTTGTTATTTTGGGAGAAAGCAACATGACTGGACAGAGACACTGGCAAGTCATTCATAAACAACCAATGAGGGAATATTTGGTGTTCATTTAAGATGAAAACTTCATTGAAAAACAATGAAGAAAAAAATTGAAAAAAAATCGTTAGCAGTGAAAAATACAAGATGTCCTTTTAGAAGAACAGTACTATTCTTGTAGCTTTTTTAGAAGATAAATGTGTTCAGAACAGCCAAGCATAGCCATTCTTTTCCTCCCAGTCCTAACCCATAAAGCGACTGCTGTGTTGGGTTCAGCGCCGTGCATCAGTGTACTTTGCTCTTCATCAAACAAGCTATATGAAAGAATATCTGGAATGAATATGCAATTTTCTGTAGAAAGAAGAGGTTCCTCCATGCTCATCAAATTATGATGTGGTAATTTTGTCTACATACATGCAGATTGTAATGCATTATTGAACAAAAACCATTGCACCTCTACTATGTCAGCTCTGACACCAACAACATGTATTGTTAACTCTGAGTCATATATCAAAAAGTGTAGAAGAAATATATTACAGCTGGATCAGCTACCGTCTTCTTCTCTAAGAAAAAATAGTGATCAGGAGCAGTTCTTCATTATTTAGGATAGAAGCTGCCCCTCCCACTCAGGGCAGAGCAACACTGGGTTCTTTAATTGCCTTTTCATTCAGATCTGTCCTTCTGGCTAAAACTTTTCCAGCTCCATTCACCTTTTCGAGAATATGACTTCAAGATGAAAGACATAATGTCTGACTGAATACCCAGAATAAAATCTTGAAATCTGCTTACACAAACTAAAGCTGTCTATCAGGAAAACACATTTTTATCCAATTAAACATGAAACCATCAGCTAGCAAGTGTCAGGCAAATACACAAAAGCCTAAGAATGATTAGTTTATCACTCTGATAACCAGTTACCATAATATCTTTAATTCTAAAAACATACTGAGAACTACAGAGTAAGACCACAAAATCTCATGTGAAAGATGAAGTCAATATAGTCATATGTTGCACAGGCAAGTTAAGGCAGAAATTTTGTTTTAGTTCACTTTTATTTTCATTTTAGACCCAGAAAAAGTTAAACATTATTCAAACTTTAACTTATTTTCCTGCCTTCAATCATCGTCCCTATGGCCCTCTATACAAAATTATTCTAATCATTGGTAAGCTGTTATCTAACAGCACTGGATTATTAGACAAAAATTTATTATTGTTTTTACAACTTCCAGAAACTCTAATTTTATTTAGATAAGCATATGGGATGTGATAACAGTAGGAAAACAATGATGTTCTATGTCCCAGATATGGAGAGAGATTTAAGGATATTCAAAAGCAGAGACATTACTTTGCCGACTAAGGTCCATTTAGTCAAGGCCATGGTTTTTCCTGTGGTCATGTATGGATGTGAGAGTTGGACTGTGAAGAAGGCTGAGCACCGAAAAATTGATGCTTTTGAACCGTAGTGTTGGAGAAGACTCTTGAGAGTCCATTGGACTGCAAGGAGATCCAACCAGTCCATTCTGAAGGAGATCAGCCCTGGGATTTCTTTGGAAGGAATGATGCTAAAGCTGAAACTCCAGTACTTTGGCCACCTCATGTGAAGAGTTGACTCATTGGAAAAGACTCTGATGTTGGGAGGGATTGGGGGCAGGAGGAGAAGGGGACGACAGAGGATGAGATGGCTGGATGGCATCTCTGACTCGATGGACATGAGTCTGAGTGAACTCCGGGAGTTGGTGATGGACAGGGAGGCCTGGCGTGCTGCGATTCATGGGGTCACAGAGAGTCGGACACGACTGAGCAACTGAACTGACTGACTGAGAACTTACCAAGGAATGTTAAAGGATACAACATAAATGAGTAACTTCTGTATAAGTGTCCTTGAAAGGAAGGTAGTAGCATAGCAATAAACCTTGTGAATTCTCAATCCTATTTTCTATTCAAATAAGGCAATATTTTGTCCCCAAATTTAACATATTCCTTTAAAAGCACCTTCCTTCCTTCACTATGATAAGTAAAGTATATTAACTTTGAAAACTGAATAAAAAATATTTTTAGCATTTAAAAAATATTATAATGAACTACAAAAACATCTTTTATATTCTGTCATTATTAAAATCAAATCAGATAAGAATACAGATATGAAATGGAAAACCCATTCGAATAATGTTTTAACCAAAAAATTGCATTCATAAAAAGTAAAACAAAAGACATTTATGCAGGAAAAATGTTTCTGGATGGAAAAATGGAAATCTATTGTCTACTTAGACAATATTGTCTAAGTAGCTGCTATTGTCTACTTAGCTGCCAGTTTCTTCCTAGAAATGCATAACACTCACCCAAACAACAAATCTTCAAAGTTGTAAAATTGGGTGTGTGTCTGGTGTGCATGTTTTAAAAACATATCCTACTTGTACACAAATAATATTTAATGTAAAAGTAACCTCTTCTATAATCAGATAAAGGACAAACATGATTTACCTTAATAAATTTCTAAAAGAATTTTAATAAATTCATAATAGAATCAGGACTGAAACTTCATAACTTTTAAAATCTAAAATCATATTGACCTTTCAACAGAATCTAATCTCAGATGATTCAATTTATTTAATCCCTGCCAAGATATCACACTCTCTTGGACAAAATTGTTTTCAACTGAAAGGAACAAGCTTCTAAAGGTTATGAAGCAACAAAATAATTTATATATACTTATTTCTGAGATGCTTACTTAAATTAAATTAATTTTCCTCATATGATACCTAAGTTACAGTGATTCTGAAAAGATTTTATGAACAAAAATAAATTGCTCAGTCAAAACTTACATATATCAAGTCAAACTGTCATTCTGAAAACAAACATATCTTCACTTAAAATGTGAATTAAATATTTTAATTAATTTGCAAATAAGCATGAAAAAATTAAGCACTCACAAAAATATCAGTACCCAACTTCTATAAAGAAGTTTAACTCATGGCTATAAATTTTTATCCTTTAGTATAAAAGTAAATGGATATTTTCCATGTAGGTTAAATATACAATGTGATTTTTTTTTACCAATTTATGGATTTATTCATAAACAAATAGGCTCAAAAAAATGAATCAACAGGCAAGAAAAATGGATTGTTATTGTTTACATATTAAGTAATTTTAGCACTTTTATTATCAATTCGATTTTGTTAAAACCTCTACATATACATATGTGGTATTATAGTTTGCTTTCTCATCAACTTAAAATCCATTCATTTTAAAGCATGCTCAGAGATTTTGTTTTTAACATGGGAATTACTCAATCATGTTCCTAATATGAGGAGGCAATTCAGAAGGAAAGGTGAGGTTGACGATATAAGAATGAATAACAGGAAGGTGGCTCAGAGGTTAAAGCATCTGCCTGCAATGCGGGAGACCTGGGTTTGATCCCTGGGTTGGGAAGATTCCCTGGAGAAGGAAATGGCAACCCGCTCCAGTATTCTTGCCTGGAGAATCCCATGGATAGAGGGGCCTGGTGGGCTACAGTCCACGGATCACCAAGAGTTGGACACAGCTGAGCGACTCTTGAACTCTTGGTTAGAGGAAACTATTAAAATTAGCTCCTAAAAACTTTTGAAATATAGAAATTCCTTTTATTTATTTACTCAGTTTATAAAGAAACTGATATTGGATTGGATTTTGTTTGTGGAATCCAATTATATCCAAGGAACTATTCTAGAAAGCAGTGAGATATAAATGAATAAGTTCTTATATCAAAAAGCTTACATTCAATAAAGTGGTGGAGTCACTATGGAAAACAGTATGGAGATTTTGCAACAAATTAAAAATAGAACTACTACAAATGATTCAGCAATTCCACTTCTGGGTAATGGTCCAAAGAAAACACAAACACCAACTTGAAAGGACATATGCACCTCATGTTTATTGCAGCATTATTTTCAGTAGCCAAGATGTGAAAACAACCTAACCATCCATTCATCTTTTCATGCTCACTAGCAAATTCATTAAAATCTTCAAAACATATATAAATCTTTTATATATATATATACATATATATATATACATGTATGTATGTATATTACTCAAATACATACCATGAACTTCCAGATGTTCAAGCTGGATTTAGAAAAAGCAGAGGCACCAGTGATCAAATTGCCAGCATCTGCTGGATTATTGAAAAAGCAAGAGAGTTCCAGAAAAACATCTATTTCTGCTTTATTGACTATGCCAAAGTCTTTGACTGTGTGGATCACCACAAACTGGGGGAAATTCTGAAAGAGATGGGAATACCAGACCACCTGACCTGCCTCTTGAGAAATCTGCATGCATGTCAGGAAGCAACAGTTAGAACTGGACACGGAACAAGTCAAGGCTGTATATTGTCACCCTGCTTATTTAACTTATATGCAGAGTACATCATGAGAAACGCTGGGCTGGAAGAAGCACAAGCTAGAATCAAGATTGCCGGGAGAAATACCAATAACCTCAGATATGCAGATGGTACCACCCTTATGGCAGAAAGTGAAGAAGAACTAAAGAGCGTCTTGATGAACGTGAAAGAGGAAAGGGAAAAAGTTGGCTTAACACTCAACATTCAGAAAGCTAAGATCATGGCATCTGGTCCCATCACTTCATGGTAAATAGATAGGGAAACAGTGGAAACAGTAATAGACTTTTTTTTTTGGGGGGGGGGGGGGTTCCAAAACCACTGTGAATGGTGACTGCAGCCATGAAATTAAAAGACGCTTACTTGGAGAAGGAAATGGCAACCGACTCCAGTACTCTTGCCTGGAAAATTCCGTGGACTGAGGAGCCTGATAGGCTAAAGTCCATGAGGTCACAAAGAGTTGAACATGACTGATCAACTTCACTCATTCCTTGGAAGAAAAGTTACGACCAACCTAGACAGCATATTCAAAAGCAGAGATGTTACTTTGCCAAAAAAGGTCCGTCTAGTCAAGGCTATGGTTTTTCCAGTAGTCATATATGGATGTGAAAGTTGGACTATTAAGAAAGCTGAGCACTGACGAATTGATGCTTTTGAACTGTGGTGTTGGAAAAGACTCTTGAGAGTCCCTTGGATTGAAAGGAGATCCAACCAGCCATCCTAAAGGAAATCAGTCCTGAATATCCATTGTAAGGACTGATAAAGCTGAAATTCCAATACTTTGGCCACCTGATGTGAGGAGTTGACTCATTGGAAAAGACCCTGATGCTGGGAAAGATTGAAGGCAGGAGAAGAAGGGGATGACAGAGGATCAGATGGTTGGATGGCATCACTGACTCAGTGGACATGAGTTTGGATAGACTCCAGAAGCTGGTGATAGACAGAAAGGGCTGGCATGCTGCCGTCCATGGGGTTGCAGAGTCAGACATGACTGAGCAACTGAACTGAACTGAATTCATACATATACATATAAATATACACATATAATGGATTATTATTCTTCCACTAAAGAAAGAAAATCTTGCCATCTGTGACAACATGGATGTAACTTGAGGGCATTATTCTAAATGAAATTAATTAGAAAGACAAATACCAGTGCCTTATTATCTCACTTATAAGTGGATTATTAAAAAAAAAAAAACCTGAGCTCATGATACAGAGAACAAAAATGGTGGTTGCCAGAGCTTCGGTGTGGATGGTGAGTGAAATGGCTGAAGGTTATCAAAAGGTACAAAGTTCCAGTTATAAAATAAATAAGTAGTGTAGTTACAGCATGATGACTATAGTTAATAATATTATATTGTACATTATTGAAATAATATTGAAATTTGCTCAGAGAATAAATCTAAAAATTCTCATCAAAAGAAAAAATTTGTAAATATGTGTGGTGCCTTACTTATTGTGATCATTTCACAATATGCACAAATATGGAACCATTATGTTATATACCTAAAACTAACATATCACTATATAATCTATCAAATTATGTCTCAAGAAAACTTGTTAAAGGGTGACATGGTTTTCAAGCATTAATATTCCTATAGTAAATAAGATATCATGATGAAAAATTTGTGCTTATATTCAAGACAAATAAATAGATAATTACTGATTATAAATTCTGTTAAAAAGTAACCAGAAATATGTAAAATAAAAAAGTGCAAAAGAGAAAACAAGAAGACATCTCTAGGACTAAAGTAACACAGATACTGGATTAGCCAAAACATTTGTTCAGATTTTTCAATAAGATGTTATGGAAAACCCAAACAAACGTTTTGGCCAACCCAATAATTCTACTGATCAAAATCAGGAAGTGGCAGCTCAGAGCTAAGGTCTCCTAGGAAGGGAAGTACAAATCGTGTCCTCTGAAAAATATCAACAAACTCACTGAAGTTAGGGGCTTGAGTGTGGCTTCCCTGCCCATTAATGAAAGAGGGCTGGGGGGAAAGAGGGGTAAATTATTGTCCTGCTGCTTGGGGCTGATGAGGGGACAGACTTAATGCCAACAGAAGTGGAACTGAATTCAGCCAGTTGCTCTGCACGTAGATCAATCACGTCTCCAACATCACTCAAGAGCAACAGCCCAGAATGCCTTGATATAATCCCAATCTGAACTGAAAGCCTGAGAGATGAGTAGAAATAATCATACCAGTTAGTAAGGGGTGGGGAACGGGGAGAGGGGAAAAATAAGAGGGTAGAAGGAGATAGAATTACTAAAAGAAAATTAACACACATAATGAGCTTAGAATCTTATATTCTAAGAGACACTGAGAATAAGTTAATGTTCCTTGTTTTCTGTTTTCTTTTACAATAGCCATTGTGAACAGTGTGAGGTGATATCGTGTTATGGTTTGGGTTTGCATTTTACTGATGACTTTGAGCATCTTTTCATATACCTGTTCATATGCCGTTTGCTGTCTTCTTTGATAGTCTAGTGGTCAAGACCACCTTCCAATGCAGAGAGTGCAGGTTTTATCCTGGTCGGGGAGCTAAGATTCCACATGCCTCTTGCCAAGAAACCAAAACATGAAACAGAAACAATACTGTAACTAATTTAATAAAGATTTTTAGAAAAATGGTCCACATCAAGAAATCTTTAGAAATGACTATGCAATCCTTAACCCATTTTTTAATCACCTTGTTAAGGTTTTTTATCTTTTGACTTTTAGATCATTTTGCTGTTGACTCATCTCTATTTTGGAGATGAATCCCTTATCAGATAAATTGTTTGCAAATGTTTTATTCCATTCCATACGTGGCCTTTTAGCACTCCCATGTTCACTGCAGCCCTATTCACACTAACCAAGAAGTGGAAACAATCTAAATGTCCATCCATGAATTAATGGATAAAGAAAATATGATATCTAATACAGTGGAAATTCTGCAATATGGTGAGCCCTGAGGAAACTCAGGCTAAGAAAACATAGAATGCTGGCCCCAGGTAGCTGAGGAGCATATTATAGGAATAATTTCAGTGAGTCCAGACCCTTGCATCTTCCCATACATAGAAAAGCGCTAAATTCCTTAACTTGACATATCTGGTTTTCTTTCATTAATAGTTATCTTTTGATGTTCTAGCTATTGCCCTTTGTTGCAAATCTCCTATAAATCCTAGCTCCGCCCTCACCTCATCAGAGTAGTTCCCTCAGGGTTACTTGAGGTGCTGCCTCTCTAACTTAAAGTCCTAAAAGTTCCTGCCAAATAAAACAACTCTCAGTTTTTAGGTTGTGAATAACTTTTTCGGTGACATGACATGAAATAAAATCTGTTAATTGAACAAACAAAATATTTACCTAGGAATTTGCCAGGTTCGGTTTGTATCTGCAGTTACCTTCGGCAGGATTTGGTCCTGAAACTTGGTAACTCCTTTATCAGTAAAAACCCAACATAGCTACAGAGCATATAGAAGCTTTCTACCAGCCTGCCTGACTCCTGCCATGCCCCGCATTCCACACCAGAAAGCATTCTCTCTACAGCAGCTCTAAACAAGTCTAAGGATTGTTCCCAACGCCAGGCTCTCTCCGCATTCCTCAGCTTCACATGTTCTGCATCTGCGGGACTCCTTCGTTATCTGCTGCACCCGACAAGCCACTGCTCGTCCTTCAGATTCCGCTCCGATGCTGTGACTTGTTCCACGGCTCACTAAGCAGCCGAGGCTGCTCCTCCCGGATACTGTGCAGTTCCTCTTGTGTCACTGTTGTTCAGTTGCTCAGTCATATCCAGCTCTTTGCAGCACCATGGACTGCAGCACGCCAGTCTGCCCTGCCCTTCACCATCTCCTGGAGTTTGCTCAAACTCATGTCTATGGAGTCAGTGATACAACAATAATTGTATCATTATTTTACTGAATTACAATAATCTTTTTTTTTTTTTTTTTGCCTGTCTGTCTCTCCCACTACACCATAAGCTCCCGGAGGGCAGGGAATTTGCTTTTGTGTTCCCGTGACATGAATAAATGTTTTGCCCAACATTGGCTCACAAAAATATCCTTTGCCCCCAAGATCAGAAAAGGCCAGGCAGCTCTTAATAGGAAAAGATCAGTCTTACGTATCTGTTCTCTTATTTTGCTGTATCGTTTTGTACCTGAAGGTACTCTGAAAATTATAGCAGTATTCTTTATTACTGAGATAACAAATGCTAGTGTTCAAGCACACTGGCTGTTATGTTCAAGAGCTCAGATTTCCTATTATAATGCCAGCAAATTATAAAATCTCAAGTAGGGTACCTAATAGGATAATAATAATAGTTAACAGTTATTGAACATTTACTATGTTCCAGGTCTCATTCATACAATAAATAACTCATTTAATCCTCCCAAATATATGTGAGGTGTCATCACCTTTCTTTACAGGTGAGGAAACTAAAGCACAGAGAGGTTAGGTAACTTGACCAAGGTCACACAGCTTAAAAATTGCAGAGTCAGAATTCAAACAGCCTGCCTCCAGAGCTCATCAATTAAATATGAATTTATACTGCCTCTCTACCATAATATTGCCATATTTGAGGATTAAAAGAAATAGTACAGGTACTTAGACACAGTGAACCTGCAGCCGGCAGCTGTGCTTACTGTCATAGTAACAGTTCAGTCTTGCTTCTTAGCTCCAATACTAGGCACTGATAATTTTGCATTTTATTGAATGCCAAAAACTGACAATTTGGGAATTGCTTATGATACACTCACTTAGCCCTGAAAGTTTAGTAGTCATGCATGCGCAGTGTTAAAATCATGTCCAATTAATCCCATTCAATTAAACCTTAATAATTTAACTGAAAAACATAATTAAAAATATGGATTAGTTCTGTGTTAGCAAATGTTTTCCCTTTTCTATAATGTAACAAGGTAAAAAAGTATTCTCTGGTAGTAACAATTTGAATTTTGAAGTTTCAGAAGCGTTCCAGTTGACAAGGCAGTTTTGAAAAGCACAACTTCCCTACTAAAATTCTTATTATAAAGTCTTTCCAAAGGTGATTTCAGCCATGGATTGGAATTAGAATGCTCATGTTATTCGAGGTTAGAGGTGAGATAATTTCACTAAGATGGCGCATTGAAAAAACAACCATGGCTGGACACACAGCAGGAGAAGGAGCATTCTTCAGCTACATTACCAAACTCTCTGGAGAAATCAAGCAAGCCAATAGCTTCATCTAAGATAATTGCAGCACTGGAGTCTCTGCCCAGACAAGTTTTATTCCCACACTCACAGGGTGTGCCCTCTTGGAACAGAATATATGTAAGCAAATGGCAGAAATAGCACCAGGAACCCGTTCAAAAAAAATTCTATGATAGGAAGCAAGATATGGAAGATGAATGTGTAACTACAATCTCAAATTTAAACTCCTGACTCTATTAAGTAACTGCAACCAGACTATTAGGACTCTTCCACGGATTAAAAACATTTCAAAATATTTCATGTAATAGGAGATACCGAGAGTAATAAGTTATTGTATGAGCAATATAGAAATAAATTCTCCCATAGAAACAGGTTAATTACAGATTAAAAGAATAACTACTAAAAGAGCTGCATAAGGTTTCAAGTTTTAGACTAAAGTCATTAAAAAACAGGATTGGACTTTAGACAATTCCATGTCACTTATCAGAATATAAGGATTACAAGTGCCAACTTGGCTATAAAGCTTAATTAAAAATTATATGAAATGGAGATATGCAGTTTATGAGGTAGTAAGGCAGGAAATTTTGTTTGGAAAAAGCAGTGAAGCAGAAACCACTTGGATTCTTATTCCAACTGTGTCACTTTCTTAAGCTAAAAATACATTTTTTCTCTCCATTTTTTTGCCATTTAAAAGGAACTAAATATTATTGTCTTATGATTTTAATGCAAAATTCACATACAATAAACAAATTATAATGTGATAGCAGATATTTGTTTTGAAGGCCCAGTTGAATAATTTCATTGATTTTTATGGGTGGTGATAGAAGGTCTAACCACTCCAATAATCTCTTATGTTTATTCTTCTACAATGTTCACCATTTTATTCCACATTGCTTAGAGAAGAAAAGTAAAAAATGTCAAAAATATTCAGTTTGAAAATCACAAATATTACATAGATTTCAGATTATTCTTTTGAATTTCAGAGGTTTACTTCAGGAAAAAAAAAATTTGTTTATTTTCTAGACCGAATTCTTCTATTCTTGGTTGGTGATGATATCATCAATCCATTCAATCAAAAAAGGTAGAAACACAAAGGAGTCATCAACTCCTCCCTCTCCATCATACCTCCCATCAAGCAGTCATCAGTTTATCGTTTTATATCCTAATTCCCAAATAGGTTACTCTCTTACTCTCATGATTTCCACTGTCTTGGTTAATGTCTTTGGTGGTGGTTTAGTTGCTAAGTCGTGACTGACTCTTGAGACCCCACGGGTTGTAGCCCGCCAGGCTCCTCTGTCCATGGGATTCTCCAGGCAAGAATACTGGAGTGGGTTGCCATTTCCTTCCCCAGGGGATCTTCCCAACCCAGGAATTGAACCCGGGTCTCCTGTGTTGCAGACAGATTCTTTACTGACTGCAATATGAGGGAAGCCCAGGTTAATGCTTTATCACATCTTAACTGGAGAATCCCAGGGACGGGGGAGCCTGGTGGGCTGCCATCTATGGGGTCGCACAGAGTCGGACACGACTGAAGCAACTTAGTGGCAGCAGCAGCAGCAACTGTATTACAGCAGCAGCCCCACAAGTAAATATTTTTTTCCTCTGAATAGGCCCAACTTACACAGTACCACAGTAATTTATCTAAAACACAAATCTGACCCACTCACATTCCTGACTAAACTTATGTGAATAGCTTCCCATTGCTGACAGGATAATTTACAGCCTCTCTAATTTCCCACTAGAGTCACCGTGATCTAATCCCAGGCTGACTCTCTGTGATGGCAGAAACTGTTTATATCTTGCTCTCCATGGTATCCCCAGCAGTTTCTGGTGAATAATCGACATCACTCAATAGCAAACTAAATAATAAATTTCAGTTCAATA
This sequence comes from Capra hircus, assembly GCF_001704415.2. Taxonomy (NCBI): domain Eukaryota; kingdom Metazoa; phylum Chordata; class Mammalia; order Artiodactyla; family Bovidae; genus Capra; species Capra hircus. The sequence continues at coordinate 127,020,771 of NC_030809.1, read as the reverse complement.
CTTTGTTGATTAACTAAATACATAAATGAATGACCATTGTCTCATTACTGACACTCATTTAACAGTTTGTTCTCTAGCAAGGTCAAAGGGCATCTAATTCCCCTACCCAATCCAAGCTGTTCTACCCCATGGTTCTTTCCCTCTCTTCTTTGGTGACCTCCTATTCTTCCTAAGCAGCTGGAACTCTGGCTTTTCCTAGAATCTTCCCCCAGTCCTCCTCCCTTCAAATCAGCTCCCAAAACACCCCGTGAGAAATCTTTATACTTGACCTGAAGATGACATGAAATTATAAATTGTGTACCTATTCCCAGCACTTGTCTCATGCCAAGTGCACAGAAGGTGCCCAATAGTTGTTAGGTAATGAAGGAGTAATTCTAATCCAAATGTCACATATATAACACTTATTCAATGTGAGAAATCAGCTGAAATTCACAAAATTTGTTTCTTCACAAAATCACAGCTTGCTAAGACAAAGCACAGTTAAATCCACGAATTCTGATTTAACAGCTTCAAAAAATGGGTATCTAGTCTTTACTTAATCACAACCAACTGTGAAGTAAAGGTTTACTATTTCTGTTTTGGTCAGTATTCCTTGAATAATCTATCTACGAGGTTAATATCATTTAAAAGGAGATGATCGTTTTAAAAGGGCTATAAAATAAAGACAATGCATTAAATTACTGCTGTTATTCAATATTTAATGTCTTTTATGTATCAAATATATGGATGTGATCTTTACTTGGCTGCTGTGCTAAAAATCTTCAAGTTGCTAACCATTGTTTAACTTAGACACAAATTAAGATATACATAGAATAATATTGATCTGAGGTTGAAATCATTCTGAAGTCTCTTAATTTTACAGTAAGCTGACAATATTTAAAATGTCTGTATAAATACATACTTACAAACACACTATGGTGATAGGTGCAGAAATGACAGACGTTATAGTGTATTTTTATATGTGACAGAATATATAGTTTTTCTAGCAAATCTAAATACGAATTTCTTTCATAAGTAGTCACAAAATATAATGTTAGTAAGGGATTTTACTATAAACTTAATAGACATTTTTGTAATAGAAAATTTAAGAACATAAGTGAATTGTGATATTTTTAACATACTTAATAACAGAAAGACTAAAAAATCATTGCATTGTTCAACCAACTGAATTCACTTATCCATTGCTTTTCACAAATATATTAGAGTACATATCACACACCATGCAGTGGAAGTCAACACTGGAAACAGAAAAAATACAAAACCTACCTTTTGAAGTTATTTATACTCTCAAGCCGGAGAAGGCAATGGCACCCCACTCCAGTACTCTTGCCTGGAAAATCCCATGGATAGAGGAGCCTGGTAGGCTGCAATCCATGGGGTCGCTAAGAGTCAGACACGACTGAGCGACTTCACTTTCACTTTCCACTTTCATGCATTGGAGAAGGAAATGGCAACCCACTCCAGTGTTCTTGCCTGGAGAATCCCAGGGACGGGGGAGCCTGGTGGGCTGCCATCTGTGGGGTCGCACAGAGTCAGACACGACTGAAGCGACTTAGCAGCAGCAGCAGCAGCATACTCTCAAGCACTGCGGGTGGTGACTGCAGCCATAAAATTAAAAGACGCTTACTCCTTGGAAGGAAAGTTATGACCAACCTAGATAACATATTCAAAAGCAGAGATATTACTTTGCCAATAAAGGTCCGTCTAGCCAAAGCTATGGTTTTTCCAGTAGTCATGTATGGATGTGAGAGATGGACTGTGAAGAAAGCTGAGTCCCGATGAATTGATGCTTTTGAACTGTGGTGTTGGAGAAGACTCTTGAGTCCCTTGGACTGCAAGGAGATCCAACCACTCCATTTTAAAGGAGATCAGTCCTGGGTGTTCATTGGAAGGACTGATGTTGAAGCTGAAACTCCAATACTTTGGCCACCTCATGTGAAGAGTTGACTCGGTGGAAAAGACCCTGATGCTGGGAGGGGTTGGGGGCAAGAGGAGAAGGGGACAACAGAGGATGAGATGGCTGGATGGCATCACTGACTCGATGAACATGGGTTTGAGTAAACTCCTGGAGTTGGTGATGGACAGGGAGGCCTGGTGTGCTCTGATTCATAGGGTCGCAAAGAGTTGGACACGACTGAGCGACTGAACTGAACTGAACTGAATACTCTCAACAAAGTTAATAATTTATGGGGGTGTTATTTTTGGTCTGATCATATAAAAAATTAACAAGGTAAAAGTTTGAAATTTGTTTGGCAACAAATATTAAATCACAAATCATTCATGAGCTTTAGTCCAGTGAATATCTAGAAGCAATATAGGAAATAGTTTGAAGATGGCAAGGTCAGCAGACTATGATACTAGTTCAAGAATAAAGCAGTGAGGGCATGTAGCTATAGAATTAAATATTACACATGGGAAGAAAAAGCTTTTTGTCATTGTATATTATTGAATAAGAACAAAAATATTTTCATTCTTTCTTGAAGATATTTTCTCTGGCAGGATTTTTTGTAAACACAATACTTTTACCTGTATCATAAAACTTGCCATGTTGTATTTTAATTATATATTTACATGTTTATCTCCTTAGCTAGATCACAAGTCCCTTGAGACCATGAACTGAGTCAAATCATCTTTGAATCCCCAGCGCTTAGTGTGAGATTGCAGGAGAGTAGAAATTCACTGTAAACATGTTGTTGTGGGGTATTTTCTTTTATTAATTTACAAGGTGAGAACCCAAAGGAGAAATACTGTTTGCTCTCAATATCATAAATAGTTGTGCTTTTCTAGAAAAATTGGGTTATTTCTATCTTAAAGGAATAAAAATTTCTGTTTTGTTTCTTTCTTTCTCATTGGCTGTTAGAAAATGAAAAAGCAATTTATAATCTCCAATAACAACTGTATAAAGTGCCAGGACATTTATTTTCTATAAAATATTCAATTCATTTTTCCATCTTATTTTTGCTTCCTTATTTCTCCTTGCTTCATCTCTTCTACTAACTTCAAATGATTTTCTCTTCTATTATTTATATTTATGTAAATCAGCTTGAATTTCTCTTAAATAAACTGGGTTAAAATGATTAAGCAAAGGCAGGTGTTCAAATAGGCCTCTTTGACAATTGAAAAATGAGATAAGCTGTTGAATTCAAATTAAATTGAATTTACATTTATACTTTTCTTTGTAAAATTTTCTTGCCTTGCATGAGGTAAATTCTCATATATTCTTTAACCTCAAACTTTGTTATTTACAAGTTTAATAACAAAAATTATAGACATAACAAAGACTAAGTGCTATACCTACTCTCTCTATATAGGTATTCTATCCTACATTTATAACATAGTATAAGTAATGAAATCTTATCCAGAAGATAATTTTAGTACATCAGTAACTCACTAAGTAACATGAGGCTTTAGAATTGTGCTATTAAGATAAAAGTATAGCTTGTATTTTTCCATGTAAAATAAGTGTGATCTAACTGCTCTGAGGTTGTATGTTTGAAGTCATTCCTTTTGAGTTTTTATTACAAATAATCCTTAGTAGTCACACTCTCATCAATTTAAGCCACTTGAGAGGAAAGAAAAAAAAAAAAAAAAACTGTGGGAAACTAGGAGTAGTGGGTGGAGCGGGGAAGCACTGTGTTTCTCAGGATTCCCAGAAGTTTGCACTGAGTTAGCTGACATATGTCATAGCTAAGGCATTACAAACAATAACAAGTGCTCCTTTTGAAGATCATAGTTCCTACTGCAAAACTAAAGTTTAAAGATGAAACATAAACAGCAAAATTTTCAGATGGATTTACAAGAAATGACTTGTAACCAAGGCTTGCATTTTTACTGAATCATTTTTACACATATTCCAACAAACAAAATTTTTAGGCCATTTAATGTCTGTCTATTTAATCAAAAATATAAGAAAGGATTAATATATTAAGCCAAATAATTTGTTTCACATTAGTTGATATCTTGCTCTCCGTGTGTTATCCTAGATGCCTCGTTGACTCAGATGGTCCAGGAGACCCATGTTAGGTCCCTGGGTGGAGACGATCCCCTAGAGAAAGGAGTGGCAACACTCTCCTGTATTCTTCCCTGGAAAACCCCATGGACAGAGGAGCCTACCCCTTGGGATCACAGAGTCAGACATGACTGAGAGACTAACACGCTATATTTCACCCTCCATGTGTTAGCCTCTTGAGAGCTTCTAATTGAAGTGGGGGGGAGGAATCTATAGCTTATATTAAACCTGAAAAAATGTAGCATCACTTTTTCATAATTTCTATCCGATACTCATAAAACAGAGCATATATATGACTCATTCAATATTAAGTTTGGGAGATCTTCCCTTAAATAGCTACTAGTTACTTAGGTTGGAGAAGGCAATGGCACCCCAGTCCAGTACTCCTGCCTGGAAAATCCCATGGACGGAGGAGCCTGGTGGGCTGCAGTCCATGGGTCGCTAAGAGTCCGACAGGATTGAGCAACTTCACTTCTATTTTCACTTTCATGCATTGGAGAAGGAAATGGCAACCCACTCCAGTGTTCTTGCCTGGAGAATCCCAGGGACAGGGGAGCCTGGTGGGCTGCCGTCCCTGGGGTCGCACAGAGTTGGACACAACTAAAGCAACTTAGCAGCAGCAGCAGCAGCAGTTACTTAGGTATTTTTACTTTATACCTAAGCAAGAAGAAGCAATAATTTCAGGGGAAATTATATTCATTCTATCAAACAACGTAAGACAAACATCCATGTGATATTTTTTTAAAACCTAAACTCTGAAAAGAAGACTGTGCAAATTTTTATTTTGTTAAAAACTTTTTCAAGTTCAGCAATGTTGCACTATTCATGGGAGACATTTTAAGCTTTTACTCCAAAAACTATTTAATAATCTGTGGAGTATCAAGGTACATGAAATGACTGAGTGTGCATTAGTACATAGCATTTTTTAAAAAGCAAATAAAACAGGTGAGAAACAGAAAATTGTCATAGGTTACAGACATTCTAGGAAAGAAAGTTCAGATTTTCCTCAATATTATTTTTCACTTTTGCAATATATTTCATTATTATATTGTATCACTATTAATAAGACACAGCTTTGTTTACAATTTCTTAAATGTTGCAAACATGATGACTAACTTAGGCATATTAGTCAAATAATATAAAAATTGCATTCAGACCTTTTCAGACTGTTTGCAAAATGATCTTTTATAGATTCTAATATTTTTATGAATTAGCGTTTATAATTCAGACATATCAGTTCAAAATCAGACCTAATAAAGGAGTTCCTAGATGGATGAGGGAAAAGAGAAATCATTTTATCATAACTCAAGGGATACTTTTCATACAACGGTTCTTGGAAAAATTTGAGAATATGTAACATTTAGCAGAGTTCTTACTCCCTCTGGTGACAGATAAATGAAATGTAAATGCTATATAAGAGTTTCAACAGGAATTTTAAAAAAAACTTAAAAATTATAGTTGACTTACAGTGTTGTGTTAATTTCAGATATAGAGCAAAGTGATTCAGTTATACATGTATATGTATGCATGCATATGAGTTCAGTCGTGTCCAACTCTGCAACCCCATGGACTGTAGCCTTCCAGGCTCCTCTATCCATGAGATTTCCTAGGCAAGAATACTGGAGTGGGTTGCCATAACCTCCTCCAAGGGATCTTCCCAACCCAGGGATCAAACCTGCTTCTCTTGTGTCCCCTGCATTGGCAGGTAGGTTCTTTACCAGCTCAGCCACCAAGGAAACCCTATACATATGTGTGTATACACATACATATATACATATTCTCTTTTCAGATTCTTTTCCATTATAGGTTATTAAGATATCAATGTAGTTCTCTGTGCTATATAGTAGGTCCTTATTGTCAACAAGGATTTTAATGAAATTTCCCAAGCCTAGCTAGATTATGACTATTTCTTAAACTCATGTAATATCAATACCTACACATCTAAAAAGAATTCATTGAAAGAGAAATTCATTGTAACAATAAAAATATTAAAAATTTACCTTTGTGTTGTCTCTTTTTTCTTTCAAAATGCATATTTTGAAATTTCTAAATTTCTTGATATAAGAGTGCAAGATAAAAAAGAGGCAACACAATTCTTCAGATGGATTTAACTAGAAATGACTTGTAGCTAAGGCCCACATTTTCAGTGAGTCGTTTCCACAGATATATTTACTTTGATATCACCAAAGAAAGGGGGCAGGAGAAAAGATCATTGTCACAAAAATATCAAAGGGCCCAGACTCACAGAAGTGTTCCACTATACAGAGACCTGCAGCTTCAACCTGTTTCCTTTCAGGCTCTCAAAGTCCAAGTGAGACAAACCAGTTAAAACCATCTAAGTTAAAATTTAAGGAAGTTGACATATACACACTACTATGGAGAAAGCAAGGGAGTTCCAGAAAAACGTCTACTTCTGCTTCACTGAGTGTGCTAAAGCCTTTGACTGTGTGGATCACAACAAACTGGAAAATTCTTAAAGATATGGGAGTACCAGACCTCCTTACCTGTCTCCTGAAAACCTGTATGTGGATCAAGAAGCAATAGTCAGAACCAGACACGGAACAATGGCCTGGTTCAAAATTGGGAAAGGAATATGACAAGGCTGTACATTGTCACCCTGCATATTTAACTTTTATGCAGAGTACATCATGGGCTTCCCAGGTGGCACTAGTGGTAAAGAACCCATCTGCCAATGCAGGAGACATAAGAGATGAAGATTCAATCCCTGGGTCAGGAAGATACCTTGGAGGAGGACATGGGAATCCACTCCAGTATTCTTGCCTCAAGAATCCCATGGACTGAGGAGTCTGCTGGGCTACAGTCTATAGGGTTGCAAAGAGTTGGACACAACTGAAGCTACTAACACACACACACACACACACACACACACACACACACACAGATGTATGCACATCATGTGAAATGCCAGGCTGGATGAGTCACAAACTGGAATCAAAACTGCCAGGGGAACTGCCAACAATCTTAGATACCACTCTAAAGGCAGAAAGTAAAGAGGAACTAAACTCTTGACAAGAGTGAAAGAAGAGAGTGAAAAGGCTGGCTTAAAACTCAACGTCAGAAAAACAAAAGTCATGTCATCTGATCCCATCACTTTATGGCAAACAGGAGGGAGAAAACTGGAAGCAGTGACAGATTTTATTTTCTTGGGCTCCAGATCACTGCTTGTGACAGTGATAGCAGTCACAAAATTGAAAGATGCTTGCTCCTTGCAAGCAAAGCTATGACAAACCAAGACGGCACGCTAAAAAACAGAGACTTCACTTTGCCGACAAAGGTCATATAGTCAAAGCTATGGTTTTTCCAGTAGTCAGGTATGGATATGAGAGTTGGACCGTAAGGAAGGCTGAGCACTGAAGGATTGATGCTTTCAAATCATGGTGCTGGAGAAAACTCTTGAAGGTCTCTTTGACTACAACAAGATCAAACCAGTCAGTCCTAATGGAAATCAATCATGAATATTCATTGGAAGAACTGATGTTAAAGCTCCAATACTTTGGCCCCCTAATGTGAAAAGCTGACTCATTGGAAAAACTCTGATGCTGGGAAAGATTGAAGGCAAAAGGAGAAGGGGCAGCAGTGCCTGAGATGGTTAGATAGCATCACCGACTCAATGGACATGAATTTGAGCAAACTCCAGGAAATAATGGAGAGCAGAGGAGCCTGGTGTGCTACAGTCCATGGGGTTGCAAAGAGTCAGACACGACATAGCAACTGAACAACTACAATGTATATAATATAGATAACCAGTACAGACCTACTGTATAGCACAGAGAATTTTACTCAATACAGTACAGCTCTGTGTAATAGCTTATATGGGAAAAGGCTCTAAAAAAAGACTGGGTAGATAGGTCGATAGATAGATAAAGGTATGTAACAGATTCACTTTGCTATACACTTGAAGTAACACACTGTGGATCAACTATACCTCAATAAAAATTAATTTTAAAAATTTAATGTAAGGAGATTGAAGATTATCTAGATATACTCTTCCCTGTCCAACAGCACTGCTCCTAAGCACTGAGTCTTTATTTTGTTTCTTTCTAAGAAACCAAAGTTTTCTATGGGGCTAGGACCAAAATTCTGGAGAAAGAAATGGCAATCCACTCCAGCACTCTTGCCTGGAAAATCCCATGGATGGAGGAGCCTGATAGGCTACAGTCCATGGGGTTGCAAAGAGTCGGACACAACTGAGCGACTTCACTTTCACTTTCAGAAACAAAATATGTTTAAACCTTCCCCGAATTAGTGTCCTACATTTCATACTTATCACATCATCCCTCATACATGTCAGAAGCCCATAAGGTACTCTATCCATTTCTTTTGTGTTTAATTCTCAGTATCCTACCACCTCAGAGGTGAATATGTAAGAACACACACACACACACACATATATTAATTAAAGCTAAAATGTTTTCCTCATATCCTATATTTACATTTAACTGGGAATTCCTGGAGATATAATCCTTTAATCTAAAATAATATAGTATTTGAGGCACCGTTGTAAAAGTAAAAGCATGGAGCAAGTATCTGCTTTAGCAGGTACTATATTGGGCACATATATATATATATATATATTTTTTTTAATGTAACCTTCATGACATCCCTGTAATGCGAGATTAATTATCTTAATTATCTTACAGATGAAAAAACTAAGATTTAAGTAATCCAATTGGTTGATAGTGGATCCAAGTTTCACATCCAGATTTATCTAGCTCCAAACTCTTTGTTGCTTACATTTAACAAATAAGGATGTGGTTTGACCCAGAGGATTTTCTCAGGTGATTTTCAGATTTCAAATAAACTTTGCTGCCTTCTCTATGTCTAGTGATCATCTGGGTGAGTTGCAGATCATGCTCAGTACATCAAATATGGAAAAAGATCTCAAAACTAAACATGAATGTGAGATCACTAAACTAATTTTCAGGCTTCCTTTGTAGCTCGGTTGGTAAAGAATCTGCCTGTAGTGCAGGAGACCCAAGTTCAATTCCTGGGTTGGAAAGATCCCCTGGAGAAGGAAATGGCACTTCCTTCTACTAGAGGAATAATGGCAGTTCCTAATACTAGAGGAATACCCACTCTAGTATTCTTGCCATGGACAGAGGAGCCTGGCAGGCTGTAGTCCAAGGGGTTGCAAAAGTCGGATAGGACTTAGTGGCTAAACCACCACCAAAGTAATTTTCACTTGAGTCCCAGGATTTTCATTATTATTATTTATAGTCCTCTATTGAATGTTTTATTATATTATGAAATTCTGTGGAGTTCTAGCCAAGCTTTTTATACATCATTAAAAGTATTTGAACATTCCCTTGAATTTGACCAATTATTTATTATTATGATGAAAACCTATATTATATTATGTCACATTATATTAAAATCTATTATGGTCCCTGTCCTTACAGTTTCTTGGGAAATGAACATAGTGGGGAAAAATACTTCCAAAGCAATGCATAAGAGCTATGATAGAGGTAAAAGAATAAGGAAGAATGAAACAAAGTAGAGAGGCCACTAGTCCCAGACAGAGTGAGAGAAAAGCTTCCCAGGGTAAATAATGTCAAGCTGAGCCAGTGAAAGGGAAGAAACAACGTTCCAAGCAGAGCGAACAGCACTGAAAACTGGATAAATGTTAAAGTTTTATAAGCAATAGGATTTTGTAAAATGTATGATATGAGGCAGCAGAGAAAGATGAAGGACAGATTTGGGAGGGCCTTTAAATTCTGAAATGTGGAATATATTCTAACGGTAAGACCGATGAACTGGTAGGCATTTAGGCATCTCACACTAGACAAGTGCTTGGAAAGAGACTGGATTTGAGTCTGTTTCAGCAACCAAGAAAAGCGTACATGCTTACTCAGTCTAAGGTTATAACAGTCGCAATACCGAGAAACAGAACAAATTTTAAAATATGTAGGCCACATGATTGGGGGATTTTGATATTAGGAGGGAGAGAAACAAGAAGGATTCCCAGGAGATGTTTGTATTTCTGCCAGTTAAATGAAAATACCATTTGTGAGATACAAAACAATAAACAAGAACGTTTAGGTGAAGGGGAGAAAATGAGAACGTTTGATATTTCAGGAGAAATGAAGGTAGTTTGAATTCATAATTCCATATAGTTTGTAGTTTAAGAAAAGTGAGGCATATTTTATGTATTGTGGAGAAAGGGAGCGTAAAAGAACTGGCAAAATGAGGCTCGTCTGGCATCACTGAGATCCTGCTGCTGCTGCTGCTGCTGGTGCTAAGTCTCTCCAGTCGTGTCTGACTCTGTGCGACCCCAGAGACGGCAGCCCACCAGGCTCCCCGGTCCCTGGGATTCTCCAGGCAAGAACACTGGAGTGGGTTGCCATTTCCTTCTCCAATGCATGCAACTGAAAAGTGAAAGTGAAGTCGCTCAGTCGTGTCCAACTCTTAGCGACCCCATGGACTGCAGCCTACCAGGCTCCTCCATCCATGGAATTTGCCAGGCAAGAGTACTGGAGTGGGGTGCCATTGCCTTCTCCGACTGAAATCCTAGAGGCAACTGAAAAGAAGGACCCTTGTCCTGTGACATGACTTGATTCTTCTCCACCAGTGCTCAGCTGTCCACCTACATGTCCAGGCAGGAGACTGTCAGGTTGGTCCAGGATTGACAGCCTGCTGGGGAATGAAACAAAGGCAGAGGAGCAAAAAGGAGAGAAATGTGGATTGGCAACAGCTGAGGGACCAGTGTTTCACAAACAGGTATAGTGAGCCACAAAATGGAAGAGTTAAAACTGTGGTCCTCAATCTTGGAGGTATATTAGTAACCTGAGGAGCTTCAGGGTCTACTGCTTTTTCTATTACACCTTCAGAAAGTCCAGAAATTCTGGTTGAATTAATCTGGGATGTGGTCTCACCTGGCCATCAGGATCTTTCAGGTTTCTCTAATATATAGTCTGGGCTGAGAACGTGTGAGCTATATATACATGAGGTTGAGACCTGGTTGTTTGATTTTAGCATTTTAAAGGGGAAGCAATTGAGTGATTGAAAGGTCCTGGATGTGGTTGAGGGAATGGTTGGCTGCCATGCTGTGGAAGTAAAGGTCACTGAAGATGTGGAAATCAAGACTTGAGCAAGAGCCAGATGGGTCATCCACATGGTCTCGAATGTTAGCCAAGGAGATGGCAAAACTTGGCACAGAGAAAGTTGTGAGTCAAATGCTTAATTTAAGATAATCTTAGATTTAAAAGACAAGAATTAACCAGGCACTGATGATTCAGTTTACAAATTATGCAACATAACTCTTGAAATAAACCTAAAAATTATCTTATATTATTTTTTAAAGGTATATTTCACATTTTCATGTATAAAATGTAAAATAATATAATCTATAAGAGTAAACCAGTCACATTAATAAAACAAATTCAGATGGTTTCATTGACCTTTCCACAGGGGAAAAATAGGTTATTTTTCAGTGACCCGTAAAATATAGTATGTAGAAAAAAGCAGACTTCAGTACAGGCAAATATACCTTTATGGGTGTGAATTTTAACATGAATAAATGAATTCTACCCTTTTTTCAGTGCATATATTCAGAATGTGAGGTCAAGTAGGCCTTAGAAAGCATCACTACAAACAAGCTAGTGGAGGTGATGGAATTCCTGTTGAGCTATTTCAAATCCTGAAAGATGATGCTGCGAAAGGGCTGCACTCAATGTGCCAGCAAATGTGGAAAACTCAGCAGTGGCCACAGGACTGGAAAAAGTCTGTTTTCATCCAGATCCCAAAGAAAGGCAATGCCAAACAACCTTCAAACTACCACACAATTGTACTCCTATCACACGCTAGTACAGTAATGCTCAAAATTCTCCAAGCCAGGCTTCAGCAATACATGAACCGTGAACTTCCAGATTTTCAAGCTGGTTTTAGGAATGGCAGAGGAACCAGAGATCAAATTGACAACATCCACTGGATCATGGAAAAAGCAAGAGAGTTCCAGAAAAACATCTATTTCTGCTCTATTGACTATGCCAAAGCCTTTGACTGTGTGGATCACAATAAACTGCAGAAAATTATTCAAAAGATGGGAATACCAGACCACCTGACCTGCCTCTTGAGAAACCTATATGCAGGTCAGGAAGCAACAGTTAGAACTGGACATGGAACAACAGACTGGTTCCAAATAGGAAAAGGAGTACATCAAGGCTGTATATTGTCACCTGCTTATTTAACTTATATGCAGAGGACATCATGAGAAATGCTGGGCTGGAAGAAGCACAAGCTGGAATCAAGATTGCCAGGAGAAATATCAATAACCTGAGATATGCAGATGACACCACCCTTATGGCAGAAAGTGAAGAGGAACTAAAAAGCCTCTTGATGAAAGTGAAAAAGGAAAGTGAAAAAGTTGGCTTACAGCTTAACTTTTAGAAAACTGAGATCATGGCATCTGGTCCCATCACTTCATGGGAAATAGATGGGGAAACAGTGGAAACAGTGTCAGATTTCATTTTGCGGGGCTCCAAAATCACTGCAGATGGTGATTACAGCCATGAACTTAAAAGACGCTTACTCCTTGGAAGGAAAATTATGACCAACCTAGACAGCATATTGAAAAGCAGAGATATTACCTTGCCAACAAAGGTCCATCTAGTCAAGGCTATGGTTTTTCCAGTGGTCATGTATGGATGTGAGAGTTGGACTGTGAAGAAAGCTGAGCGCTGAAGAATTGATACTTTTGAACTGTGGTGTTGGAGAAGATCAGTCCTGGGTGTTCATTGGAAGGACTGATGCTGAAACTGAAACTACAATACTTTGGCCACCTGATGGGAAGAACTGGCTCATTGGAAAAGACCCTGATGCTGGGAAAGATTGAAGGCGGGAGAAGAAGGGGACGACAGAGGATGAGATGGTTGAATGGCATCACCAACTCAATGGATATGACTTTAAATAAACTCTGGGAGGTGGTGATGGACAGGGAGGCCTGGTGTGCTGCAGTCCATGGGTCGCAAAGAGTCAAATACAACTGAGGGACTGAACTGAACTGAACTGATTCGCCTTCTCTAATGTTTACCTACTCAAGCCACATGTTAGGGTTAGAAAAAAGGAAGGCAGAAAATTTCCAACAATTTTACCTTGTTCCAAAATACATTCTTCTAGTTTCCACCAGTTTGTCGAATCAAGAAAAATTATTTAACACTAGATATTATTTTATAATAGCAACTGCTCATAGTTAGATTGTGTATTAGTCACTCAGCCACATCTGACTCTTTGCAATCCTATGGACTGTAGATACTGCCAGGCTCCTTTTATCCATGGAATGCTCCAGACAAGAATACTGGAAGGGTTTGCCATTTCCTTCTCCAACGAATTGTCCTTACCTGGGGATAGAACTAGGGTTTCCCGCATTGCGTGCAGATTCTTTACCAATTGAGCCATCAGGGAAGCCTACAGTACAGCATAACTATGTGGCTCTTTGTGTTTTCGTGGTGGCTCAGACAGTAAAGATTCTGACTGCAGTGTAGGCTGGGTTTGGTCCCTGGGTCAGAAAATCTTCTGGAAAAGGGAATGGCTACTCACTCCAGTATCCTTGCCTGGAGAATCCCATGGACAGAAGAGCCTGGCGGGCAACAGTCCATGGAGTTGCACAGAGTTGTACACGACTGAGCATATAACACACATACACACACACCATGCACACACATAATGTGGCTCTTTGTAGGACAATTCCATTCAGTAAGACAATCATAATGAGCTCCTTTATTGGGCATTTAACTAAATAAATTCCTTTGGTTGTAGCTTGAGACTGATTTATTTTACACCAAAATATTTATGTGGTTGACAATTTTGGAGTTTTATCTTTAAATTTTAAAGTCATGTATGCTTTGAAATTATAGTAGCTATGTCATATCTGTTTTCTAAACTACATGTTACATTTGTTTTCCAACATAATATGAACTTTTGTTCCTTTTATTTATAATTTTTTTGGTAGTCTTGTCAATTCTGACACATCTATATAGCCACTGATAGCCCATGGACTTGACTAGCTAGGAACACGTCTTTGACAATATTTGGAGAATCTGATTTCCCAAGTAGGTTTTCACTATGTAAATATAGTTGTTGTTGAACTATGTCAATGCAAATCTTCCCCTACAGTGGTCAAATGCAACTTTTGTTTTTATATGCACCATAATTTAGAATGTCATTTGAATAAGTTCCAAAATAGACCAGATAGTAATAAGAATAAATTTATTTAAAAAAAAAATAGAAAAACAAATTCTGAGTAAATTGTGAGTATAGCAGCAATAGGACCTAAAAGACAAACACTGGCATTGGCCCACCTAAGCAATGTCAAGTAGAATTTATTTCAATTGTAGAAATTTTGTTAAACCGTCAGATCAAATTTGTCACTCATAAGGTTCCCATGTGCACCAAGCACATTTCTGGTTATTTGTAAAACAGAACACTCTGGCTAAAGACAGGAGTGTTGGGTTATGTTGTCTGTTATATTTCTTATTGTCGAATAATACACTGGCTTTCTGATTTATATACTTTGGTCTCTTGTGAGTTTAGTCAGTGAGTCATCCAGCACGTCTGACTAATTGTAGGGTATTGACACGATTGAGTCTCTCACTCTTTTGTGCTGAACGAGGATGAAATCACCAATGTTGTCTATTTTGTGTAACATTTTGGCCTCTTGAAATTTGACCAACTGGCTTTCCCAACCTCAATACTTCCAAATCCCTACAATGGACTTCTTTGTTTATAAGAGATTAAATACAATACAAATAACAGGCTCTTAGTCTATCAGTCAAAGTGTCTCATTGTGATCAATGTATGTACAATATAATTGAATATTTACGTTAAGACTTCCTCCTTCCATGATTCAATTACACAGAAAAAAAAAAAAACTACTGTAACTACATATTGATTTTTTATTGTAGCAATGCTTTTACAGTAAATGAATACTGTGTTTTCTAAAAATAAAACCATTTCAATCATGATGAAGAAATGTAGAGATGATATAGTATATTTAAAGCAATTTTTAAGGTATTTTAATGGTATCACAGCATATATCTTGTCTATAAGATGGCGGAGTGGAAGGATGTGCACTCATCTCCTCTGATGAGAACTCCAAAATTACAACTCACTGCTGAATAACCATCAACAGGATCCCACCAAAAAAAGATCCCCACATCCAAAGTCAAAGAAGCCCCAGCAAGACGGTAGGAGGGACGAAATCGCTTTCAGAATCAAATCCCATGCCCACCAGCGATGCTCCAAGGGTCAAACAAAACCTTGTGCACACCATGAGGCCCCACAGAGACTGAGCCAGACCTGCCTTTGAGTGTTTGAGTGTCTCCTGCAGAGGTACAGGTCAGCAGTGGCCTGCCACTGAAGCAGGGGCTCTGGGTGCAGCAGACCTGGGTATGTCATAAGCCTTCTTGGAGGAGCTCACCATATTAAACCCACCATAGAGCCACCAGAACTTACACAGGATGGGGGAAACAGACTCTTGGAGGACACAAACAAAAACTTGTGTGCGCCAGGACCCTGTAGGAAGGAGCAGTGACCCAACAAGAGACTGACCTAGAATTGCCCGTGAGTGTCCAAGAGTCTCTGGCAGAGGTGCGGGTTGGTGGTGGGCCTGCAGGGTCGGGAGCACTGAGCGTAGCAGGACAGGCACAGGACCCTTGGAAGGAGGTCACCATCATCTTCATGACCTCCACCGGTGTGTGGCCTCGGGTCAAACAACAGGAAGGGAACACAGCCCCGCCCATCAACAGAAAATTGGATTGAAGATTTACTGAGCATGCCTCTGCCCATCAGAAAAAGACCCAGTTTCCACTAGGTCAGTCGCTCCTATCAGGAAGCTTCCATGAGCCTCTTGCCCTTATCCATCAGAGGGCAGACAAAACGAAAACCACAATCACAGAAAATGAATCAAACTTATCACATGGACCACAGCCTTGTCTAACTCAGTGAGACTATGAGCCATGCTGTATAGGGCCACCCAAGATGGGTGGGTCATAGTGGAGAGTTCTGACAAAGTGTGGTCCACTGCAGAAGGGGATGGCAAATACTTCAGTATTCTTGCCTTGAGAACCCCATGAACAGTATGAAGAGGGGAAAAGATAAGACACTGAAAGATGAACTCCCCAGGTAGGTAGGTGCCCAATATGCCACTGGAGAATGATGGAGAAATAACTCCAGAAAAAATGAAGAGACGGAGCCAAAACAAAAGCAGCACCCAGTTGTGGATGTGACTGGTGATGGAAATAAAGCCCGATGCTGTAAAAACAATATTGCATAAGAACCTGGAATGTTAGGTTCATGAATCAAGGTAAATTGGAGGTGGTCAAATGGGAAATGGCAAGAGTGAACATCGACATTCTAGGAATCAGTGAACTAAATGGACTGGAATGGGTGAATTTAACTCAGATGACCATTATATCTACTACTGCAAGCAAGAATCCCTTGGAAGAAATGGAGTATCCCTCATAGTCAACAAAAGAGTCCAAAATTCAGTACACGGATGTACTCTCAAAAACGACAGTATGATCTTTGTTCATTTCCAAGGCAACCTGTTCAATATCATAGTAATCCAAGTCTATGCCCCAACCAGTAATGCTGAAGAAGCTGAAGTTAAATGGTTCTATGAAGACCTACAAGACCTTCTAGAACTAACACCCAAAAAAGATGTCCTTATCATTATAGGGGACTGAAATGCAAAAGTAGGAAGTCAAGAGATACCTGGAGTCATATGCAAATTTGGCATTGGAGTACAAAATGAAGCAGGGCAAAGGCTAACATAGTTTTGCCAAGAGAATGGACTGGTCATGGCAAACACCCTCTTCCAACAACACAAGAGAAGACTCTACACATGGACATCACCAGATGGTCAATACCGAAATCAGACTGATTATATTCTTTGCAGCCAAAGATGGAGAAGCTCTATACAGTCAGCAAAAAGAAGACAGGAGCTGACTCTGGCTCAGAACATGAACTCCTTATCGCCAAATTCAGACTTAATTTGAAGAAAGCAGGTAAAACCACTAGACCATTCAGGTACCTTAATCAAATCCCTTACAATTATACAGTAGAAATAACAAACAGATTCAAGGGAGTTGATCTGATGGACAGAGTACCTGAAGAATTAAGGGCAGAGATTCATGATACTGTACAGGAGGCAGTGATCAAGACTATCCCCAAGAAAAAGAAATGCAAAAAGGCAAAATGATTGTCTGAGGAGGACTTACAAATAGCTGAGAAAAGAAAAGAAGCTAAAGGCAAAGGGGAAAAGGCAAGATATTCTCATTTGAATGAAGAGTTCCAAAGACAAGAAAGATAAAAAAGCCTTCCTCAGTGATCAATGCAAAGAAATAGAGGAAAACAATAGAATGGGAAAGACTATAGATCTCTTCAAGAAAATTAGAGATACCAAGGGAACATTTCCACAGAAGGCAATGGCACCCCACTCCAGTACTCTTGCCTGGAAAATCCTATGAATGAAGGAGCCTGGTAGGCTGCAGTCCATGGGGTCGCTAAGAGTCGGATACAAATGAAGTGACTTAGCAGTTAGCAGGGAACATTTCATGCAAAGATGGGCATGATAAAGACAGAAATGGTATGGACCTAACAGAAGCAGAAGATACCAAGAAGAGGCAGCAACAATACACAAAAGAACTACACAAGAAAGATCTCCATAACCCAGATAGTCACGATGGTATGGTCACTCACCTAGAGCCAGACATCCTGGAATGTGAAGTCAAGTGGGCCTTCGAAGAATCACTATGAACAAAGCTAGTGGAGGTGATGGAATTCCAGTAGAGCTATTTCAAATCCTCCAAGATGATGCTGTGAAAGTGCTTCACTCAATACGCCAGCAAATTTGGAAAACTCAGCTGTGGCCACAGGACTGGAAAAGAACAGTTTTCATTCCAATCCCAAAAAAAGGCAATGCCAAAGAATGTTCAAACTACTGCACAATTGCACTCCTCTCACACACTAGCAAAGTAATGCTCAAAATCCTCCAGGGCAGGCTTTAGCAGTATGTGAACCATGAACTTCCAGGTGTTCAAGCTGGTTTTAGAAAAGGCAGAGGAACCAGAGATCAAATTGACAACATCCACTGGATCATCAAAAAAGCAAGAGCGGTCCAGAAAAACATCTACTTCTGCTTTATAAACTATGCCAAAGCCTTTGACTGTGTGGATCACAAACTTTGGAAAATTCTTCAAGAGGTGAGAATACCAGACCACCAGACCTGCCTCCTGAGAAATCTGTGTGAAGGTCAGGAAGCAACAGTTAGAACTGGACATGGAACAACAGACTGGTGCCAAATAGGGGAAGGACTAAGTCAAAGCTGTATACGATCACCCTGTTTATTTATGAGAAATGCTGGACTAGATGAAGCACAAGCTGGAATCAAGATTGCCTGGAGAAATATCAATAACCTCAGATAAGCAGATGACTCCACCCTTATGGCAGAAAGCAAAAAAGAATTAAAGAGCCTCTTGATGAAAGTGAATGAGGAGAATGAAAAAGTTGGCTTAAAATTCAACATTCAGAAAACTAAGATCATGGCATCCAATCCCATCACGTTATGGCAAATAGATGGGGAAATAATGAGAGACTTTATTTTGGGGGGCTCCAAAATCACTGCAAATGGTGACTGCAGCCATGAAATTAAAAGATGCTTGTTCCTCAGAAAAAAATTATGACCAACCTCAGATCAGTTCAGTTGCTCATTCGTGTCCAACTCTGCGGCCCCATGAATCACAGCATGCCAGGCCTCCCTGTCCATCACCAATTCCTGGACTTCACTCAAACTCATGTCCATTGAGTTGGTGATGCCATCCAGCCATCTCATCCTCTGTCGTCCCCTTCTCCTCCTGCCCCCAATCCCTCCCAGAATCAGGGTCTTTTCAAATGAGTCAATTCTTTGCATCAGGTGAACAAAGTATTGGAGTTTCAGTTCCAGCATCAGTCCTTCCAATGAACACCCAGGACTGATCTCCTTTAGGATGGACTGGTTGGATCTCTTTGCAGTCCAAGGGATTCTCAAGAGTTCTCCAACACCACAGTTCAAAAGCAGCAATGCTTCGGTGCTCAGCTTTCTTCACAGTCCAACTCTCACAACCATACATGACCATCGGAAAAACCATAGCCTTGACTAGACCCACCTTTGTTGGCAAGGTAGTATCTCTGCTTTTCAATATGCTGTCTAGGTTGGTCATAACTTTCCTTCCAAGGAGTAAGCGTCTTTTAAGTTCATGGCTGCAATCACCATCTGCAGTGATTTTGAAGCCCAAAAAAATAAAGTCTGACACTGTTTCCACTGTTTCCCCTTCTATTTACCATAAAGTGATGGGACCGGATGCCATGATCTTCATTTTCTGAATGTTGAGCTTTAAGCCAACATTTTCACTCTCCTCTTTCACTTTCATCAAAAGGCTTTTTAGTTCCTCTTTACTTTCTGCCATATGGGTGGTGTAATCTGCATATCTGAGGTTATTGATATTTCTCCAGACAATCTTGATTCCAGCTTGCACTTCTTCCAGCCCAGCATTTCTCATGATGTACGCTGCATATAAGTTAAATAAACAGGATGACAATATACAGCCTTGACATACTCCTTTTCATATTTGGAACCAGTCTGTTGTTCCATGTCCAGTTCTAACTGTTGCTTCCTGACCTGCATATAGTTTTCTCAAGAGGCAGGTCAGGTTGTCTGGTATTCCCATCTCTTTCAGAATTTTCCAGTTTATTGTGATCCACAGAGTCAAAGGCTTTGGCATAGTCAATAAAGCAGAAGCAGATATTTTTCTGAAACTCTTTTGCTTTTTCCATGATCCAGCGGATGTTGGCAATTTGATCTCTGGTTCCTCTGCTTTTCCTAAAACCAGCTTGAACATCTGTAATTTGACGGTTCGTGTATTGCTGAAGCCTGACTTGGAGAATTTTAAGCATTACTTTACTAGCGTGTGAGATGAGTGCAATTGTTCGGTAGTTTGAGCATTCTTTGGCATTGCCTTTCTTTGGGATCTGAATGAAAACTAACTTTTTCCAGTCTGGTGGCCACTGCTGAGTTTTCCTAATCTGCTGGCATATTGAGTGCAGCACGTTCAAACCATCATCTTTAGACAGCATATTAAAAAGCAGAGACATTGTTTTGCCAACAAAGATCCTTCTCGTCAAAGCTGTAGTTTTTCCAGTAGTCATGTATGAATGTGAAAGTTGGACTATAAGGAAAGCTGAGTGCTGAAGAATTGATGCTTTTGAACTGTGGTGTTAAAGTAGACTCTTGAGAGTCCCTTGGACTGCAAGGAGATCCAACCAGTCCATTCTAAAGGAGATTGGTTGTGAATATTCATTGGAAGGACTGATCTTAAAGCTGAGACTCCAATACTTTGGCCACTTGATGGGAAGAACTGACTCATTTGAAAAGACCCTGATGCTGGGAAAGATTGAAGGCGGAAGGTTAAGGGTTCAACAGAGAGTGAGATGGTTGGATGGCATCACGGACTTGATGGAGATGAGTTTAAGTAACCTCCAGGAGCTGGTGATTGATGGGGAAACCTGGTGTGCTACAGTCCATGAAGTCACAAACAGTCACACACCACTGAGCTCCTGAACTGTACTGAGTGGCATATATCTAGGAAGAAATTAACCCTGCATTGCATAGGATCCATCCTGTTTGTTGAGAAGCAGGGGAATGGGGAATCAACACAGGAACCAAAAGGAGAATGAATCAAAAATATACTTGTTAATATCAGAGCAAGTACAGGATCCTCAATGCTGTGCTCTGCTCAGGAGGTCCAACAACAATCTCTTTGTGTTCTCTACCATCATCTTCAGCCTCTATCCTCTCCTCGCAAACAAACCTAGATGTTGTTTGGAATCTTCTCCACTCTCTAGTTAGCTCTATGGATAAAGGAAATTGAGAAAAGTAGAAACTGACTCAGGGTATAATTAACTCAGGGTATATATAACTTTATAAAATGTAAAACAAGAAAGAACAGAGGCTAGGCCAGTGCCTTTTTTTCCTATAATATGATTATTTTTTAATTATTTATTTTAATTGGAGGACAGTTACTTTACAATATTTTGATGGGTTTTGCCCTACATCAACATGAATTGGCCTCTGGTGTACATTTGTCCCCTGTTTCCTGAACCTTCCTCCCACTTCCCCTCCAACCCTATTGCTCTGGGTTGTCCCAGAGCACTGGCTTTAGGCTAGTGCCTTTAAAAATGCAGGAAGATTTCCCACTTAATTATGACCAAACAGGGTGTGAAAGTAAAGAATGCTCAAACCTGCTGGGTGGTCAAGGGAGGATTAAAGCCAGGGCTGGCACAGAGGGGGATAAGCTGAAAATTCCCTTGAGGCTCCAGTATAAAGGGAGAAGCCATAGGTTTTGGTGCCAGATAATCCTGAGTTCATGACCAGTTCATTCTTTATTAGCTTTATGTGTTCTGCATAATCCTCAATTGCCAATTTGTGAAATGCTGATAGCAATTTCTATGAGGTAGTTAATGAAGATTAAACAAATGACTAAAAAATAGTTACTGGCAGAGTAGGTACTTAGTAACTGATGGTTATTATTAAATATCATGAGACACCTTTTTGTAGGCCATACATACTTTAAAAGAAAGTGAAAGAGAAATATCTTATGACATTCCTTACATGTGGACTCTAAAAAGAAATGATCCAAATGACTTACTTACAAAACAGAAAGAGACTCACAGACTTAGTAAATGAAGTTATAGTTGCCAGGGAGAAGGGATAGTTAGGGAGTTTGGGAAGGCAATGTACACACTGCTATATTCCAAATGAATAGCCAAGAGGAACCTATTGTATAGCACATGAAATTCTACTTAATGTTACATGGCAGCCTCGATGGGAGGGCGTCCTAGGGAAGAATGAATATATATATGTATGGCTGAGTCCCTTCACTGTTTACCTGAAACTACATTGTTAATCAGCTATACCCCCTAATACAAAATAAAAAGTTTAAAGTTTGAGAAAAAAAGAGAGTTGAAAGGATAAAATGCCAGCATCCTGCTGTTTGTTACAGTTGGTAATCATTTATTTAGCTTTTTCATCTATACCAAAAAGAGCTTTAAAATATTTCACTTAATAATTTTATAGCTATGATTTACTACCAAAATCATCCAGACTAATAAGAACTTCATTTTTAAGTATCTGAGAACTATATTGTTTTCTCACATACCTGCATTTCTATAACTACTTAAGAATTTCTAAGAACACTCATTTGGGATCAATCTAGACATACTAAATATGTATTCAGTACAGGACATGAGCTTAGATAAATAGTCTTTAGATCATTTACTTTCCTGTCAGAGAAATATATATCTAGCATTTTATATTTTCTAAAAATTAATTTTATTCAACATCTCCATCCCCTGGGATTTAGAGTCATGCCAAAAGTTGCATAGCATCAGATTATTTCATCATAGAATTGTGAAATGAAAAACTGTTCTGCCAAAGGCTCTTAGTAGACAGTAAATAGTGAAATTCATACTCTCTTACTAATGTATGTCTTTAGTAGCTTGTTTTTAAGACAGGAGTACAGAAGGTCACTATGTGATTAAACTTGAGTAAACCTTCTAATTCACAGTTAAATTTTATCTAAGTTCCATTTTCTTTATTTTTTAATTTATTTTCATTGAGATATACTTTTTAATATTTTAATTTTATTGGAGTATAGTTGTTTTGCAATATTGTATTTGTTTCAGATGTACAGCAAAATGATTCAGTTATACATATATATACACATATATATAGTCATTCTTTTTTAGATTATTTTCTCATGTAAGTTATCACAGAATATTGAGTAGAGTTCTCTGGGCTACATAGTAGGTTCTTGTTGGTTATCTATCTTATATATAGATTTATCCTTCCCCTCTACCACATTACATTTTCCCTTTAGTAACCATAAGTTTGTTTTTGATATCGGTCTCTTTTTTGTAAATAAGTTCATTTGTATCTTTTTAAATTAGATTCCACATATAAGTGATATCATGTGATATTTGTCTTTGTCTGACTTACTTCACTTAATATGATAATCTCTAGATCCATCCAAGTTGCTGCAAATGACATTTTATTTTTATTGAGATATAACTGACATATAACATTGTGTAAGTTTACAGTATACAAAATGTTGATTTGATCCATTTATATATTGCAATATGATTACCACTATCCTAAAGCTGAAGCTCCAGTACTTTGGCCACCTCATATGAAGAGCTGACTCATTGGAAAAGACTTTGATGCTGGGAGGGATTGAGGGCAGGAGGAGAAGGGGACGACAGAGGATGAGATGGCTGGATGGCATCACTGACTCCATGGACGCGAGTCTAAGTGAACTCCAGGAGTTGGTGATGGACAGGGAGGCCTGGCGTGCTGCGATTCATGGGGTCGCAGAGTCAGACACGACTGAGCGACTGAACTGATAGTGTAAATTAACACCTATATCACGTTAGCTAATTAATGTCTCTTTTTCATGGTGGGAATACTTATATTCTAATCTCCCAGTAACTTTGAAGTTTACAACAAAATATTGTTGTCTATAATCACTATTCTATACAGTAGCTCTCCAGAACTTATTTATCTATGAACTGCAAGCTTGTACCCCTAAATAACATACCCCAAAACCACCACCCGACAACCCCTGGTAACCGTTGTTCCGCTCTGTTTTTATGTTTGGCTTTTGAGGATTCCACATGTAAGTGATATCATACAGTATTTGTCCTTCTCTGTCTAATTTATTTTACTTAGCATAATACTCTCAAGGTCTATCTATGTTATTGCAAATGGCAGGGTTTCCTTCTTTCTTATGATGAAATAATATTCCATTGCATTTATATATATGCCCATCTTTCATTCATTCATTTGTTGCCAAAGACTTAGATCGTTCTCATATTTGTCTACTGCGAAAAATGCTTTTCACACACCTGTTGGCTATTTGAATGAGTTGTATGGGCTCTTTATTTATTTTAGATATTAACCATTTATCTAATATAAGGTTTGCAAGCATTTTCTCCCATTCCAGACACTGTATTTTTATTTTGTTGATTGTTTCTTTTGCTGTGTTTTTTATTTGACATAGTCCCTCTTGTTGATTTCTGGTTTTGTTGCTGCTTGAGAAAAAAAAAAAAGATCATTGCCCAGACCAGTGTCAAGGAGCTTGTTTCATA
This sequence comes from Capra hircus, assembly GCF_001704415.2. Taxonomy (NCBI): domain Eukaryota; kingdom Metazoa; phylum Chordata; class Mammalia; order Artiodactyla; family Bovidae; genus Capra; species Capra hircus. Next base: position 126,996,566 of record NC_030809.1, on the reverse strand, counting down.
TGTTTACTCATAGGAGTATTACAGTATTATGTTTTATGTAGGTCTTATGTTTAAGTCCTCAATCCATTTCAAGTTAATTTTTGTGAGCAGAGTAAGATAGGGGTCAAATTTCATATTTCGGTATGTAGTTATCTAGTTTTCCAAGGACTATTTGTTGAAGAGACTATTCTTTGCCCATTGAGTAGTTTTGGATCCCTTATCAAATATTAGTTGAGCATATATATGAGGGTGTATTTCTGGGCTCTCTTTTCCATTCCATTGGCCCATGTGTCTATTATGCCAGTATCATACTATTTTGATTACTGTAGCTTTGTAGTATAGCTTGAAATCAGAAAGTAGGTGCATCTGACTTTGTTATGCTTACTAATGATTTATTTGGCTATTCAGACTATTTTATGGTTCCATATAAAATTTACAGTTGTTTTCTCTATTTCTGTGAAAAGTGGCATTTGAATCTTGATAGGGATTGCATGAAGTCTATAGATAGCTTTGGGTATTATAGATATTTTTATAATATTAATTCTTCCAGTCAAGGAACATGGAATATCTTTTAATTTGTGTCTTCAATTTCTTTCATCAAGGCCTTTTAGTTTCTACTGTACAAATCTCTTACTTCCTTGGTTAAATTTATCTCTAAATATTTTAATGCTTTTTTGTTTTTATTGAAATTAGGTATAATTGACACAAAGCATTGTATTAGTTTTAGATGTACAGCTTAGTGATTTGATATATTACAGAATAATTATCACAATAAGTTTTCAAGCTTGCTATATTTGTTTTATGTATGTATTTGTTTTATGGTTATGAGTTTATGTGTGTATAAACCATACATCATTACATTTTTTTCTTATGATGAGAATTTTTAAGATTTAATCTCCAAGCAACTTTCAAATATACAACACACTATTGTTAACAATAGCCACCAGGTTGTACATTACACCCAGGACTTAATCTTCTAAATGGAAGTTTGTAACTTTTGACCACACTCAACTGTTTTGCCCATTGACCACACTCACCTATTTTACCCATTCCTCATGACCTAGTTCTGGCAATCATCTTCCATGTCTTGACTCTTGTAAATAATGCTTCAGTGAAAATGAGGGGTGCAAATATTTAAAGATAAATGATATGTTATCTGGTTTTCTTTGGGATAAGTACCCAAAGAAGTAGAATTGCTTGATCATAAAGTAGCTTTGCTGCTGCTGCTGCTGCTGCTGCTGCTGCTGCTGCTGCTGCTGCTAAGTCGCTTCAGTCGTGTCCGACTCCGTGCGACCCCATAGACAGCAGCCCATGAGGCTACCCCGTCTCTGGGATTCTCCAGGCAAGAACACTGGAGTGGGTTGCCATTTCCTTCTCCAAGGCATGAAAGTGAAAAGTGAAAAGTAAAAGTGAGATCGCTCAGTTGTGTCCGACTCTTAGCGACCCCATGGACTGCCCACCAGGCTCCTCCGTCCACGGATTTTTCAGGCAAGAGTGCTGGAGTGGGGTGCCATTGCCTTCTCCAATAGTAGCTCTAGTTTTAATTTTTTGAGGAACCATTGTACTTTTTCCATAGTAGCTGCACCAATTTCTAAGACCACCAGCAGTGTGAAAGTTTTCCCTTTTCTCCACATCCTCACAAACACTTATTTCTTGTCTTTTTTTATAATAGCCATTTTAACACATGTTGTGATATCTCATTGTAGTTTTCACCGTCCCTGGTTGTCTAGTGGTTAGAACTCCGCACTCATTGTGGCTTTCATTTGCATTTCCCTGGTGGTTAGTGATATAAAACACCTTTTCTTAAACCTGTTGGCCATTTGTATGTCTTTGTTGGAAAAAGGTCTATTCAGATTCTCTACCCATTGTTTAATCGGATTATTTGGTTTTTTTGCTATCAAGCTGTATGAGTACTTTATATATTTTTATGTTAACCGTGAATAGTTATATGATTTGCAACTAGTTTCTCTCATTCAGTCAGCTGCCTTTTTTTAATTGTTTCTTTCACTGCATAAAAGCTTTTCAATTTGATGTAGTCCCACTTGTTGATTTTTATATTGTTGCTTTTGCTTTTGGTGTCAAATCCAAAAAATCATTTTTGCACTTCCATAAAGGAGCTTACTACATATTTTTATTTTAAATTAAATTTCTATTGAAGTATAGCTGATTTGCAATGTTGTGTTAGTTTATACTGCACAGCAAAGTAAATCAGTTACACATATATCAAGTCTTTTTAGATTCTGTTCCCATAATGGTCATTACAGAGTACTGAATAGAGTTCCCTGTGCAATAAAGTAGGTTCTTGTTAGTTATCTTTCTTATATACAGTATTATGTATATGTCAATCCCAATCTCCCAGTTCATCCTTTCCTCCTTGGAAACCATAAGTTTGTTTCCTGCATTGGTGACTCAATTTTTGTTTTGTAAATATACAGGTTCATTTGTACCATTTTTTAGATTCCACATATAAGCAATATTATGCAATATTTCTCCTTCTCTGTCTCACTTACTTCACTCAGTATGACACTCTCTAGGTCTACTCATGCTGCTGCAAATGGCATTATTTCATTCTTTTTAATGACTGGGTAATATTTCATCGTATATATATACTACATCTTCCTTATGCATTCCTCTGTTGATGGACATTTAGGTTGCTTCCATGTCTTGGCTATTGTAAACAGTGCTGCAGTGAACATTGGGGTGCAGGTATCCTTCTGGATTATGCTTTTTTTCCTCCGGATGTATGCCCAGGAGTGGGATTCCTGGATCATATGTAGCTCTATTATTAGTTTTTTAAGAATTCTCCATACTATTCTCCATAGTGGCTATACCAATTTACATTACCACCAGCAGTTTAAGAGGATGTCCTTTTCTCCACATCATCTTCCATTTATTGTTTGTAGATTTTCACCACCCGGATAATCACGATGGTGTGATCACTGATCTAGAGCTAGACATCCTGGAATGTCAAGTCAAGCCTTAGAAAGCATCACTACTAACAAAGCTAGTGGAAGTGATGGAATTCCAGTTGAGCTATTTCAAATCCTGAAAGATGATGCTGTGAAAGTGCTGCACTCAATATGCCAGCAAATTTGGAAAACTCAGCAGGGACCACAGGACTGGAAAAGGTCAGTTTTCATTCCAATCCCAAAGAAAGGCAAAGCCAAAGAATGCTCAAACTACCGCACAATTGCACTCATCTCACACACTAGCAAAGTAATGCTCAAAATTCTCCAAGCCAGGCTTCAGCAATACGTAAACCGTGAACTTCCTGATGTTCAAGCTGGTTTTAGAAAAGGCAAAGGAACCAGAGATCAAATTGCCAACATCTGCTGAATCATGGAAAAAGCAAGAGAGTTCCAGAAAAACATCTAGTTCTGCTTATTGACTATGCCAAAGCCTTTGACTATGTGGATCACAATAAACTGTGGAAGATTCTGAGAGAGATGGGAATACCAGACCACCTGACCTGCCTCTTGAGAAATCTGTATGCAGGTCAGGAAGCAACAGTTAGAACTGGACATGGAACAACAGACTGGTTCCAAATAGGAAAAGGAGTACATCAAGGCTGTATACTGTCACCCTGCTTATTTAACTTATATGCAGAGTACATCATGAGAAACGCTGGACTGGAAGAAACACAGGCTGAATCAAGACTGCTGGGAGAAACATCAATAACCTCAGATATGCAGATGACACCACCCTTATGGCAGAAAGTGAAGAGGAACTAAAAAGCCTCTTGATGAAAGTGAAAGAAGAGAGTGAAAAAGTTGGCTTAAAGCTCAACATTCAGAAAACAAAGATCATGGCATCCGGTCCCATCACTTCATGGGAAATAGATGGGGAAACAGTGGAAACAGTGTCAGACTTTATTTTGGGGGGCTCCAAAATCACTGCAGATGATGACTGAAGCCATGAAATTAAAAGGCGCTTACTCCTTGGAAGAAAAGTTATGAGCAACCTAGGTAGCATATTCAAAAGCAGTGACATTACTTTGCCAACAAAGGTCTGTCTAGTCAAGGCTATGGTTTTTCCGATGGTCATGTATGGATGTGAAAGTTGGACTGTGAAGAAGGCTGAGTGCCAAAGAATTGATGCTTTTGAACTGTGTTGTTTGAGAAGACTCTTGAGGGTCCCTTGGACTGCAAGGAGATCCAACCAGTCCATTCTGAAGGAGATCAGCCCTGGGATTTATTTTCAAGGAATGATGCTAAAGCTGAAACTCCAGCACTTTGGCCACCTCATGGGAAGAGCTGACTCATTGGAAAAGACTTTAATGCTGGGAGGGATTGAGGGCAGGAGAAGAAGGGGACGACAGAGGATGATATGGCTAGATGGTATCACTGACTCGATGGACGTGAATCTGAGTGATCTCCGGGAGTTAGTGATGGACCGGGAGGCCTGGCGTGCTGCAATTCATGGGATCTCAAAGAGTCGGACACGACTGAGTGACTGAACTGAACTGAACTGAACTGACTCTAACCAATGTGAAGTAATACCTCATTGTAGTTTTACCTTTCACTTGTCTAATTATTAGTGATATTTAGCATCTTTTCATGTGCCTGTTGGCCATGAAGACTAAAATTTTAGGCCATGGCCTAAAACTCTGCATTAGGAGTTTTATGGTTTCAGGTCTTATGTATAAGTATTGAATATATTTGAGTTGATTCACATGTATGATGTAAAAGTTGTCCTGCTTCATTCTTTTACAGATGGTGGTCCAGTTTTCCCAGCGCCAGTCTTTATTCAAGAGACTTTCCTTTCCTCTTTGTATATTCTCTGTTGTGTGTATTATTTGACCATAAATGTGTATTTATTCTAATCTTTCTATTCTGTCCCACTGATCAATGTGTCTGTTTTTATACCAATACCAAAGTATTTTGAAAGTTATATAGCTTAGTAATACCATATGATCAGGAAACATGATGCCTCCAGCTTTTTCCTTCTGTTTGAAGCTTGATTTGCTATTTGGGGTTCATGGTTCCATACAAATTTTAGGATTCTTTGTTCTATTTCTGTGAAAAATCCCATTGGAATTTTCATAGGGACTGTACTGAATCTGTAGATTACTTTGGATAGTTTGGATATTTAACAGTATCAATTCTTCCAATCCATGAGCACAGGATATCTTTCCATTTGTGTCTTCTTCACTTTCTTTCATCAGTGTCTTACATTTTTCAATGTACAGGCTTTTCACTTCTTTGGTTAAATTTATTCCTAAGTATTTTTTTTAATGGTGCAATTGTAAATGAGATTGTTTTCTTAATTTCTCTTTTTGATAGTTCATTTTTAGTATATAGAATTACAGCAAATTGATTTTTATATCCTTAATGAATACATTTGTTAGTTCTAACAGTTTTGGGGGGGTTGAGTGTTTAGAGTTCTCTGTATATTACATCATGTCATCTGAAAATAGTGATAGTTTTATAGTTTACTTCTTCCTTTTCATTTTGGATGCTTCCTTTGCGGCTTTTATGCTCTGGTTAGGATGTCCAAAACTGTGTTGAATAAAAGGAGCAAGAGTGGGCATCCTTGTCTTGTTCTCAGTCTTAGAGGAAAAGCTTTCAGCTTTTCACCCTTTAGTGTGATGTTAGCTGTGGGCTTCTTGTATACTGCCAATATCATGTTGAGATATATTCCCTCCATACCCACTTTGTTGGGAATTTTTATCATAAGTGGATGTTGAATTTTTTCAAATGCTTTTTCTGCAGCTATTGAGATTATCATGTGATGTTTATCCCTTATTTTGTTAATTGGTGTATAGCATTGATTGATTTGTGGGCATTGAACAATGCTCACATACCTAGACTAAATCCTAGTTGATCATGTATAGGATTCTGCAATAAGAAAGCAGCTATTTTGAGTTCCTGCCTAGGCTCTTTCCAGTATGGCAGTCCTGCTCACACCTAGAGTCTGCACATTTAGAAAAGGACTCAACTTAAGGATTCCTAACCAAAATTCTCATTTTGCTTTTCTCGGGGCGCCTTTTAAAATAACCACTTAAAGTTAAGCCTGAGAAAAGTTAGTGATGGCTACCCCAACCACCTTATAAGTAACAGGTGCTTGCTACTGTGCTCTGTCTTCTGCTTGCTCATGATCTGTGATGGAGCACTGCCTCCCCCGGTTCACTGCATCCACCCCTTTTCTGGGATCTGTAAGGGATCAATAAAGAGACTTGAATTTCTTTGTATGAGTGCAATGAAACTGCAACTACAATGAAGAGTTTTGGGTTGAATTTTTGGTTGTTGTTCAGTTGCCCTGCTGTGTCTGACTCTTTGCAGACCCACGGACAGAGGTTCCTCTGTCCTCCACTATCTCCTGGAATTTGCTCAAATTCATGCCCACTGAGTCGGTAATGCTATCTGACCATCTCGTCCTCTGCTTCCCCCTTCTCTTTTTACCTTCAGTCTTTCACAGCATCAGGGTCTTTTCCAAAATGTCAGCTCTTCACATCAGGTGGCCAAATTATTGTTGCTTCAGCTTCAGCTTTAAAAGTGAATCAGCTTCAAGGTGAATCTTTAGGACTCAGCTTTAAAGTGAATTTAAGTAAATTCACTTTTAAATTTACTTCTAAACAATTCAGCTTTAGAGTGAATCTTTAGGATTTTCTATATTTAATATTACATCACCTGGAAATAACAATTTTATTTCTTCCTTTATGATTTGGATCCTTTATGCTTCTTCTTATTAACTGATTACTGTAGCAAGGACTTCCAATGTTATATTAAGAGTGGTGAAAGTGAGCACCCTTTTCTTGTTTCTGGACTTAGAAGTAAAGCTTTCAATTTTTCACCCTTGAGTATAACATTATCTGTGGGTTTGTCCTATATTACTTTTATTATGTTGAGGTATTTTCCTTCTATGCTTAATTTGTTGAGGGTTTTTATTCCTCAGAGAATATTTGAAAGAATTTTGTCAAAATCTTTTTCTGCATCTATTGAGAGGATCATATAAAATTCATCTCCTGTTCTCTTCATGTGGTATATCACATTTATTGATTTGCACATGTTGAGTCATTCTTGCATGCCAGGGGTAAATCCCAAATGATTAATATATATATAATTCTTTTAATATGCTTTTGAATTCAGTTTCTAATATTTTGTTGAGAGTGTTTATATTGATATTCTTTGGGGATATTGGCCTGTAGTTTTCTTATTGTGTCTTTATTTGGCTTTGGTATCAGGGTGACACTGACCTTGTCAAATGAGTTTGAAAGTATTGTGTCCTCTTCAGTTTTTTTGGAAGAGTTTGAGAAGAATTGGTATTGATTATTCCTTAAATGTTTGGTAGAATTCACCTGTGAAGCCATTTGGTCCCTGGGTTTTCTGTGTTGGGAGGTGTTTCATTATTCTTTTAATCTACACTTAATCTAACTTTACTTATTATTTATCTGTTCAGATATTCTCTCTCTTCCTTGTCCAGTCTTTGGTATCTTGTATGCATCTGGGAATTTATCCATTTCTTCTAGTTTTACAATTTGTTCGTGTGTAATTGTTCAAAGTAGCCTTATGTTAGTGCCAGCCTTTGCTGCCTGGAAAATTCCATGGACAGAGGAGCCTGGTGGGCTACATACAGTCTTTGGGGTTGCAAAGAGTTGGATATGACTGAATGACTTTCACTTGCACAGTTTATACCAGGAATTGTCAAACTTTTCGTTAAATGCCAAAAACTTTCCTAGTAACTCTGGACACATAGTCAGACCCATTCTTTATCCAGTGCTAAGACGCTAAAGCTCTTTCTGGCTTCATGCCATCTTTATTCTGAAATAAGCAGAAGAATATGAAATGTAAGAATCAGAAGAAATAACAATCTTGTTCAACTCTCTCATTTTAGAGGAAAAAATTTATTCCTAGAGAAGTTCTTATTTACCTCGAGTCATACCTCGTAGTGGTTGAAGCCACGCTGGAACTTCCTAGAACCTGTGCGTAATCCTGAGTACAGGCACAGGAGCCCTGAAACATGAATGTTCTGGATGGTGAAGGAGTCTATTAGAAAATGAGGTTTTTAGACAGGTCGCTCCTCCTTAAACTGAGCTAACATCTACCTCCAGTTTGAACTTTCTATTCTTTTAAATTGACTCCAAATCTAATGCAAGTCAGAATGAAAAACATGATAAAATCAAATGTAAGTGATACATAGAATGAGATTTCAGCCACGCTTTATTCAGGGAAGACCTTCAGCCTGAGGGTGGAAACAAAGACAGGTCATTGTGGAGAGATAATTAATGGGTATGGCAAGATTAATGGTTACCAATGTATTCAAGAATCTTGACTACTGACATCCAATAGAACTTTCTTCAGTGATGGAAATATTCTGTCTGCACTATCCAATAGGATACCAGCCATATGAATCTACTGTGTACTCAAATGATGTGAATATGACAAAATTAAGACTCAGAGCTTTGCCACTCAAAATATGGTATGGAAACAGCAGCAGCATCATTTGGGAGCTCATTAAAAATGCAGACTCTCAGCCCCACCCCAAATCTACCAAATCAGAATCTGTACTTTTTACAGTGTAGTGACATAGTCTATACATATTTGAACTATAGTTAAACACACCATTCTACTACAGATTAGAGTTTCCTAAGTCTGACTATATATTTACCTTTATGAGCAAGTTGTATACTTTCACATGTTTTCATGACACTGGTTAGAATATTTTCATTTCAGCTTGAAGAACTCCTTTCAACAGTTCTTGCAAGGCAGATCTGGGGGAATGAACTTCAGTTTTTCTTTTCTTCTGATCTGGGAAAATTCTTATTTCTCCTTGATATTTGGAGAAAAAAAATTGCCAGATTGATATTCTTGGCTGGCAATTTTTCTTTTAACACTCTGAGTACGCCATTCTACTCTCCTAGATATAAGATTTCTGCTGAGAAACCCCATATGCTAGATTTCTCAGCATCAGTTCAGTTCGGTTCAGTCGCTTAGTTGTGTCTGACTCTTTGCGACCCCATGAATAGCAGCATGCCAAGCCTCCCTGTCCATCACCAACTCCTGGAGTTTACTCAAACTCATGTCCATCGAGTCAGTGATGCCATCCAGCCATCTCATCCTCTGTCGTCCCCTTCTCCTCCTGCCTCCAATCCCTCCCAGCATCAGAGTCTTTTCCAATGAGTCAACTCTTCGCATCAGGTGGTGAAAGTATTGGAGTTTCAGCTTTAGCATCAGTCCTTCCATGAACACCCAGGACTGATCTCCTTTAGGATGGACTGGTTGGATCTCCTTGCAGTCCAAGGGACTCTCAAGAGTCTTCTCCAACACTACAGTTCAAAAGTGTCAATTCTTTGGCACTCAGCTTTCTTCACAGTCCAACTCTCATATCCATACATGACCACTCGAAAAACCATAGCCTTGACTAGACGGACCTTTATTGGCAAAGTAATGTCTCTGCTTTAGAATATGCTGTCTAGGTTGGTCATAACTTTCCTTCCAAGGAGTAAGTGTCTTTTAATTTCATGGCTGCAATCACCATCTGCAGTGATTTTGGAGCCCAAAAAATGAAGTCTGACACTGTTTCCACTATTTCCCCATCTATTTGCCATGAAGTGATGGGACCCTATGCCATGATCTTCATTTTCTGAATGTTGAGCTTTAAGCCAACTTTTTCACTCTCCTCTTTCATTTTCATCAAGAGGCTTTTTAGTTCCTTTCTGCCATAAGGGTGGTGTCATCTGCATGAGGTTATCTCAGCATATAGAATCCTATGCACAGATTCTTATCTGCTTCTTTCCCAATATTCTTCCTCCCTCCAGTCATGGAGGTTCTACTTCAGTACAAGTGCTTCTGATTGCTGGGCTATACAGATTCCAGGGGTTCTCAACAGCATTCTTATGTGGGCCCAGGAGACTCCAGAGAAGGTGAGGCTCAACTCCTTGCCTGAGCTTGAGCAAATCAGGCTCAAATCAGGCCACTGGTTGGGATTACTACTTGGGCACTGCAGGTATGAACTCAGTTTCTACCAAGATTCCTGTGCTGGTAATAGCAAGTCCCTCCCCTCTTCTCCATCACAGTCAGATTACCAGTGGTTGAGCCCCTGAAGATTCCACTATAATTCCTAAGGGGTGAGATCAGAGTAGGGGTTCCAACAAAAACAAAAAGACCCATGATGCTGGGAGGAGGTGGCTAGTTGTTCCGCTGGGCTCTCTTTCACCACTGGAGGAACAGAGGCTCAAGGAGACCTCTCCCGGTACCATGCCGGCCTGAAAAATGTGGTCAACTTGTACGTGTTTCTCTTGCCTTCTAATGTACTCTGTCTTCATCTCTGTGGTCTGGGGGTTGCTTCGGCCTTACCACTGTGTTCTAGGATTCTCTTGGTGGTAACTTGCTCTTGAATAATTGTTAGTTGTTCCTCTTGTGAGGGGAGTAAAGTCAGAAACAACCCATATAATCATCTTGGTGAAGTCATTCTCCTAAAGTTTGACTCTATTTGTAAAATTAGAATTCTATCAGGTTAAATCATACCCACTATAGTATTTTCATAAATATCATTGATATTACTCTAACTTCTTGCATTATTCTTAGAGCTATATTCTATTCTTCCTGGAAAAAGACATTGGAAATTCAATAGCATCATTGCACATAAAATTTTTCATCCAATTGTCAAGTCTCTTCTTAACTGGGAAGAGGGCCAGAGGATGAGGAGGACAAGGAGGATGAGAAAGAGGAGGAGGTGGTAGTGGAGGCAGAAGCAGCTAGTAGACTTAGCAATAATAAAATATAATGTCTTTGCATCCAAGAGGACACATTCCTAGGGACCATGATAACTACTCTGTAACAACTTATTCCTTGGACTTGAAAGATTAACTTTGTCCTAAGGACCAAGTCCTTCTTTATGTGTGTAGAAATATCTGCTCCATACTTCAAAAAAAGTCAGTGGAAAGTATAATTAAGGGTGTCTCAAAATGTGTTTTAAATAAAAATATGAGGGGTTTTTTTTTATTACAATAGTCAGTACTACAATGTAGCATCTGTAAAACTTTAAATTTAAAAATTAATATTGTAGCAACGTAGACTTCTTTAAACTGATAACTAAGTTTGAAATTCTTCTCTGAAATAAAACTCCTGATATATAACATTTGTCACCAGATTTCTAAAAGCAAAGGAAACATTTTGAAACTGTCTGACGACTACAAACCACATGTGTGTACTACCCAGAAGAGGCAAGGAGGAACATGCAGGGTGAACAAATCAGGTTAACCAATTTACCTCGAGGGATTATTTTTGAAGTTTCTCAGGATGAAGGTGGAGTAAGAAATAGTGTACCACTGACTCGGCACCAACAGACCTAAGAGCTCTGAGGATAAGCACTCCACCCACACACAGCTGCATGGCCCAATTTAAGCATGTGATTTTGAGAGGAAAACGTTGGGAAAAAACAGTCAGAGATTGCACAATTCAGGAGACTTTTGCCAAAGTGCTCCCCAGCTTGCCTGAGACACCCTGGATCTGGCTCTCAGACATGCTGAAAGGGCTTTCCTTGATCTCCACAAAGCCAGAAGCAAGGCTGCTATAGCAGCCAGCTGATTCTCTTGGGTCAGTTAGACCCAAGTTCAACAGCCTTGTAACATCTGGGCTACAGCAGAGAAGGATCCTTCTCTTTGTTCTTGCGTCCAACATCAGCACAGTGCAAAACTAAACTAACTAAATAATATTCTGTCTGCCTTTTTATATATCCATGTGTGATTGTCCTAAATAAAACTAGGGCAGAGTTTGTTTTTTAATCAAGTTGTAGTAGTAGACTTCCCATTATAATGTGTTTTTTAAGAAACATTAAATATACTTATTCAGTGGTAAACTAGTTAAACATTGCCATAAATTAAAAAAATCAAATTCTTCAATGGTAAAACCTGATAAGATCAACAGTAAGTTAGAGGTAGAAATATAATTCTTTTTTTTTTTAGAGGTAGAAATATAATTCTTAAAAGCATTATTATTCCTGTGAAGATAAAAATAACCCTTTATTCTATGTTATATTCTCTATTTCAAAAGATACTTGGGAGACCTGGGTTTGATCCCTGGGTTGGGAAGATCCCCTGGAGAAGGGCATGGCAACCCACTCCAATATTCTTGCCTGGAGAATCCCCATGAAGAGAGGAGCCTGGAAGGCTATAGTCCTTGGAGTTGCAAAGAGCTGGACACAACTGAGCGACTAAGCACACACACAGAAGATACTTAATAGCTTCAGTATATTTGATTTTTTAAAATCTGGTTGTGAAGTCCTCTCTTCTAAACAAAGAAAGTAGGTGTGAAGGAGAGAAAAGAAACCAAAAAAAAAAAAAAAGAAAGAAAGACAGAAAATGAAGAAAGAAGGTGTAAAACAATAAAAAGATTTCCCTTCTTTAGTATCAGAGGGCTTACAACTCTGCTCAGTGTTATGTGGCTGCCTGGATGGGAGGGGAGTTTGGGGGAGAAATACATGTATTTGTACATCCCTTTGCTGTTCACCAGAAACTATCACAACATTGTTAATCGGCTATGCCCCGATACAAAATACGAAGTTCAGATGAAAAAATATATCAAAGGGCTTGCAGTAAAGCTCCTGGGGATGATGGCAAGCAGTTTGATAAAGTATGGTGTGCTTTAGGACTTTTGTATTTATTTCTTCATAAGCAATAGAAAAGACAATGTATGACTGTCAGAAATGTCCTAGGGTCCTAAGAGAAAAAATTCACAACCAACATAGTTTTTCTAACACAAATAGGTATCTAGATATCACATGTGGGCATTCCCTAGTGGTCAAGGGGTTAGGCCTCCGTGCTTTCACTGCTGAGGGCCCGAGTTCATTTGTTGGTCAGGGAACTAAGATCCCACAAGCCACATCGCATAGCTATCACATAAAAGATGTCCTATATGGCCGTGGTGTGGTTTATAAAACAAAAATGCACTTTAAGACACTGACTTTCCAGTACTGTTTTTACTTATTAACCCTTTTATTATGTTACATGTGAGTTCTCTCTATAACTTTGGCAGGGAACCAGCAAAACCATCTAACTGATGCCTGGATGATAGATATTTTAAGCTTCTTCAGCAACCTCTGTCTACTGGAATTCAAACTGTATAGAACCTCAACACTTCCTATTTAGCACAATTAACTTTTCCCTGGAAACAGTTAACTTACTGTTTTAACATTTAATTACTTTATGCTAAGGACATGTGCATTACAATAGATTCACTAAGTCCATTAGTTGATCCACATGACATGGGCCTTTCTGATCATGGCTATAAGAAAATACAAGATAAAGGGAGACAGTGTCTCTAAGGTAGCAGAAGATTTGAAGGAGTCCAATAAAGAAAGATATTCAGCATTCTATACAATTGTTCACTAATAAATAAATTGTGACTTGTTCAATCAATGAAACTTTATGCAGCCACTGAAAATGAAGATTATAAAATGTACAAAAACCATGAAAATGTATATTCTATGTATTAATTTTTAAGAAAAAGTTATATTCAATATTATATGCTTGTGCTTAGTGGCTTCAGTCACATCCAACTCTTTGCGACCCCATGGGCTGCAGCCCACCAGGCTTTTCTGTCCGTAGGATTCTCTAGGCAAGAATACTGGAGTGGGATGCCCTCTTCAGAGGATCTTCTCCACCCAGGGAATGAACCCACATCTCCTGCATTACAGGTGAATTCTTTACCACTGAGCCACTGGGGATACATTGTATATGTGCATGTACACACATTTGGCCACAGACTTGTATATACATTTGACCACAGTCTTGAAAATATATTGAAAAATATACCTGGAGAGAAAATGAATCAAAATGTTCACAATTTCTGTGTCAGAGTTGAAGATTATGTACTATTATTTTTGTTCTCTCTAGAAGATTTTATAATTCATTTTTTCAAATATTTACTTATTTTTATTTTGGGCTTCTTTGGGTCTTCATAGCTGTGTGCAGGCTATCTCTAGTTGTGGTGAGCAGGGGCTACTCTTTGTTGCAATGTGCTGGCTTCTTATTGAGGTGGCTTCTCTCATTGCAGAGCACAGGCTTGAGAGCACAGGCTCAGTAGCTGCAGTGCATGGAGTTAGTTGCTCCATGACACGTGGAATTTTCCTGGACCAAGGATGGAACCCCTGTCCCCTGCATTGGCAGGCAGATTCTTTACCACTGGACCATCAGGGAAGTCTGATCATTCATTTTGTTTTTAACCTTTTTGGTAAAAGAAAAAAGATGTGGAAGTCATTCTGGAAAACTTCTAAGAATTTTTTTTTTGTAAGAAGCGAATTGCTAGTCTAGGTTCGATACAGGATACAGGATGCTTGGGGCTGGTGCACTGGGATGACCCAGAGAGATGATATGGGGAGGGAGGTGGGAGGGGGGTTCAGGGTTGGGAACTCATGTACACCTTTGGTGGATTCATGTCAATGTATGGCAGAACCAATACAGTATTGTAAAGTAAAAAAAAAAAAAAAAAAAAAGGAAAGAAATGTAAGTCAGTAAAGCAGAAGAATATAATATGATTAAAAAAGAAAAGAAATTCTTGATGCAAGGGAGAAGAAAAACCAAAGAACTGTCCTTAAGAACAGAAGTGTTTGGGGCTGGTGCACTGGGATGACCCAGATATGGGGAGGGTGGTGGGAGGGGGGTTCAGGATTGGGAACTCATGTACACCCGTGGTGGATTCATGTCAGTGTATGGCAAAACCAATACAGTATGGTAAAGTAAAACTTAAAAAAAAAAAAAAGAGAGAGAGAGAGAGAAAAGGACTTATGAAGTCAAGAAATACAAGAGAAGAAAAAGATCTGCAATATCAACCCCCCACCCAAAAAAAAAAAAAAAAACAAATCTAGTGTGGCTTATATAATAGGTTTTACCACATTCGTAGAGATCTTTAGAATATATCCATCATGATTCAAGTAACTTTAAAAACAGATGTATACCCCCAAGTAAAATATACAAAATAAAATTCCTGAATGAAATGAGTTCTTTAGTTTCCAAAAGGCACAAATTCTTTATTCATGACAAAAGTTTAGCCACAAAATGGAAATCCCCTTTTCTTCTGAAGTAAGAGCATATAATTGGAATTTTTTAACATACAATGCAAATGGGAACAATTTTAAAATTATTAAGAAATGCTTAATTGTATGCTTGAGAATTGTGTTATTTCCTGACATCTCTTCGATTTAACTATTACGTTCCTATTTTTAAAAAGTAGGAGTTATTAGTCCAAAGTGGAGAAAATAAAATGGCTACTTTTTATAAAGTTTTTAATGTTTAAGGGTTTCTAAGCATTTTATGCTGAAGGCTAATCATATATCTCCAGCTCTTTCTGTAATGTTATTGGCATAATATTCTCTTACACAGCTTCACGAGCTTTTAACCTCCCTGACACTTTTCCTGTATTTGTGCTCCATTTAACACAAGCAAGCACAACGCTTCCTGTGTGATGGTGATAGCATATGCCTGGCTTTGTTGTTGGCTGCTGAAGTGAAAGGGAAGACAATGCCCTTTAACCTGTGCAAAGTAGAATAAAGCTTATCAGATCCTCCCCAGATATCATTAAAGGAAATGGGCTATGAAGGTTGCCTCTGTTAGGAAACACATATTTTAGAAAACTGTCGCTGCTAATCTTTTTTGTTTGGGCACTAGAAAATTACTCCTACAAACTTCAGTCCTTCCAGACAATGAAATTATACGAGGATAAACTGAAAAAAGTAACAAGAAAAGCATGACAGGCAATAAATTATTCTCTTGCAATCATTATGGCAAATGCTCTTTACCAAAAGAATTAAGTCACTATGACTATTAGAAATTGAGTCTGAAATCCATTGTGTTTAAAAGTTAAGAACTAAGGCAAATTTTTATAAACTTGTTTATAAAATATAATTATATAATTTTACTTGTATTTAAGTTGCAGTTGTTTTATTCCCAACTATGTTTATTTAGGCTCTTAGGATATTCTGTTAGGCAGAGTATTGATGGTTGAATATTCAAATCTCCTTGCCCTCTCCCCAGTTTCTATCTTCACATACACAAGAAAATTGTTAGTCCTAATAAACAAAGTCAACAAAGTTGTAGGATAGAAAAATCAACACATAAAAATCAGTTGTGTTTCTGTATACTAATAGCAAGCAGTCTTAAAGGCAATTAAGAAAACAATCATTTTTCTAATAGCATCAAAAAAGAATAAAATATTTAGGAATAAACTTAACTAAGGAGATTTAAAAAAAAAAAACTTGTGTACTGAAAGCTACAACACACTGCTGAAAGAAATTAGACACAAATAAATAGAAAAAGATTCCATATTTGTGGATCAGATGACATACCTTGCTAAAATTTCCATACTACCCAAAATTATCTATAGAATCAATCCAATACCTATCAAAATCCAAATGGTATTTTTACAGAAATAGAGAAAACAATCCCTAAATTCATATGGAACCACAAAGGACCCCAAATAACCAGAATAATCTTGAGAAAGAACAAATCTGGATGCTTCCAACCTCAAGATTTCAAAACATATTACAAAGCTACAGTAATCAAAATAGCATGGTACTGGTATAAAGACAGACATATAGATCAACAGGAAAGAACAGAGAGCCCAGAAATAAACCCAGGCATATACATTCAACTAATCGTCAACAAAAGTGCCAAGAGTACACAACCGTTTTCAACAAATGGTGTGGGAAAATTAGATCTCCACATGTGAAAGAATAAAATTAGACCCTTATCATACATGATATACAAAAACCAACTCAAAGCAAATTAAAGACTTAAACGTTATACCTAAAACTGTAAAGCTCCTAGAAGACATCAGGCAAAGTCTGTGACATTGGTCTCGGCAATGATTTCTTGAATATGACACCAAAAGCACAGGCAACAAGACACAAAGTACACAAGTGGGACTACGTCAGACTGAAAAGCTTCTTCACAACAAAGAAGCCAAGAGCGAAATGAAAACACAGGCTATGGAATGGGAGAAAATACTTGCAGACCATCTATCTTATAAAGGGTTGGTTGCTAAGCTATGTGAGGAACTCCTGCAGCTCAATAGCAAAAAATAAAATCAGAAACCTGATTTTGAAAATGGGCAAAAGATTTAAATAGCTATTTCTCCAAAGCAGACACACAAATGGTCAACAAGTGTTCAATATCACTTGCTGCTGCTGCTGAGTCGCGTCCGTCGTGTCCGACTCTGTGCGACCCCATAGACGGCAGCCCACCAGGCTCCCCCGTCCCTGGGATTCTCCAGGCAAGAACACTGGAGTGGGTCGCCATTTCCTTCTCCAGTTCATGAAAGTGAAAAGTGAAAGTGAAGTCGCTCATCGTCAGGGAAATTAAAATCAAAACCACAATGAGATATCGCCTCACATCTGACAGAATGGGTATTATCAAAAAAAAAAGAAAAGTAAAGAAACCCAGAAAATAAAAAATGTTGATGAGAATATGGGGAGATTGAAAGATTTGTGCACAGTTGGTGGAAATGTAAAATGGAAGACAGTTTAAAAGTTCTTCAAAAAATTACAAGTAGAGTTACCATATGCTCCAGCAATCCTACTTCTGTGTACAGTATTTATCTCCAAGATTTGAAACGTGGATCTCAAAAAGGCATCCGTATCTCTGTGTTCATTATAGCATTGCTCGTAATACCTAATGTAGAAACAACCTGAATGTCCATCAGTAGATTAATAGAGAAAGAAAATGTCATATATACATACAGTAGAAAATTATTCAGCCATAAAGTGTTTCCCTAGTGGTCCAGTGGTTGAGAGTCCACCTGCCAGCACAGGGGACATGGGTTCAGTCCCCGCTCCAGGAAGATCCCACATGCTGTGGGGAGACTAAGTCTGTGTGCCACAGCTGCTGAGCTCACGCACTGCAACTCCCGAAGCCCCGTGCCCTAGAGCCTGTGCTCTGCAACAAGAGAAGCCGCCACAGTGAGAAGAGCGCACACCACAGCTGGGAGGTACCCCCACTCTCCACAGTAGAGAAGGCCTGCAAGCAGCAATGAAGACCCAGCACAGCCGAAAACAAATACACCTTCTTTTAACACGAGAAAAAATTATTCACTCATAAACAAAGAAGGCAATCCTGTCATATGCTACAGCATAGATTAACTTTGAAGACTTGATGCTAAGTGAAACAAGCCAGTCATAGAAGAAGAAATAATGTACAGTTCAACTTACAGGAGATACCCAAGTAGTCACACTCCTCAAAGCACAAAGTAGAATGGTGATTTCCAGAAGCTGGGGAGAGGGAGAAATGTGGAGCTGCTGTTTGATGGGTATAGTTTCAATTTTAGAAGATCAAATGGTTTTAGAGATTTTCTGTGCAATATTGTGCTTATAGTTGTTAGCATTGTTGTTCTCGTTGTCATTGTTTAGTCGGTTGGTCGTGTCCAACTCTTTGCAACCCATAGGCTGTACCCCACCCGGCTCCTTTGTCCATGGGATTTTCCAGGCAAGAATACTGGAGTGGGTTGCCATTTCCTTCTCCAGGGGAAGAGAAGGGATTCCTGACCCGGGGATAAAACCCACATCTCCGAGTCTCCTGCATTGCCGGTGGATTCGTTACCATTGAGCCACCTGGGAAGTTTGTTTAATACATATAAGCCTTATTTTCCCCATCTAAAAACACATGGGAACAAAAAAGTACCTCTCTAATGAAAATATGGTGACATCAGAGATGTAAAGTTCTTAGAATAATACCTGTAGTTGTAAATTCCCTTATAATTATCTCTGCTTCTTTCATTGTCTACACTGAATCACTCAAGTTCAACATAGCTGTTGCCAAATTCTAAAGTCATAACCACCTAGTCCTTCTCCCCAACTGATTCATCATCCTATTTGAGCACTGAATTAAAACACAATAATTTGACTAATATTGGGTCCGCTGTCCTCTATTGCTTAAATAATTTGAGGCATGCAGGGTATCCCTGTCAGGGTATCAGGCACGCAGGGTATCACATGACAGTGGAGCATGTCTTAGGTACTGTGTCCTGAGTCTGGAAACTGCACACTCTAGGTAACTTATTAGTCACTATCACAGTCATTTTTCTGTTGCTCTTCCCAACAAATTAGTGGCACATATAGGGCCAGAGGGCTTCCCTTGTAGCTCAGTCGGTAAAGAATCTGCCTGCAGCGCAGGAGACCTGGGTTCGATCCCTGGGTTGGGAAGATCCCCTGGAGAAGAAAATGGCAACCCATTCCAGTATCCTTGCTTGGAAAATCTCATGGACAGAAGAGCCTGAGAGGCTGCAGTCCATGGGGTCACAAAGAGTCAGGCATGACTGGGCAACTAATACTTGCTTACTTATTGGGCCAGATCCAAAGTGGACTGATTTTTACTTGAGGGTTTTTTTCTTTACTCCATACCTCTAAATAGATATTTTATACTGAGTAAGTAATTTCACCTCTCTGATCACTTAGTTTCTCAACTATATAATGTGATTTTTTTTTTTTTTTTTTTTTTTTTTTTTTTTTTGCTGCATCACATTGCTTGCAGAATCCTAATTTCCAGACCAGGGACTGAACCTGCACCATGGCAGTAAAAACACCAAGGCTTAACCACTGGATCACAAGGGAATTCCCATATGTAGTAATTTATATAAATCACTATCTTTCAAATTATCTCCATGCAGCTATGGCACATGGCAGCTCACAGGCACAGCAGTCTTGCAATAATGAGATGGACAACGGGTCATTCCTGGCACTTTCTCTGTAACTTTAGCCCTTTTCCTGCAACTCAAAATTGTATGCAAATCAGTTGGTAAATCAAGGCACTTAACCTAACTAGATAATCTCTAAAACCTCTTCCATTCTAAGTTCTAATTCTAAGATAGTTAAAGACAAATTCAAAGTTGTTTTAGGTAATCTATGTAGCATGAATTTACTACAATTCTCCAGTCATCTAGTAGCCTTTTTATATTAAATTAACAAAGATTTGGGTAAGCATTCTCAAGAATGAGTGTTTTATATGTACTGGAAAAAAGGAAAGTGGTCATCCCTTAGATTGTTGAATGGCTAATAAATTCAAAGAATTATTCCTGCCTATTAACACTTGCAGAATTTTGTTATGAAATATTGAGAAAGACATATGGAGTTTACTATTCAATCCCAAACACAGCTTACTTTATTATTCTTAGCACTATTTCAAGAAATAATTCATGGAATGCCTCATATACAAAAGGATAATTCATTTCTAGTATCTTTCAAGTATATTTTTGGTTCATCATTAAATATTACTTATAATTAAGTTCCTTCAGTCAAACACATTAACCCTCTTTGTAAAAGAGTTTGACAGAAAATAAACAAATCTAGAATTATCTTCCTTCTAAATTATTAGGATGTTTTATTAACAAAAAACATTTCTTAGTTTTATATTATCTTAGTCCAATATTTCTATGGTGCTAGGCTCTCTGAAGCTATTCCCAGTGAGTGCACCCTACATTAATGGCAGAGAGAACAATTCTTTAAGCATAAGATTTCCAGTTCAGTGTCTGCAAAACTGCAAGGATCTAGGTTTGGAATAACTCTGAGCCAAATATTTAATAGTAAGTAATAATAGTATATATGACAGTCCCCAGACAAAAATGTGGGTCTACCTACAAAAATACTTTTTATTCATTTTCTATCTTGTCTTAAAGACATTAACTTATATTCCATCAATTTTCCAAAGCAAATGATATGTTCTATTCTTTATTTGGGGCTTCCTTGGTGACTCAGTGGTAAAGAATACGCCTGCAAAGGCATATCCCTGAGTCAGAAAGACCCCCTGGAGAAGGAAATGGCAATACACTCCAGTATTCTTGCCTGGGAAATCCCATGGACTGGCTACAGGCCATGGGGTCGCAAAGAGTCAGACATGACCCAGTGACTGAGCACACGCACATTTTTTAAGATTATTTATGAAATGTGTATACTATCATGTAAGAAACGAATCGCCAGTCTATGTCCGATGCAGGATACAGCATGCTTGAGGCTGGTGCACGGGGATGACCCAGAGAGATGTTATGGGGAGGGAGGTGGGAAGGGGGTTCATGTTTGGGAACGCATGTACACCCATGGTGGATTCATGTCAATGTGTGGCAAAACCAATACAGTATTGTAAAGTAAAATAAAGTAAAAATAAAAATTTAAAAAAAAGATTATACATGTCTAATTTAAGATAACAAAATGTACCAGTTAAACAACATTATATTAACAGTTATGAGACTACAATGGTGGATAGCATGGCCAGGGCATTCCTATCAAGAATCACTATATTTTCTGATTCTCTTCTCTTTCTAGAGAATAATCTGAAAATCATGCTTAAATTTGACTTTAGAAGAGAATTGCAATATTGGAATCAGTGAACAATATAGTTTTCACAGTTCTGCAACCATTCCAGAAAATATTGGAATGAGCCTAGTAAGATCTCATGACAAATCATAATGGTGTAGGATTGTAATTATTTAAGTGAACTGAGAGGTTGGAATTCTCCAGGAAAATCTTCAGGTGCCAGACCATTTTATGTATAGCATGAAGTTACTGTAGAAAACAGTAGTGGACATTTTCAAACTATAGTAATCAGCATTCTGAAACTGAGCCTCAAATTTACCCTAAGCTGGTTTCTAAACTAGATGATACTATCTCATCAAGGAATGTCATTGACTGCAAATAACATAAATGTTGTTGTTACTGTTGAGTTGCTAAGTCATATCCGACTCTGCAACCCCAAGGACTGCAGCACACCAGGCTTCTCTGTCCTTCATCATCTCCCAGAGTTTGCTCAAATTCATGGCCATTGAGTCAAGGAGTTTCATCCAACTGTCTCATCCTCTGTCGTCCCCTTCTCCTCCTGTCTTCAGTCTTTCTCAGCGTCAGGGTCTTTTCCAATGAGTTGGCTGTTCCCATTAAGTGGCTGAAATATTGGAGCTTCAGCTTCAGCATCAGTCCTTCCAATGAATATTCAGGACTGATTTCCTTTAGGATGGACTGGTTGGATCTCCTTGCACTCCGAGGGACACTCAAGATTCTTCTCCAACACCACAGTCCTAAAATATCAAGTCTGTGGTTCTCAGCCTTCTTTTGGGTCCAACTCTCACATCCATATGTGACTATTGGAAAAAACATAGCTTTGACTATAAGCACCTTTGTCAGCAAAGCGACGTCTCCGCTTTTTATATGCTGTCAAAGTTTGCCATAGTTTTTCCAAGAAGCAAGTGTCCTTTAATTTCATAGCTTCAATCACTGTCTATAGTGATTTTGGACCCCAAGAAAATAAAATCTACCACTGTTTCCATTTTCTCCCCATCTATTTGCCATGAAGTGATGGGACCAGATGCCATGATCTTAGTTTTTTAAATGTTGAGTTTTAAACCAGCTTTTTCATTGTCCTCTTTTACCTTCAAGAGCCCTTTAGTTTTCTTAACTTTCTGCCATTAGAGTGGTATCATCTGCATATCTGAAGTTGTTGGTATTTTTCCCAGCAGTCTTGATTCCAGCTTGTAATTCATTCATCCAGCCCAGCATTTTGCATGATGTACTCTGTATGTAAATTAAATAAGTAGGGTGACAATATACAGCCTTGATGTACTCCTTTCCCAATTTTGAACTAGTTTGTTGTTCCATATCCAGTTATAATTGTTGCTTCTTGACCTACATACAGGTTTCTCAAGAGGCAGGTAAGGTGGTCATGTATTCTCATTCCTTTAAGAATTTTCCAAAGTTTGTTGTAATCCACACAGGCAAAGGCTTTAGCATAGCCAATGAAGCAGAAGTAGATAATTTTTTCCTGTAATTCTGTTGCTTTTCTATGATCCAACAGATGTTGGTAATTTAATTTCTGGTTCCTCTCTTTTCTAAATCCAGCTTGTACATCTGGAAATTCTTGGTTCACATACTATTGAAACCTAGTTTGAAGGATTTTGAGCATTACCTTACTAGCATGTGAAATGAGGGCAACTGTATAGTAGTTTGAACATTCTTTGGCATTACCCTGCTTTGAGATTGGAATGCAAACTGACTTTTTCCAGTCCTAATGGCTTAAATAACAAACATATTATTATCTCACATAATAAAAACTTTGAAGGTGGGCAATTTTAAGGTTTGTTGACAAACTAATGATGACGAAGTCTGGAATTTTGTCTCCGCAATTCTTTTGGCCTTTCCTTCGTGCTTGCAAGATAGTTGCCATAGTTTCAGACATCATTTTTCTAAAGCAGGATTCTGGAAGGGAGCAACCAGTGGGACTAAAGTATGATAAATTTGTATTCCTCCCTCCTTTTTAAGAGAGGGAAAAATCTTTCCTAAATGTTCTATAACAGATGTTTCCTTTATTCTCATTTGTCTAAACAATTTCATATGCCCATTCCTGGGTGCAAAGAATTGTGGGAAGGGAACTACTTGGCTAAGGTAAATATGATTGCCATGATTGGCTCAAACCACTTTTGTGTCTGCACAGGCAAATTTGAGATTCCATTAGTTTTAAAGGGGGCGAGTCTCAGGGGGAAAAAAAAGGAATAAACTACTGACCCATGCAATAGCATGGATGAATCTCAAAAGCATTATACTAAGTGAAAGAAGCCAGAATCAAAAGACTACATACTGTGTGATTCAATTTATGACATTCCAAAAAAAGCAAAACTGTTTTTGATAGAAATCAGATAAGTGGCTTCCAGAAGTGAGAAAGGAAATTTACTACCAAGAAGCACAGAGGTTTTTCAGACAATGGAAATCTTTTCTATCTTGATTGCCATGATAAATTACTATTTAAATTTGTCAATTTTCATAAAACTATATGCCTAAACACAGTTACTTTTACTTGTAAATTATACTTGAATAAACAAAAGTTAGAGGTTTCTCCTACAAAGGTAATTAGCAGTGTATATTACAGCTCCTGCTATTGCTATTTCTCCCTGAGACCCTTAGCATATTTTGAAATCTCATGTGGAGATCTAGAATTAAATCAATATTTTAAAAACCCTACCCCAAAACTAGCGTACACCTGAAAAATCATTTCAATAGAGACTACTTAAGGAAAAAAAAAAAAAAAAATCAGGTATGTCACAAACCTCCTGCAATAATCCTTAGCAGTTGTTTCGACCAAAATCTCTTTCCCAAGGTCAGCAACAACATGTGGAGCCAAACTTAGCCAGAATATACTCCTCTGGCTGCTTTCTTTGTACACAGAAAGTTGTGTGCCTTTCGAGGATAGGTAATCAACATAAACATGTAATCAGATATACATAATAGCATAGTTCAGTGTTAAAAAAAATTTAGAAAATGATCTTACAGAATTTATTTGCAAAGAAATTTCTGACATAGAAAACTTATTTTCAGCCTCTTTCTTCTTCAATTATACTGTTAATATCAAGGTAAAGGAAGTAAAATATAAAATGGTTAAATATTTTCTTACAATAATTAAGCCCCAGTACTTAATCTTGTTAAAATAGACAGTTTGCTTGCTTGGGGCAGGTGCATGGGGATGACCCAGAGAGATGTTGTGGGGAGGGAGGTGGGAGGGGGGTTCATGTTTGGGAACGCATGTAAAAATTAAAGATTTTAAAATTTAAAAAAAAATAAAAAAATTTAAAAAAAAAATAAATAAATGAAAAAAAAAAATAGACAGTTTAGCTTCTCACATTTGGTTCATATGGTGCCTCTAAATTAACAACCAAATTATATTGGATAAAATTCTAGATGTATTTCTATTGAGTATTAACCTTTGGTCTAATGTTTAAATAAAAACAGTGTAAGAACAATCATAATTTAGCAAGACAGTCACTAAAACTAGGCAGCAGGCCTAAAAGACTTATGAATGACTTTCTCTGCAGTACGATTCCTCTTGATTTGGTTCATATGGCAGTATTTTTTAGGAAGTTACTGACATACCAAATATACACAATAGCAAGTTTGAATAAAATCTGAGAAATTTTTCTATGATTATTTTAATATTCCTATGATTTTAAAAATCCAGCTATTTAAAAATCACATAGGCCAATCAAATATTTGAATATTCTTCACTTTATTGAAATGTTTTGATAATTTAGAGGAAAATTAAGAATGAGAAACTGTGGAAGCGAAATGAACTAAGTAAAATTTTTATTTTGAGTAAATTTTGTGAAAGAGTTGATAGGCATTTGAATGAATATTTGTGTCATTTAAAACAATGGATGGCCTCTAATATCTGCTCTAAAATGTGAATGGTGATTTGCTACTATCTTACACCAATTATCTTAATGCGGTTAACTTGAGAGGTCACTTAGGGATCAAAAGTATTCTCTTGCATTAGCTTTAAAATGTGCAGCAGCTCCCCCCAAATTTCTCAAGCTTATTAGTTGAATATTCAAGCATAACACCCTCATAAATGAGTAGTTCTGCTGAGTAACCAGAGTACCTCTCAAAGCAAAGCATTCCTATTAAAATAACTTGTTTGGCACATCATTAGGTCTGTACTATTATCAGTTCCAGGCAAACAGATGTCTTCCTGGATGAAATCCAAGCTAGGCATCTTACTTTTTCCAGTTCAGTAAGTTTTTAGCATGAGAAAGAGATAAAATCTTGCAATTCCATTTGATTTGAATTGTAATCTACTCCTTTACAGTAAATATTACAACAATCTGGTTCTTTACAGAAGTAAGAGAGTAAACGCCATGCTTTCTAAAAATGTAGATATACCAGCTAATGATGTAAAAATTAGTTCAAGAACAAAATATTTATAATCCTTTTGAGATTATCAGTATCCATTTTAATGAAAAATATGTGCAACTATTATGTCTATAATATACATAGTAATATCAGAAATTAAAACACCCTCAGGAGGACCACTATTTGTGAAGGACTTTAAAATGTACTGAATTCCTACACTGCAACTTTTAATGTAGAAGCATAAATCCCCTTTTCTCTTTTCCCATGTAAATAAAGGCACATTTTAGCAATGTTTTCCATAGTAAAAGTAGTTTTTTTTAATTTACTCTATTTAAGTTTGTACATCTAAAACTTAAAAAAAGTGTTACAAAGTCAACTACTTTTCCCATGATACACTCTGACCTTATTTCATTTAGTAGTAGAGTCCCCCTGAACATATCATTACCCAGCTAGATGCCATATTTCCCAGTTTCAGCAAAAAGATTCATCTCCTTCAGAACTTAAAGGCACTGAATAACAAGCAAGCTTGGATTCTTGAGGTTCTCTCACTAAGTGGAGAAAATCTGCCCAGAAATAAATGCAGCAAAAAAGAAAACAAAGAAAAGAAAGAGGGAGGTCTTGATGATATTATTTAAGTTTCTGCCTCCAGCTGTGCTAAAGCTACATGCATCCCGGGCTTATGACTTTTCTGAGCCAATAATTTCCCACTTTTGTTAAAACTAATTAAAGTTGGACTTCTATAATTTGCCATTAAATAACTCGACTAAAATAGCTGCTAATTATAGTCATTTAAATTGACAGAAAATTTCAGGACTTTTAATCTAAAAATAGTTCTTAACTTCAAAGTCATCCCCATGTTCCCAAGAATATCATCTGGAGATTCTTATTTTACGTCATCATTCTGGCTCATTAAAAGCTAAATCCATGACATTTTTAACTCTGTGACACCAAATCTGATTAGCAGTTTTAGGCTATTACTTATGTGCCAGAATCTGAACATATAAATACTCCTTAATACATGATTCCATAAACAAATGCTTCAATTATGATATATTAGAATGTAATTTAATGACATTATCATTTGAATTATACTTTTTCCCGCTAATTGGTGACATCACCATCCTTTATTTCAGGTAATGAAAGAGATATAAGATTTATTTACAAGAGAACTTTCAAAATGGATTATATAAGCCTAAGTATATAACTAGAAACTTTTTGTTCCATTCTATATGGATTGAACAAATAGTACATAAATTCAAATAGGCATTATTGCAGATGGGCAATTCAAATTAGTTCCACTAAGTTAAGACTCAGGAGTCTTGCTTGCATGTGCATGCCTTCTTAGTCGCTTCAGTCGGGTCCAACTCTTTACAACCCTATGTCTCGGGTACCTTCCGTCACTGCCAACTCACTCAGCAGAAAATACTTCAGCACCCTAGGCCAAGCACGGGTCTAAGTATTGAGAATACTGTATTGAAGAAAATGCTCAAGGTCTTATTCCGTAAGAGGTGACTTTTCTTGGGGCTATTGAATCTCTTCATACCACCGGATGGGAGGGTTCTCTTCAGGATCCATCCAATCACAGTCATTTTTGTCTTGAATACATTTCTAAACGTCAGGAATCCTGAAGAAAAGCTAAAGTCACAGATAGTTGACCTCACTGGACAGCTGACATCACCTAAAACTTCCATCTACATCTACTTAGAACTTTCAAACCTGGAGGCATTCATCTCATTCTGTGGCTATTAATAAGTGAAGTCGCTCAGTCGTGTCCGACTCTTTGCGACCCCATGGACTGTCGCCTCTCAGGCTCCTCCGTCCATGGGATTTTCCAGGCAAGAGTGCTGGAGTGGATTGCCATTTCCTTCTCCAGGGGATCTTCCCGACCCAGGAATCGAACCCGAGTCTCCTGCATTGCAGGCAGACGCTTTACCGTCTGAGCCACCAGGGAAGCCCGTGGCTATTAATAAGTCCAGTACAAAATTCAAGCCCTTTACTAACTTCTCCTTTCAGATTATCTCATTCCTGCACCACTCAGTGCTTCTTCAACCCTCTTTCCAGTACTCTTCTCTTTCCCAACATTTTCCTCTGTATGTTCCAGAGTTCTTATTCATTATTTTGTTGTTTTCTAATTGGGGCTTCCCTGGTGGCTCTGGTGGCTCAGATAGTAAAGAATCTGCCTGCAGTGCAGGAGACCTGGGTTTGATCCTTGGGTCGGGAAGATCCCCTGGAGAAGGAAATGGAAACCCACTCCAGTATTCCTGCCTGGAGAATTCCATGGACAGAGGAGCCTGGCGGGCTACAGTCCATGGGGTCACAAAGTTCTTTTTATAAAGTTCTTTTTCATCATTTTGTTGTTTTTTAATTAGTGTTTATAACAATAAATAAATATCACTCATGTAGAAGGCAGTGTTAAATGTGGACTTAATGCCAATCTTATTGTTTTTATAAAGAGCAAAATTGTTTACATAAGTACATAAGAACATGGAATGAGACAGATGGGAGTGAAAATGTTGGTATTAGCAATCTAACTCAACTGTTGAACTGCTTTCAAGTTATTTGCCAAATATCACAGTGGTTTATCATCAAAAAGTATATTTCAGTGATCTATTAGCTCCTTCAATTGTTTTGAAAGTGAAAATTAGAAATGCCTTAATGTTCAAAAAGCTTTGTTTCTGAGTCCTTAGTGACATTCATTTTCTTACCATCAGTACAGATTTTCCTTTTATTTGATGTTGCAGTGATTTTCACACCCTGGGGTGATTAACACCAGATTGGATCTAAGATATGATTTTGTTTTCTAAAGTGAGAGAAGTATGGTTGCAAAAGGAGGTGAAAAAAGAACGCAAAGCATGATGTCTTAATTCAAGTTCTCAGGCTTATTAATATTAAGAAAGAGTGGATATGTGAGTTGAGGATAAGGACATTAAATCTCTTAAAATTATTCTAAGCCCATGTACTTTGTAAATTCTTTGTGGAGTTCAAGAAGTACACATATCTCAATTGAAAGATTGCTGGTCACTGTCCCATTAAATCCCACTCTTAGGTCAGCCGGCTTTAACAACATTGAATGCCATGTTCTCTTTCTCCCTTTCTTGGAATATCCATATTACATCAGAATGTAGTCTACAGTACATACTCAGTATCTACACTTTCTCACTTTTCACATATTCCTCAATCATACTATAAACAGTATAATTGGCTCAAAATGGCAAAACTAACTCAAAATCTTTCCTGCCAACGAAAGATTCTCTTTCCGGAGTCTCAAATTTTAATGAATGCCACTGTAAAGACTTCTAAAAGAGAAAATCCCCATTGTTCTTTCTCAATTTCTCAATCTTCTGCTTCCATATGTGACCATGCTTTATTGATCAAATTTCTTACACATGTATCATCTCTATTCATGTTTATTAATTTATCCTTTAACAAGTATTTATTACACACCTATTATGTTGCAGGTACTGTTCTAATCATAATTAACAGAAGGAAAAGATAGACATGTTCCTTCTAGATGTACTTCTAGATGTATATATGTGTGTCTATATATACATATCCATATATATGTGTGTATATATACCCTCCATTTTAGAGTTGTATCTCTACAATAAAATAAATTAAATTTTATTCAACTTAAGTTTCTCAAAGGTTGTTTTGCCTTTAGAGGTATCAATTTCTTTATATTCCTTCCCTGCTGTATGGAATAATTTAGTATCCTAAAATTTCTATAGTTTATATTGTTTGATATTGCCTTTTATTATGCAATTTGATTAATCCTGTAAGTAAATTAACACTGAAAATAAGCCTTTTACTATGAAAGACTAGCATGAAGAAGTGAAAATTCCTGTGAATTCTAAGGAAATTTTTCAAAGAAAATGACAAGATTATAATCCAAAATTAATAAGATTTATGATATTTATTAAAATCAGAATACATTGCTACAGGAACTTCCTGCCCTCTGTTGCTGAAAACTCATTACGGTATTGACCATATTAAATACAAGTGCCCAAAACAGTGCACTTTAATGCTTTTTTATGTACTGAATTTGAAAAATAATTCAGCATGTCACTTTTCCCCTTGAAAATGTAGCAACAGCTGTATTAAGCAAAATGACAAAGTTATTGCATGCTAAGGAAAACAGAACTCAATATGAAATAATTTTCACAAATATAAAACTCTTTCTGTCCTTTGAAGATATGACCTAAGGCATGTCTTCACTATTTAATGTAAGATGAAGCTGACATTCAGATGAATTCAGGTCAGGTTGACATAAAGCCAAAATCAGAGATGTTATATTGAGTGGTCATGGGGAAAAAAATAAGCTGAAAATATCTAAGTGATGAATTAACCAACTTGTCCTCTTAACAAGAAAGTAAATCAGTCAGCATGACACTAAGTTATTCAATTATTGTTCATATTCTTTAAATCATAAATGCTATACTTTGGATCTTCACTATTGGCCAAATAGTGAAGCTGTTAAAGGAACAAATCACTAACTGAAAACCCAAAATACTGATGCAGGAAATGTACTCATTACTGTCATTCCTATGTGCGATTGCTTTCTTTTTCCGTTGCCTTGATGTAGACTACCACACCAACAGCTGACATTAATTCAAATCGATGAAACAAAAATAGACATTTGGGTAGACAATAATTATTATACATACAAACTGACTACTTTATTAAATATACATTTCATATCATGATTTTTTAAGGATTAAAAGAAATGTGTTTATGAGCAAGCAAAGATTTAATATGTTCACCCAGAAACATTCAATTTCACGGTGCGAAAGTGACACCTAGTGGAATAAGAACAGGAATCCAGGGCTGCAAAAAAAAAAAAAATACTGTTTTTAAATTTTTCACACTTTATGGAGTAAATAGCACACACACACACACAAACATCCAATACACATATAAATATATTCCAAAAGACAATATGGCCTTAGGAGCTAATTCAGTAAGAAATTACTTGACAGGAATTAAAAGCAGATGCTGTTTGATCTCAGATAATAATACCTCACCAAATCCTTAGAAGAAATGGAGTACCCCTGATAATCAACAAGAGTCTAAAATGCAGTGCTTGGATGTAATCTCAAAAACAACAGAATGATCTTGGTTCATTTCCAGTGCAAACCATTCAATATGGTAATCCAAGTCTCTGCCCAACCACAAATGCCAAAGAGCTGAACGGTTCTATGAAGACCTACAAGACACGCTAGAACTAATACCAAAAAAGACCTCCTTTTTGGGGGAGGAATAAAATCATAGGGGAATAAAATGCACAAATAGAAAGTCAAGAGATATCTGGAGTAACAGGCAAGTTTGTTCTTGGAGTACAAAATGAAGCAGGGCAAAGGCTAACATATTTTTGTCAAGAGAATACACTGGTCATAGCAAACACCCTCCTCCAACAACACAAGAGAAGACTCTACACATGGACTTCACCAGATGGTCAATACCAAAATCAAATTGATCATATTCTTTGCAGCCAAAAACGAAGAAGCTCTATACAGTCAGCAAAAACAAGACAGGGAGGTGACTGTAGCTCAGATCATGAACTACTTATTGCAAAATTCAGACTTAAATTGAAGAAAGTAGAGAAAACCACTAGGCCATTCAGGTATGACCTAAGTCAAATCCCTTATGATTATACAGTGGAAGTGACAAACAGATTCAAGGGATTAGACCTGGCAGATAGAATCCCTGAAGAACTACGGACAGAGGTTCATAACATTGTACAGGAGGTGGTGATCAAAACCACCCCCAAGAAAAAGAAAGGCAAAAAGATTGTCTGAGGAGGCCTTACAAATAGCTAGAAAAGAAAAGAAGCAAAAAGCAAAGGAGAAGAGGAAAGATAAACCCATCTGAATGCAGAGTTCCAAAGACTAGCAAGGACAGATAAGAAAGCCTTCCCAAGTGATCAATGCAAAGAAATAGAGGAAAACAGTAGAATGGGAAAGACTCTTCAAGAAAATTAGAGATATCAAGGGAACATTTCATGCAAATGTAGGCACAAAAAAGGACAGAAACCGTATGGACCTAACAGAAGTAGAAGATATTTAAAAAAAGGTGGCAAGAATACAAAGAACTACACAAAACGATCTTCATGACCCAGATAATCATGATGGTGTGATCCCTCAGACATCCTGGAATGCAGAGTCAAGTGGGCCTTAGGAAGCATCACTTCAAACAGAGCAAATGGAGGTGATGTAGTTCCAGCCAAGCTATTTTATATCCTAAAAGATGATGCTATAATCATGCTGCACTCAATATGTCAGCAAATATGGAAAACTCAGCAGTGGCCACAGGACTGGAAAAGGTCAGTTTTCATTCCAATCCCAAAGAATGCCAATGCCAAAGAATGTGCAAACTACCACACAATTGCACTAATTTTACATGCTAGCAAGGCAATGCTCAAAATCCTTCAAGCTAGGCATCAGCAGTATGTGAACTGAGAACTTCCAGTTGTACAAGCGGGATTTAGAAAAGACAGAGGAACTAGAGATCAAATTGCCAACATCCATCATATTATAGAAAAGGTAAAAGACTTCCAGAAAACATCTTCTTCTGCTTCATTGACTATGCTAAAGCCTTTGACTATGTGGATCAGAACAAACTGTGGGAAATCCTTAGAAAGATAGGAATAACCAACCACCTTACCTGCCTCCTGCAAAACCTGTATGCAGGTCAAGGCAGTTAGAACCAGACATAGATCCATGGAATGGTTCAAAATTGGGAAAGGAGTACCTCACTCCTTTGTGTATTGTCAACCTGTTTATTTAATTTATATGCAGAGTACATCATGCAAAATGCTGGGCTTGATCGACCACAAGCAGGAATCAAGATTGCAAGAAGAAATATCAACAACTTCAGATATGCAGATGACACCACCCTATGGCAGAAAACAAAGAGGAACTAAAGAGCCTGTTGATGAAGATGAGCGAGGAGAGTGAAAAAGCTGGCTTAAAACTCAGCATTCAAAAAATGAAAATCATGGCATCCAGTCCCATCACTTTATGGCAAGTAGATGGGGGAAAAATGGAAACAGTGACAGACTTTATATTCTTGGGCTCCAAAATCACTGAGGGTGGTGACTGCAGCCATGAAATTAAATGACTCTTGCTTTTGCAAGTAAAGCTATGAAAAACCTAAACAGCATGTTAAAAAGCAGAGACATCACTTTGTCAAAGCAATGGTTTTTCCAGTAGTTGTGTACAGATGTGAGAGTTGGACTATAAAGAAGGTTGAGTGCCAAAGAATCGATGCTTTCGAACTGTGATGCTGGAGAAGACTCTAGAGAGTCCCTTGGAAGGCAGGGAGATCAAACCAGTCAATCCTAAAGGAAACCAACTCTGAAACCTAGACAGTGTATTAAAAAGCAGAGCCATCACTTTGGACAAAGGTCCATATAGTCAAAGTTATGGCTTTTCCAGTAGTCATGTATGGATATAAGTGTTGGACCATAAAGTAGGCTGAACACTGAAGAATTGATGCTTTTGAACTCTGGTGCTGGAGAAGACTCTTGAAATGCTGAGTATGCAGGTGGAATTTGCTGACTGTAATGAGTACTTCAAGTGATCTGGCCAGGCTATGTCATTGTCAATGGGGAAGCCCTATTGTCTATGTTTAGGTCTGTCATTTGGGGGAAGATTTTTAAGACACTTCCTTCCTTCTTCTTGGAATGAAAATGTCCAACAACAGTGATTGAATTGTGGTTAGAGTAAGGGGCTGAAATTCAGCCTCTAATACAAATATGTTTACTTAATACCTCTGTTTTCAGTACGATACTACCAATTTGATTATTTGGTTCTCCCAATGCACAGCCCTTCTGTTTTTACCTCCTGCGGAAAATAAATCTCTGCTGATTTACCTGAGTGGAGGAAGTAGTCTAATTGTTCAGTATGAGGAAGAGGACCTAGGGATATCACTTCTTCCTAAGCAGCTTTTAATCAGTTTCCTGTATTTTAAAACATCATTTCACTGTTCCTTCCAACTGCCAGAGGTACTTGATCTCATTTATCCTTAGGCTCTTTTGGAATTCAAAGTAAACTAGACTGGTTGTCACCTTTTGCAACAGAGGTTCAATATACATCTATCACCAGTTTGTTATGACACCTACCATTTTCCAAAATTATGTTGTTTTTGTGTCCGCTGTCATCCTTTTGTACTTGCGGGTTCATTCCTTTTAAAACATTCCTATGCTATAACTTCACTGGAGTTTTGGAAGGTAGCTTAATTAGAGTCATATGTTTCTTTTACAAAGCAGCAACCTTACATTCTCTTCAGCTAATCGTTTTTTTAACCACTTGGGGCACTGAGAAGGAAAGCCAAAATATACTCAGATATCAGTTTATAAATATTTCAGTGAACCCAGACTGAAAATGATATCTACAGAGTCCAGCTGTCCACATCCACACCTGTTAATAAATCACCTTGGAGACATCATAAGCTCATGACTGGTTCCTCAAGTTTGTGCCTCCAGAAACTTAATTTTTTGATGGCTCAAAATTGCTCAGTCCTTTGGCAACTAGCTAATATTAACCCATAAAATTCACAAAGGACTTCTCTATTTAAAAGGATTATGATTTATTGACTTACAGTAAGAAATATATATTATCAAATGAATAAAATATTCAAGTTTTATGAATTACAATTCTGTGCTCAAAGAAGAAAGCCAAATAGTATTCAGTTCAGTTCAGTCGCTCAGTCGTGTCCGACTCTTTGCAACCCCATGAACTGCAGCATGCCAGGCCTCCCTGTCCATCACCAACTCCCAGAGTTTACCCAAACCCATGTCCATTGAGTCGGTGATGCCATCCAGCCATCTCATCCTCTGTCGTCCCCTTCTCCTCCTGCCCTCAATCTTTCACAGCATCAGGGTCTTTTCAAATGAGTCAGCTCTTCGCATTAGGTGGCCAAATATTGGAATTTCAGCTTCAGCATCAATCCTTCCAATGAATATTCAAGACTGATTTCCTTTAGGATGGACTGGTTGGATCTCCTTGCAGTCCAAGGGATTCTCAAGAGTCTTCTCCAACACCACAGTTCAAAAGCATTAATTCTTTGGTGCTCAGCTTTCTTTATAGTCCAACTCTCACATCCATACATGAACACTGGAAAAACCATAGCCTTGACTAGATGGACCTTTGTTGACAAAGTAATGTCTCTGCTTTTCAATATGCTATCTAGGTTGGTCATAACTTTCCTTTCAAGGAGTAAGTGTCTTTTACTTTCACGGCTGCAATCACCATCTGCAGTGATTTTGGAGCCCAGAAAAAATAAAGTCAGCCACTGGTTCCACTGTTGCCCTGCCGGGAGCCGCATTAGGCATCACTGACAAAATGGAGGCATGGTCCCCACCCCCTCTCCTCATCTCGCAGGCATGGCCCCAGGATGAAGGAGTTAGGCCTTGTGATTCTGACTTGTTCTTTGCTTTCTTCGGTTGAGTTGGCTGGAAAGAATGTTAAGGTGCTTGAGAGAAGCATGAGAAAGCACAAAGCCTTCTGCAGTTGTGCCCAGAAAATAATCTATAAAGTAACCATTGACACTTGTTCAAGGATCTTTACAAAGAATGTCCCAAGATGAGCATGTAGGCTGCAGCTTGAAGCCATGGGAAGGATTGTTATCTGAGACCTGCTTGTGAGGGAAATGTTTATGGTAAAAGAAGTTTGCTGAGCTTAGGGTTTAGGAATAATTATTAATAGCTCGAAGCCTTTTTAGAAGATAGTGATCTTAAGATGCTAGGGGCAAACAGGATTTAGAAAGATAAGAAATAAACTGAGGAATGTAGCATGAGTTACAGTGTAATCACAAGTTAAGTATAGGACACATAAGAGGAAGTAAATAATAGTAAACTCGATTCTGAGAGTATCACTGAAGTAGGAACTCTGTTTGAAGGACAACAGTGATTTCTGGAGACAATAAATCTAGGTGGGGAAACTAAAAATGTCAAACCTCTGACCTAATGCTTTTGTCAAAGTATAAAAGAAAACCTGAACCTTGAAATAAACATGTAGTTCCGTACTATGAGTCAGAGGCTACATCGTTGTCCACCGACACCGCTCACCCCTTCAGGCTGATTCTCTGGCTGCTGGAGCTGGACTCTGGCATTTCCCTATTTGCCATGAAGTGATGGGACCAGATGCCATGATCTTCGTTTTTTGAATGTTGTGCTTTAAGCCAACTTTTTCCCTCCCCTTTTTACCTTCATTCAGAGGCTCTTTAGTTCTTCTTTACTTTCTGCCATAAGGGTGGTGTCATCTGCATATCTGAGGTTATTGATATTTCTCCCGGCAATCTTGATTCCAGCCTGTGCTTCCTCCAGCCCAGCGTTTCTCATGATGTACTCTACATATAAGTTAAATAAGCAGGGTGACAATATACAGCCTCAACGTACTCCTTTTCCTATTTGGAACCAGTCTGTTGTTCCATGTCCAGTTCTAACTATTGCTTCCTGACCTGCATACAGGTTTCTCAAGAGTATTAAAATAATGTAATTATTTCAAAACAATGAAAGCTTAAGTTATAATGGCATTTTGCTGTATTAGTTTGATGTACTCTTATTAAGTCAATTTGCCAATCAAATCATTGTCAAAATCCTGTTATAAATAATTCAAAATAAAAAATTTTCGTGACAATTAAGTCTTATTTCTGTGGGGTGAGAGAATACTGCATTAAGATGAGTCCAAACTAATGTATCCAACTTTTTAATATGCATATTCATCAAACGTCTCACAAACACTGCGCTCTTAACCTGTAATTGACAAGTTTAATTTGGGACTCAAGATCTTTCTGCCCAAATCTATTCTTTCTTCTGTGTTACTTGTCACAAGGGTTTGAGACTCATCTTTGACTCTTCCCTCTTCCTAGCATCCATTTATCTCTGATATCTAAGGCATTTTGATTATATGCCTGAGATCCATTCTTTCTTCTATATCCCCATAAACATGAAGCTATTAAAGAGTCTCATTTTAGTTATTAAAAAAGTTACTTCATTTGTAACAAAAAAGCAGAGACTCACTCAAGCTAATTCAAGCAAGAGAGTTTGTTGTCCCAAGTAACTGGTGAATCACACAATAACCTAGGATATAAAAGGACAAGTGTTGATTAACAAAACCATTTAAGCATAAAATTAAGCAAAAATAACAATAATAATAATACATAAATACAAATTTAAGCAATCCTGCTTTCTCTGGTATATATCTTCTAATGCCTTATTCATTAATTATCTATGTGTCTTTACATTACTTTGATAATGTAGCTAGATATAAAATTATTGTGTTGGTGACATTTCCTTCAGAACTTCTGTCTTTTAGCATCACCTGATGTAAATGAAAAATTTGATGCTTATCTAATATTTGCCTCTTTGAACCAATTTTTCCCATTATGTGGACAGATTTTTTCCCATTCTCTCCAATGTTCTGAAATTTATTAACCACATATCTAGGTCATTCACTCATCTGACTCAGCACTTGATAAGCTCTTTCCACTTGAAGGTAAATTATCCCCCTTTGTTTTAGGAAATATCTTTTATTATATTTATTATATCTTTGATAATTTCCTCACTTTCATTCTTCTCTTTGGAAATCTCAGTAGTCTGAATTTATCCATCTTAATCTTCTTTCTTTTTAATATTTATCAGTTGCTTCCTTTTTTCTTTATATTCTGGATCATTGACTTCATCTTTCAAAAATTCTATTGAATTTTTTAATTTGACAGTCATTTTTTTTATTTTTTTTAAACTTATTT
The DNA here is from genome assembly GCF_001704415.2 of Capra hircus. Lineage (NCBI taxonomy): Eukaryota > Metazoa > Chordata > Mammalia > Artiodactyla > Bovidae > Capra > Capra hircus. Next base: position 126,959,255 of record NC_030809.1, on the reverse strand, counting down.
TATTTAAGGATATTTGATTTATAATGTTAATTTGTTCTGTACAGCAGAGTGATTCACTTATACATGTGTATAAATATATTCTTTTTCATATTTTTTTCCATTTTGGTTATTAAGGACAGATAAGGATTTTTAATGTGTCATTCTGGATGTTTTAAACCAAACCTGATTATCAGTTTTCTTATTTTCTACAAGAAAGTTTTGGTGAAAAGAATTACTGGTTAAGTTTGCTACCATAGTCTCCATTACTGCTGTTACTCAGTTCAGTTTAGTCGCTCAGTCGTGTCCGACTCTTTCTGACCCCATGAATTGCAGCATGCCAGGCCTCCCTGTCCATCACCAACTCCCGGAGTTCACTCAGACTCGCGTCCATCGAGTTAAAACAAAAGCTCTTTCTTATTCTCTGATTGCTCCTTTTGACTGACTAAACCATTTTAATCTCTTCCCTCTTACCCATTTTGGTAGCGGTCCATTTTGGTAATATCCTCTTTTTGTATTTCTGAGATTTTTTTTTTTCCTTTTCGTCTCTAACATGGCTAGCTTCTGCCTAGACTTGAAAGGCAGATGTGAAGTTTTTGAGACCACACAACCCAACTAGCAATCACAGTTTAAAAGTCCTTTAGTTTTTCTGTAGCAATAACAATGAGGGTACTAATATCTAATCCATAGCTTCTAGAGTGACTGGGAAGGATTTCCACTGGCGAAATCTCATGGAGTAAACAGCTTTCCTGAGTGTCTCACTTTAGTGTGGGATCAAACTTTGATTCTGTAGCCTTTCTAAATATTCTATAAGCTAATTTATATGCTATGATAAAAATATTTATGCCTAGAATCAGTGATTCTGTTGTCCAACCCAATGGTGGCAGATAAGGAGTAAACTTAACCCCCTTTCCTCAGTCAGCAGTTTTCATCCGTAAGTGTCCTAGTAGTTTTTTGAAATTTTCCAATTCATTTTCTATTGCTATGTAAAAAAATTGCCACAAACTCAGTGGCTTAAACCAACACCCATTTGTTAGTTTACAGGTCTATAAATCGTAAGTCAAGGCAGGGCTGACTTAGGTTCTCTGCTCAGGATATTACAAGGCCAAAATCAAGGTATCAGCTAGGCTGTGGTCTTATCTGGAAACTCTGGGAAAGAATCTGATTTCACCCTCATTAAGGTTGCTGGCAAAATCCAGCTTCTCTTTGCTATAGATCTGAGGACCCCATTTCTTGTCTGGCTATCAGTCAGAGGTTGCTGTTTTTTTCTAGAGCTGTCTCCACCCCAGCCTTATCACGAGGGCCTCTTCGTCTCCAAGATCAGCAACAGAATCATCTTTCAATTCTAGCCTCTCCTTCTGCCACTAGCCAAAGAAAATTCTGCTTTTAAAGGACTTGTGTGATTAGATTAGAATAACCCAAATTATCTCCTTTTTATTAACTTAATCAACTGGTTAGTAACCTTAATTACATATGCAAAATCTCTTTTGCCATATAATATGACATATTCACAAGAGGGAATTATGCAAGGGCAAAGGTCGTAGGGGCCATTCTTAGAATTCTGCCTATCTCATCCCTCTCTTGTTGTTGAGACGTTAAGTCATGTCTGACTCTTTGTGACTCCATGGACTGAATCAACCCAGGCTTCCCTGTCCTTCACCTCTCAGTGCCCATTGAGGTGAACTCATGTCCACTGAGTCAGTGATGCCATCCAACCATCTCATCCTCTATCATCACCTTCTCCTCCTGCCCTCTATCTTTCCCAGCATCAAGGTCTTTTCCAATGAGTCTCTCTTCACACCAGGTGACCAAAGCATTGGAGCTTCAGCTTCAGCATCAGTCCTAACTGTGACTATCCAGAGTTGATTTCCTTTAAGATTGACTGATCTCTTTTCTGTCCAAGGGACTCTCAAGAGTCTTCTCCAGCACCAGAGTTTGAAATCAATTCTTCAGCACCCAGCCTTCTTTATGGTCCAACTCTCATGTCCATACATGACTACTGGAAAAACCATAGCTTTGACTATATGGACCTTTGTCAACAAAGTGATATCTTTGTTTTTTAACATGCTGTCTAGGTTGGTCATAGGTTTACTTCCAAGGAGCAAGCATCTTTTAATTTCATGGGCACAGTCACCATCCACATTGATTCTGGAGCCCAAGAAAATAAAGTTTCTCTGTTTCCATTGTTTCCCCATCTATTTGCCATGAAGTGATGGGACCTGATCTTAGATTTTGAATGTTGAGTTTTAAGCCAGCTTTTTCACTCTCCTCTTTCACCTTCATCAAGAGGTTTTTTAGCTACTCTTTGCTTTCTGCCATTAGAGTGGTCTCATCTGTATATCTGAGGTTGTTGGCATTTCTTCCAGCAGTCTTGACTCCAGCTTCTGCTTCACCCAGCCCAGCATTTTGCATGATGTACTCTGCATATATGTTAAATAAGTAGGGTGACAATATACATCCTTGATGTACTCCTTTCCCAATTCTGAACCAGCCTGTTGTTCTATATCTGGTCATCCCTGTCTGGTTTGTTTTAATGTCAGAAATGGAAACCTTTTTAATTTTTTTTATTAATTTTATAATCTTTTCAGACTGAAAAGGATTTGGCATTATCTTAAACTAAAAGTATCAATCCCACTCACAGTTGGTTGCAAATTTATTTATATTAGAGTTGGATGTGCAGAATATCAAGGTATGTTTTCTCTATAAATGATCCAATCATCTTTGCTAGCCACTATTCCCCTAGTCACTGGATTGGGGTTGGAGAAGGGAGCAGGACTTAGTAAACTCATTTAGTCTCTTTTAATAAAGGTTTTTAGATAAACGGTATCTATCACCAAAAAATAAAATTGTACTGGCAGAGTAAACAGGCAAATAAGTCTATTCAAAACAGACAAGGGAGAGAATCTGACCACAACTATACTGCAACAAAGGTGAGACTTAAGTGAAACAGAAGGAAAGTACCAGAGGTACTTCAGATGAGATTGGTTAATGTGATTAGGCCATTTATTATCATGGAGAATTAAATGGCAACCCACTCCAGTATTCTTGCCTAAAGAATCCTGTGGACAGAGGAGCCTGGTGGGCTGCTGTCTATGGGGTCGCACAGAGTCCGAAACAACTGAAGCGACTTAGCATGCATGGATGCATTGGAGAAGGAAATGAGAACCCACTCCAGTATTCCTGCCTGGAGAATCCCAGGGACAAAGGAGCCTGGTGGGCTGCCGTCTATGGGGTTGCACAGAGTCAGACACGACTGAAGCGACTTAGCAGCAGCAGCAGCATTTATTATCAAAATTCAGCTCCACATTGCCTCAAAAACTGGGAGATAGGAGCAATATCTTTCTTGATTCTATTTCAAAGGGATGGCTAGCAGGTTCTTGAGAAAGATATTACTAGGATGTAAAACTGTGAGAAAATCTGTATCTCAAAAGGCAGTTGAAAAATTTACAACTGAATATTTTCTAAAGTAAATGCTCTAAAGTCTGGAAGAAATCTGACTTATGTTTAGTCAAACTAAGAGGAATGTTAAAGTACCTTGGTCATTATTAAGGGTAAAATGCTTAGCAATTCAGTTTTCTACCCATCTCCTATCTCTCTCCACAAATTATATGAGTGTTGAGGAAAGTGAAGCTTATATGACCTTGTGTCTGATGACAAAAGATAGAGACCTTGAATCCATACAGTGTCTCCTGGACTCTTGCTGGTCATTTCTGCAGTGTGGCCACTGCTGATCACCTGTTGAGAACCACTGAGGTGTGCTGGACCTATTGATTTATTTTAATAGAAGGTATCATGTTGTGCTTCCCACAAGAGTTCTTGGTTCTGTTTCCTTCCATTCTTGAGGTCATTGATTCCTGCATTCATTAATATTATCTTTATTTTGTGCCCATTCTCTAGAGGTAAACACAGATTCCTATGTTCATTGTATACCTTTACCCCCTTGAGAATCAGGGCATTAATCCAGTTATTTACCTGTCTTCCACCGGCACCTCTGCATATTGCTTATCATGTGTTAGGGCCCTAAGCCAGAAGCCTAAGTTTCCTACTAGCCTGTACCTCCCTAACATTATTCCAGAAGCAAGCATACTACACACACACACACACACACACACACACACACACACACACACAACCAGGTGTTCTTAGTTCATAAACCCAGCTCATTGTTTGAATCCATCCCTCCACCCACTCCACATACTTACCCCAAGGTACACACCCACTCTGTTGAGACTGGTAGCTGACTTTCCACTGACTTCTGTTATTCTTCTTCCTACCCACTCAGGGCATTCTCTTTCATACAGTCCCCAGGCCTAATATTCTAGGCCCAGTTTTTTATATCTTAATCTGAAGTTATAATAATTTTTAATTCCTATCTTTTATAATCAAATTGTATTGCTAAAGAGCCTAAAACTTAGCTCATGTTATTCAAATGACTTATCAGTGACTTTCTAGCACTAACCACTTCCCTCTTTCCTGGGAAATATGCTTCAAAATGTAATTTGGAGGGGAACAATTCCCTTATTTAGTATTTGCAAAATATTACCCCTGTAAAATACTCTTAAGAGATGAAGCAAACATATGGGATAGTAACCTGGCTATAAAAATGTTTTTGACGTCTTAACTGACAGATACAAAAACAAATGTCTTACAGCTAGACTAAAGTTCTGTTTAGCAATCTGTGCTTTCCCTTTTTAATTTCAATAAAAGTGTGAATACTGTTACTGTCATCTCCCCCAATAGAATTTATGAACCTATATTCAGTTGACATGACAGTTGTGTCTTAAGGACACGATCTTTTGAGAATGGTGTGTTTCACTTACACATGTAACAAGTATTATTACCTAATTATGATAATAAACAATTTTACTTATTTACAAAATAACTTTAACAATTATTTGCTATTTTTTAAGTTTCTTCAGAGTAATTCTTAAATAGCTATATACATAATATATATGTAACCTATATGGAGAGAGGAAAAAAATGGTGATTGAATAAAGTGCCTTCACTCTGAAAACTTACTCATCATAAAGTTCAGATTGTCTTTTGAGTCCTTTTAATTATAAGTATTAATAAATAAATTATGAATTCACTTTATAATTTCTTTTGGTTTGGATATGAGATTTTTTTCTTAATGTATTAATATAATACTTTAACATCTAGCACCATTAAATTGATGGTAAAGTTGGGAGTATGGTAGCATGTATGCTAGTTGTTGTTAGTCAGAATAGGAGAGTAGAGATAAAATTAAGTTAAAATCTTAGACCTAGGATTGGATGCTGTTTATTCAGTTGTCTCACATGTGAAAGCTGCCATTTCTATCATCTTCTTTCATATCAGGGCCTTTGACCATTTTCTCCTCCTGCTCTTCACATACCGAGTTGTGAGTTCCTTCCATGATAAAATAATAAACTTCCCTGGTGGCTCAGACGGAAAGCGTCTGTCTACAATGTGGGAGACCTGGGTTCGATCCCTGGGTTGGGAAGTTCCCTGGAGAAGGAAATGGCAACCCACTCCAGTACTCTTGCCTAGAAAATCCCATGGATGGAGGAGCCTGGTGTCCATGGGGTTGCAAAGAGTTGGACACAACTGAGCGACTTCACTCACTTCCATGATAAAATAGGACAAATATCCCTCAACTTTATGTTACTGGGTCAAAACTGGCCATTTCCTGATTTCACTTTTAAAGACAGATTCCAGTAATATGGCTTCTTCACTTGACTCACACTTTATTATTGCTGTCCTCCTGAACGTAGTAACAGAGCTCATAGTCTATTTGAACTATCCGATGAACACTACATACCTTATTCCTTAAAGAGGTATTTGTAAATTTAGAGGGCATGGAGGCAATGGATTCTGCACCCACCCCTCCCTCTAACATCCATCCCTACCCAAACATTCAATATAAACATGCTGAGCACACCAACACATACATCCCTATTTAAAGGGTCTAGCTTCCAGGTTAGAATGCTGTGTTCCACATCATTGATCTTCCTCCAGCGATTAATTCTGATTATGCACCTAGTGAGCAATCGGGAAATGTTTGTGGATCGTCTTTCGGATAAAAACAATGAATCATTACAAGATAATGTTAGCATCCAGAAACCTAACTGCAACCGGGTTGTGCGGCTGTCCTAACAGAATTCACGAGCCCCGCCTGTGAGGAACCAGCAGAAGGAACGCGAGAGATTAGACAGTGATGTCTTCGACCGCCAGCGTTGGAGATTAGAAACACTCCGCGGTTAAAATCTTTTCTTCTCCAAGGAGTGGAGGCGGGTGTAATCTCGCAAAGCGACACCTCAGCGCAAGGCACGCCGGGATACCGGGGAGCCTAAATACCGTCACCATGCAACCGACCGGCACGCGGTTGTCATGGAGACCGGCTGGCGACTCCTACAGCCTGGCTGAACTGCTGCTGCCTTCGCCCTAACCGGGGCAAGATGCTTCGCGGGGGCTGTAAAGCCTCTGAGAGGCGAAAACACTTGATCGACCGCCTCAGCTGGCAACAAGACCAAGCGCTGAGCAGCACCATCTACCTTCTGCGAGAGATGGGCCCCACCGCCTTTCTGCTGAGAGAGGAGGAACCGGAAAACAGGGATTTCCGAGTAACTACCGCCCCCAACTCGTCTCGGCTTCTAGCCAGGCGGACCCGCCCATTCCCCCCAGACCCACCTTGTGTGTAGCTACTCGCTGCGGACCCTCACCCGCGAGTGTTCCAGACTTTAAAGACGTGCGCATTGCCGAGCAAAATAGTATTTGTTAGAAAAGTTCCGTTATTGGAGGTTAAGGCTCGAAATCGTATCCAGCTCTTCTAAGATGATGGCCCTTGATCTTCGGGCTTGGAAACACAGCAGGTTTTCTTTGAGTATATGGTTTGCTTTTATGTAAATTCTCGGATCCATTAGCAGTCATTAGCCCTGTAACGCAGATGAAATGAAAACCGACCAATCTGTATACAAGCCGTATATATTTGCTGGATAAATAAAATTGGATTTTCTTTACTTTTTTGTCTCTCGAAGGCTATAACGAGACACTTTGAAAGTGTGGCTTAAATGGCGATTCCTTGGAAAGGTCTTGATGAATAAAAATTCTTTTTAATTTTGCTGAAAACTACAGATATTTAATTTTCACATATCCTGCTCTCATCAGTCAAAAATCAGCCACGAGCTCTACCTCCCAGAAGTTGACCTGGAATCTTTTAATTTTATGTTATTAAATTAAATTAAATTAATTTTAAATTAATTTTAATAATAAATTTAATTATTAAGTTGTCATGCATTTTAAGTACTGAGTACAGATTACTAATCTATGCTTATCTCAGACGTCCTTTTCCCACTTACAACACTTAGGGCGTTTAATAGTTTAAGCCAGTATAGACTTAGTAAGTAAAATTAAATACACTCACTAATTGAAATATATGCACAAAACAAAAACCCGGGAAGTACTCAATTACTAACAGTCTTTAGCTACACTGCAAAGTAGAAATTCCTTCCAGTTAAAATTTGATAGATTTTTCTTTCAAGCTTTTAAAATCAGATTTCTTTTCACTTGCCTAAACATAGGACTTTTAAAAAGTCTTAGCTGACAATACAATTTGTTGAGCAAGGCAAAGAATATGGAAGTGGAAAATTAGACTGGTGTCAAGAATTAAGATGTCCCAAGTAGACTGTGGGAGAAGGCAATGGCACCCCACTCCAGTACTTTTGCCTGGACAATCCCATGGACGGAGGAGCCTGGTGGGCTGCAGTCCATGCGGTCGGTGAGAGTCGGACTGGACTGAGTGACTTCACTTTCACTTTTCACTTTCATGCACTGGAGAAGGAAATGGTAACCCACTCCATTGTTCTTGCCTGGAGAATCCCAGGGACTGGGAAGCCTCGTGGGCTGCGGTCTATGGGGTCGCTCGGGGTGGCTCAGATCGGACACGACTGAAGCGTTTTAGCAGCAGCAAGTAGACTGTACTTAGCCTTTTGGAGTCAACTAAACTATGAGCTGAAATCTCTGTTAATCCCGTTATTAACTTAATTTTACTCTATAAAAATTGACGGGTTTTTTTTTTATAAGTATGCGTTTTTCTTTTGAAGGTTTCTCTAGGAAATCCTCATGTTTGTAATTGTTCCACATTTCTGAAAGGAGGGGAACTTTGTAAGCACATATGCTGGTAAGTGATGTTGTAATGATCTTCCACAAAAAAAATCATGGTTTATAACATATTTTGCCTTTTTCATGGTTTGAGTTCCGTAAGAGTAAAGAAATTTGGTGTTGAGAAAATGTAAAGGTAAAATGATCATAACTTGTCAATATAGTCAATATAGTTCGAGGTATTTTATTTCAACCCAAAAATTAAGTAAGATTTAAATTGAGAAACATACTACCACCTCTACATGTTTGTAATTTTATTGTTTTTAATAAGAAAAAAATCAATGTTTAGATTTTTATTATGTACAAAGGTGAAATCTAACAATAAAACAATCTCCTGATTCACATCAGTGATGATAATTACATAGTTCATTATGATTTTTAAAAATTTTATTACATCCTTTTCAGTAAGCATTTGACTATGAATTTTCAAAACTGAAGTAGGACTCTTAGATTACCTATGTCAAATCTAGAATTTTTCCGCTAGAGTCAGAACCTGTTTGTAGGGGATCCCAGAAATGAAAAACAAAAAACATTCCCTTCACCTATGGACCTTTCAAAGCTTGCAATTTGGTTTTATTATTTTACATAAAATAGATTTTTTCTGTTTTTATTTTATGCCAGTTTCCTTAGGACAAGGGTGTTCTGTTCTGATTTTTATGTAATGTAACATTTTTTGAAGTATATTAACCATAAATTTAGTGGAAATATAATCCAAGTGTTTAATATACTAATGTATATTTAAGATATTTAAGTAATAATATAAAATATGCTTCCCACTTTTTAAGTCATATTCCATTTTAGTTGATAATATTTGAAAGTATTTTTCTGTCATACATTAAAAGTGATATGTACAGGAAAACAGGAATTATCTAGAAAATTCCTCCATTTCCAGAAGTAGGAAGCTTTTGTGTAAGTTGCTCAGTTGTATCCGATTTGTGACCCCATGCACTGTAGCCCACCAGGCTCCTCTGTCCATTAGATTCTCCAGTCAAGAATACTGGAGTAGACTGCCATTTCCTACTTGAAGGAAGCTTCCAGGGCAGTTTAAAAGGAGGGCTATGAATACTTAGATTCCCTCACTAACCTTTCTTTGTGAACTACTCTATGTCATAAAGAAATATATGGATTCTCTCTGACAAATCTCTTTATTGCATATGCCTTTTGTTTCCATGGATCATATGTTTTTAATATGTTTTTCACTTATTTTAAAACATAAATTTAATGTCTTGTAACAGAAAATGATGAGAATTTTAGATTTATACCTAATGTGTTCAGCAATGTAAATTCTGTAATGCCATTCCTGTTCTAAAATTAATAATACCTTTTGAGCTTATGTCAAAAATAAATGTTTCATTTTGGTTTTCTACTTTTGGATATTAGGGTCTTGTTGAAAAAATTCAGGCTCCCAAGGAATCATGAATGTAAGTTGTGTTTGTGTGTGTGTTTACTAATTTAAATTTAACAAATTTAAGAATTTTTTATTTAGACATATCTAAATTTAGGCAGTTATTTTTCTAGGTGATCTGACAGCTGTCTGTAATGCAGTTTGTTACATTTAAGACAATTGGAACATTTTTCTGTATAACAAAAAAATGTAACTTTATATGACATTTCAAATTTAAAAGCACTTAATAATAAATGAGATGAAATAATTGCCAGATTTTCAGTAGACTTTCCTTATGTATTCTAAGGAAGAATTCACAGTAGTCTCTATCTAATTTTATTTCAATTGTGAGAAAAATAAAAAATTGTTCAGATCCCAGAAATAGACAGTTGACATGATACATAATTTCTTTTAAAATTATTTACTGACAAGTTTTTATGCAAAAATGTATATTTTTTAGAGTAAAATAACTCTAATGACAGTAAACTCAGTAAATCGAGTTTAAAGTCAGGCATATGAAAATTTTTATAATTTTCAACTTAAAAATAAATTCTAGAATCCTCAAAAATAAAAGAGAAAGAAAAATAATTCCATTACAAGTTAATTAGATTTGTACACTTTATAATAAAGATGCTATCATTATCAAAGTGTTTCCTGCAAAGATTTATTTAATCTATACTAGATTCATCCAAGAACTACAAAAGCATTTTAAAATTTATTAATGTCTATAATATTCATAACAATTAAAGTAATAATTAGTTTTTTTTCCAATTCAGGGTATAGATTCTATTTAGGCAAGTTCATTCCCCTCAAAGTATTTTATAAGTACAATAACAGTAGACATTTATATTTTCTAATAGACAATAAATTAATATTAGTGTTTCACAGTCATTTTTCCTTCATATTCTTCTCTCCACATATACATTCCCTGGTGGCTCAGCAGTAAAAGAAACTGCCAGCAATTTAGGAGACCACCTGCCAAGCAGGAGACATAGATTTGATCCATGGGCCCAGAAATTGCATTTCCTGGAGAAGGAAGTGGCAACCCACTCCAGTATTCTTGCCTGGAAAAATCGCATGGACAGAGGAGCCTGGCGAACTACAGTGCATGGAGCCGCAAAAGAGCTGGACACACTTGGCAACCAAACCACCGCCACCACATATTTTCTTTAAAATGTCTCACGTTGCCTGTCTCCCCTTGTTAGCCCTGCAACAGTGATTTCTCCATCTCATCAGGAGGCCGGCGCTTCCACCTGCCTTCTGAGCAGCGCAGTTCTGGAGGTCGCACGGGCATTTCGAGTACTCCGTTCCCCCATATGTGTTCCCCTGTCGCATTCCCCAGCTCACAGACTGACTTTCCCTTTTCTGTAGTCTCAAAGCTAGACGCTGCGGCATCCTTGGTTTTTCATTTCTCATCCTCTTCTCTGGTACAAATCCTGTCTATGTTACATCGTCCCTACTTCTCAACTGTGCTCTCACCTCTCCTCATTCTCACTTTCGGTCAAACTTCTTCAGCCTTTAGTACTATTCTCAGTAGCCTCCTTGTTTCCAGCACCTGCACTTTGCTGCTGACTCCTTCACATTGTAGACAAAAGGTTCTGAAATGTCACTTACTCTTCACTTCATCCTCTCCCAGTCCTTCATACACAGGCATATTGTTTTCTTCTCTATTTCTCTGTTCTAGCTACTTACAGTTAAATGTTCACATCCTCTACACTGTTTTCCATATCATGTCACAAGCGTCTTCTATACTACACTGCCCATTAGAAATATAATGTGAAGCACATGTATAATTTTCTAGTAACCATATTATAAAAAGTAAAAAGAAATAGGAAAATTAGTCTTAATAATATATTTTATTTTAACCCAATACATAAAAATATGTCAGCATGTGATCAATATAAAAATTATGAGATAGTGTGATGTTTTTCCCTTTGTCTTCAAAATCTAGTATGTCTTTTACACTTACAGTACATCTCAACTCAGACACATCTCAACTCAGACACTGAGTTGAGTGTATTTTCATTAGAAAAGCTTGATCTGCGTTTAGATATCATAAAATATTAAGTTGAAAAATAGATTCAGATAACACATAAATTGTTGTAAACATACTTCTAAATTTCCAAAAATTGTAGATTATTAGCCTTCCATTTAAATTTAAATAAAACAACATTTAAAATTCAATTTTTCAGTCACACTATCCACATTTCAAGTGCTCAGTAACCAATGGCTATTGAATTGCACAGTACAACTCTACCCAATTATATTCAACAAATATTTATTGTACTGCATTTTAGTTGAGAGCTCTGCTAGGTTATTTTTTAATAAATTGAATCACATGAATTGCCAATATTTTTTATCTATGAAAATAGTAATTTCATATGGATAACTTTAATATTTTGTATCATATTATCCTTTGTATTCTTGAAGGCAGAAATCGTGTCTTATTCTTTTTATTATTAAGTATCCCTGTAGTAGGAAAGTTTGTAAATGCTTAAATTTGATCCTATATATGAATTTTGAAAAATTATATGTCCTACTAAAAATATTTCATATAATATTTAAAATATGTTTTAGCTATTCAACATTGAGAAAATCCTTTGTGTATAAATATTCAAAGAAAGTATGTCTCAATAATGTTGAAATGTATCATTTAAATGAAAGCTAGAACAAACATGCATGAAAATTAAAGTAATCCAAAGAAAGCTAGAAACAGCTATTCATTAATATTATGTAAAGTATATAAATGTAGAGAAGAAGGTTACTAATAATGAAGCAGAAACATTTTGAACATTATTCATAGATTCTTTCCTAAAACAAATCTGGAAACAATTATTTGTGCCTTAGTGTTGCATTCCAGAAACCTGAGACTTGCTTTTATTTTTGAAGACCTACAAAGATGGTTGAAGAAGGAAATGACAACCCACTCCAGTATCTTTGACTAAAAAATCCCATGGACAAAGGAGCCTGGTTGGTCACAAAGAGTCAGACACGACTTGTGAACTGAGCACAAAGATGGTCACATAGGAATTTTTCATAAAAATACCAGTTTTTGAACACTGAATATTTTTCCCATCACCCCACAAATATTTCCCAGCAAAACCTAACTTTATTGCCTAATGAGTTTTTTCTAAATGCAATGTCTAGTAAATCCCATCTATTCCTTTTTTCAGTTAAATATTTATGGATAAAATGAAAACCACGCTTAATGAAAAAATTTTTAATTCCAACCACAAAGATATAATGAATATTTATTTTCTATTTTCTTTTTTGAATTTGTATTTATACAGATAATAAATGTAAATGTGGGAATTCTGTGTTCTGCTTTTATCACACACTGTTATTTTATAAACACTTTCAATGCTATATAGTCTCTCTAAGTTGTCAGTGAATGTTTAATGAATTATGATATACTCAGAGTATTATATGTCATAATTTATTTAACATTCTCCTGTTTGGCGTTTATTTCTAAATACCTGTTATAGTCTTTTTTATCATGACTCATTTCTATTGATTTTTTAATTAATTTTATTGGAGTATAGTTGTTCCTGTTATATTCCTTGTATATGAAACTTTTTCTTCTCTCAGTTATTTCTTTAGCCTAACGTCTCATTAATTGGATCTTGGAGTAAAAGTACTATTGCTGTTATGTAGATATAATTGACATAAAACATATAAATTTCAGGTGTATGACATAATGATTCATTGTATATGTATATTGCAAAATGATCACAAAACCACACAATTATAACTTTTTTCTTGTGATGAATATTTTTAAGATTTTTCTCTTAGCAACTTTCAAATACGCAACACAGTACTATTAACTGTATTATTAACTGCAGTCACCATGCTGTGCTTTATGCTCCCATGACTAATTTATTTTACAAATGGAAGTTTGCACATTGTGACCACCTTCAGCCATTTCTCTTACCTCCTAGCCACCCTCCTACACACCTTCAGGCAACCACCAATCTGTTCTCCATATCCGTGAGTTTGAGGGTTTTTTCCTTTTTTAAGTATTAATATTTTATGTCTGTCACCCATAAGTATAGCTTTATAGCAATGCTTTTGCTGATTTATGATTTCAGCAGTATATCAGTTTTCTGCTGGAAACTGATACACTGGATTCATGTTTTAGTCATATTTAATATACTACATATATTTAACAGCATATTTTAAGTCTCCAAAGTAAATAAAGATATATGGAAAATTTTGAAAAACTGAGATATTTCTATAATACTAGAAAAAAAAAAGACTAAGTCACACAAAGTAAGAAAAGATACAAAGTTCATAGTAATCTATTCATTCCCAGTAAATTAAGAAAATAGTTTTCATTATTTCATACATCTGACATACCTTTAGAATCCAAAATGCCCTGATATAATATAGGGCAAATGAAACATAGCCTTATTTATTTATTACCTTTTATTTAGGTTTCATTCTATATCTGCGACTCATTTTGATTTTAACCCACTGTTCTTTGATATTAATGAAATTGAACATCTTCTATTGACTTATTTGTACTACATGTGTAAATAGTACTTTGGCTATATTTATTGGAGTAAAACTATAAGCTCTTCCTAAATACAAGGTTTACCCCTCTTTGCAAATGTTTTCCTAATGACATAATTCTTTTTTATATGGTTTTATTGTTTTGTTATATATATGTGGGCTTTTGTGTGTTACTAATCTTATTTTTATTTTTTGTGTATATTGTTTTGATACTTTGAAAGTTGTCCTTCCATAGTATTTTAGAGATTTTTTTCTGCTAACTTTTTCGTTTTATTTTTATTTTTCCTTATGGCATCCATGTGTAGTTGTGTTGGTATAAATTGGAGATTGGTATTTTTTTTACTTAATTTAATTTTCTCCATATTTTTACATAGTTATCTCAGTAACAGCTAATAAATAGTGCTTCTTTTCAGCCTTGTTTCATAATTTTTATTCTTTAATGAGTTTTGTATATACTTTATTGTATTTATAATAAATTGTGATATCTGATAAGGTTAACTGTCTTTCTCTTCTCTATTAAAGAGGATTCTTTCATAGTCTCTTACATTAATGTTTCCAAATTAATTTCAGAAGAGTTTGTTTCTCCCTTTTATTCTCTGATTCGTGTTATACCACAGAGAATATTTTGTAGCCAGCTCATCTTACGAAATTTTATTATTCAATATTTCTGCTACTGGGGAGAAATCTTTTGTTCTTCATTTTCCTCCTCATTTTTTTAAGGAGCAGATGTTGCTCTGTCTCTGTGACAAATAGCCCTCATCCTCCAAAGTAATGGTTAATTAAAGTATAATAACCTCCCACATTCCACCTGCCACCCCACCTTAGACAAGGAACAGAGATCTCTATAGTCAAATGTAACCGTGATGTTTTCAGTATTTTTAGTGTGTAAGTAGTAATTTTTTTAGGGGAAAATGAAGTTTTTCGTTATCTTGCAAGTGATTTTTAATCTGTATGTATTAAAGAATGTATAAAATGACTAGAACTCAGGGGGGGCCAATAACAGCTGGCATTTTAATTATGGCGTGTTAAGGAGAGAGGAAGAGAAAAGAACATGGGAATGGGCCAGAGGAAAAAGGAAGCTAGGATGCCTTGATCAAAAACTACACGCCCTGAGAGCGCCAGGTCGGACAGAATTCAGAAACTGCACATCCCAGGGTGTAGATAATACAGTTCCTCATAGGTTGTCCCGAGGAATACTGACCAAAGCTGTGAAGGATGTGGCTACCCAGATGCTCTTGTAGGGGCGTAAAACTGAGAAAGGAAAATAGGCACCATGGAGTCTTGCTCTCTCATAATCTACTTACTAATTTAGTCATCTAGCAAATATTAATTATACTAACTACTCAAATATCTCTTCCCCTTTCTGAATTTGCACCCATTCTTTTAATACTCTTGTATGTTGATAAAGTATTTGTTTTTGAATAAGAGATAAAAATGTAAGAGTTGATTACAGTACCAGTCCAAGGATGAACACTGTCATATAATTAATCTGAAATGTTTATAAGGTACTGCTTGTACCAACTTTTTACAGTAATAATAAAATAAGAGATAACTTCCATTCTTTTTATAAATAACCCTCTTCTGACCTTTTGGCTCTGAAAGGAATACAAAAAATAGTAAATGTCAGTGTAATAATTCAACCAAGTCTGTCTTTCTGATATTTGGAATAAAAAATGCTAACTTTCAGCTTAAGCTGTTTCTGTATCTTCAATTTGCCATCAAATTTTAATACTTTGGAATTTATCACTAGCTGCTTTGCAGTTAGGTCTTGTGGAAAGAGAAATCAACGATTTGCTTCAGGGAATACATCGAGTTCAAACTCCCCAACGAGAAATGAACAATGAAAATCCACAGACTGAAGAAGATGGTTACATTAAACAGAAAGAGATCAGTTCAGATGATATCTGCTCTATTTGTCAAGAAGTACTTTTAGAGAAAAAGCTTCCTGTCACCTTTTGCAGGTGATGTGAGTTTTCCTTAGATTCTACAAACTTATGAAAAAATCCTAATTTAATGTGTTTATAATATATTGTTATGAAACATGTTGATAGAAAAATAATACATATTTAAGCAATCATATTTAATTGGCCTTTTATTTCCTAACATATATGTTTAAAGATGTCCTGTTCTTATTCTAAATATTTCCGGCTACATTTAAAGGGTGAAAATTAAAAAATAAATTCTACTTTATTTCCCTTTTCACTTTAAATTATTACAGTAGATAATTTTCATGTTTTTGTATTATACACATGAACAAATGCCATGGCTTATAAGCCGCCTGTTAATGCAGGAGATGTGAGATGCAGGTTTGATCCCTGGGCCCCAAAGATGCCCTGGAGGAACACGTGGCAGCCCACTCCATTATTCTTGCCTGGAGAATCCCATGGACAGAAGAGCCTGGTGGGCTACAAGTCCATGGGGTCGCAAAGATTCGGACACGACTGAAATGGCTTAGCATGAACAAATGCCATTGCTTAGAGTGGTTACAAAGAGTTTTCTGAAAGTAATGATTATTTTAGTTTAAAATGATAAAAAATTTTCTTAAGCTTTTCTAAATTTTATCTTTAAACCTAAATAATTCAAAATTCCACTTATACATAAATGTTTATTAAGAGTTTTGTACTCAACTATTCTTAAAGGCACTATAAAGTTGGACTTGGAAAATTTGAGCAACCACTTGGTATTTAACTTTTTAACTCTTTTTTTTCCTTGGTTATTTACTAAAATTTTCATCCACGTTGTATTTTTTCACATAGCTGCTTCCTTTGCATATTTTGAAATTATTAACTATTTCCCCAAATAATATTTCTCTCAGCAGATATTAACTGGGTGCTACCACATTCGTGTTAGTGTAATTTCTAGAAAATAAGGTGACACCTCTGCTCTCAGTAACAATTTTTATTTAAAAATAATAATTATTATTGTAATTTTCCTCTGCTAAGACTGTATTCATTCTCAATTTAAAAATGAAAAACATAATGATGCAAAATCTTTTACTGCCAATTTCATTGAAATGGGGAACATTTTGTCTGGAATTCTGATATACTAAATTAAATATGATGGATTAGATTAGATAGATAAGATAGTATTTACGTGTGTGTGTGTGCTCAGTTCCTCAGTTGTGTCCAGTCCCTCGTGACTCTGGACTATAGCTCACCAGACTCCTCTGTCCATGGGATTTTTTAGGCAAGAATGATGGAGAGGGTTGCTATTTCCTCCTCCAGGGGATCTTCCTTACCCAGAGATCAAACTTGTGTCTCATGCCTCCTGAATTGCTGGTGAATTCTTTACCACTGAGCCATCAGGGAAGCCCCGTTTATGTCTGTAATCAAGCTATAAATGATCAGTTCCGAATCTATTTTTATGGGAAATAAAAATGGTAGCACAGAAAACTTATTTATGTAAATAAACTTTGCTGCATACAAATGGTAAACATGGATTTTATTTCTAACAGGTTTGGCTGTGGCAATAGTGTTCATATAAAATGTATGAAGATCTTAGCTAATTATCAGGATGTAGCATTGAACTCTTCCATGTTGAAATGTCCTCTGTGTAGGAAAGACTTTGGACCATTAAATCTTATTTTAGAGGAATTCAAAAACTCTAACAAACTTGTGACTGCATCTGAGAAAGAACGATTAGACAAGCATCTTGGAATTCCTTGTAATAACTGTCAACAATTTCCACTTGAGGGGAAGTGTTATAAGTAAGTATCAGTAAAATTATAAGTTTGTGCTCTTTTTTTTTTAATTTAGAAAACTTTGAACATTAGACTATTGGTCGTTTAAACTTCTTTTCTTCCTTTATTTTTTGTTTTTGTTTTGTTTGGGGGGTTGGGTTTTGTTTTGTTTTGTTTTTGTGTTTGCCTTATATAAGATTAGGCTGCTTATTCAGGATTTTCAGACTAGTAATCTATGTCAGCCCTGTACCTCAGGAATTTCAGTTGTTTTATTTCCTTTACTCACGCAGAGTATTAACTTTGCATTCTGGTCTAGATTGTGAGTCTGAACTAGCATTCTTTCTTGGAAGCTCTGAACACAGGATTTATGAAAGTGAAAGTGAAGTCGCTCAGTCGTGTCCAACTCTTTGCGACCCCATGGACTGTAGCCCACCAGGCTCCTCTGCCCATGAGATTCTCCAGGCAAGAATACTGGAGTGGGTTGCCATTTCCTTCTCCAAGAGATCTTCCCAACCCAGGGATCGAACCCAGGTCTCCCGCATTGCAGGCAGACACTTTATAATTTGGCTTAAATCAGTTTGCAAGCTCAGAGCCCTGCTAGAGAGACCTCTCATCCCCTGTATTTTCTTTGAACCGCCTATGAAGTCATTGCCGAAAACTTCTAGAACTGAGCCAGAGGGATATTGACTAGATCAACTGAAGTTAATTTCCCCTCAACTCCAAACTGCAATGATGCATGTTTTGTTTTCTTTTATATCTTAAACCACCACAACAAGATACTTAGGAGAGAAAGAAATTGTCATTACTTTTTAAGTAATCCTCAAACTTTCCCACAAGTCCCACAATAATTGCCATGCTTGGAAAATTGTTCTTTAATAGTTAAAATCTTAAAAGTTAACTGTATGAAGAAGAAAATATCTTGTTTCAACCTTTGTTAAAAATTTTCTAAAATGCAGTCAGTCTTCCTGGAGTTACATTATGATGAGTCCAATTAATAAATTTTTAAAACTCTCTCATAAAACTATAGACCTGTTTTTATCACCCCAACAGTGAATGATACCTCCCTCTTGGAACTGTTCTAATACTTTGTTCTCTCAATGTGTCACAGAAAAACAAATCAGCTAGAGCACTGTTCGCAAAAGTCTTTATTGGAAAATAGCTAGCCTGAGAAAGCTCCAAAGGAGCCTTTTCACTTGAGGAAGAAGGGCAGAATTTTTATAAGGTTTAGCAGGAAGTGTTCGGACAGTCTCTGGAATGTTGGTTAAAGAAATTCTAGAAAAAAGAAAGACTTGATATTTGGCACTAGCACCCATTGTTTGGGCAATCTGAATTTTTTCAGGAGGGGTGAGTAAGAAAAATAAGGGACTAAGATAACGCGTGGAAAAGTAAGTTGGGAGAAATAGCTCGGGTGGGGAATAAGGACAGGTGAACGTCACTGTAAAAATTTCAGTCTTTATAGTGATGTGTTCCTCAAATGGTTAATGTGTGAATGGGTTTGGTAAATTATCTTGTTTTTGTTAATGACTGTTCTCTCTGTCCCTCTGACTGCACTTTCTGTCCCCATGGGTGATTCTTCCTACTACCCCTCAATTCAGGCATTCTCCACTGTTCTGCTCCCTGCCTGCTGTTCCACACTCTCAGAATAACTTCTGTGTGCATTTGATTCACAATTATTCATATCCATATCAATTTTCTTTTACAAATTAAAGAATGCACTATTCCACTCCCTCAAATACTAAGATTTAATCCCTTAGCCTGAAAGAACTATTTCCAGTAGTTTAGTAATGGTTTGAATAAGAGATAAGATAAACTAGAAACCTTTTAAGTTCTTTCTTCATTAAAGTTCATAATATAGCTATTAATATTTATTATCTTTTAATTTCCAAAATATCATATATATATCAATACAGAGATGCTTGGCTTTTTCTAGCCCAGCATAATCTGATGTATTGAATAAATTACACCATTGATGGTAAGTCACTTCAGTTGTGTCCAACGCTGTGCGACCCCATAGACGGCAGCCCACCAGGCTCCCCCGTCCCTGGGATTCTCCAGGCTCCCCCGTCCCTGGGATTTTCCAGGCAAGAACACTGGAGTGGGTTGCCATTTCCTTCTCCAATGCATGCAAGTGAAAAGTGAAAGTGAAGTCCTCAGTTGTGCCGAGCCTCAGCGACCCCATGGACTGCAGCCTTCCAGGCTCCTCCGTCCATGGGATTTTCCAGGCAAATTGCTCAGATGTTATTAAGAATCTTTCTTGTGTATATAAATAATAATAATGAATAAATTAATACTTGCTGTTTCTAAGATGTCTGAAGGATATATTTTCCCACATTTCTCTTGGAAATAACCTTCTCATTCTTTGATAACTTGAGTAAGAAAATAACATTATTATATTGCTTGAAATGTTATTTTTGGTGAATATTGCTGCAAGTAAATTAGAATTCTCTGCTTGTGCCAAAATTTTATGTAAGTAACATATGTTTAGATTGAATTTGACAGAAAATGAAAATTTTTATCATATCCATAGTTTTTATTGCAAATTTTTTTATACATATAGGTTTTTCCAATTTGTGAGGGAAGAGAGGGAAAATAGTACACTTCTATTTTCAAGAAACTTTCTACTAAGTATAACTCTAGCATTCATGAAATCGTAGGAAAACACTGAGTAATCAAATGATAGAATATCTAATAGGCTGTTGGACCTAAGGAACTCAGAGAAAGACTCAGGATAAGATTCCAGGAAGACATCATGGTGGGTGTGTGTTAGGCAAAATAATACCCTCCCCAATATATCCACATCTTCATGCGCAGAACCTGTATGTTGGGTTACATGTTGTAGGAGAATTAAGGTCTGGTGAAATTCAGACTGCTAATCATCTGATCTTGAAACAAGGAGATGATCCTGCACTGCCTGGGCTCAGTGTATAATCGCAGGGGTTCTTAAAAGTGGAAGAGGGTGGCAAAGAAGACAATCAAAAGGGACACGTGACTATGGAAGGAAAGCACGGAGAGATGCTGCATTGCTTGCTTTGAGGAGGAAAGGGACACACTAAGCTAAGGAAGGAGGGCAGCCTCTAAAAGAAAGGACAGAAAAGCAGATCTCCCCTATAGCCTCCAAAAAGGAATGCAATTTTTGTGGAGCCCTTAATTTGAAACCCATTGAGACCCATGTCCAACTTCCAACCTACAAAACTGTAAGATAATAAAGTGTTGTTTAAGCTGCTAAATTTGTAAGTTGTTACAGTAGCAACAGGAAACTAATACAGGTGAGACTTAAGATGGGCCTTGTCATTATCTGCATAGTTCCCAGGAAATGTTGACCAGAGTTTTTCACCAAAAACCATCAAAATAACTGGATTTTTTTTTCCTGTATGTTTTGGTGTTTTGCGTTTTTAGGTGTACCACATGTATAGAATATCACTTATGCCAGGATTGTTTTGATAGCTGCTGCCATCTTTCTCACTCATTTATGTTTCGTGAGGTACAGTATCCTTCTTGAATTTCATATAGTGTTTGTATTTGTCCCATTGTAAACCTAAGTAAAATCTAAGAATAGATAACACTCTGGAACAGAGCTGACTATGTCTGAATAAAAACCAAAGACCATGATATTTTGGATAACTTTTTCATAAGGTTTTCTAGGCAATTGGTTCTTACAGCAGTAATTTATAAAATTCAACACAATAACAAATATGTGATGATATCATATATAAATCTTAAGGACAGAAATTAATGGCCATCAAGCTTGAAAATTCATTTTGAAATAAAAGATCTCAACACACCAAATGACTTATTACTAACGATGATTTATGGTTTTAAAATTTCTTACATCACTTGAATTGAACAAGTAAGTAAGTGTCTCCTGGTGCTGAACTTACTACACAAGATAAAACATCCACAATTACCATTATTGATTAATAGGTTAAAATTTTACCTTTAAAAGTAATGTTAGAGTAGCTGTCCAACAGTATATAAGAATGACTAATAATTTGCAATTTCTTTAATGTGTTAAAAAGCTATATTTTAAAATGATGAGTCGTTACATTATTATTTTACTGATATGCATCCTACTGATTTTAATGCACAAGGTAAAAAGTTTCCACAAATTACCAAGTAACATTCACTTTTTATGTATTACAGAAGAGAAATCAAAAATGGAGATCGCTGAGGAAAAGGTCAGATGAAACTGTAAAATATGTCGATATTAAAAATGAGATAGAGGAAAAGATGCCACATTTTCAAGAAAAGCAAGAGTAAGATTCTCAGTGAAATTTGTATTTGGGGGTATATTTAAATAATTTTTCAGTTTGGATAAGTTTTATTCATTTCTCTATTCAATAAATATGTATTTATGAAATACTATTATGGACTAGATGATATAGTATTCAAGTGAAGAGCAAAGCTCTGGAGTCAGAATGCTTAAATCCAGTCCTAATACAGCCGCAGGTTGGCTATACAACTTTTGGGCTAGTTATTTCACTGCTCCCTGCAACATTTTTCTTTATCTTTAAAATGGGGACAGTTATAGAAACCAGTCTTATAGAAATTTTGTGCATGTGAAATTAATATAGTAAATATTCAAAATTGCTGTCTACTATTATATTATTAATATTAATTCTACCAAAGGTTATATTAGGGATATATTAGTTACAGTAGTTTCCTTAGTAATGATCATTAAAATAAATATAAAATTAAAATGGATAGGAGTTAATATAAAGAAAAAATACAGTTAGCTATGAGATTTGCTTTGAAGTAATCAGCCACTGGAATTTCCCAGATGGCTCAGTGGTAAAGCATTCACCTGTCAATACAGGAGACATGGGTTCAATCCCTGGGTCGCGGAGATCCCCTGGAGAAGGAAAAGGCAACCCACTCCAGTATTCTTACTGAGAAATCCAATAAACAGAGGAGCCTGGCCGGCTACAGTCCATGGGGTTGCAAAGTCATCCTTAGCAAGTCTTTCTTTTCTCATTGCCCCTCTACTCCACCCCCATGGAAGAGTGTTGAAGGGATTGGTTGTATTTCAAAACCCTGACTCAGCCTCTTTACTAGAGAACACTTTTTGTCATACTTCTTATTAATGAAAGAAAGTTAAGCCTACTGTGTATAATTACTATATTAGGTACACTATAAAACATTAACAAAGTTCGTTTTAAAAGAATGGGATAAAATTGAAATATTTTTTAAAAGACAATTTCAATGAATTAACCAAACAAAACTTGTGCTTGTTCATTATAATATATATTTAAAATTTTATCCTATGTATATATATTTCTATCCTGCTGCTACTGCTGCTAAGTTGCTTCAGTCGTGTCTGACTCTGTGTGACCCCATAGACGGCAGCCCACCAGGCTCCCCGTCCTTGGGATTCTCCAGGCAGGAACACTGAAGTGGGTTGCCATTTCCTTCTCCAATGCATGAAAGTGAAAAGTGAAAGTGAAGTCGCTCAGTCGTGTCCGACTCTTCGCGACCCTATGGACTGCAGCCTACCAGGTTCCTTCGTCCATGGGATTTTCCAGGCAAGAGTACTAGAGTGGGGTGCCATCACCTTCTCCAATTTCTATCCTACATATATATATATAATGTATATAGATAGACAGATAATTGATAGAATTCTGTCCAACCCAGTAGACAGTAGATACCTAGCCCGTGCCCTGTGGGTGCTCCGCACACTTCAGAGACCATAGCTCTTGTGGACTATAAAATGCTTTGTGGGTGTGAAATGAGCCTATACAAAGGCTCTCCATCTTCATTTTCCTTGGCCCTGTCTGGATATCACACCTCAACCTATTAGAATGATAAATTGTATAACTAATGGTTTAAGAAATATTGTGGAGGTAGGCAAGAGAACATCAGGGATAGAAGGACATTCTAGGCAGAGAAAATGGAATAAATAAAAGAGTTTCAAAATGAAAAAACTGATTAAAAACCTGAAATAATAGAAACACACAATTTTTTTTTTAGTTGATAATTAAGTAACCTTGGTAAAGGCAATTTTTGTAGTTTATCTGCAGAGTTAATGAGAAGTGTATCTATAGAGTAATGAAAAGTATAGTTTTCTAAGAATATATTTTAACTTTATACTGAATAGCCTTTGAATAACAAGAATGCATCTAACCTTTAAACCAAGCTTTTGTTTTTAAATATTCATCTGTTTTATCAGCTGCTAGTGGCATCAAATTTACATTGCATAATCTAAGTTATGTTTGCTGGTACTTTGGGTACAAAAATGGGATTGGTATATTTACAATACATTTGCATAGTCTCACAATACTGAAGTAGTAAGCATATGCCCCATGTGAAATAAGTTTCTTCATAGTCTATGACCTGCCAATTTATCATAGTAGCCTGAAATATTTATTATGGCCTACCATCCACCTTACTTCCTACCAGATGACAAAGTGAATTGGGTTGTATTTTTCTAAACACCAGCCTTTGTGTTAGCTCAGCTCATATATATGAAAGTATATAGTTTTCATCAAAATTCTGTTCTGGTTTCATTGATGTGAAAAAGCTCAACTCAAAAAGTTTCAAGTTAGTATTTTTGTTTGAAATGACTACATTTTGTTCTTTATGAAGTTGATGTTGAAATTGGATCCATCTTGTTCAAGATCAAGACGATAGATTTTTAAGCTTTATAATGCATGAGACTTATTATCTTCAGTTCTAAAAAGTATTGGGTTCAGTTGCATTATTTATATGGAGGTTATTACCTGTACTATTGATTGCTTCCTGATCTATAATCACATATGACCATTCATATCTCTCTGCTTATTTTCACTTAGCCACATTTATACACCAAAACACGTGGTAAAGTCACTGCCTCTCTTTCTGATCACAAAGAAGAGTAAACTGCTTGCTCCGGGATACCAGTGTCGACTTTGTTTGAAGGCATTTCGTCGTGGCCAACATACGAGACTGCTACCGTGCACTCACAAGGTAGAAGTCACAGCATTTTAGTCTGACTTTCCCTGTAGGGCCAGTTTTCACAAATGGAATGGCAATTAAAGTCTCTTCTTTTACTTTTTTAGTTGGATATGAGCAGAGATGTTCAGATTGAGCAGTGTGCGTAAAAAGCTAGAGCAGAGACTATTGAGAAGGTGGCTCTGCCACCCAAGAATGGATTCTTATGAATTAAGATTCATTTCTGTATATATTACTGAGGAAACATAAAATGACACTTCAAGTTAAATACTTTTGTCTCTTTGTTTACTGATAAAAAGAAAAAGCTTATAGCCTATACTAACTTATGATTCTTCAGATGAAACAGAAATGCTTCATTTGACATAGTTTACTATTATTTCAAATGGACTCACTGGAATCAAACTCTTAATACTGCTGAATCACTATGTGGTGGTAACCAGGTTTTTTCTGAGATAAAGTTGTTTTAATAAATTAACTTTTAGGATTTATGATATTATGTCTTACCATCATCATATAAGTTTTCAACACAAGTTGGCTATGACATTTTTGTTATTTAATAATATTCATTAGAAAGTAACAGTGAAATGGTATCCATAGAGGGCTTTTCATTTTAATGTGGAAAATAGCAATCAGTCTATAACCAACTACATTTTTAAGAGAACTTCTTCAAAATATTTCCATAAAACATGATAAATTGTATTACCTTCCAATTTTATGAAAGTTTTAAAAGTAACAGTAATGATATGGGAAAATTCATATGAATACTATATATTATAAATAAGATATTGCATCTCTCATTAGCATAACTTTTTTTTAAGTTTCATAGGAAATGTATTGACAGTTGGTTACTCCACAAGTGCAATTCATGCCCTATTGATGGACAAGTCATATATAACCCTTTAATCTGGAAAGATAGAGCGGTGAATGGACATGTACATCATTCTGTTTCAAACACAGACATCACTCATCTGCCAAAAAGGGAAGAACCAGAACTTTTTATTCCTGGTACTGGATTAGTCTTAAAACAAAACAAACCTGGAATTTTACCTATCTTACCTCAACGTAATTCTGAAAAATTGAATACACCTCAGAGTCCAAATGATACTTATCAGAATATAACAATAGACAATCTATATTCTATCAAACTAGATAATTCAAATTCAAGAAAATCTATCTATGAATGTAAAATTAACCAACATTTTTCCAGCTATTGCCAAGATTTACCCACTGGATCCTTTGGAAAAACATCATCTCAAACACTTTTTCCTTCTATTGATCACAAGAACATAATACATCCAACTGAAATGAAAAACCCATGTATAAATAAAAAACACCATACTCGTCAAAGCCAGAAGATGAACAAAAGTTGTAAAGGAACTAACCACAATTCAAAGAAGATTCTTGGTAATAAAGTAAGAGAGGACAACACGAGATCGAATACTTTGCTTCCAGATTTAAATCTTATTGTCAATTGGGGTACAACAAAACTTAGTTTGTCTAACAGGTATAATAATTGTATGGGGAAGATTAGACCAAAATGTAGTCATTTATCCAGAAGGCCTATATCTCACCCTTTAAATACAAAAAGTCCTGAGTTATCTTTAATATTGAAAGGTGTTCATTTATAAAAATTAATTTATTAAAATCAGAAAATATTTGAATATCAAATGTAAAATTTTTATAAAACATAATAAATGCTATATAAAAAAATATATAAAATTCTCTGCTATTATTTTGCCTACTTGTCTATGAATAATGACCTATATATATATATATATACAAAATTCTCTGTTTTTATTTTGCCTATTGTCTATGAATAACAACCTAAGGAAATGACCTCATTTCTTATAAGACTTAAAGTATTGATAAGTATGTTTCAAGGTCTTTTGAATTATAAATAATTTTTAGAAATTTTACCTATGACTTTACATTGATTAAATTAATTATTTTTAATTAAGGAAATAGATTTTCCTTGCATTGAGTTACTGTTTTCAAACATTTCATTTGATGACATGTAACATACAGGGATTCTTTCTAGTTATTTTTTACATTTTGCGAACTAATGATCACCACAACCTTTTAGGAAAATCCAGATGGTGGTTTTCTTTTTTTCTTTATTTTTAATTAAAGGATAATTGCTTTACAATATTCTGTTGGTTTCTGCCAAACATCAACATGAATCAGCCATAGGTATATATGAATCAGCCTCCCTCTTGAACCTCCCTCAACTTCCCAATCCATCCCACCCCTCTGTTGTCACAGAGCCCAGGTTGAGGTCCCTGAGTCATGTGGCAAATCCCACTGGCTATCTGTTTTACATATGGTAATGTAAATGTTTCCATGCTACTCTCTTTGCTCATCCCATCCTCTCCTCCCCACCTTCTGTCCATAAGTCTGTTCTCTACATCTGCCCTAAAAATTGGTTCATCAGTACCATCTTTCTCAGTTCAGTTCAGTTCAATTCAGTCACTCAGTCGTGTCTGACCCTTTGTGACCCCATGGACTGCAGCACGCCTGGCCTCCCTGTTCACCACCAACTCCCAGAGTCTGCTTAAACTCATGTCCATCAGATCAGTGATGGATCCAACCATCTCATTCTCTGTTGTCCCCTTCTCCTCCTGCCTTCAGTCTTTGCCAGCATGAGGGTCTTTTTCAATGAGTCAGTTCTTCACATCAGGTGGCCAAAGTACTGGAGTTTCAGCTTCAGCATCAGTGCAGAGGGTTCCTTTACTCCACATCCTCTCCTGCATCTATTATTCAAAAGGTTTTTGATGATTGCCATTCTAACTGGTATGAGTGAGATCCCACTCTAGTTTTGATTTGCAGTTCTCTAATAATGAACAGTTCTGGCATGTTTTCGTGTATTAGCCATCTGTGTGTCTTCTTTGGAGAAATGTTTGTTTAGGTCTTTTGCCCACTTTTTGATTGAGTTGTTTATTTTTCTGGTATTAAGTTGAATGAGCTGCTTGTATCTTTTGGAAATTAATCCTTTGTCAGTTGTTTCATTGCTATTATTTTCCAGATGGTGGTTTTATTTTCTACTTTATGTCCTTAAAGGAGTTTTCATGTACAGAAAATGAAATAAAATAATTATTATATAATTATATTCTTATAATGCTATAAACTATGCCACATTTACAGTGAGTTTACTGGGTTTTTTTTTTTTCATCAAGGAATATATAAGTACTACCAAATTCCGTCTTTTATTGTAGAAACAGCTCGATTCAGTAACTCAGTAGTGTCCAACTCTTTGTAATCCCATGGACTCCAGCACACCAGGCTTCCCTGTCCATCACCAACTCCTGAAGCTTGTTCAAACTCATGTCCATTGAGTCTGTGATACCATCCAACCATCTTATCCTCTGTCATCCCCTTCTCCTCCTGCCTTCAATCTGTCTCAGCATCAGGGTCTTTTCCAAAGAGTCAGTTTCTTCACATCAGGTGGCCAAAGTATTGGAGTTTTAGCTTCAGTGTCAGTCACTCCAATGATTCAGGACTGATTTCCTTTAGGATGGACCAGGTGGATCTCCTTGCAGTCCAAGGAGCTCTCAAGAGTCTTCTCCAATACCACAGTTCATAAGCATCAATTCTTCGGTGCTCAGCTTTCTTTATAGTCCACCTCTCACATCCATACATGACTACTGGAAAAACCATAGCTTTGACGAGATGGACCTTTGTTGGCAAAGTAATGTCTCTGCTTTTTAATATGCTGTCTAGGTTGGGCATAACTTTCCTTCAAAGGAGCAAGTGCATTTTAATTTCATGGCTGTAGTCACCATCTGCAGCGATTTGGGAGCCCAAGAAAATGAAGTTTCTCATTATTTTCATTGTTTCTCCATCTATTTGCCATGAAGTGATGGGACCAGATGCCATTATCTTAGTTTTTTAAATGTTGAGTGTTAAGCCAACTTTTTCACTCTCCTCTTTCACTTTCATCAAGAAGTTCTTTAGTTCTTTTTCCATTTCTGCCATAAGGGTGGTGACATCTGCATATCTGAGGTTATTATATTTCTCCTAGCAATCTTCATTCCAGCTTGGGCTTCATCTATAGATATATAGATGAGCTTATATATATACAAGCTTGAGCTTCATATATATAATAGATTATAGTCATATATATATATATATATTTGATTTGAGTTTATTGAATCATCCCTTGTGACACTGGAATAAATCCAACTTGATCGTGGTGTATAATCCCATTGTTGAATTAGGTTTAATTTTGTTGAAGATTTTTTCATCCGTATTCATCTGAGCTATTGGTCTGTAGTTTTCTTTTTTGTAGTGTCTTTGTGTGTTAACAGGGTAATGGTGGCCTCATAGAATGAATCTGGGAGTGTTCTCCCCCTACAGTTTTTTTGAAATAGTTTGAGAAGATAGATAAGAGTTGTTCTTTATATGCTTGGCAATATCCACTGTGAAGCTGTCCAGACCTAGACTTTTGTTTTCTGGGAGTTTTTATTAGAAATTAAATTCCACTTCTAGTGATTGGTCTGTTCAACTTGTCTGTTTCTTCTAGACTCAGTCTTGGAAGGCTGTCTTTTCCTAGAAATTTGTTCATTTCTTCTCCTTGTTCTGTTGCTAAGTCATGTCCAACTCTTTCCGACCCCATGAACTGCAGCATGTCAGGCTTCTCTCTCCATCGCTATCTCCCTGAGTTTGCTCAAACTCAGGCCCATTGAATCCATTAATACCCCAAATGAACTTTTTAGCCAACCCAATAAATAAGCTCTCCTGCCCAATCTTATTTTCTAGTCCCCTTAATTAAGCACTCTTAGAATTCAGACCCACAGGTTCTCCTCCAGCACCTGTCAATACACAATGGCTAGTCTCGTTTTCTCTTTAGAATGCTAGGCATCATTAACACCAGGGTATCACAGATGTCAGAAGAGCCTAGAGGTTCAAAATGTCCAGGGTCATTCACCCAGATATTCTCTTTGCAAATGTCAAGATCCCATTTTATCCCAACTAGGCCCTGATCTTGTCTTATCTAACCTCCCTTGATTGGGCATTTAATCTTATCTGGAGCTCTACACTCCATTAACTACTAGTCATCAGTTTCTTCTGTCTTCCTGTTGCCTGAGACTGTTTTTGTAAGCTCTCAGAAGGTCTGTAGATTTTCATGCGTGGTGATCAATTGCCCACACCTTTCCATGATCTTTTTCTGGGGCGTAATGGGCTTAACAATAGCCATTCATTCCCATTATTTTTAAAATTTGTTTCCCAGTTCTTCTCAGAGGTCTGATACTTTCCACTAGCTTAAGCATAGCTCCTGCAGTGGTATCCTTCATCATTCACCAGTGGAGTAAGGTTTAATAATTGGACGCCCACTTTATGTCCAGGCACATCTGTGTTCCCCTTACCAGTTGGACTGAAAGTGATCCTAGTCCCAAGTAACATCTTATCTCAGTTTTCAGATGCCTCTCACTACCAACTGGCATAAGTTATTTATTCCAAAAACAATGCTTACATAGAATTTGGGGGCTTCCCAGGTGGTGCTAGTGGTAAAGAATCTGTCTGCCAATGCAATAGACGCATGATCCATCCCTGGGTCGGGAAAATCCCCTGAAGTAGGGAATGGCAACCCACTCCAGTATTCTTACATGGAAAATTCCATGGACAGAGGAGCCTGGCATGCTCCATGGGGTTTCAAAGAGTCAGATGCACCTGAGCACACAAATAGAATTTGATGTATAAACACCTATGGAAAGAAGGTGCCCGATTCTGTTTTCATTTAAAATACTTATGTTTTGTTCATCTTTCCTCACTCTAGTCCCTTTCCTGGAGAAAGAAAACCAAGTTTGTCAGAGAGAAAAATGGAACTATAAAGCCTTGGTCCTCCTCCAGTTACAGTCAATTCGGGGGTGTTGCCATCGCAGGAAGGGCGTGATCTTGGCCTAGGTAGCGATCGCCAGCTAAGGCAGGCTCCAGAGAAGCTGACAACTGCAGGATGCCTTCTAAGTGCGATCCCAGCAACCCCAGCAACACGTCTTTCTGTAAAGGCCCATTCATAGGTGATGCATCCTTTGTTTGCCATAAGCAAAGTGCGTATTTGGTAAGGGGAAGGAGAAAAAGAAGTCTAAAATAAATCTTTTTGTGGTAGATATTGCTCAAGCTAATCAGCATCTGGGAAACTGCATTCCCCAGTGAACCAGTGAAGTTCCTCAGTCGTGTCCGACTCTTCGCAATCCCGTGGACTGTAGCCCACCAGGCATCCATGGAATTTTCCAAGCAAGAGTACTGGAATGGGTTGCCATTTCCTTCTCCAGGGGATCTTCCCAACCCAGGGATCGAAACCAGGTCTCCTGCATTGCAGGCAGAGGCTTTGCCATCTGAGCCACCAGGGAAGCCCCTGCACCCTTGTAGTAAAGCTCTGTGGCTAGCTCAGGGTGAACGGAATGTGGGAAAAATTAAATTTTATCACTGCCAGACAGAGACAGTTGAAAGCTCCCTCACCACCAAGCCTGACTTCCCCAGCTACAGTATTTGGGAAGCCACTTACTCCAGGTGGCACAGCGACACCGTGGGTCCTCCAGCAGCCTGTGGCCTTGAGGTAAGCACTTAAAGTGAGGAGTGAGATTTTAAATGTAGGGGTTATAGGCACATAGACGAAAATTGTTTGAGTAAAGAGTGAATACAGAGTAAATAAGAGAGCTTTGGACGGAGCTCTGGAAAGCTCTACCATTTAAATCTCAGAAGACTCTGACAAAAGAGGTTGAGGACGAGTGAGAAGCACTTTAAATTGGGTTCTAATATAACTATTCTACTATTTTCATAGCACTTTTGAGAATTATGTGAAATTACTTAATCCCTCCTCCCTTAAAATGTAAAGTACTTAGGAGCAAGGATCTTGTTGTTTGTTCACTGTTAACATGCTCAGCATACAGTCCTTGACATACACGGATATTCTGTAATATTTGTTGAATTTATTGAACTATAAAGGAAAATGACCAGCTAGGGAGTGGAAGGGAAAGAAAAAAAATATGTTATTAGGAAACCAAAGAAAGAAAGTGTAGTCAACTAGCAGGGACTGGTCAAGTAAGAACAGGATTGAGGGAGGCAATTTTGCATTAGCCATGAGGAGGGCAATCCTGACGATGGCTAGGAATCATTTAGTGGAGTTATGGGAGCAAAGTCCAGATGGTGTTGGGGTGTAGAAAGAATGATGAGTGAAGATATAGAAACAGGCTGTATACATAACTCTCATTATGAGAAGTTTATGAAAAATATTAAAGTAGCTGGAAAAAGGTGTTTGTTTCAGGGATTTTTTTAAAGCTAAGACTCAAACATGTTTAAGTCTCATTGAGATATAGCTGGTGGTAATAGAGTAACAAGGATCGAGAGCACAGACGATGGAAGAGCCTATGGCAGGATGCAGGCACATAGCCACTATAACAGAGGGACGAAAAGGGGTGGGGGGTATTAGAGATGTAGGCAGATGTGAATACTTGCTGGCAGGAGATAGTGAAATTGTCTATCAACAATTATTGATAGATCAACAGAGAGTGAATAAAGAATCAAAAGGTTTGCAGTCATTGAAGATTAAAGAACCTTTTATTTTTCTGAGAGAGAAAGAAATGGAGCTGACTTCTGACACATGACAGAAATTCAGGCAATTTTAAGGTCCTTTTAAGTTTGTTGGCTATGAATTTATAGACTGTTACCAATCTGACTTGTCTGGATGATTTTTAGCTGCACAAAGCAGTCTATGGGCAAGCTAAAGCTGAAGAGCTGGATTCATTCATGGTTGCAGTTTTGGTAGGCAGTAAGAATTACAAGAAAATGAACAGATTTGGGGCCTTATTGAAGAGAGAGACTCAAAATCTAAACTGGATTAGAAGAGAAGAGAGGAGAAGGCTCTCCTGTAGGTAAAATAAATGAGTAAATGAATCAAAAGACAAAGAGTGGTCAAAAAAAGTGCTTACGCAGGCAAACTGCAAAAACAGGAAGTTTGAATCCGAGATCATGCCTGAAGAAGAGATTTCAGAGGTGGGGCAGGTTTGAGTGAGGTCCCAGGTGTGGCCGTGCCCTGGCGGAGATGGTGGAGAGAGGGCTGCAAGGGTGAAAACACAAGGAAACTCAGCAGCAACAGCAATAACTGGGTCAATCTGTTGGCAGCAAATCTGAGGCCCAGTCATGTTGCCAAGGGTTGTGGCAGAAAAGCATATAGTGAGGCAGAAGGAGCTAAAGTCAACAGGGGGCTGGTGGTCAGCAGGGCTGTTCAAGGGTAACAAAATGAGCCAGGCCTGAGAGAGGATCACAGTGGTGGACGCGGGTGAAAGCAGACTCGAGGCCAGCGACTGGCTCAAACCCTTTTCTGTGGTCTCCTAATTTCTCTCAGCCTTTCATGCAGAGCTTAGGACCTGAAAGAATTTTGGGGGATCCTACTTTCTTTATGAAGAAAATGATGTTTAATGGACTTTCATGTTTCACCCAAGATAAGGAGTCAAAGCTATGTTAAAAAAAATCCACATTTTTTTTTTCGCTCTTAGTTTGATTTTCTCTCTTTCTATGTCTCCTTCCTTCTTCCTCTTTCAGTCCCTCTCAGCATTTAATTGAGGGAATGTGGTATTATCCCATTTTAAACTAATCTTTCTTATCATGGGTAGAAAATGTTTTTTGAAGCTTGTAAAGGCAAAATTTTAACAGTGGGATGTAGTTAACTCATATAGAGTCAATATTATACTGAATAAATACCTTCATGAGTATTATCATGATTAATAACTGCATATGTAAACCATGTTGCTTGTGCATATGGTAATAAATATTTTATTCAGATTAGCCGTTATAATGAAATATTTAGTGACACATGATTGCAGGAACATTTCCAAAAGCAATTAGAGAATTCAAAACTGATGGAACTGCTTTTTTCAAAGTGATGACTCCCTATGAAACAAATTCTACTTTTAATGTGCTCTTTGAAGAGAATGACCAGTTTCTTTCAAGGTAAAATGTCATTATTACTGGGTGAGTGACTGATCTCTCTTAAGTAGAGGAAGCATCTTTCAAGCTGGAATAGAAAACATTGATTCATACAAAAAAACAATTTGGCATACCACAGAGGTTTAAATCACTGGAAAGGCTCTAGTGTTTAAAAGTTGGATTTCAGTTTCTAAGTAAATTGTACTGTTTCACAGCCATCTGTTTCACAATTAAAATACATTTTTGAGAAGTATGTTCAAACATGAAAATCCTGAGAATGAGAAATAGAAGACATAATACTAAAGAGCAAACTGTGCTTCAAATGCATCTTTAATGAAGTAATATACTAGTATATTAATATTATAGTATAAAGAAGCAAGGTAAGAAAGAAAATACAAATATTTGTAAGTAGTTGCTATCATTTGAAAAAATGCCAACCACAAACTAGAGGTATGTTTCAATGATACGTCAATAATATCTGAATAAAACAATTAAGGTATACTAACAAAAATTCCTCTCACCAAAAAAAACCACCAGGTGAGTTATAAATTTAAAAGAAACATGTTCAAGCTAGAAATAATATCCTTTTATATTTTAAAAAACCACTAGAATATAATGTTAATTTTCCAAAAATCCACATGCCTGTCATTGATTAATTAAAATAAAAACAATTGTTTACTAATTTTTCTCATGAAAAATTAATAACTGTTAAGTACTAAAATTCTAACTATACCTTGCAGAAGAAAAATAGA
This sequence comes from Capra hircus, assembly GCF_001704415.2. NCBI lineage: Eukaryota > Metazoa > Chordata > Mammalia > Artiodactyla > Bovidae > Capra > Capra hircus. The sequence continues at coordinate 126,924,967 of NC_030809.1, read as the reverse complement.
GTAAGAATCTAATAAGCTTTCAAATGCAAAATTTCATAAAAATCACTTTTGATCAGATGAAAATTATTAAAATGATTTTTCACTGTTCCGACACTAACTCGTATCTGACTCTGTGACCCCATGAACTGCAGCACACCATGCTTCCCTGTCCTTCACTATCTCCTGGAGTTTGCTCACACTCATGTCCACTGAGTTGGTGATGCTGTCCAACCATCTCTCATCCTCTGTTACCCCCTTCTCCTTTTGCCCTCAATCTTTCTAGCACCAGGGTTTTTTCCAATGAGTCGGCTCTTCGAATCAGGTGGCCAAAGGATTGGAGCTTCAGCATCAGTCCTTCCAATGAATATTCAGGCTTGATTTCCTATAAGATTGACTGATTTGATCTCCTTACTGCCCATGGGACTCTCAAGAGTCTTCTTCAGCGTCACAATTCAAACGCATCAGTTCTTCAGTGCTCAGCATTCTTTAGGGTCCAATTTTCACATCCATACATGATTACTGGAAAAACCATAGCTTTGACCATAGGGACCTTTGTTGGCAAAGTCTCTGCTTTTTAATACACTCTCTAGGTTTGTAATGGCTTTTTTCCCAAGGAGCAAGCATCTTTTAATTTGGTGGCCATAGTCACCATCCACAGTGGTTTTGGAGCCCCCCAAAATAAAATATGTCACTGTTTCTACTTTTTCCTCATCTAATTGCATGAAGTGATGGGACTGGATGCCATGATCTTAGTTTTTTTTAATGTTGAATTTTAAGCAAGCTTTTTCACTCTTGTCTTTTACCCTTCTGGCTTCCCTTGTGGCTCAGACTGTAAAGCGTCTGCCTGCAATGCGGAAGACCCGGGTTCAATCCCCTGGATCGGAAGATCCCCTGGAGAAGGAAATGGCAATCCATTCCAGCACTCTTGCCTGGAAAATCCAATGGACGGAGAAGCCTGATAGGCTACAGTCCATGGGGTCGCAAAGAGTCGGACACAACTGAGCGACTTCACCTTTCATTTAAGAGGCTCTTCAATTCCTCTTCACTTTCTCAAGTGGTATCATCTGCATATCTGAGATTGTTTATTTCTCCCAGCAATCTAAATTCCAGCTTGTGAGTCATCCAGCCTGGCATTTCCCATGATGTACTCTGCATGTAAGTTAATTAAGCAGGGTAACAATGCATCCTTGACGTACTCTTTTCCCAATTTTGAATCAGTCTGTTGTCCCATGTCTGGTTCTAACTATTGCTTCTTGACCTGCATACAAGTTTCTCAAGAGACAGGTAACATGGTCTGGTATTCCCATCTCTTTAAGAGGTTTCCATAGTTTGTTGTGATCCACACTGTAATAGGCTGTAGCGTAGTCAATGAAGCAGAGTAGATTTTAATTCCCTTGCTTTTTCTATGATCCAGCAGAATTTGGGTATTTGATCTCTGGTTCCTCTGTCGTTTCTAAATCCAGCTGGTACATCTGGAAGTTCTCGGTTCACGTTCTGCTGAAGCCTAGCTTGAAGGATTTTTAATAATTAGATTCTGACTATTTCTCTTTGTAGTACTAACTATATAGTTACTTTAAATAAAATAATAAAACCATTATACAAGTAACATGGATTTTGAAAATAAAATATAGCAACAGCACTAATTTGTACACTTTTTATGAGAAAACTTTCCAAAAGTACAATTTAAAGAATCTCAGTTCCTAATTTTTCTATATACTGTATATGCACTAAGGAATATTGCATTTAAAAAAGGACTATGATCTTGATAATTCTCAAATGTATTATTTTTAAACTTCAATTGATTATTTTGGCAGCAAGAAGTTTTAAAATGTATTACTTTTTTTGAGTATAGTTGATTGATTTAGTACAATATTACCAATATATTAGTTTCATGTGTACAACAGAGTGACTCAATATTTTTACAGATTATAAACCTTTTAAACTTACTATAAAATATTGACTATATTCCCTGTGATATCCTTGTATCTTGTTTATTTTATACATAGTAATTTGTATTTCTTAATCCCCTGCCTTTATCATGCCTGTCCACCCCTTCCCCTCCCTACTGGTAGCTACTAGCTTATTCTGTCTGTTTGTTCCTGTTTCATTATTTTCATTCATTTGTTTTGTCTTTTAGATTCCGCATGTAAGTGATAACACACAGCATTTTTTTTTTTTTGTCTTTCTCTGTCTGACTTATTTCACTAAGCACGATAATCTCCAGGTCCAATCATGTTGCAGACGGCAAAATTTTATTTTTTTTTTATGGCTGAGTTGTATTCCATTGTATGCATGTGTATGTACAAGTATGTGTGTGTGCACGTGTGCACATGCGTTTTTATCTATATCCATGTGTCTATTGATGGACACTGAGGTTGTTTCCATTGTTTTAGCTTGGCTATTATAAATAATGCTGCTATGAACATTGGGATGTATCTTTTCAAACTAGTGTTTTCATGTTTATATTTTTATACACCAGGAGAAAAATTTATGGGTTATATTGTGGTTCTCTGTTTACGTATTTTGAGGAATCTCCGTAACATTTTCCACAGTGGCCACACCAATTTGCATTCCCACCAACAAAGTACTAGATTTCCCTTTGCTCCACATCCTTGCCAACATTCGTTATTTGCATTCTTCTTAATGATAGTCATTCTAACAAGTGTGAAGTGATATCTCACTGGGGTTTGATTTGCGTTTCTCTGATCAGCAGTGTTGAGCATCTTTTCGTGTGCTGGTTAGCCATCTACATGTCTTCTTTGGAAGAATGTCTAGTTGGGTCTTCTGCCTATTTTTTTTCATTCTTTTGGTATTGAGTTGGGTACGCTGTTAATATATCATGGATATTAACCCTTTATCATCATATAATTTTCAAATCTTTTCTCCCATTCAAAAGTTTGTCTCTTCCTTTTGTCAGTGATTTCCGGTGCCATGCAAGCTCTTAATTTTTATTGAAATACAGTTGATTTACAATGTGTTTCAGATGTAAAGTTATACAAATGTATGTAAATATATATACTTCTTTTACTTCATCTTCCAATAGGAAGCTTCCCTTTTCTCCATACCCTGCCCAGCACTTATGGTTTGTAGACATTTTGATGATGGCTATTCAGAACAGTGAGGTGATACTCATTTTAGTTTTGGTTTGTATTTCTCTAAGAATTAGTGATGTTGAGCATTGAGCATCTCTTCATGTGTTTTTGGCCATTTGTATGTCTTTGGAGAAATGTCTGTTTAGATGTTCTGCCCATTTCTTGATTGGGTTGTTTTTTATATAGAGCTGCATAAGTTGTTTGTAAATTTTGGAGATTACTCCTTTGTCAGTCCCTTCATTTGTGAATATTTTCTCCCATTCTGTGAGTTGTCTTTTCTTTTGTTTATGGTTTCCTTTAGTATGCAAAAGCTCTTAAATTTAATTAGGTCCCATATGTTTATTTTTGTTTTTATTTTCATTAGGGGTAGATTGAAAAAATTCTTGCTGCAGTTTATCTTAGAGTGTTCTATGTTTTCCTCTAATAATTTTTATTCTATCAACCTTATATTTAGGTTTTTAATCCATTTTGAGTTTACTTTTGTGTATGGTGTTAAGGTGTGTTGTAATTTCATCCATTTACATGTGGCTGTCAAGTTTTCCCAGCACCACTTGTTGAAGATGCTGCCTTTTCTCCATTGTCCATTCTTGCCTCTTTTATCATAGATTAGGTGACCATGTATGGATGTGAGAGTTGGACTATAAAGAAAACTGAGCGCTGAAGAATTGATGCTTTTGAACTATGGTGTTGGAAAAGACTCTTGGGAGTCCCTTGGACAGCAAGGAAATCCAATCAGTCCATCCTAAAGGAAATCAGTCCTGAATAATCATTGGAAGGACTGATGCTGAAGCTGAAACTCCAATACTTTGGCCACCTGATGGGAAGAACTGACTCATTTCAAAAGACCCTGATGCTGGGAAAGATTGAAGGCAGGAGGAGAAGGGGACGACAAAGGATGAGATAGTTGGATGGCATCACTGACTCAATGGACATGAGTTTGAGTAAGCTCCTGGAATTGGTGATGGACAGGGAGGCCTGGCGTGCTGCAGTCCATGGGGTCACAAAGAGGCAGACATGACTGAGCAACTGAATTGACTGACTGAGGTGACCATAAATGTGTGGGTTTATCTCTGGACTTCCTATCCTGTTCCATTAATCAAAATGTCTGGTTTTGTGCAAGTAACATGGTGTTTCATACTGTTTTGACAACTGTAGCTTCATAGTATAGTCTGAAGTCAGGGAGCCTGGTTCCTCCAGCTCCATTTTTCTTTTCAAGATTGCTTTGGCTATTTGTGGTCTTTTGGTTTCCATACAAATTGTAAACTTTTTGTTCTAATCCTGTGAAAAATAATCTTGGTAATTTGATAGAGATTGCATTGAATTTGTAGGTAGCCTTGGTTAGTATTGTAGCCATGCATTCCAGGAAACAAACTCACTCAGAAGGACAATGCAGATAGTGGAGCGCAGTTTATTACACCGGTGGGCCCAAGGCAGAGTCTCCTCTTAGCCAAGGACCCCGACCAGCATTTGTGAAAATCTTTTATACCCCATGTGTACATGTCTGAGCCCACCACTCTAAATTCGTTGAGACTTACAGAAACCTAGGAAAATACAATCCCAATAACCCCATCATTCATGTACTGTGTGCTCATGTGCTCAGTCAAACAATTAGCCAATAATCAATAAACCCAAGGTTATACTCCGATAGATACAGAAAAATTTATGGCCTGTCTGGAGGAAGGGGTGATTAGTGTATGTTTTCTCTTAGGCGATGAGTAACCTAGATATGATCTTCAAGTTCTGCTGTCTGGAGGGGGTCATATCCTTCTGTTGTTGTTTTCATAGGCACTAAACACAGAGTTCAGAGTCCATTGGAAAGGTGGCTGAGCATGATCAGCACGAACAGGCCTAAGATGGAGTCCACGCCCTATGAATTTCTTCTTCATTCCCCCCACTTAATGCTTTTAACTCATATTATGAGCATCACTCATAGGGATATATTGCACCATGGCTCTCCGACCACCAATTTGGGAGAATGACAACAACCTTCGGGTTACAAAGTTCATAATACATTGTAAAATTCAGGTTCCACAAAGCAGAACTATCAAGGCAACTATAACAGTGATAAATATAGTTTTCCACCAATCACCCTTCACCCAAGATAGGACTGAAGTCCAGAAAGGAATGTTTTCATTTGACATTGCTTTTACCTGGCTTTTCGTGTCATCTAAAGCAGTCGATAGATTGCCAGATAAGTCAGGAATGTATACACAACATTCAACCTTAATTATAGCACAGGTCCCTCCTTGAGCAGCTGTATGTCCAAAGCCATTTTGTTGTGAATTCCCGCTTTTCTCATTTGGATTTGCTCTTCATTTAAGGCTTGGATGGCTTTTGTTCTATCTAGGAGGGCCTGTTTTGTGAAATTAGTCAAGGCCTCTACTTTAATCATGATATCTGTTGTCCCTATAAAGGGTACGAATAAGGCAGCAATATACGCATACCATTGACACACAGATCTTGTCCACCTCGCATGTAAATAAGGTAGATTTACTGGGGCTTAGGTAAAGGTTAGGCTTTTGTTACACTGGCATTTTTATCAAATGTAAACCCATGACCTGAGTCTATTGACTGTAGGTCTTACACCAAGAGAGCAAGGAGAGGTTATGATTGGCAAGAGAGAGGAAAGTCTCTTTTTTTCATCCCAGAAAAGAGCAGAGTGGTTTAAACTCTCCTTGGCAGAGTGATGACACCCACCAAGGAAGTCCGTCCGTCACTGACAGAGGCACAGCCCTACACACCCAGCAGCTGGAAGTGTTGTGGAAGTCTGCATAGGAATGTGCCCATGAGATGAAAACATTGTCCTGAGTTGAAACAGAAGTTAAATTCAAAATCACATTGATGAGGCCAAGCAGCAGGAGTTGATTGTGCAGCTTCATCCTGAAGGGGCTCGTCCAGGATCTTCTTTTCCTTCTTCTTAAGGGTGGTCTTAGTCTCTCGAGGGTCAGCGGCATCCCTCTGTGCAGTCCACTCAGCGTTTTTTGGGTCTGCATGATATGTTCTCTTCACCCTCGTATGATGGATCCAAGGGACAATACCTGCCACTTTAACTGCAGTAGGGGTAGTTAGAATAACAAAAGGGCCCTTTCACCAAGGGGCTATCAAATCATGTGTCCAATCTTTGACCCATACTTGGTCACCAAGCATAAAATCATGAATCTGTTCCCCAAGGGGGAATGGCACCCTTTCTTGTACAAACTTAGTTACCCAATTTGTTACCTTACCCAGTTCCATCTGCTGTGAAATCCTATTCCCCCTGACCTGAGGCAAATTTGTTGACACCTGGTTTATTATGGGAAGGGGCCTCCCATACACAATTTCGTATGGAGAATAGCCTTGGGACTGTGGGGTCATCCTGAGTCTGAGCAGAACCATCGGAAGCAAGTCCACTGAGGAGCGCTTGGAGAGTCTCTTTAATGTCCGGTTGGTTCATTCCACCATCTCAGAACTCTGGGCCTATATGCAGTTTGCAGTTTTCTTTTGATGTTTAAAGTTTTGCTTACTTGTTGTACTAAATCAGCTACAAAAGCCGGGTCATTGTCTGAACCAATGCTGGTAGGAAGTCCAAATCTGGGAACTATTTCCTAAGCAAGCACCGGGCTACTTCTGATGCTCTTTCAGTTCAGGCAGGAAAAGCTTCTACCCATCCCGAGAACGTACATACCATAATCAGCAGGTAAGGGTGGTGTCGGTGAGGTTTCATTTCAGTGAAGTCCACTCCCAGGTGTTCAAAGGGCAGCGTGCCTTTCAGCTGAATACCCAGAGGTTTTTGTCTGAATACCTAGAGGCAGCATTAACCTGTGAGCAGGCAGCATGGCCTAGGTGTGTCGTTTGGTGTGTTTGGCTTACCAGATCGTGTGCCAGCTCCTCTGGTACCAATCATTTGCCACTTGGCAATTCCCACCATCCTTTTCAGTCTTGATGGCCCCTTCCGCTTTGGCTAACCTGACAGCCGTTGTCCTTGTTTTATCAGGCTGGTGCCATCAGTATATAGGACCCAACTAGGGTTTGGAACCTTGTGTCCTTCTTTAAAACAAACCCCAGATACCTTACCGCCTCCTTGCAGATCTGTGCCTTCTTCTTCAACACCCGGTAACCTGCTTCCATCAGCAGCTAGAGGAGTGCTTTTGTCCCTTTCCAGCATTTTTCTTTGGTCTCAGCGGCCAGCAGCAGGTCATCCACATATTGTAGGAGCCAACATCCGTACTCTTCCAGATGGAGTGAGTTCAGGTCAGAAGCCAAGGCTTCCCCAGAGATGGCTGGGGAGTTCTTAAACCCTTGTGGGGGAGTCCAGATGAGCTGTTGCTTGGTGCCCCCGACTGGATCTTCCCATTCAAAGGCAAACATGGGCTGTGACGCTGGGGCGAGGCGTACGCAGAAGAAGGCATCTTTGATATCTAGGCGAGTATAAACTTTGGTCCTGGGCAGGAGGAGGCTAAGTAAGGTATAGGGGTTTGGAAAAGTGGGGTGTAAAGTCACAATAGCCTGGTTGACTAGCCTGAGATCCTGTACAGGCCTTTAGTCCTGTCTTCCTTCCTTTTTGACTGGCAGGATTGGCGTATTCCAAGCCGACTGGCACTCTACTAGAATGCCCGCTTGTTTCAATCTATTGATGTGAGGCTTTCTAACCGGGATGGTGCCTGGTTTGAGTTCTATTATCACTGGGGCTTGATGTTTAGCCAGCCTGGGGGAAGGGAGGGTTGTCTTCCGCCCAGACCTCAGGGAATAATTGAGTTAACTCTTCCAGCCCACCCGGTTCTGCCTTCAGAGGCTCATGCAATCTCCACTGATCTTGGGGGGGTCTTGAGAGAGAGAGCAAATAAGTCATAGTGTCCATCCGGAAGGTGGGCCTCTCCCCAGGGGGGAAAGTCACTTGTGCTCCTAGTTTGGAGAGCAAGTCTCTTCCCAACAGGGGTACTAGGTACTCAGGAATGTAGAGGAATTCATGAATCTCTTGGTACCCTCCCATCCGACATTTTCTGGGCTGGCAAAACGATTTAATCATCTCCTCTCCCGATACCTCAGTTACAGCGGTAGTCTTTTTGGACAGTGGTGCCATAGGATTTGTTACTGCCAACAGTTCTGCTCCTGTATCCACCATGAGGTCAATGTTTTGGTCCCCCACTTTTAAGGTTAACATGGGTTCTCTGGGATCTGATATCTCTGAGCCCAGGCTGCTGCTGCTGCTAAGTCACTTCAGTTGTGTCCCACTCTGTGCAACCCCATAGATGGCAGCCCACCAGGCTCCTCACAGCCCTATTTAATTTCCAAGTCAGCAAACCCACAACTGCGGGAGCTTACTCTTCCTTCCTTGCCTTAGGGCATTCATTCTTCCAGTGGCCAAAAGCTTGGCACCAATGGTGATGACCCAGAGAGACGTTATGGGGAGGGAGGTGGGTGGGGGGTTCATGTTTGGGAACGCATATACACCCGTGGTGGATTCATGTCAATGTATGGCAAAACCATTACAGTATTGTAAATTAAAATAAAGGAAAAAAAAAGAAAAAAGAAAAAAAAGCTTGGCACCAGGCACACTGGTTTGGCTGTAACGGGGCCCGGGGCCTCCGTTGGGACTGGTTGAAGGACTGTCCTGTCCCTGGGGCAGAGGAGGTTTTCCGGAGAGCCCGAGATAGACTTTCCCAGAGTAGTAGCTAGCACTGCAAATCTCTTCTCTGATCTCTTTCATTCCCTCAGGCTCTCTGGCAGAGTACAGTTCAGTTCAATCGCTCAGTCATGTCCGACTCTTTGTGACCCCATGAATCGCACCACGCCAGGCCTCCCTGTCCATCACCAATTCCCGGAGTTCACTCAGACTCACGTCCATTGAGTCAGTGATGCCATCCAACAATCTCATCCTCTGTCATCCTCTCCTCCTCCTGCCCCCAATCCCTCCCAGCATCAGAGTCTTTTCCAATGACTCAACGCTTCACACGAGGGGGCCAAAGTACTGGAGTTGCACCTTTAGCATCATTCCTTCCAAAGAAATCCCAGGGCTGATCTCCTTCAGAATGGACAGGTTGGATCTCCTTGCAGTCCAAGGGACCCTCAAGAGTCTTCTCCAACACCACAGTTCAAAAGCATCAATTCTTCGGTGCTCAGCCTCCTTCACAGTCCAACTCTCACATCCATACATGACCACAGGAAAAACCATACCCTTGACTAGACGGAACTTAGTTGGCAAAGTAATGTCTCTGCTTTTGAATATGCTATCTAGGTTGGTCATAACCTTTCTTCCAAGGAGTAAGCGTCTTTTAATTTCATGGCTGCAGTCACCATCTGCAGTGATTTTGGAGCCCCCCAAAATAAAGTCTGACACTGTTTCCACTGTTTCCCCATCTATTTCCCATGAAGTGATGGGACCGGATGTCATGATCTTCATTTTCTGAATGTTGAGCTTTAAGCCAACTTTTTCACTCTCCTCTTTCACTTTCATCAAGAGGCGTTTTAGTTCCTCTTCACTTTCTGCCATAAGGGTGGTGACATCTGCATATCTGAGGTTATTGATATTTCTCCAGACAATCTTGATTCCAGCTTGTGTTTCTTCCAGTCCAGCATTTCTCATGATGTACTCTGCATATAGGTTAAATAAGCAGGGTGACAATATACAGCCTTGATGTACTCCTTTTCCTATTTGGAACCAGTCTGTTATTCCATGTCCAATTCTAACTGCTGCTTCCTGACCTGCATACAGATTTCTCAAGAGGCAGGTCAGGTGGTCTGATATTCCCATCTCTTTCAGAATCTTCCACAGTTTATTGCAATCCACACAGTTAAAGGCTTTGGCATAATCAATAAAGCAGATATATATGTTTTTCTGGAACTCTCTTGCTTTTTCCATGATCCAGCAGAAGTTGACAATTTGATCTCTGGTTCCTCTGCCTTTTCTAAAACCAGCTTGGACATCAGGAAGTTCCCGGTTCACGTATTGCTGAAGCCTGGCTTGGAGAATTTTGAGCATTGCTTTACTAGCATGTGAGATGAGTGCAATTGTGCGGTAGTTTGAGCATTCTTTGGCATTGCCTTTCTTTGGAATTGGAATGAAAACTGACCATTTCCAGTCCTGGGGCCACTGCGGAGTTTTCCAAATTTGCTGGCATATTGAGTGCAGTACTTTCACAGCATCATCTTTCAGGATTTGAAATAGCTCAACTGGAATTCCATCACCTCCACTAGCTTTGCTCGTAGTGATGCTTTCTAAGGCCTACTTGACTTCATATTCCAGGATGTCTGGCTCTAGGTGAGTGATCACACCATCGTGATTATCTGGGTCATGAAGATCTTTTTTGTACAGTTCTTCTGTGTATTCTTGCCACCTCTTCTTAATATCTTCTGCTTCTGTTAGGTCCATACCATTTCTGTCCTTTATCGAGCCCATCTTTGCATGAAATGTTCCCTTGGTATCTCTAATTTTCTTGAAGAGATCTCTAGTTTTTCCCATTCTGTTGTTTTCCACTATTTCCTTGCATTGATCGCTGAAGAAGGCTTTCTTATCTCTTCTAGCTATTCTTTGGAACTCTGCATTCAGATGCTTCTATCTTTCCTTTTCTCCTTTGCTTTTCACCTCTCTTCTTTTCACAGCTATTTGTAAGGCCTCCCCAGACAGCCATTTTGTTTTTTGCATTTCTTTTCCATGGGGATGGTCTTGATCCCTGTCTCCTGTACAATGTCACAAACCTCAGTCCATAGTTCATCAGGCACTCTGTCTATCAGATCTAGGCCCTTAAAATCTATTTCTCACTTCCACTGTATAATCATACGGGATTTGATTTAGGTCATACCTGAATGGTCTAGTGGTTTTCCCTACTTTTTTCAATTGGAGTCTGAATTTGGTAATAAGGAGTTCATGATCTGAGCCACAGTCAGCTCCTGGTCTTGTTTTTGTTGACTGTATAGAGCTTCTCCATCTTTAGCTGCAAAGAATATAATCAATCTGATTTTGATGTTGACCATCTGGTGATGTCCATGTGTAGAGTCTTCTCTTGTGTTGTTGGAAGAGGGTGTTTGCTATGACCAGTGCATTTTCTTGGCAAAACTCTATTAGTCTTTGCCCTGCTTCATTCCGCACTCCAAGGCCAAATTTGCCTGTTACTCCAAGTGTTTCTTGACTTCCTACTTTTGCATTCCAGTCCCCTATATCTCCCTCCCCTTCTTGTCAGTACTCACTGGGAGAGGTAGGTATACCTTGGGAGGTTCGGCTGGAGCCAGATCCTGGAAGTGCTGGCCAGAGGCCTCTGTCACCGGGATCAGAGCCTGCCGAGGTGGCAGCTCTACAACCTTGGCGAGAGCTGGCAGAGAAGCAGCGGCTACTGAAGGACTTCATCCAGCCCTGGATTGGGCAGTAAGGGGGTCTCCGGTCTTGGTCGGGCACTGGGAGGCAGGCGCATCATTATCCAGTATGGAGGAGGGGTCAGGTCATCCCCATCCAAATCCTGTAGAATTTCCTTTTTATCATTGGTCAATTTTTGTGTCATTAATATTTTTCCCTTTCCCTTCTGGAAAGCTGGTTTTAGAAAAGGCAGAGGAACCAGTGATCAAATTGCCAACATCTGCTGGATCATGGAAAAAGCAAGAGAATTCCAGAAAAACATCTATTTCTGCTTTATGGACTATGCCAAAGCCTTTGACTGTGTGGATCACAATACACTGTGGAAAATTCTGAAAGAGATGGGAATACCAGAAAACCTAACCTGCCTCTTGAGAAATCTGCTTGCAGGTCAGGGAGCAACAGTTAGAACTGGACATGGAATAACAGACTGGTTCCAAATAGGAAAAGGAGTACGTCAAGGCTGTATATTGTCACCCTGCTTATTTAACCCATATGCAGAGTACATCATGAGAAACGCTGGGCTGGAAGAAACACAAGCTGAAATCAAGATTGACAGGAGAAATATCAATAACCTCAGATATGCAGATGTCACCACCCTTATGGCAGAAAGTGAAGAGGAACTAAAAAGCCTCTTGATGAAAGTGAAAGAGGAGAGTGAAAAAGTTGGCTTAAAGCTCAACATTCAGAAAATGAAGATCATGACATCCGGTCCCATCACTTCATGGGAAATAGATGGGGAAACAGTGCAAACAGTGTCAGACTTTATTTTTTGGGGCTCCAAAATCACTGAGATGGTAACTGCAGCCATGAAATTAAAAGACGCTTACTCCTTGGAAGAAAAGTTATGACCAACCAAGATAGTATATTCAAAAGCAGAGACATTACTTTGCCAACTAAGGTCCGTCTAGTCAAGGCTGTGGTTTTTCCTGTGGTCATGTATGGATGTGAGAGTTGGACTGTGAAGGAGGCTGAGCACCGAAGAATTGATGCTTTTGAACTGTGGTGTTGGAGAAGACTCTTGAGGGTCCCTTGGACTGCAAGGAGATCCAACCTGTCCATTCTGAAGGAGATCAGCCCTGGGATTTCTTTGGAAGGAATGATGCTAAAGCTGAAGCTCCAGTACTTTGGCCACCTCATGCGAAGCGTTGAGTGATTGGAAAAGACTTTGATGCTGGGAGAGATTGGGGGCAGGAGGAGAAGGGGACAACCGAGGATGATTGCTGGATGGCATCACTGACTCGATGGACGTGAGTCTGAGTGAACTCCGGGAGTTGGTGATGGACAGGGAGGCCTGGCGTGGTGCGATTCATGGGGTCACAAAGAGTCGGACACGACTGAGCGACTGAACTGAACTGATACCCATTTGAATGCAGATTTCTAAAGAATAGCAAGGAGAGATAAGAAAGCCTTCCTCAGTGATCAGTGCCAAGAAATAGAGGTAAACAATAGAATGGGAAAGACTAGAGATCTCTTCAAGAAAATTAGAGTAACCAAGGGAACATTTCATGCAAAGAAGGGGTCAATAAAGGACAGAAATGGTATAGACCTAACAGAAACAGAAGATATTAAGAAGAGGTGGCAAGAGTACACAGAACTATACAAAAAAGATCTTCATGACCCAGATAATCACGATGGTGTGATCACTCACCTAGAGCCAGACATTCTGGAATATGAAGTCAAATGGGCCTAAGGAAGCGTCACTATGAACAAAGCTAGTGGAGGTGATGGAATTTCAGTTGAGCTATTTCGAATCCTAAAAGATGATGCTGTGAAAGGGCTGCACTCAATATGCCAGAAAATTTGGGAAACTCAGTAGTCGCCACAGGACTGGAAAAGATCAGTTTTCATTCCAATCCCTAAGAAAGGCAATGCCAAAGAATGCTCAAACTACTGCACAGTTGCACTCACATGCTAGTAAAACAGTGCTCAAAATTCTCCAAGCCAGGCTTCAGCAATGTGTGAACTGTGAACTCCCAGATGTTCAAGCTGGTTTTAGAAAAGGGAGAGGAACCAGAGATCAAATTGCCAACATCCACTGGATCATCAAAAAGCAAGAGAGTTCCAGAAAAACATATATTTCTGCTTTATTTACTATGCCAAAGCCTTTGACTGTGTGGATCACACAAACTGGAAAATTCTCCAAGAGATGGGAATACCAGACCATCTGGCCTGCCTCCTGAGAAATCAGTATGCAGTTCAAGAAGCAACAGTTAGAACCAGACATGGAACAAGACTTGTTCCAAATCAGGAAAGGAGTACATCAAGGCTGTATATTGTCACCCTGCTTATTTAAGTTAGATGCAGAGTATATCATCAGAAATGCTGAGCTGGATGAAGCACAAGCTGGAATGAAGATTGCCGGGAGAAATATCAATAACTTCAAATATGCAGATGCTGCTGCTAAGTTGCTTCAGTTTTGTCCGACTCTGTGCGACTCCATGGACAGCAAGCAGCCTACCAGGCTCGTCTGTCCATGGGGTTCTCCAGGCAAGAATACTGGAGTAGGTTGCCATTTCCATCTCCCACCCTTATGGTAGGAAGTGAAGAAGAACTAAATAGCCTCTTGACGAAAGGGAAAGAGGAGAGTGAAAAAGTTGGCTTAACACTCAACATCCAGAAAACTAAGATCACAGCATCCAGTCCCATCACTTCATGGCAAACAGATGAGGAAACAGTGGAAACAGTGGTTGACTTTATTTGGGGGGGCTACAAAATCACTGTGGATGGTGGCTGAAGCCATGAAATTAAAAGATGCTTACTCCTTGGAAGGAAAGTTATGACCAACCTAGACAGCATATTGAAAAGCAGAGACATTACTTTGTCAACAAAGGTCAGTGTAGTCAAGGCTATGGTTTTTCCAGTAGCCATGTATGGATGTAAGAGTTGGACTATAAAGAAAGCTGAGCACTAAAGAATTGATGCTTTTGAACTGCGGTGTTGGAGAAGACTCTTGAGAGTCCCTTGGACTGCAAGGAGATCCAACCAGTCCATCTTAAAGGTCATTGGTCCTGAGTGTTCATTGGAAGGATTGATGCTGAAGCTGAAACTCCAATACTTTGCCCACCTGATGCAAAGGGCTGTTTCATTGGAAAAGAACCTGATGTTGGGAAAGATTGAGGGCAGGAGGAGAGGAGGGTGACAGAAAATGAGATGATTGGATGGCATCACAGACTCAATGGACATGAGTATGAGTGAACTCTGGGAGTTGGTGATGGACAGGGAGGCCTGGTGTGCTGCAGTTCATGGGGTCACAAAGAGTCAGACACAACTGAGCAACTGAACTGACTGAAGTTAGACATCAGGGTTTCAAGGTAGTATTTATTTCAAAATGCTGGATATTAGAGATAAATTTAAACTGAATAAATTCACTTTAAAATATTTTCTACATAAAACAAATCTTTATTTTCCAGACTGAAAAAAAACTATATATATATATATGAAAAAAAAATATATATATATATATTTTCAGACTGGGATATATAAATAAAAAATATATAAATATATATATTTTCAGACTGGGATATATAAATAAAAATTATTTTGATATGCAATGTACATTGTTTAATAGCTACAATTCTACCTTTCATTACAGTATTTAGGAAATGTTCGTAACTAAGATGTTCAAATATAATAAGCCCAGAGACTCCTGGGAATGTAATTATCTGGTTTGTTTTGAATCAAACTGTCTGGAGTTAGTCTAGTATTTTAATAAGGTCCACAGGGGTTAGAACTAGTAAATATATGAATTATGAAACTTCTAGTCAACCAGAAGAACATAAGAAGGAAAAATAAAGACTAAATCATGTGGGAAATTTGAATATCCCTACAGGACTGTAGAATATTTACAACCATAGCAAATGTAGGTTTGAAAAACAGGAAATATAGGGTGCAATCAAGAAAGATTTTGCCACCAAAGGTTTAAAAAATACCATTTACTTCTCAACATGTAAACTTTCCCAACAGAAATAGACAGATAGTCATCTACTATAGCAATGTGGAGAAAAATTGTATTACAATGTTTTGATAAACACCGCAGATAATTTTAAAATGTGATCTTTAAGCTTAGCTATCTTAGAAAGAGAATAGTTACTTTTCCCCTAAGAAACTTTCCATGTGTATCTAATGATAGTTTCTCCATCATTTATAATTGGTTTTATTAATACTAACTTTTTGGTACTTAACATTATAAATTGTGATTGTCTAGAAATCAGTTTTTCTCTAGTCAAACTGAGAATGCTTTTATCAAAAAAAAGTAAACTCACTGGACAGAGTCCAGTTCCAGGTCCACAGTTCCAAATTAAACAGAGGCTCAAAATAAAGGGAAAAAGAAAACAAGTCAAAGGAAAAATATTTATTTTGATAGAGATAACATCAAAACCAAAGACAAAAGAAATTAACCCCACAATTGGTTTAGAGAGCTTACTGTTGGAATTAAGCTGTTTCACTGCATATATATTAGGATAAAGAAATCCATCTATAAAAAGAAAGCTAAAGGGTGATTTTATGAAGTGTAGATAAAGAAGCACTGCCATATAGTTTAACATTTTTCCAGCATGTAGTTGAAGGATCCCTGCTGCTGCTTCTGCTGCTAAGTCACTTCAGGCGTGTCCGACTCTGTGTGACCCCATAGACGGCAGCCCACCAGGCTCCTCTGTCCCTGGGACTCTCCAGGCAAGAATACAGGAGTGGGTTGCCGTTTCCTTCTCCAATGCATGAAAGTGAAAAGTGAAAGTGAAGTCACTCAGTCATGCCCAACTCCCAGCGACCCCATGGACTGCAGCCCACCAGGCTCCTCCACCCATGGGATCCTCCAGGCAAGAGTACTGGAGTGGGGTGTCATTGCCTTCTCCAGAAGGATCCCTGATGAGCTGTCAAATACCTCCTAACTCCATCCCTTTCCTTTCCTATAGTGCCTACACATTAATTTCCCTTGAGAATGTGAACGTCAATCTCTTTGGCAGCTAAATTTCTCATTATGATTTATGAAATCTTATTTTCTATTACAACCAATTCCATGTGAGTTTGAGTTTTGCATGACTCTTCCAGGGGCTGCATCATTTCTGTTAAGACTCCATACTCTCCTAGATGGGGACCAGGCCCTGACAAAGGTGGCTATGGCCTGGCTTGCCCTTGGGAGGGGTCCAAACTGAAGTGTCTATTTCAACTCCAGTGTTGAGGGTTATAATAGCCATTGCATTTGTGAGAGGGTTCAGAGTACAATTCCCATTAGAATTGACCAAAGTTATTTCTGGTACCATATTTATTTATATAAGTTGTACAAAATGCCTAAAATCATGGAAGTCAGGTTTTGTTGTTATTCGGTTGCTCAGTCGTGTCCAACTTTTTGCGACCCCATGGACTGCAGCACGCCAGGTTTCCCTGTCCTTCACCGTCTCCCGGAGTTTGCTCAGACTCATTGAGTCGATGATGCCATCTAATGATCTCATCCTCTGTTGTCCCCTTCTCCTCCTGCCCTCAATCTTTCCCAGCATCAGGGTCTTTTCTAATGAGTCAGCTCTTCGTATCGGGTGGTCAATGGTATTTAAGCATCAAGTCCTTCCAATGAATATTCAGGGTTGATTTCCTTTAGGATTGACTCCTTAACTGACTTCCTTTAGGTTTGATCTCTTTGCTGTCCAAGGGACTCTCAAGAGTCTTCTCCAACACCACAATTCAAAAGTGTCAATTCTTCAGCACGCAGCCTTATGGTCCAACTCTCACATCCATACATGACTATTGGAAAAAACATAGCTTTGACTAGAGGGACTTTTTCGACAAAGTAATGTCTCTGCTTTTTAATATGCTGTCTAGGTTAGTCATAGCTTTTCTTCTAAGGTGCAAGTCTCTTTTAATTTCATGGCTTCAGTCACCATCTGCAGTGATTTTGGAGCCCGAAGAAAAAAATCTGTGACTGCTTCCACTTTTCTCCCCATCTATTTGCCACGAAGTGATGGAACTGGATGCCATGATTTTAGTTTTCTGAATGTTGACTTTCAAGCCAGATTTTTCACTCTTTTACCCTCACCAAGAGGCTCTTTAGTTCCTCTTTACTTTCTGCCACATGTGAGGTTGTTGATATTTCTCCTTGTAATCTCGATTCCAGCTTGAGCTTCATCCAGCCCAGCATTTCACATGATGTACTTTGCATGGAAAAAGCAAGAGAGTTTCAGAAAAACATCTATTTCTGCTTTATTGTGACTATGCCAAAGCCTTTGACTGTGTGGATCACAATAAACTGTGGAAAATTCTGAAAGAGATGGGAATATCAGACCACCTGACCTGCCTCTTGAGAAACCTAAATGCAGGTCAGGAAGCAACAGTTAGAACTGGACGTGGAACAACAGACTGGTTCCAAATAGGAAAAGGAGTACGTCAAGGCTGTATATTGTCACCCTGCTTATTTAACTTCTATGCAGAATACATCATGAGAAACGCTGGGCTGGAGGAAGCACAAGCTGGAATCAAGACTGCCAGGAGAAATATCAGTAACCTCAGACATGCAGATGACACCACCCTTATGCCAAAAAGTGAAAAGGAACTAAAAAGCCTCTTGATGAAAGTGAAAGTGGAGAGTGAATAAGTTGGCTTAAAGCTCAACATTCAGAAAACTAAGATCATGGCATCTGGTCCCATCACTTCATGGGAAATAGATGGGGAAACAGTGGAAACAGTGTCAGACTTTATTTTTGGGGGCTCCAAAATCACTGTAGATGGTGACTGCAGCCATGAAATTAAAAGATGCTTACTCCTTGGAAGAAAAGTTATGACCAACCTAGATAGGATAGTGAAAAGCAGAGATACTACTTTGCCAACAAAGGTCCATCTAGTCAAGGCTATGGTTTTTCCAGTGGTCATGTATGGATGTGAGTGTTGGACTGTGAAGAAGGCTGAGCGCCGAAGAATTGATGCTTTTAAACTGTGATGTTGGAGAAGCCTCTTGAGAGTTCCTTGGACTGAAAGGAGATCCAACCAATCCATTCTGAAGATCAGCCCTGGGATTTCTTTGGAGGGAATGATGCTGAAGCTGAAACTCCAGTACTTTGGCCACCTCATGCGAAGAGTTGACTCATTGGAAAAGACTCTGATGCCGGGAGGGATTGGGGGCAGGAGGAGAAGGGGATGACAGAGGATGAGATGGCTGGATAGCATCACTGACTTGATGGATGGGAGTCTGACTGAACTCCAGGAGTTGGTGATGGACAGGGAGGCCTGGCCTGGCCTGGCGTGGTGCGATTCATGGGGTCACAAAGAGTCGGAGATGACTGAGCGACTGAACTCTGCATTTAAATTAAATAAGAGGATGATGATATACAGCCTTGATGTACACTTTCCCCAATGCTGAACCAGTCCATTGTTCCATGTCCAGTTCTAACTGGTGCTTTTTGTCCTGCATATAGATTTCTCAGGAGGCAGGTAAGGTGGTCTGATACTCTCATCTCTTTAAGAATTTTCTATAGTTTGTTGTGATCCACATAGTCAAAGGTTTTAGCCTAGTCAATGAAGCTAATGTAGATGTTCTTCTGGAATCCTCTTGTTTTTTTCTATGATCTGGAAAGACCCAAATGAACTTTTTGGCCAACCCAATACATGAACCTAAGCACTGTTCAATTAACTGAGCAAACAGCCTTAGTGTTATCATTAGTCTTAGGTTTAAAGCTAAAAGAATTTTTTTTTTTAAACAGGGGATATGGGAGGGTGTACTCTATTGTTTCTTACTCAGAATATAAAAACTGTGACTCCCAAAATATTTGTCATATTTTCTGGGCTTCCCTGGTGGCTCAGATGGTAAAGAATCTGCCTGCAGTACAGGAGACCAGGGTTCAATCTGTAATTCAGGAAGATCCCCTGGAGAAAGGAATGGCTGCCCACTCCGGTATTCTTGTCTGGAGAATCCCATGGAAAGAGGAGTCTGCTCCTGCTGCTGCTGCTGCTAAGTCACTTCAGTCGTGTCCGACTCTGCCCATAGACGGCAGCCCACCAGGCTCCCTGTCCCTGGGATTCTCCAGGCAAGAACACTGGAGTGGGTTGCCATTTCCTTCTCCAATGTATGAAAGTGAAAACTGAAAGGGAAGTCGCTCAGTCGTGTCCGACTCTTCGAGACCCCATGGACTGCAGCCCACCAGGCTCCTCCATCCATGGGATTTTCCAGGCCAGAGTACTGGAGTGGGGTGTGGTAGGCTGCAATTCATGGGATTACAGAGTTGGATATGACTGAGAGACTAACAGTTTCATTTTCATTGTCTTGTAAAGTCTTCTCATTGAACGGAAAATGATTTGCCTATATTCAGCTTTAACAGTCAAAATGTGAACTTTGGAGAACATGAAATACAAAGAGAAATCAAGTTCGTTATATAAACATAGGGTATTCAAATATTTATTTTAGTATAGGGAGTGTAATCAAGAAAATAATTGAATATTCATCTACCAGATTAAATAACAATTTAGGAAGTAATGTTTCATAGTTTACCCAAAATAAAACAATGCATCAGATACATTTTTAGATTTTATTATCTTTAATGAACTGTTTAACATTTTTACAAATCATCAGATTTTTAAGTTTCCAGCAGTAAATATAGTAGTGATGGCATAAATACACTGAAATGTGAGATCCCTCTGAGAGAATACAAAAGATAGAAACACCTGGAAACAGAGGGCAAAATGTCAACTCTAGTTCTGACACGGAAATTAACATAGTTAAATTCTTTACAATTCTAGTACACGGAGAAATGAGTAACTCATTCCCTATAAATGAATACGTAACTTTGAGCTTCACCTTCCTGGAAGTTTTGAGGGACATCATTTGATCCAAAGATCCCCAAAACTTTATACTATGTATTGATGCCAGAGGATTTAAACATACAGAAAGTAATCTGAAAATGACTGCCAAAGCAAAGCAGTGTTTTTATTCCTCAACATTTGTGACCTTCGTGGTATACTGTGTATTATAAAAGGGCGTAATCCCTATACAATTGCATAAATGTCATACAAATGGATTTTACAAATTCAATATCATATGTATTCAAAAATACATATAGCTGTGCTTTAGTAAATGAATCCATCAGTTCCTTGAGGGATAATTTTGCTTTTAAGTTATATCCAAAGTATATACAAAGGATCCACAAATGTTAACAATTTGTGACTAAAATTCTCAAGGTTTTCATTTGCAAAAAACTGTGGTGGTTTTCAATTTAAAAATTTTAAGAAAGTTGTGAATATTCCCAGTTTATTATCACTTGGGTTAAGAAAAAGTAGATGGCTTCAGCTCTTTAACAGGAAATTTGTGAACTACTCACAAATGAGAAGTTACACATTTTGGATCATTAGAAAAAGATAAATTACCTATACTTCCCAATTGAGAACAGAATGTGCAGTGTATAAAAAAATAAGATTTTATTCTGAAACCAACAAAAGTATTTCTAGAAAAGCCCTTGGGGATACATCTTCTCATTTCCTTTACACAAGAATGAGTGAGTGGCATACCTTAATGGCATACCCTTATATCAAAGTGTGTATTCCATTACCAAGATGATAGATTGAACATTTTTTAAGGGTGGGAAAAATATACACTTAAAATGTCAAAGTCAGTATATTACTATATAGTTTCTAACTTCATTCCAACATAATGTTATCAATATAAACTAGACTGAAAAAAGAATTAAATACACAGAGAGATGTTACTGGCATGCAAAATTCATTGTTCCAACGTGAAACACTAGGTCTATATTTTTAATAAAAACTGCACATCTGTTTAATTTGGCTAACAGAAAGAAAATGCACATTTAAGAAAGATGTTACCATATCCTTCTAATAAAGCAAGTCTATATCAAAGGCACTTCAGCAGAGCACTAACTCCTTAACCTTTTCCAAATCATTTTCATTTATGTCACCTTAAATACATCTTTCTGTGTAAAACCAGTAAGAAACTGCCTCTAATTTTGGACCTTATCACCCCTCCCTCAAAAAAGTAAATGCAGGTATTAACCAAAACATTTCTCTCTTCTATGGATTGGGGTAGAATATAGCAAACTTTTACCTAGATCTTTAAATTCTTTGGGTTAATACAGAAAGGAATGTTATCTGACAGGTTATATGCTTCAGAAATGGTTACAGGAAAAACCTGGCTGAAGTCTACTGTCTTGGGGGGAAAAGCTGTTTTCTTTTGTTGTATATCTATCTACAGTTTGAAGCTAAAGTGGTTAATTTTAGTTCTTACAACTTGTTTATGTGCCTTGGGTCTCTGTGTTGCTCCCATCTGAATTAGCAGTGCATGAGAAATAAAGCAATTAGTTTCATTCCTCCCCACTCCCCGCCCCAAGGAAAAGGGTAAGCTGCTTCAGACATTTGCCTTTATGGAAATTTTAAGAAAAATGAGATGAGTTGATTTTAATTAAAGCTTCATTTTTAGGACATGAATGATAATTCAGAGTTGAAAGCACTTAAAATTAAAAACGGGTGTTGAATGTGTTCACACTAATTCTCTGCTATGATGAAAAGAATATATTACTTCCAAACCTGGAAAAAAGTGTTATGTAACTTAAAAGCATTTACGTGATTTAATAAAAATCTTTTACTTTTCCTGTGAAATTGAAACTGTTGTTCCCAAACATTTTTTAGAATGTCAGCAACAAAAAAATCTGGATGTATACCTGGGATCCTAAAGGTATTCTTGAATCTCAAGAGAAATGGCACGTTTTTTCTGGTTGACATTTCAGAAAAGAATTGAAATGTTTATTTCCTTTAGCTCCACATATTTTAAGTTTGGATGTTTATAAGAAACTTTCAATTCATTGATTTTTAAAAATCAAGTTTAATAGTTTAAGTGACTTTTTTGAATAGAAGAAATATCTTAAAACTGATTTCAGTCTCTATGTATCAGTGAGCCTTAAAGATTGGGGAGTGGGAGGAATGACTTTTTTTTTAAAGACTAGTAAAAAATTTTCTTGACAGCTAAGCTCACTTCCCCTTTTGGTGATGGGGAAGGGGGCAAGAAATTTTTAAATAAAAATTCAGTATCAGAACATTCATTTCTCAGATTTCTAGATAAACTAACACCTGTTTATTCTGTGAAGTTTTATTCAAAAACAACCAAAGAGCTGGCATTTCCCTAACAACCAAGTAGCTTCTTGCCCATCTTAGGTGAGTATGGAATTTATTTTGGGTTGATACAATATACATGCTGTTTAAAAATGAAAGAAAATGTGGTTTGGCCTTTGAACTCTAGAATAACATCAAGCCAGAACATTTATCCAGTTATTTTCAAGTATATGCAGTGGAGAATATAATAGTAACATTTCACAAGAGTAATACAGTTTCGTTTCTAAATGTTTTACAGGGGTCATCAAAGCAGAAGCAATATTTTTGAAAGCAACTTTAGGAGTATACTTTTCACTGTTATTCTTCAGAGTCAGGGCTCAACTTGATGACTGAGCAACAATTTCAGATACTATTTTACATTCTGCACCCTCAGATACTTCAAATTCATCACCCAAAAATAAATAAAAAGCATAGGCCAGAAAAAAGCATTTCTTGGTCGCTTTCTCACTACTGAATTACCATTTGACTATTTACTCTGCTTGAGACATGTCCAGGGACCATGAGATTGCTCAGTCTCAGCTTCTTCAGAAGTTCACACAGCAATTTACAATACAAAGCAAGAATAAAGAGCACGAGACGACAGAGACACAACCACTCTTGGTATTAGTTTATGGGAATCAGTGGGCGTTCCTCTCGCTTCTTCCAGATGTTAGTTTTGCTGTCTCTCTTGGCTAGTGGTGGTGCTCTGCCCCTTTTCTTAGTGGGGGATATATTGGCTTCAAAATCTTCAGCGGTGCTTCTTCTTCCTGGTGACTCTTCCCCAGGGTGCTCCATGATGGCCCCACTGCCTCCATCTAGGATGTGCCTTAAAGCTGGGTCCTCTGGAGAGCAGACAGTGGTTCCGCTCTCACTGCTGCTCAGGTCTAAGTCTTCTAAGTAAAGCATCTTAGGCTGATGCATGCTTTTGATGAACGTTTTCTCCCTCTCCAGTTTTCTACTTGAGTGGTGCTCATTCATGTCCACCCCAGAGTCCAGACTCGTGTCATTGCTCTGGGCTCTCTTGCCCTTTTTCAGGTCTATGAAGGAGTGCCTCACCTGTGCAACCGGCTTCCCATCAAGAGACACAAACCAGGCTCTGGGGTGGGGGGATGGCTTTCCTTTGGACAGTTCTAGGAGGGTCTGTTCTGAAATTCCTTGAAGCTCCGATGAAAAGGGAGTCATTACAACAGCTTCATTTAGTGTTCCAGGAACAGAAACAGATTCCAGGAGGCTATTTGAATACCGGCTCCAATCTGAAGTTTGGGAGGGTAAACTCTGTTGACCTTCCAGGGGGATGTTCTCTTCCCTGGCATCTGGGGGCTGGGCATGAGAATGCATTGGCATTTTCGGTAATGTCTGTGTAAAGTTCTCTCTATTTACTGGCTCCATCAGTTGGCCATAGACTAACTGTCCCTTTCTTGGCAGAGTAGCCGACTTAGCAGGATGCAACTGCTCTGGAGTGGGGAAGAGGTCAGATGTCTGAAGGATGGCTATGGGCTGGCTGTATATGTGCATGATCTGTTCTGGAATGTGGGAATGGCCATATGCCTCTTCCTTACCTGTGAGATACCTCTTTTCCTCTTGCGTATCACCTAGAGATGAAGACATATTGTTGTTAACATGTTTAAGTTGTTTGGACCCTACATTGGGCTCCAAAGACTGTGCTGGGTTTCTGGAGTAATTATTTTGATTGACTGACAGAAACGAAACTTCTTCATTGTAGATTTTCAAATTGTCCCGAGTTTTTACCATGGAAACTCTTTCTTCTACTTCCACCTTGGATGATTCCTTTTTCTGAGGGCTGTATGAGGAGCTTTTGGCATTGAATAACTGTGATTTGTCCTCGGTTTTTAATGCAACTTTGACTGAACTGATGTGATTTATGTGAGTTGTTGAAGTTGTCTGGTCTCTCTTGAGGACCTCAAGTTTAGTGGTATTTCTTTCTCTTTTCTGTGGAGTACCACACTTATCCCTAGAGTAGAAGAGAAGGCAAAAAAAAAAAATGTTTTGAACTTATCTAGAAGGTTTCATTAACCAAAAAAATCTCATGTTTATTTTATAAATATATGTATATATAAAATGCTACTGTTAGAATATATCCGTTTTTATTTTAATCTATATTTTAAACATCAAACCATTACTTTCTACAAACTTTGTAATACATAGAATTTACATGACACTAAAATTAGACAGTTTGTGTTCACACACATTACTATTGTTCTTACCTGCAATAACAAAGAAGTACAGCAAAAAACCCAATGACAATGACTATTGTTCCTCCTAATATGGCGGTAAGAAATACTGTGTGGTAGGCAGTTATGTCCTTGGAATCTCCATTCATACCTGACCCTAAATAGTTCAAAATAAACAAAGAGAAAATATATTACTTTAGGTCAGACTTTCAACTGTGTCCTATCCTGGGTGAGGCAGATTAAAGATGTGTACACAGGTCTATTAATTTGTTCCCCTCCCATGGCAGGCTTCTCTGGGGATGGAAAATATTTTCCCTACCCCCGTTAGGCTTAATCAGTTGATTTGCTGTGCCCAGTGAAATATGAGCACCTTAAATGAGGCTGTATAAATTGCCTGTCCTCTGCTAAGGTCTTCTACTAAGTGAAAAGTATATCCTAAAGTTTTGCTATTCTTTTAATCTAGGTTCTGGAATGAGGAAAAAAATCTTAAAACTGAACCAAGTCAAGCCCAACAGTCACAAAATGAAAGCAACAAATAGAGAGCAGGCTTATTTGTTACTGATGGCTGAATGTTACAGAAAATGGACCAAGATGCTAAAGTCCTGCTGTTACAAAACTTAAAATATGTGACACTGGCTTCCAAGTCAAGCAGTAAGGAAATTGTTGCAGGAGGTAGTAAAAATAGTGACCGAAGTTATGCGGTAGCAAATTGTTTGCTGGAACAAAAAGTATTTCTAATGAGAGCTTTGTGCAAAGAGGTTTTGAGATAGAATATAGTGAGCGTTGATATTAGCTGCATTCAATTTAAAAAGAAAATGCAAAGATAGAAGTCTTTAAAATTCTTTAAAAAGAATTTGCTACAGTAAACAGGGATGAAAAGACCAATGACAATGCAAAAATTGGGGGGCCTGAAGAATCAAAAGTTGTAACTCCTTCAGACAGGACTCTAGAATAACATGGCGCCATGATCCCCATAAGCTAAGCCCAGCAGAAGACAGTGACCCATTACTCTTTATGAGAACACATATATACAATGCTGTGGTAATTGCTTTGTTGTTTTTGTACAGTTGCTAAGCCATGCCTGACTCTTTTGCAACCCCATGGACTGTAGCCCGCCAGGCTCCTCTGTCCATGGGATACTCCAGGCAAGAATACTTGAGCCAGTTGCCATTTCCTTCTCCAGAGGATCTTCCTGACCCCGGGATCACAGCTGCATCTCCTCCACTGCCAAGCAGACTGTTTACCGTGGAGCCGCCAAGGAAGCCCCTGGAATCAGCTTAACTGCAGGAAAAGCAGACTAAGCGTGGGGTGATCAGTGGAGGTTCTGAGTATCCTGCATGAAAGCAGACGCGACTCACCTTGAGGTGATGTTTCAGCATCACTAGGACTTAATTTTGCTCAGAAATGTGTACAAGTCTAGTGATCAGTATCAACTGGATTCTAATGTGTATTGGGGGTGATGAGACGCCTGATTTCCCACTCATCTCAACCATAAGAAAAAGTCCAGCATGAGGCTTTCAACTTCACCAAGGACGCTGGAAAGACTAAGGACACATAAAGACTCAGACCCTTTAACTTCTACATCATCTAAGTTGACCAAGGTAGAGTGACATTAAAGGATTTGGAGAAGCAGTGTTTTGTTGATGCATTCAGACTTCGAAGCCAGAGTGCCTGAACTGGAATCCTGGCTTCACCCTTTCTGTGTGGTGTTGGGCAAGCTTCATTCACTTATGTCTCACTGCACAGCTGTCATACCTGTTACAATGATTAAATAAAACATTGAGAACAGTGTTTAGCACATGATAAGCACTCAGTAAGTGCTGGCTATATTATACCACTGTTGTTAAATGAAATGTCAAGATTATAGAAGAATGGGCATTCCAGTACTGAATACTCTTTTAACTGATAACTGATAATAAAATGTTGATCATATTGAGTAGGCAACCAAGCACAGCATTACACAATATGAAATTTCTTCAAAGAAAAAAGATAAGAGTAACAACTCTATCTGTAGATAACTATTTATGATCCAGAGCTGCAACAGAGGAAATAGTTAGACTATAATTGGGTGAAATTCAAATTCTTCTCCAAAGAATATCTGAATATATGTTTTCACAATTGAGTAAGGTAAGCAATTTTCACTCCACAGAATTCCAACAGAACTCACCTTTGGAATTAAGAGGCTGACATTGTTACATCTGTCCCAAATCTTAAGTGTATGACAACAGCAGAAAAGCATACAACTGCATGTGTGTGTGTGTTAGTGTGTATGCACATGCCCAAGAGAGGTTAGAAAGTTAGAAAATTACAATAAATTTTCATTGTGACATTTGAAAATAAATGGTACTTCTTTAATTCTATACTCAGCTACGTACTTACCTATAATAATATATGAAAAACTAATTGATTTTAATTTTTTGCACTTAATATTTTTTCTAGAAATTGGCTTAAGATTTATTTAAAAAACATATTTAGTAATATTATTAACCAAATTATAGCTTCAGCACACCAGATACTAGCCCATCACAAAACCAGTTTGATTGTACAGTAACATTTTCATCCTAAACTGTTTAGGGACATGAGTGATCCTCATATTCAACTCCTGCAATTTAGAAAAAGGAAAACTAATACTCAGATGGGTAAGTACCTATTTCAAGCTCACCCTGTTAATTACTGTCAGAGCCAGAACTATAATCAAATTAAAGTTATCCATATTTCTCATATGGACCTTTCAAAAGCATAACTAGAAATTATCTAATAATCCTACATTTCTGTTAGTACTCTGATTCACACAAAATTGTTCCCAACATAAAAGCCAAAACAAAACTTCTATTTTAGAAAATTATTTCAGCTTTTATAATTCAGTCATCTTGCATAAATGGTATATTTTTAGTGGAAACCACATTTCTCTGTAAAACTCAAGTGCTCCTGTGGTCATTTTTATCAGAAATGAAATAACTTGGATTTAGTTGAGTTGAAGTATTAAATATTCATTATTCTTTTTCATCAATATTTTATAGTTGCAAATTTAGAATAGGACAAGATCAGACAGCTGGCAAGACTGCAAGATATTTTGCACCATAAACAACAAAAGCAATCACCCTCTGGTTTCTGGATAAATGAACTCATAAGCACTACATTGAAACAAAAACAGAACATTCCTCACGATTATAATGGTTAATAGCTCATATTTCTTCTACTGAAATACTCTTAGCTTCATTTTTGAAACAAAGTCTTATTACCTTGCATGGTTTAAAAATGGAAGGCTGTCAAATGCAAAATGAAAATAAACTATATAAATAGTTTCGAAAAAACTAGGCAGCCATAACAAGGTTAGCTGATACACTGCTACTGAGAAATGAATGTAAAATGTTATCCGTATCCTGGATCAGGGGATGCACCAGGACTATTCCTGAACAGCATGAAATAGCCAGGTTGCAGCTGCCTTTCAGCTGGAAGCCAAGACACTAGCTAAACCAAAAGAATTACTTCTGACATGATTAAAGATGAAGGAGGGATATATGCATTCAGCTTTTACACTTTCCCTAAACTTTACAAAAATGACACTGAAAGTTTTGCTCTATCTTGTTTTTATAAATACACATGTCCACAGGTTAAAGGAGAATGAGATCAAAGACCGGAGCAACAAGATGCTGATAGGTGGAAAGCTGACTCAGAGCGCGCAGCAGGGAAAACCAAGAAGCAACTCAACTTATACCAGCGAACACCCAGGAGGCCTAATGAGTGGTTGCCGGCCCACGGTGCAGCCAGTCTACATGATAGCTGGTTAAGAGTATTTCTTTTTTTAAGATGACTTAATGGATGAGATATGCAATGTTTGAGAATTTTGAGATACTTACACAACTCAAGATGTAGGATTTCTAAGTACAAAGTATATAGCTAGATTGATACCATGTTAATTTGATACCAGTTAAATCAGGAAAAATGAAACACTTATTTCTCCTAAAATATGAATAAGACCATTCCTAGCACACAGCTCTTGGTTTTTGCCCACCTTCTGTTCACATGTCAAGCCAATCTTCATTTGGGCCTGTCTTATCCTACGAACACTGGGGACAAACACTATTATTCAACAGTCCCTCATCCCCACCACACCCCCACCAATGATGACCTAAGTCTGAAAATTTTTCATCCCTAGAAAGATCAGGAACAGTGTGAGGAAAAGACTGCAAAGGGTTAGGATCAGCTGTCTTGAAGCAGCAATCTTCCAAAGACAGTGGAGCAGGTCTGCTAACTGGGTCCTCTAGGATTCCTGCCTTTTATAGTCTGCTCTTTCAGCTTTCCCTAGGATCCTGCAAACTCCTGAGATCCTACTATGTGTTTCTAATTATCCAAAATCTGCTCGTGGTGTTCGCAGTCAAAAGCTCTTAACTGATCTGGGTAGAATTCATTCATAAAAAGCAAACTAAGAAAATTCTTGATTTGAATAAACTTTGCACTTCAGATTCATCAGGTATAACAGTTGTAAATGACCCTAGAGTTCATGGAACTTAATCTTTCCCTATATATCTGGAAAAAGTAAAATAAAGCTGAGATTAAGAGACTAGAAGCTTTTTCCAGTATAATACAGTAAGTAGCAATGCTTAGAATAAAATGGGAAACTAATATCAGTTTTAGCATGACTATTTGGATTTTTTAAAGTTTATATTTTGTTTCATTTTTACCATACCTCTAGTTCCTGGAAGCGGAGCTGCTATCCAGTAGCCCAAATGTGGTGCATCATATGTCCATATTAAATGACTGTTATATTCCTTGACCATTCCCTGGCCATGATTTACCCACGCACCTAAAAAGCAAGGCAAATAAAAAGTAATAATCAGTTATCTTATATATCTTGAATGCTAACAGGAGTTTGTTGATAGTCATGTACAGAATACTTTGTAGGATATTTTCAAAGATGAAAACTGTGACAACATATTTTCATGGGATAATATATATCATAATATATATTATATTAAATAATTTGATTTGTTATGACCAAAGGATATAAAATCAATATAAATAAACTTTATATCATATATAAAATCAATATAAATTTTATATAAATATAAAAAGGGTATCTACTTAGGGAAATCATACTTTCCAAATAATGTCTAAATTGTGTATATTGAGATATGTCTTAGTAAGAATGTAATTAAATCCAAATTTATCAACAGATGGTTGTTAACTACTCTGGGGTTCTGATTAAATGCTTACAGTATGTGTTTTATGACCTTATTAATATTTTTATTAAATGCTGTTTTGTTCTAGTACTGCTGGCATGGTTCTTTTAGAACTAAATGTCTTAAAATTTAAAAAAGTACTATTCTGATTCATTTAAATATCAACCACAGAAGAAAGAATTCAGTAAAACCAATATCTTTTATGAAGCCCAGCATTACAAAGCTTGTTTATAAGTTTGGTCTATGTATTTGGTTTACTGATTCATTGTAATGATGTATATAGACAAACTTGAAATTATGGGAGTGAGTCAACCTGCTTTTTGAATAGTCATGTTATACTTAAGCAGTACATGTGATGAATCAATTCAAAAATTTTGCCACTGGAAGGTACATGAGAAACACAGGCTTTTTTCAGGAGAAACAGAAAGCAGAACTCAAAGCAGATATTCTTCTTTAAAGTGTCTTGAAACAATTCTCTCATTCAACAAGTCAGGGGATTGAGGCCAGAATAAGTCAAGTGACTTGTTCAACATCATATTGCTGGTAAATGGACCAGAATCCAGGTCTTACAGCTTTTAATCCAATGTTTTACAGAACTATACCACTGCAACACTGTGACTTACAATAAGAAATTTAAATATATGGTCTTAAATCCCCAGTCCTGGCATAGAGCTCCTAAAAACCTTGTAATTCCCTATGTGATAAGATCCATAAAGGTGGAAAGAGTGTCTTTTCTTGTTGACAACAAGCCAATTTCAACCATGTCTGAGTTTATGTAAATGAGGTGAATTTTGGAAAGTCCCAGTGGATGGGGGCTAGTTGCCAGGGGATCCAACTGCATGTACCTTTCATCCCCACCCCCACATACCCCTCTGGAGAAGGGAGAGGTGCTGGAGCTTGAATTCAATCGTCAGTGTTCAAAGATTTAATCAAGCGTGGCTACATACTGTGGCCTCCACAAAAGCCCCTAAACTGCAGCGTTCAAAGAGCAGAGCTGGTGAACACGTGGAGGTGCTAGGAAGGTGATTCACCCAAGGAGAGAGCACTGAAGCTCCAAACCCCTTACGCTGTGTATCTCTTTCATCTGGCTGTTACCAAAGTGTATCCTTCTATAGGAAACCGATAACCTAGCTAGTAAACTGTCTTCCTGTGAGCTGTTCTAGCAAGTTACCAAATGAAGAGAGGGTCACGGAAGCCTCCACTTTATAGCCAATCACAGCAGGAGCATGGCTGATAAGCTGGACTTGCAGTTGGCCTCTTGAGTTGCAGGCTGTGGGACCAAGCCTTTAACCTGTGGGATCTGACACTAACTCCAGGTAGATAGGGTCTCACTCAGTTCACTTCAGTCACTCAGTCAGGTCAGAGTCACTCAGTCGTGTCTGACTCTTTGCGACCCCATGAATCATAGTACTCCAGGCCTCCCTGTCCATCACCAACTCCTGGAGTTTACTCAAACTCATGTCCATCGAGTTGGTGATGCCATCCAGCCATCTCATCCTCTGCCATCCCCTTCTCCTCCTGCCCCCAATCCTTCCCAGCATCAGAGTCTTTTCCAATGAGTCAACTCTTCGCATGAGGTGGCCAAAGTATTGGAGTTTCAGCCTCAGCATCAATCCTTCCAATGAACACCCAGGACTGATCCTTTAGGATGGACTGGTTGGATCTCCTTGCAGTCCAAGGGACTCTCAAGAGTCTTCTCCAACACCACAGTTCAGAAGCATCAATTCTTAGGCACTCAGCCTTCTTCACAGTCCAACTCTCACATCCATACATGACCACTGGAAAAACCATAGCCTTGACTAGACGGATCTTTGTTGGGAAAGTAATATCTCTGCTTTTCAATATGCTATCTAGGTTGGTCATAACTTTCCTTCCAAGGAGTAAATGTCTTTTAATTTCATGGCTGCAATCACCATCTGCAGTCCAACTCTTTGTGACCCCATGAACTGCAGCACACCAGGCCTCCCTGTCCATGACCAGCTCCCCAAATTTACTCAAACTCATGTCCATTGAGTCGGTGATGCCATCCAACCATCTCGTCCTCTGACATCCCCTTCTCCTCCCACCTTCAATCTTTCCCAGCATCAGGGTCTTTTTAAATGAGTCAGTTCTTCACATTGGGTGGCCAAAGTACTGGTGTTTCAGCTTCAGCATCAGTCCTTCCAATGAACACCCAGGACTGATCTCCTTTAGGATGGACTGGTTGGATCTCCTTGCAGTCCAAGGGACTCTCAAGAATCTTCTCCAACACCATAGTTCAGAAGCATCAATTCTTTGGCACTCAGCGTTCTTTATGGTCCAACTCTCACATCCATACATGACTACTGGAAAAACCACAGCTTTGACTAGACGGACCACTGAAGGCAATTTTCGGACACTTAGCTCATGTTGGAGGGTACGAGAAAAATACCCTCACATTTGGTGACCAGAAATGAAACTTTTGAGTGCAGAATAGAGTTGAAAGAAGAGTTTGTCCCTTACAACTACCTTTGTTATGTACATAATTTCCAGTCTTTTTTAAATAATATATCTGTTTTTATCTTCTGTAGTGAACGTGTTTGTGCCTCACTACCTACCTTTTCAGTTACAATGAAACTTCAATTAAAAGCCTCTTTGAGAATACACTGCTCCCTCTTCTTAGTCTGCGTGATTAGTTTAGGGCTCCAGTCCCAGCGCCAACACATGACGAAGCCTAAATAAATCTATGAAATCTATTTGCAGGCCACAGACATTTGTTCTGAGATAGGCATGCAAACCTCCTCCTAGAAATGCAGTTAAGGGCTTGTGTACTAGCTACTAGGAAAAGAATTTCTCTACCTTTTGGACTTTAACCTGGCTAGTATAAAGTGAAAGCACCTACAGCCTTCCTGCCACTCCAAAGGGAAATCCTATTTCAGAAAGGTTATTAACACAGGAAACAGATGAGAGAGAAATCAAGTCCTACAAACCAGTCTAGTCTGTGCATTGTGACTTAATCCAACACAGTTCTACCCCTGGGCTTTTCAGTTGTCGGGGACTGATCATCTTTTTTTGTTTTTTGATAAGGACTCTCACTTTATTTACATGGAAAAACAAAACCAAGAGAAGCAGAAGAGAAAAATGCATCCAGTTGCTATTTAGGAGGCTAATCTCAAGAAACAAAATTGGTACCAAAATATTTTTTTTGGAAAATAATCAATCACTCTTTCTACATTTATATATATATATAGAGAGACACATACAGAGAATACCATGTTATTTATTTTCATGAAATTTGCATAGTTTATTAATTGCTTTAGCCAAGCTTTTAGATATAAGTTTATATTGCCTATGAATCCACCTGCAATGCAGGAGACCCCAATTTGCTTCATGGGTCAGGAAGATCCCCTGGAAAAGGGATAAGCTCAGTATTCTTGGGCTTCGCTGGTGGCTCAGATGGTAAAGAATCCACCTGCAATATGGGGAGGCCTGGGTATGATCACTGGTGTGGGGACCATCCCCTGGTGGAAAGCACAGCAACCCACTCCAATATTCTTGCCAGGAGAATCCCCATGGACAGAGGAGCCTGGCATGCTACAGTCCATGGGGTCACAAAGAATTGCACACAACTAAGCCACTAAGCATTAGCACTATCATAACAAAAACCCATAAGAGCCTCAAAATATAAAACATGGGAATGTGAGTAAATAATGCTATTTTAAAATAATAGTGATATCATTTTCCCTACAATTTTATTATATTAATCAAAGTGGGGCCACTTTTGGTCACTGATAAAGTGCTTAAAATCATAATATTACTGATTTAGTGCTCTACTAAAGATAAAACATTCATATATAAATATTAATGTTTAAATAATAAGGTATATTAAAATTTAATATTCTATGCAAAATAGAAATTTGTCAATTATACCTTAATAAAGCTGA
This sequence comes from Capra hircus, assembly GCF_001704415.2. Lineage (NCBI taxonomy): Eukaryota > Metazoa > Chordata > Mammalia > Artiodactyla > Bovidae > Capra > Capra hircus. Next base: position 126,891,220 of record NC_030809.1, on the reverse strand, counting down.
AATTTTTTAATAACAATAGCAACCTATTTCTTTTTTTTAATTTTATTTTTATTTTTTTAATTTTTATTTTTACTTTATTTTACTTTACAATACTGTATAAGATAAACATTCAAATATTCAAAAATGTCAAAGTATTCAGAACCTTTTCCCATAGTTCACATACCTGTGTTCATATCAAATGTCCAGGCAGGTATGTGATCCCCTGCACTTACATCATTTGTATGTAGAAGAGGAAGAGAAATTTGAATAGAGCCATCCACCTTTACTTCTTTTCCTCCAGAATATATTTTCACACATATTGCAGCAAGAGGAGTTAACTCAATGCTTTCAAAACCTAAAAACAGAAGACAGTTCATTAAAATCATATGTAAAGCACAGACTCTAGTTATATATTAACAACAAACTAATATTGGCCTAAAATATCTAGTTCCTGTATTTCAACCAGAGTTATCCAGTGTAATACCAAATAGATACTAGGTTCTATTTAAAGATTTTTAAACTACAAAATATATCATAAGTAAATGCTATACTTAAGTAATACTGAGACATCATGTTATGAGCCTAATGATCTAATTCTCTCAGACTCCTCTGATTTAATGTCACTGGAATCTAAAAGGCAATTTTTGTTGTTGTTTTTAACTTTCTATTTTACACTGGAGTATAGTTGGTTAAAAATGCTGATAGTTTCAGGTGTACAGCAAAGTGATTCAGTTATACATATACATGTATCTATTAATTTTCTAATTCTTTTCCCATTTAGGTTGTTATCTAATATTGAGCAGGATCCCTGTGCTATCCAGTAGGGCCTTTGTTGGTTATCCATTTCAATAATTTGATGTTTTTAAAAACCTACAAAACCATCAGGAAGGCTGCTTCTCTGAGAAGGAGACATTTGAGCAGTGGCCAAATGACAGGTGCCATCCATGCAGGGACCTCAGAGAAGAGCCTTCCAGGCAGAAGAAACCAGGACAAACCCCACATCAGAAGTGATCTTGGCATGTGTAAGAAGGAAGATGAGAGCGCAGAGCGAGATGGAAACAGCATCAGGCCATGGAAACGAATTCTAATTATCGCTACCACCGAACCTGGTAATATATCTCCAGTTATCAGACAGGGCAACCACTGGCTTATCGGAGATCTTCTGTTAAATACAAGAGATTTAACCTTTGTAAACATCCTAAAATTCTATCATAAGATAAGCAAAATAGTGCCATATATATTCTGTAGACTAGTTGCACTGGTAAGTAATGTACTATAAAAAGTACTATGTAAGTAATTATAATATCTCATATCAAACTGTAAAACCAGCTGGCTTTAACTCCACCCCTCGGTTCTGTGAAGTAAGTGGCTTCACCTACTGAATGCATCTGAAACTGATGAGGTCAACACCCCATCATTTGGGATGAGGCCAACTAGAAGAAAAGGAAAAAAGAGTCTGAAAGACAATGAGGAGACTTTTAAAAAGCATTTTCATATTCACAGAACTCTAGAACTGTGTAATCAGTATATTAGCCATGAGCAACATGTGGCAATTTCAGTTTAAAATGAAATTATCAATTTAGTTCCTCAGTGCACTGGGTATATTTCAAGAGTTCAACTGCCACCTGTGGCTAACTGCTACCATACTGGGCAGGACAGAACATTCTCATCTGACACCATGGCTCTAGGACTTTTAAAATGTTAGCAGCGTCAGGACAATTGAAACATCTAATGAACAATCTCAAAAGGAGGTGGTAGAGAAATGATGACGGGCAGAACATAACTTCTTCCCACTGAATCTAATGAGTCTTGTTCATAAAAACCCTCCAGGGCAATATGAGCTTCATTTGTGATAGTGTATATTGGTTACCACGCTTGTAATACTTTGAGCATCCTATAATTTATACCTGGAAAAATTTGGCAGGTGTCTGAGCTTGGCTTCCTCAAGAAGCAGACCCTGAAATAACACTTTGGAAGGAAGGAAGCACCCTCCACTGAGGGAATGGAGGAGGACACAGAAGAAGGAAGGAAGCCAACACAGGATGTGTTCATGAAGAGGTGCGTACACTTTACGTACTCTTTTCTGTCACTGGTTGAGAGCCTGCCTCTTGTGAGGGCCACGTCTGCTTCCTGGGCCAGGGAATGCCCTTATGCAGAGTCACAGATACATGCAGTAGGAAATATTTAGGCTTGTAACAGAAGAGAGGGTCATCTGCCTGGGGTATCAATAACATCAGCTACAGCAGGTAGAAAAAATGCCTATCTAACCATAACACCTATTTGCTGACTACTCTAATTTCTGACTAGTCCCCAAATGATATGGACCAAAAAATTTGACTCACATGAAACCATAAAAATTACAGATTGTCTGAGGTGATTTTAAAAACTGTGGCGTTTCGTACTGGCAACAAGTGGTAGAAATGGTGGAACAAGCGTGGATGTACAGAGGAAAGATACAGCTTTTACAGGGGTCATTCATAAGTAAATTATTAAATAAAATGTAAAATCCTATCACCTCCTTAACTTAGGTCATGACAGCCTTATATATTACTACTGTTGAATCTGAAAAATATATTTTTTCAATATTTACTCTTTTACTCAAAGTTTTTCAAATATTTCAAAATTTCCAATTGCTCACTCCAATCTACAAACTTTTTTTGTTTCCAACAATTATTGACACTTCTGATCAGTTTGAGAATGATTGGTCAAATCATATGTCTAAACTTCTTAATCAAATTTCCACTTTTAAATGCATTTTTTTAAGTTGCAAAATTTTACAGTAAACATTATTATTTTCTATAGCTTGTTTACCTCCTTTGAATAAAAATACCCTGTAAATTACATTCCCCATTAACTTGTAATTTATGCATAAGGTTCTGATATAATCTCTTTCATAATGTACTAGAATAAAAGGACTGCCTATAAACACTTTAATAACTATGTTTATGTTTCAAGTGATATCTCCTCCAAAGTGTAAATTAATATCAAACATCTAAATAAATAGAATTTGAATATGTACTGTTTTTATAAAGAGATTATATAAAAATTAGGAAATACCTGACTTATTGAGAGTAATGCCGGTTGTATAGAGAAAATTATCCACTTTCAAAAACTGTTGTAGAACTGTAAGGTAGCCTGTAACATTGCTAATCTGATGGTTGTTGGGTAGTTTAATTAAGGCTTTTGAAAACTGAACACTTGGTTGAGATTTGGCATCTGGAAAAAGAAAACCTTATTAGCAAATAAAACAAATGCACAGTAAGCACAGCACTGCTGGTCAGGACATGTTACTCTAAGTGAACCAGCTATTTCTAAAACATTACTAACATCTTATTATAATGATTATTTTATATTCAGATCTGAATAAACAAGAAATGCCCTTTTCTTTAACTCAAAGTCCTGCACTCAATATGCCAGCACATTTGGAAAACTCAGCAGTGGCCACAGGACTGGAAAAGGTCAGCTTTCATTCCAATCCCAAAGAAAGGCAATGCCAAAGATGTTCAAAGTACCGCACAATTGCATTACACTCACACGATAGCAAAGTAATGCTCAAAACTCTCCAGGCCAGGCTTCAACAGTACATGAACTGTGAACTTCCAGATGTTCAAGCTAGTTTAGAAAAGGCAGAGGAACCAGAGATCAAATTGCCTACATCCGCTGGATCATCAGAAAAGCAAGAGAGTTACAGAAAAACATCTATTTCTGCTTTACTGACTATGCCAAAGCCTTTGACCATGTGGATCACAAACTGTGGAAAATTCTTCAATAGATGGGATACCAGACCACCTGACCTGCCTTCTGAGAAATCTGTATGCAGGTCAGGAAGCAACAGTTAGAACAGGACATGGAACAACAGACTGGTTGCAAATCGGGAAAGGAGAACGTCAAGGCTGTATATTGTCACCCTGCTTATTTAACTTCTATGCAGAGTACATCATGAGAAATGCTGGGCTGGAAGAAGCACAAGCTGGAATCAAGATTGCTGGGACAAATATCAATAATCTCAGATATGCAGATGGCACCACCCTTATGGCAGAAAGTGAAGAAGAACTAAAGAGCCTCTTGATGTGAAAGGGGAGAGTGAAAAAGTTGGCTTAACACTCAACATTCAGAAAACCAAGATCACAGCATCTGGTCTCATCACTTCATGGCAAATAGATGGGGAAACAGTGGAAATGGTGGCTGACTTTATTTTGGGGGCCTCCAAAATCACTGCAGATGGTTACTGAAGCCATGAAATTAATACCTTTGCTCCCTGGAAGAAAAGTTATGACCACCTAGACAGCATATTAAAAAGCAGAGACATAACTCTGCCAACAAACGTCCTTCTAGTCAAAGCTATGGTTTTTCCAGTAGTCATGTATGGATGTGAGAGTTGGACTATAAAGAAAGCTGAGCGCTGAAGAATTGATGCTTTGAAACTGTGGTGTTGGAGAAGACTCTTGAGAGTCCCTTGGGCTGCAAGGAGATCAAACCAGTCAATCCTAAAGGAAATCAGTCCTGAAAATTCATTGGAAGGACTGATCCTGAAGCTGCAACTCCAATACTTTGTCCACCTGATGTGAAGAACTGACTCACTGAAAAGACTCTGATGTTGGGAAATATTGAAGGTGGGAGGAGAAGGGGATGACAGAGGATGAGATGGTTGGATGGCATCACCGACTCGATAGACATGAGTTTAAGTAAGCTCCGGGAGTTGGTGATAGACAGGGAAGCCTGGAGTGCTGCAGTCCATGAGCAAAGAGTCGGACACGACTGAGCAACTGAACTTAGATCACACAAGGCACCTTTAGCCTAGAGCCTGCTTGAGCTTGATTCTTCTGCCCAGAATTTATTCACCTCTGAGTTTCACTCTGGGGAACCACACGCTGACCCATGTGGCACATCTGGGGTTTCATTTCTGCAACAAGAGTAGAGGTACTGGAGCATGCTGGAGTGGGCTGAAAGCAATCAACAGCATCTCATTGTCCTCTTGACCACAGTGACTTGCTGAGTGACGGAACCTGTGCCAACCACAGTTAATGAGATGCAACGTGGATTTTGGGCTTCCCAGGCAGCAACAGTATAAAGAATCCACCTGCCAATGCAGAAGATGCAAGAGAATGGGTTCGATCCTTGGGTTGGGAAGATCCCCTGGAGTAGGAAATGGCAACCCACTCCAGTAATCTTGCCAGGAGATTCCCATGGACAGAGGAGCCTGGTGGGCTACAGTCTATGGGATCACAAAGAGTAGGACACAACTAAGCGTCTGAGCACAGACAATGTGAGTTTTGCTTGGACTTCTAGGGGCAAAGACATGCTCTTCCCTACTGGATTTAATGTGAGCAGGTATGTCCAGGAGTCGCAAAAGCCATTTTGTGACCAGAAATGAGAACTCATTTGAAAATAGACAATAAGGGGCGGAAAGCTGAAAAATGGAAAGAGTTTGAAGAGGCCAGTAAGGAGCAGGACTATGTCAAGATAACGGCCTTTCTCTGCACACATGCAGGTCCCATTTACTTTTTACCCTTCATACACAGCTCTGCATCCATCCTGCTGTGCACCAGCAAAATCAGTCAAGAGAGAGAGATTCTACTACCTTGTTCAGTAAATTTCTCCAAGATTAATCAAGCCCCAGTTTTTTCCAAATGATAGTATTAGGTTTTCTTTAATACATTAGGACTAAATAAGATAGCTTCTAAAAATGAAGAATTTCAAAAACTGGTTTTTTTTACCATGACTCTTGTCTTGGACTCTAAGGTTTTCTGCCTTTACCAGTCATTCCTATTATGCTTTGGTTCTAAACATTGATTTCCCAAAAGAAATAAGTGGATTATTGTCATTTACAGAGGTTTTACATAATATGCAGTAAGAGTTGCAAAATGCTGGGATTTCCCCTAAGGACTAGTTAAGGGAGGGGAGGAGGCAGGTGAGGATGAAAGCTAGCATCTTCGAGGTTGCTAAGCAGAGTTGGAAAACACAGTTTGAATCACACCCCAAATCAGGCTTCTTGTATTCCTGCCCTTGGGACATGTGAGTGGGGCAAATCATGTCTGCTCAGTAGATACTGGATTTCCCAGCCTCAGCCCTTTCCCTTGCAGGCAGCAAGATTAACGTCAGAGGCAAGAATGAAAGGGACCTGCCGACAAGAATGCCCCAAAGGCCTGAGTCCTTTCCCCAATTTTACCAACCACCAAAGCCCAGCAAGAGCCGTGATTTGGGAAGAAGTTCAGAGACTCTTTCCAGTATTTCCGAAAGTCAAATGTTCTATTGAGGGTGGCTAAAATGATAAAAGAGAATGATTCCGACTACACACAAAAAAATACGCCTGCTATAGCTTGATAGTGAAATAAGAATCAGTTCAGATCAACTTAGAGTCAATACCAGTCATCCCAGTTCAATTTAAATTTTCCCCACCTTATAATCAACACTGATCCATTGGTGAAGTAGTACAGTTATACAATACAGTCACTTTCAATTGTTTCCTTACTAGTTAAGAAGAAGTCGAGTACTTACCAGCTAATTTTCCAGTAATTAAAATAGTGTCTTCAAATAGCCATATATTTGCTTGGTTTTGTGGGAACAATGAAAGTGTAACTGATGAATATACTGTGAAATATAGCACAATTAGAATATTTTATTAGACATGGAGGTAAAACAGGGACAAAGATAGTTCTGCTCCAGCAGGCCCTAAAAATGTAGGAAAAACAAACTGTGTGATGGGAAAAGCAATTCAAAACAAAGGAAGAATGAATGTAAAATATAGAGGGGAAAAAGGAACATAATAAAGTGAGACGATTGGGCATCACTACTAATTTTTTTTAAATTTCATACAATACTTTGTACCAAGATGACTAATGATGTTCTCTAACCCCATATATATGTATATATGTGTGTGGTCAAGCTAAATGCTTAACCAGCCCTCTGCTCTTTTCTCTATACAATCATTACTTATTCCTTCTTATAACTTTTAAAACCTTTTTTCCTGCCTCCATGATTTTAGGTTCTTTAAGGGGAGTACATCCATTCTTTTTTAACTTCCCACACAAAGGTTCAATGTTCTTCTTCACCGTGTGGTTCACCAAACAGACTGAGTTGGCAAAGGATGAAACAGTTTAACATACACGTGATCCACAGGCAACCTTTGGTAGCAGGCAGGATGAGGCCGAACCTGTCTACAAGAGTAGCTATCTGAAATGATTGGTGGGATGAGTAAGTGCAGATCCCTGAAAGGTAACAATTCTTTCCAGATGAGGAGCAAGAGGCAGGGATAAAAGACCATCATTTTATAAGCAAGAACAAGTCAGATAAGCTTACCAATCCTGCAAAAGAAAAATGTTTTGAGGCATTACCTAAAGTACAAGTTCTCATTGATCTCTCTCCTCCAAGCAATGTATTTAAATATCAACAGAAACTATACAATACCCCTAAATCACTTAAGAAAAGATAAAATACACTTGCCTGGGAATACTTTTAATTACAGCTTACTCCTAAAGGAAATATGAAAAAGAGGATAAAATATAAAACTATACAAAAATTATGGGTGGATGTAAAGCAAATTTTTTTTTTCTTAAATAGAAAAGGAAGACTACCAATGAAAGCAATTTTAATTCAGAAATTATTAATATTTAGACAGATTGTTGGAGTTCCAAGATTGGAGAGGAGGTGGTAGGATAATAGCTTGGACCTTGAGATGACTGGATCCCACACATGGATGCTTTCTTACTCCCAGGTGTTGAAAGGGGCTACCGTGACAGCTTTTTCTATTAAGCCTGAGGAGAATCTTTCTGAATCTCATTAAAATGTGCATTCAGACTTCCCTTCGATTTACAAAAAAGTTTCTGATTTTAAAAGGGATGTGTATCTTCTCTGGAAAAGCTGAGAAATACAGAAAAGGAAGAAAATGATGGTCATCACAGTACCACCACAGAGACCACCACTATTAGTATTTCACTGCAGCTCTTCCTGGATTTTTCCTGTGGTTTAAAAAAGAGGGAGTATGATATCGTACACAGAGTACTTTCACCCTGCATTTTCACTTAAGACGTTGTAAGCATTTCTGTCCCTCGGTAGAAACTTTTCATAACATTTTCAAGGTCACACTTCTTAAAGTATCAAGATTCACTTAAACTGTATAATACTGTAGACTGTTTCCATTTTCACGATTACAGGATATTCGCCTCATTATCCTTGTGCACAAATATCTGTCCACTTTATTTGTATGTTCATTTTTAGAAAAGATTCCCAGCAAAGACAAAGATTTTAAAGACTCTGACAGATATATTTCAAAACTGTCATCCAGATAATACTGCCTTCTCCCACCAGCAGTGTTTGAGGAGGCCCATCCTGTCAGTACTGAGGATGTTCACTCTATAAAAACTCTCCTGCGGTGAAAAATCTAACAAATGCATGTTTTGGGGGGTGTACTTAGATTATTAGAAAGGTAAATATTTTATCGCATTCTCCAACTTGTATTTCCTGTTTGAAAACTGCTAAGTGATGATTCTGTCCATTTATATTTTATATACAAAAATTATGGGTGGATATAAAGCAAATTTTTTTTCTTAAATAGAAAAGGAAGACTACCAATGAAAGTAATTTTAATTCAGAAATTATTAATATTTAGACAGATTGTTGGAGTTCCAAGATTGGAGAGGAGGTGGTAGGATAATAGCTTGGACCTTGAGATGACTGGATCCCAGACATGGATGCTTTCTTAGTCCCAGGTGTTGAAAGGGGCTACCCTGACAGCTTTTTCAGTAAAAGCCCTGGTGTCTTTTACTGACATGAATGAATTCTTAGCACATAAAAGGTATCATTCCTTATTACTTTACATATTTTTCCTACTTTTAAAAATTATGGTGAAATTTATCTTTTACGACATCATTCATTGCTTTTCAGTTTAAAAAGACCATCCTAAAAGAAGTTTAGTTTATTATATTAAATATAATTTTCCACATTTGAACTCTTTGAACAATATATTTTGGAATATGGATTCAAATTAATTTACTGCAAATGGTTAGCAAAATATTCCAGTATTACTTATTGAATATGCAGCTTTTTCCTCAATGATTTATAATGGTTCCTTACCATAGATTATATATTCAAAAGCAGAGACATTACTTTGCCGACTAAGGTCCGTCTAGTCAAGGCTATGGTTTTTCCTGTGGTCATGTATGGATGTGAGAGTTGGACTGTGAAGAAGGCTGAGTGCTGAAGAATTGATGCTTTTGAACTGTGGTGTTGGGGAAGACTCTTGAGAGTCCCTTGGACTGCAAGGAGATCCAACCAGTCCATCCTGAAGGAGATCAACCCTGGGATTTCTTTGGAAGGAATGATGCTAAAGCTGAAGCTCCAGTACTTTGGCCACCTCATGTGAATAGTTGCCTCATTGGAAAAGACTCTGATGCTGGGAGGGATTAGGGGCGGGAGGAGAAGCGGATGACCGAGGATGAGATGGCTGGATGGCATCACGAACGCGATGGACGTGAGTCTGAGTGAACTCCGGGAGATGGTGATGGACAGGGAGGCCTGGCGTGCTGCGATTCATGGGGTCGCAAAGAGTCGGACACAACTGAGCAACTGAACTGAACTACCGTAGATTATATTTTTTATACCTACTAGTATCTGATTTGTATTATAGTACAAATCATAGTAAAATATCACAGTAAATCTGTAGCTAGATATTTTAGTTATCTGGAATTTCAAACTGCCTCTAGTAAATCTCTTAAAACTTCAGGTATTTTTACACATTTATTCTTCAAGAATTATTTTGCCAAGTATTTTGCTAATGCATTAAATCTGTAAATTAATATGGGAAGAATTAAAATCTTCACAATATCCAGGGTAAGAAAAATATTTTTCCAGTTATCTGGTGTTTTAGTTGATTTTTTTTTTTCTAGTTCTATCAGTAACATTTGGTAATTTTCCTCCCCACAGTTACTTCACTTTTTTTGTAGGTTTCCCTTCTCATATTGTTCTGAGAAGCATTTATTTTCCTTTTTCCTAATTGGTTATCACCTCTAGTATGTTAAACATACCAGAACATCTATCGATCTTTACCAGTGCTAACTTTCAGTTTTCCAAGGATATGATCATAACCACAAATAATGGCTTTGATTCTTCCTAATAGCTCTCCTCTTTTTTATCTGTTAATATCTTTTTGTTCTGATCAGAACTTCTACTACAATGTAAAATAATATAGATATCTGTATTTAGTTTCTTACTTTAGTAGGATCACCTCTAATATTTTATGCTTAGTATGACTTTAAGATATCTAAGTATATCTTTGTGGTCCTAGTTTTTAAAGAGTTTATTCTTGGTTACGCATGAATGGTGAACTTACAAAATACATTTCAGGCATTTGTTGATATTATCACATACGTGTTCTAATTTCTTCTAATTGTTGTTGTTCAGTCGCTCAGTCATGTCTGACTCTTTGAGACCCAATGGACTGCAGCACACCAGGCTCTCCTGTCCTTCATCATCTCCCAGAGCTTGCTCAGACTCGTGTCCATTAAGCCAGTGATGCCATCCAACCATCTCACTCTCTGTTGTCCCCTTCTCCTCCTGCCCTCAATCTTTCCCAGCATCAGCGTCTTTCCTAATGAGTCGGCTCTTTGCATCAGGTGGCCAAAATACTGGAGCTTCAGTTTCAGCATCAGTCCCTCCAGTGAAAATTCAGGATTGATTTCCTTTAGGATGGACTGGCATGATCTCCTTGTTGTCCAAGGGACTCTCAAGAGTCTTCTCCAACACCACAGTTCAAAAGTATGAATTCTTCAGCACTCAGCCTTCTTCATGGTCCAACTCTCACATCCATACACAACTACTAGAAAAACCATTGCTGACTCTGCTTTTTAACATGCTCTCTAGGTTTTTCATAGCTTTTCTTCCAAGGAGCAAGCGTCTTTTAATTTCATGGCTGTAGTCACCATCCACAGTGATTTTGGAGCCCAAGAAAATAAAATCTGTCTGTTTCCATTGTTTCCCCATCTATTTGCCATGAAGTGATGGGACTAGATGCCATGATCTTTATGTTTTTTTAATGTTCCCTGGTGGTTCATACAATAAAAGAATCTGTCTGTAATGCAGAAGATATACATTTGATCCCTGGGTTGGGAAGATCCCCTGGAGAAAGGAACGGTAATCCAATCCAGTATTCTTGCCTGGAGAATTCCATGGACAGAGGAGCCTGGTGGGCTAAGTCCTGCTGCTGCTGCTAAGTCACTTCAGTCGTGTCCGACTCTGTGTGACCCCATAGATGGCAGCCCACCAGGCTCCCCCGTTCCTGGGATTCTCCAGGCAAGAACACTGGAGTGGGTTGCCATTTCCTTCTCCAATGCATGAAAGTGAAAAGTGAAAGTGAAGTTGCTCAGTCATGTCCAACTCTTAGCGACCCCATTGACTGCAGCCTACCAGGCTTCTCCACCCATGGGATTTTCCAGGCAAGAGTACTGGAGTGGGGTGCCATTGCCTTCTCCGGGGCTAAGTCCATGGGGTCACAAAGAGTTGGACACAACTGAGCAACTAACACTTGACTTTTACTCTCCTCTTTCACCTTCATCAAGAGGCTCTTTAGTTCCTCTTCACTTTCTGCCGTAACAGTGGTGTCATCTGCACATCTGAGGTTATTGATAGTTCTCCTGGCAATCTTGATTCCAGCTTGTTCTAATAGTATGATATATAAAGTTAATAAAGTCTGACATCTGTATAGTCCTGCAAAGAAGAAAAATTCTACTTGGTCTGGACAGTATGCTATATTTAAATAATGGTGAAATTCTTTTTCACTATTCTGCTCAGGATTTTTGCATTTCAAGCTACAGGTAAGATTGATCTATAGAGGGGTGTGTAAATGAGAAAGAGTATGCTCACAAGAGGGCATTTAATTTTGCATTACCTTTGTTAGGATCAAGGATCCTAACAAAGGCTGTACTGATCAAGGCTGTACTGATTGATATGGTAGAATGACCTGCGGTACTTTTCCTTATAGCCTTAGAAGTTATTTTCATCTGGGACATTTTACACATGATTAATTTACCTCATCTAAAAGCAATAATCATTTACATTATAACAAAATTGTTCATTTTATTGGATTTTTAAGATATTTGCCATTAAACTTGTTATTGATAACTTTTATGATTTTTAAAGCTTTTATGTATTTTTGTCAACTCTTTATATTTTTCTATCATATGCCAATATACTTCTATCTTTATTATTTCCTTTTCCCAATAGTTGGTTTCTCCTTTCATTGTTTTCCTCACTTTTGCTGAATGAATAGTTGTGCTTAAAAAAAATTAAATCATTTGAGACCATGAATTTATCTCAACCATATCCCTATGCAGATTTTCTAGTCATTTTCTAGAATTTTACTCATGTGAATCTTATTAAATTATCTAATTTTTCATCTCTTTCTCAATCTAATTTTAAACAGTTCAATAATTCAAATGTTTCCAATACGAAACTATCATATCTAAAATTTAACAAGAACATTAAAATATAAAATTTTTGAAAAGACTGATTGCCTAATGGATCATCCTTCCAATCAGACTTGTATTCTGGAAACTGGTTGACCATTTCCCCCCCAATATGCAGTTAGTTATACTGTGGTAGTCACTCAGTAGTGTCCGACTCTTTGCGACCCATGGACTGTAGCCCACCAGGCTCCTCTGTCCATGGGATTCTCCAAGCAAGAATACTGGAGTGGGCTGCCATTTCCTTCTCCAAATTAGTGATACTAAGTCCTACCAATTTTTTCCAGCTTTATTGAGACATAACTGACACCTAACATCATAGAACCTTAAGGTATACAATGATATGGTATGTGTATATATTATAAAGTGATTACCATAATAAATACTGATTCTTTCTCTAGTATGCCTCTTATACGCTTACCTCTCCTTTCATCTCCTTTCTTACATCAGGCTACCCTTACAGTCCCCCAGCACAGCCAGTTTCATAGCCAGATAACCCTGAATCTATTTTAGCCCTGCTGTTGACCTATTCCCTATACACTGTAAACTCAGTTTCTAAACAACTTAATGTGTTCAAGAATCTATACGAATGGCTTTATTAGTCATCATGTAAATCTAAACTGTTCATCTACCTTTTGAGAAGGTCCCTTCATCAATACTTTGGCCCTTCCTAATCCTGTAGGCATGCCACACCCTCTACCCCCACACACACCTGCAGACAAGTTTTGTACCAGAGCAGAGCTGTTTCTCAGGATTCCTTCAGGCCTCTGCAGAAGGAAAAAGGCCTTCGTATTTTCTTCAAACTGGCACGCCTTTCTAATCTCCTTATACTGGCTTCACATAGACAGTCATATTTTCAGTTTACCAGAACAAGCAATTTTCAAAGAGTAAAAAATCATTTACATTTAGTGAAGGCAAAACACTATTTAAGTGCTTACTTGGCATTCTTCTGGTCTTCCAAGGTAGAGGCGTCAACACGTAGCCATCTTTGTAAGCAATAATGGTTAAGCTGAGTCCTAACTTGTAGGGTACTCTTATCAACACTGCTCCATTGTTTCTCGTTACTGTGGAATTTGTCTTTGTGTAGTTTACAAACACTTCTACAACTGCTTGACTCAGGTACTGACGACTGATGATGTCATTCACCTGGACTTTCAGCATAAATACAGACACTAGAAAAGACAGAAAATCACAGCACATTAAATCCTAGAAAGCATGTCACTATACTGTAAAATGTCATTTAAAACAGCTGACCAATACAAAACTGCTGAAAAACTTAGAAGATACATACATATGGATGGATAGAAAGGTGTTAAACATTCCACCAAATTCATTCTTCCTAAAACTGATTAAACTGAATATTATTAATACGGTATAGTATTATCACTATTTTCTCTGCCAGTTAAAAGGAAAAGAAGGGACAATAGTGAATAATGGAAAGTGAGAATAGTAAATAATGCAAAGACAGCTTCTGGCTTTAGGAAAATTTTTACTTTTTATGACTAATTTCTAATATTATCAAGTTACACAGATTTAGTACTAATAAAATACAGTCAAAAGTCTTAGAATAAAATGCTATTCACCAAACCCTTTAGTGCATGGATAGCTCTTTTATTTTGCTCTGTTGTCTGGAAAGCAGAGGATGTGTTTTAGTTCCAAATTACAAAATATCAAAACAAAATCTCAAATGGACCTAGAGAATATTATGTTTAGTGAAATAAGTCAGTGAAAGATAAATATTATCATATTACTTATACATAAAATCTAAAAAATAATACAAATGAACATATACCCCAAACATGCAAACTCACAGACACAGAAAATAAGGTAACCAACGGTGAGAGGGAAGCTGAGGGTACAAATTAGAGGTATGGGGTTAACAAACTACTGTTCATAAAATAGATAAGCAACCAGAATGTGTTGTATTGCACAAGGAATTACAGCCATTATCTTGTAATAACCTATAATGGAATAAAATCTACAAAAATACTGAATCACTAGGCTATATTGCTGAAACTAATACTGTAGATCAACTATGTGGGTGTGCTAAGTTGCTTCAGTCATGGCCAACTCTTTGCGACCCTACGGACTGTAGCCCATCAGGCTCCTCTGTCCACAGGATTCCCCAGGCAAGAATACCGGAGTGAGCTGTCGTGCCCTCCTCCAGGAGGTATTCCTGACCCAAGGATCTAACCCATATCTCTGAATTCTCCTGCACTAGCAGGGGCACTTACCCCTAGCTCCACCTTAAGTTACAAAAAATTTTACTTATTTATTCTTTGTTAAAATAATCGAGACTTTAAATTGCTTTTGGACCATAACTAAGGCATTTAGATCTAAATAGAATCGTTAAAAATAGAATCATTAAATTCTTATATAACGTTAATTAAAAATAAAAAGGTAATCACAAACACATGCTGGTGCCAGACCAATGCTGCAAATTCAAGTGGGAAATACAACTCTTGGCAAAATAATAAAAGGCTGCAATAAAAATGGCACGACGAGCTTCTGAACCAGATGTCTTTGTATAGGTGCACCTAGTACCATAAACTAGGCATAAAGGACAAGTAGCTGCTGCGCAATCTAAAGTAAATACCCCAGCCACCTGCCCCTAAACCCTGAGACAAAATTGACTGAGCAGCTGGCATAAAGCATCGAACTAATGCAAACTCCAGGAGACAGAGGAGGACAGAGGAGCCTGGTAGGCTGCAGTCTATGGGCTCACAAAGAGTCAAACACAACTTAGTGACCGAACAACAACAAAACCGCAGGCCAGACAGTCTGTCAGGCCCTTGAAATGTTGATTGAAGATACACAGAGGCTAACAGTTGCTGAAGCTGAATCAGCTCTGGGAGTCTATAAGCTCCCCCACTCTGTGCTTCCCTCTCCTTCAAGAAGATGGGTTGTACAGCCCCTCCTGATGATCTGTGAGCTGTATCAAACTCCCCCAAATCTTATAGCACGAGTTGGGTTTTATTACTTGTTTCCAAAGCAAGTAGCTTAAATGACATAGGGCACAACTGTAAGTACAGAATATTTTATTCCTCAGATGGTAAAGAATCTGACTGTAATGCAAGAGACCTGGGTTCAATCCCTGGGTCGGGAAGATCCCTAGGAAAAGGGAATGGCTACCTGCTCAAATATTCTTACCTGGAGAATTCCATGGACAGAGGAGCATGGCAGACTACAGTCCATGGGGTCACAAAGAGTCAGACATGACTGAGCAACTAACCCTTTCACTTTTTTCACTTTTCACCCTATCTTCCATAAGAGAAAGAGAAGGAGGGAAGGATAATGTACCAAAATCAGATAAACCATATAAGAAGAATACTGCACATTACTATGGTTTTTCCAGTGGTCATGTATGGATGTGAGAGTCGGACTGGAAAGAAAGCTAAGCGCCAAAGAATTGATGCTGTGGTGTTGGAGAAGACTCTTGAGAGTCCCTTGGACTGCAAGGAGATCCAACCAGTCCATCCTAAAGGAAATCAGTCCTGGGTGTTCATTGGAGGGACTGATGCTGAAGCTGAAACTCCAATACTTTGGCCACCTGATGTGAAGAACTAACTCATTGAAAAGACCGTGATTCTGGGAAACATTGAGGGCAGAAGAAGGGGACAGCAGAGGATGAGATGGCTGGATGGCCTCACTGACTCAATGGACATGGGTTTGGGTGGACTCTGGGAGTTAGTGATGGACAGAGAGGCCTGGCATGCTGCGGTTCATGGGGTTGCAAAGAGTTGGACACGACTGAGCAACTGAACTGAACTAGAAGATAAGGAAACTAATAATTTTAAAAGCTTTTAAAATTTGGTGATGGGCCTTAGTCAAACCAAATGTACTACAATGGTTCCTTCAACAGCGTTTTCAGGAATGGGACTAAATAGGTAATTTTTATTAATTTGTTTGCTCCAAAGATTAGTTTCAGAAATTCTCAGAGCCTTTGGATTTACAGGCAAAGTCCAAGTGTAGTAAGATTCTAAACTAAATTAATTAAAAACTCTGCATATTCCATCTGTTCCATCTTTGTAAAAGTACAGTTGCCAAAATAAGACATCCAAAAACCTCCTGGCGTTCTGAAACTGGGTTTGATTCACAAAATGTCTTCCAATCCAGAATGGATGATTTTATTTTTTTCACACGTACTAATAATGTTAATAAATCTGATGAGAAATGAGTATCAAATTAAAAAAAAAAAAAACAACTTGCAAAGGTCAAATCTTTGCTATCAAAATCACAGCCTCCCTCTCTGAGGAAATCTCCTACATCTATAGCTTAGTTTGCCTGACAGACTTAGGATATAATGTAGGCCTGACCAAAAGTGTCTTTCTAGCTCAAATGGGAAAAAATTAGTATTTGCGTAACACACACACACACACACACAGACACACAGACACACAGATTTGCGTAACACACACACACACACAGACACACACACACACAGACACAGACACACACACACACACACACACACAGACACAGACACAGACACACAGACACACACATTTGCGTAACACACACACACACAGACACACATTTGCGTAACACACACACACAGACACACACATTTGCGTAACACACACACACAGACACACAGACACACACACACACAGACACACACACACACACACACCCTCTTCCCCCAGGCCCGGTACTAGAAACTTTATATACGTCATCCAATTTCATCTCAAGACTCCCCCATTTCACGTCAAGAAAACTGAGGCAAACACTGAGGAGCTAACATAGCACAGGCCGGATTAACAGGTTCATTTTCCTCCAAGTTCCACGTGTTTGACTGTCCTTTCTCTCTCACCAAAAAGCCTTAGGAATTTGGTTTCCACCATATTTACTAGTTCCTGCTTTCAGAGTCCCTTGGACGTCAAAGAGATCAAACCAGTCAATCCTAAAGGAAATCAACCCTGAATACTCACTGGAAGGACTGATGCACAAACTAAAGCTTCAGCATTTTGGCTACCTGATGGGAAGAGCCGACTCACTGGAAAACCCTTTGATGCTCTCTGAGAAAGAGTGAAGGCAGAAGGAGAAGAGGGTGACAGAGGATGAGATGGTTGGATGGCATCACCAATTCAATAGACATGAACTTGGGCAAACTTGGGCAAAGACCAGGAGGCCTGGAGTGCTGTAGTGCATGGGGTTGCAAAGAGTCAGCCATGACTTGGCAACTGAACAACAACAGAATATTCACTAGCTTATTTCCTCCCAACCAGAGAAGGAAGTCCTCATCTGCTGACCCTCTGAGCCGCCCACCGCCTCCTTCAGCTTGGTTTTTCTGGCCCCAGCATAAGCAGTGGCAAAAAACAGCATTAAAAAAAAAACAAAAACAAAAAAAAACCTAAAACAAAATATTGGCTGAAAGCCTAGTTCTAGAAGCTAAAGAGGCACAAACAACTCTTTTTCCTTCAAATAAAAAATTACAAAGAATTGTCTGCCATGACTTAAAAAACAGGATGCTTCTGACTTCTGTGATGTCAACAGTTTGATCAGGCAAATGGCACTGGCCGCCAGAAGTAATATATATATAGCCATAATAATCCCCCTCACTAGCTTTCTCCTCCAACAAAAACACTTTGGCATTTAGACTGGGCAGATTGTGTGGTTAAATATATGATTTTCCACCAGAGCTTCTCCGATAATCTACCTACTGTTCTCCATTGTATTTTTCAGCTCTCCATGCCCATATTATTTTCTCTGTCACTTAATTATAACCATTATGTCTTGCCCACACAATCTTCTTTTCAATATGTCAGCATTGGTTTAAAAATGCTTCAATATCAAATGATTTCAACTGCACCCTTAGAAAACATATAATCTAAACACTGAAAGAAACAAGTAAAAATAAAAATATACACGCATGAGCAAGACCCTAAGCTTGCTGGCAAAGATTTAACCATTTAGCACGTGATTAGAAGCATTAAGTAATGAGAAACACTAAAATTCAAAAGACTGCTAAGTAGGTATAAAGAAACGGTCTTGAAAAAGCTTATTAGAATCAACACTGTATTATGGTTTTGCTAGAGGGTATGCTGCTAAGTCGCTTTAGTCGTGTCTGACTCTGTGTGACCCCATAGACGGCAGCCCACCAGGCTTCCCCATCCCTGGGATTCTCCAGGTAAGAACACTGGGGTGGGTTGCCTTTTCCTTCTCCAATGCATGAAAGTGAAAAGTGAAAGTGAAGTCGCTCAATCATGTCCGACTCTTAGTGACCCCATGGACTGCAGCCCACCAGGCTCCTCTGTCCATGGGATTTTCCAGGCAAGAGTACTGGAGTGGGGTGCCATTGCCTTCTCCGACTATAGGGTATAGACAGGTAAAACTCAAAATCCAGAAAGGACTAAAACAAAAGGTACTGCTAGCCATTTATCTGGCAACATCTGGAGTAGGGTGGGCTGAGAAATTACAACCCCACTTCTTTCCAAGAGAATCTGACATCTTATTATGTTGTTACTATTATGTAGGTTACAAATGTACCTATGGAGAAACTTTATTTTCAGATTTCTATGGTACAAAAACTAGCTACTTCTTTTCAACTATGTATAAAGCATCTACAATAATTTCATTTAATATACAATTTTTTTTCTCTCTCGGAATATAATGCTAAAAATACACTAAATATACAAAGTTTCTGTAAACAGATCACAGATGAAATTTAGTATTTTAACAATGAAGACTTTTAAACTTTGAGGTTTATGCATTCTAAATAAGAACTACTAAAAAATGAAAAACACCAAATATAGTGAAATAACTTGTTGGGAACAATTAGAAATGTTTACCTACATTCATTCAGTTAACAAATGTTTACTGATAGTCTGCTTTGGCCAGATCTGCACCAGGAGATAATAGGGCTGAAAACATTAATAAGGTATACATCCTTACCTTGAGGAAGATTCTGAGGAAAGACATGAGAAATAGTACTACAGAATTATCTGATATTACCGTAGAGGAAGTTTTAAAAAGGAAATGAACCAGAGACAAGAGAAGAACTGTCTATAGTACCTAATACAATCTTCTACGAAATTATGTAGAATTTTAGAATCAACACGTGTAACTATTCGTGTAAGTATCAGTCTCGAAGAGAGAGGCTTGTACTCCCATGTTCAGTGCAACATTATTCCCAACAGCCAAGACACGGATAAAATGAAATGTCCATCACCAGATGAATAAAGGAAACTGGTATATACGTACAATGGAATATGATTCAGTCTTAAAAAATAAAAAAAAAAAGAAATTTGCCATTTGCAACAAGATGGATAGAGCTAGAAGATTATGTTAAGTCAAATAAGCCAGATGCACAAAGATAATAATGTATGCTCTCATTTATACGTGGAATCTAAAAGAATTAACTCAATTGACATGAATTTGAGCAAACTCTGGGAGACAGAGAAGGATGGGGAAGCCTGGCAGGGTGCAGTCCATGGGGTTGCAAAGAGTTGGACATGACTTAGTGACTGAACAATAACACAAAACAATCAAAGAAAAGAATGGAGTTTCCATTCTAATGGGGCAAAGAAGGAGGAGACGTGGTAAAAGGGTGTGAAGTTTCAGTTACACAAGATAAATAAGTACTAGAGATTTAGCGTACAACAGTGCCTACTGCCAACAACACTGCATATTCCATACTTCCTAAGAGGGCTGATCTTACTTTCAGTGTTCTTACCGTAAGATAATAATAATAGGAGCAGGAAGAAACTTTGGGAGGTGATGCGTATGTCTATGGCTTTGATGGTAGTGATGGTTTCACAGGTGTACATTTATCCCCGAACTCATTAAGTTATATATGTGACATATCTATAGCCTTTACATGTCAATCTTGCCCAAAAAATGGCTTTTAAAGAGTAAGTATCAAAAAATGTGGATCTTACATCTACTTTGGAATCAAGTTCACACTATCAGTTTTTGAACAGGGAAGAATGTGGACATTTTGAGTTCAGATCTCCAAAGGGCCCACCCATTCATTCTCTCCCACTTTCTGAGCTCTGATTTTTTTGGTCCATTTCAGTGGAGACTTTATGGTGAGAAGCCCAAAGATGCTATGACTCAAACTTTACTGGGGGGCATTCAAAGGCCTAGTTTGTTCTCCACCCACTATTTTTATACTAAATATTAGTCAGAAAAATCTTAGTATCGAGCTAGCTATACAGATATCTAAAGGATGTAAATAGAAAACATCTGGTTCCATATTTAAATGTCAAGGTATTTAAAGTCTTTAGTAGAGACATGGTCATGGTTTTACTAAAGAGAGTACAATTAATTTCCACATCTTTAGCTTAGCATTCAAAAGCTGACATCTGGCCATCACCTCCCATTCTAGCCTTATTTCCCACTGGAGAAGGAAATGGCAATCCACTCCAGTATTCTTGCCTGGAAAATCCCCATGGATGGGGAGCCTGGTGGGCTACAGTACAAAGGTCTGCAATGAGTTGCACACAACTGACTACTAAGCACAGCATATTTATTTCCCACTAACCACTGTTTTATCAGGGATTAGCAGACAATAGCCCCCGGGCAAACTCAGACCTGCAGCCCATTTTGTAAATAAAGTTTTACTGGAACACTGCCAGTGTATTCATTTATGGATTGCCTATGGTTGCTTCTCCTTCAACAGCAAAGGCCACATGGTCTGCAAAGAAATTATTTACTCTCTGGCACTTTACAGAAAACGTCTGCAGAAGTCTGCTCTATCAGTTCAGTTCAGTTGCTCAGTTGTGTCCGACTCTGTGACCCCATGGACTACAGCACACCAGGCCTCCCTGTCCATCACCAACTCCCAGAGTTTACTCAAACTCATGTCCCTTGAGGCGGTGATGTCATCCAACCATCTCATCCTCTGTCGTCCCCTCCTCCTCCTGCTGTCAATCTTTCCCAGCATCAGGGTCTTTTCCAATGACCATGACATAAATGGGTCACTAGTCACTATCCCAGACCAACCCCCTCTACCGCTACATCCTTCCTTTCTTCTATCTGAAAAAAATCTTAATCTCTACCCATCAAAACCCCTAACCTGTCCTTCAATGTTTAGGACAAACAACCCTCTTCATAAATTTGTGCTGGGATAAATTTGTACTTATCCCAGTTAGATGGGCCCACCTCTCCTGTACTGACTCATCTGATGGCACATGATATATTGTGGTGCATGTTTTTATTCTCTGTGAATTGACCTCTGTGAGAACAAGCTTCTTGACAGTCAGTGCTGTTTCAAACTCAGCCTAGTGTTTTGCCAGGGTTTACTAAGGGTAGTTAGCACGTAGCTTCTAGATGAATGGAACAGGGAGAGGAAGGAAGAGCCGAAAGATGAGAAAAGTAGGACAAAGGAAAGAAATGAAGACGAAAAGGAAGGAAGATAGAGACAATCAGAAGTGACCAAGCACCAGGGTAAAGAATGATGATTGTTGGATATCCACAGAAGTCACTTGAAATTATAGCCAGCTTTCCAGTCCTAGGATTGGTGAAGTTTTGAGCTTGATCCCATAGTTGCTGGTGGCAAATATTTCACATTATTATAACTTATATGCAGAGTACATCATGAGAAATGCTGGACTGGAAGAAACACAAGCTGGAATCAAGATTGCCGGGAGAAATATCAATAACCTCAGATATGCAGATGACACCACCCTTATGGCAGAAAGTGAAGAGGAGCTAAAAAGCTTCTTGATGAAAGTGAAAGAGGAGAGTGAAAAAGTTGGCTTAAAGCTCAACATTCAGAAAACGAAGATCATGACATCTGGTCCCATCACTTCATGGGAAATAAATGGGGAAACAGTGGAAACAGTGTCAGACTTTATTTTGGGGGGCTCCAAAATCACTGTAGATGGTGACTGCAGCCATGAAATTAAAAGACGCTTACTCCTTGGAAGAAAAGTTAGGGCCAACCTAGATAGTATATTCAAAAGCAGAGACATTACTTTGCCGACTAAGGTCCATCTAGTCAAGGCTATGGTTTTTGCAGTGGTCATGTATGGATGTGAGAGTTGGACTGTGAAGAAAGCTGAGCGCCAAAGAATTGATGTATTTGAACTGTGGTGTTGGAGAAGACTCTTGAGGGTCCCTTGGACTGCAAGGAGATCCAACCAGTCCATCCTGAAGGAGATCAACCCTGGGATTTCTTTGGAAGGAATGATGCTAAAGCTGAAGCTCTAGTACTTTGGCCACCTCATGCGAAGAGTTGACTCATTGGAAAAGACTCTGATGCTGGGAGAGATTGGGGGCAGGAGGAGAAGGGGACGACCGAGGATGAGATGGCTGGATGGCATCACGGACTCGATGGACGTGAGTCTGAGTGAACTCCGGGAGATGGTGATGGACAGGGAGGCCTGGCGTGCTTCGATTCATGGGGTCGCAAAGAGTCGGACACGACTGAACAACTGAACTGAACAATAATTACAAAAACAAATATTAAGAGTCCATTCTTTTTGGAAATTAATGTTTCCTTCTTATAAGAAAATTTAACTTGGAAATTTTTACTAAAAAAAAACCCATAAGTAGCAAAATTTGCTAAGTAAATATAATGCAACTAGATTAAATCTAAGTTACTTTCACTATTACAAAATAACACCAACAAAGTAGGTTTACAATTCTTTCTCCCGGGGTCCCAGCCCAATTTCCTTACTTAATTGGAAGGAGGACTGAAAGTTTAGGAAAGAACAAGGACAATGAAGGAGTTTATGAGAGAAAGGACCATATTATTCCACATTCTATAAAGCAGAATGGAAAGGATTTCAACAGTCTAAGCTTTACAGCATTTCAAACATGGACACACAGCCTCCTTCTTTTAAAGGAACAAAAGGGAGCTGAATTAAAGAAAGAGTTCAACAAATCAGAAAAGCCTTCTCTTCATTGCTTAAACACCATATTGGATCCAAAATTCTTACAGGCTTTAGAGTTAAAGGGAAAAAAAAAATCTGTACCTGTTTGAAGCAAAAACAAATTTACTGCACTAATATTTATTACAGAGAAAATGTTAAATTGCAGAAGAAATTATGGAGCTGGAATGAGGACACGATCTCCAAAAGTGAAAAATGGTATGAAGCAAGTAAAATGCACGTTGTCTTCATTAGGACCAGAAACTTGAGTGTGATTTGCCAAAATTAATGAGATGAGTAACATAAAAGAGTCCTTATAACTTAAGAACAAGCACATTGCAGAGGACTCAACAGGGAATCAGCAAGAAAGTGAGCCATTTGCAGTGGGACTCAGTTCATTCTTGCCTACCCAAAGGGCCCTTTCCCTCAGTGGAAATAATTCAGTCTGATAAATAAATCAAACTCCACAGGCATTTCTCTTTTTTTCTTGGTAATTTTTCATCCTGCCTCAGGATCACAATCATTCACTCACTCACACATTCACCCAACACACATGAATTGGGTTCACTATATATGGCGGCACCAAGTATGGAGTGATGGAAGAACCAATAGCCCAGTGGCATCACAGATGAAAAGGCTGAAAGAAAAAAACAGGTGAGACTTATTTTCCTGTTAAAAATCAGGGAAAAAAAAAAGTTAAGGACCGAGGAAAGAAAAAATGAGGTTAAAAAGAATATGTTAAGTCTCTGCCAAAACCGAGGACAGGGCCGGTGGCCAGGAGGAGCAACCCGAGGAGCGGTGGCTGAGCAGGCACAGGAGAGCCTAGAGGAGCAATCCCACGCTGAAGGTCAGGAACGGCAGCAGTAAGGGGATACCCCTTGTCCAAGGTAAGGAGCAGCGGCTGTGCTTTGCTGGAGCAGGCATGAAGAGATACCGCACGCCCAAGGTAAGAGAAACCTAAGTAAGATGGTAGGTGTTGCAAGAGGGCATCAGAGGGCAGACATACTGAAACCATAATCACAGAAAACTAGTCAATCTAATCACACTAGGACCACCGCCTTGTCTAACTCAATGAAACCAAGCCATGTCCATGGGGCCACCCAAG
This sequence comes from Capra hircus, assembly GCF_001704415.2. NCBI lineage: Eukaryota > Metazoa > Chordata > Mammalia > Artiodactyla > Bovidae > Capra > Capra hircus. The sequence goes on along the minus strand of NC_030809.1, from coordinate 126,866,864 downwards.
ACGAGTGGGTCATGGTGGAGAGTACTGACAGAATGTGGTCCACTGGAGAAGGGAATGGCAAACCACTTCAGTATTCTTGCCTTGAGAACCCCATGAACAGTATGAAAAGGCAAAATGATAGGATACTGAAAGAGGAACTCCCCAGGTCATTAGATGCCCAATATGCTACTGGAGATCAGTGGAGAAATCAACTCCAGAAAGAATGAAGGGATGAAGCCAAAGCAAATACTTACCCAGCTGTGGATGTGACTGGTGATAGAAGCAAGATCCGATGCTGTAAAGAGCACTATTGCACAGGAACCTGGAATGTCAGGTCCATGAATCAAGGCAAATTGGAAGAGGTAAAACAAGAGATGGCAAGGCTGAACGTCGACATTCTAGGACTCAGCGAACTAAAATGGACTGGAATGGGTGAATTTAACTCAGATGACCATTATATCTACTACTGCGGGCAGGAATCCCTCAGAAGAAATGGAGTAGCCATCATGGTCAACAAAAAGAGTCCAAAATGCAGTACTTGGATGCAATCTCAAAAACGACAGAAGGGTCTCTGTTCGTCTCCAAGGCAAACCATTCAATATCACAGTTATCCAAGTCTATGCCTCAACCAGTAACACTGAAGAAACTGAAGTTGAATGGTTTTATGAAGACCTACAAGACCTTTTAGAACTAACACCTAAAAAAGATGTCCTTTTCATTATAGGGGACTGGAATGCAAAAGTAGGAAGTCAAGAAACACCTGAAGTAACAGGCAAATTTGGCCTTGGAATGCGGAATGAAGCAGGGCAAAGACTAATAGAGTTTTGCCAAGAAAATGCACTGGTCATAGCAAACACCCTCTTCCAACAACACAAGAGAAGACTCTACACATGGACATCACCAGATGGTCAACACCAAAATCAGATTGATTATATTCTTTGCAGCCAAAGATGGAGAAGCTCTATACAGTCAACAAAAACAAGACCAGGAGCTGACTGTGGCTCAGATCATGAACTCCTTATTACCAAATTCAGACTCCAATTGAAGGAAGTAGGGAAAACCACTAGACCATTCAGGTATGACCTAAATCAAATCCCTTATGATTATACAGCGGAAGTGAGAAATAGATTTTAAGGGCCTAGATCTGATAGATAGAGTGCCTGATGAACTATGGACTGAGGTTCGTGACACTGTACAGGAGACAGGGATCAAGACCATCCCCATGGAAAAGAAATGCAGAAAAGCAAAATGGCTGTCTGGGAGGCCTTACAAATAGCTGTGAAAAGAAGAGAGGCAAAAAGCAAAGGAGAAAAGGAAAGATATAAGCATCTGAATGCAGAGTTCCAAAGAATAGCAAGAAGAGATAAGAAAGCCTTCTTCAGTGATCAATGCAAAGAAAGAGAGGAAAACAACAGAATGGGAGAGACTAGAGAGCTCTTCAAGAAAATTAGAGATACCAAGGGAACATTTCCTGCAAAGATGGGCTCGACAAAGGACAGAAATGGTATGGACCTAACAGAAGCAGAAGATATTGAGAAGAGGTGGCAAGAATACCTGGAAGAACTGTACAAAAAAGATCTTCACAACCCAGATAATCATGATGATGTGATCACTAATCTAGAGCCAGACATCCTGGAATGTGAAGTCAAGGGAGCCTTACAAAGCATCACTACGAACAAAGCTAGTGGAGGTGATGGAATTCCAGTTGAGCTATTTCAAGTCTGGAAAGATGATGCTGTGAAAGTGCTGCACTCAATATGCCAGCAAATTTGGAAAACTCAGCAGTGGCCACAGGACTGGAAATGGTCAGTTTTCTTTCCAATCCCAAAGAAAGGCAACGCCAAAGAATGCTCAAACTACCACACAATTGCACTCATCTCACATGCTGGTAAAGTAACGCTTAAAATTCTCCAAGCCAGGCTTCAGCAATACGTGAACCGTGAACTCCCTGATGTTCAAGCTGGTTTTAGAAAAGGCAGAGGAACCAGAGATCAAATTACCAACATCCGCTGCATCATGGAAAAAGCAAGAGCGTTCCAGAAAAACACCTAGTTCTGCTTTATTGACTATGCCAAAGCCTTTGACTTTGTGGATCACAATAAACTGTGGAAAATTCTGAAAGAGATGGGAATACCAGACCACCTGACCTGCCTGTTGAGAAATCTGTATGCAGGTCAGGAAGCAACAGTTAGAATTGGACATGGAATAACAGACTGGTTCCAAATAGGAAAAGGAGTACGTCAAGGCTGTATATTGTCACCCTGCTTATTTAACTTCTATGCAGAATACATTATGAGGAACGCTGGACTAGAAGAAACACAAGCTGGAATCAAGATTGCCGGGAGAAATATCAATAACCTCAGATATGCAGATGACACCACCCTTATGGCAGAAAGTGAAGAGGCGCTAAAAGGCCTCTTGATGAAAGTGAAAGGGGAGAGTGAAAAAGTTGGCTTAAAGCTCAACATTCAGAAAACAAAGATCATGGCATCCGGTCCCATCACTTCATGGGAAATAGATGGGGAAACAGTGGAAACAGCGTCAGACTTTATGTTTTTGGGCTCCAAAATCACTGTAGATGGTGACTGCAGCCATGAAATTAAAAGACGCTTACTCCTTGGAAGAAAGTTATGATCAACCTAGATAGTATATTCAAAAGCAGAGACATTACTTTGCCGACTAAGGTCCATCTAGTCAAGGATATGGTTTTTCCTGTGGTCATGTATGGATGTGAGAGATTGACTGAAAGAAGGCTCAGTGCCGAAGAATTGATGCTTTTGAACTGTGGTGTTGGAGAAGACTCTTGAGGGTCCCTTGGACTGCAAGGAGATCCAACCAGTCCATTCTAAAGGAGATCAGCCCTGGGATTTCTTTGGAAGGAATGATGCTAAAGCTGAAGCTCCAGTACTTTGGCCACCTCATGTGAAGAGTTGACTCATTGGAAAAGACTCTGATGCTGGGAGGGATTGGTGGCAGGAGGAGAAGGGGACGACTGAGGATGAGATGGCTGGATGGCATCATGGACTCGATGGCTGTGAGTCTGAGTGAACTCTGGGAGTTGGTGATGGACAGGGAGGCCTGGCGTGCTGCGATTCATGGGGTCGCGAAGAGTCGGACACGACTGAGAGACTGAACTTAACTGAACTGTATTGAACTGCCAAAAGCAGAAACGACTGAGCTAAGAAAATGTGAGAAGCAGATATTCTTCCTCAGCGGAAAGATGGGAATTTAGTGACCTACCCCACAAACATGCACTGAGAGACATCACCCTCTTCCCTCAAGAAGGTCCTTGCCTAAACATGTGCCCCTGAGTCTCTGAGCTTAATCCTCCCTGCTCCATCCTCACTCCTCTGATCCACCTGGGCTCTAGCACTTTCTTGAACCAGGCTAGTTCCCACCTCTGGGTCTTTGCACAGGCTGTCCCTTCCGCCTAGAATTCTCTCCCTACCTCCCACCCTACCCCCATAAATGAACAGCTTACTCTCACCTCCTTAAGGTCTTTGTCAAAATTACACTTCTCATGACTCCATACTCTCCCAGTCCTTCTTACTCTACGTTTCAGGAGTCCCAAGACCACTTCCAGTTCAGTGACTTATCAGAAGGACTCACACCACTTAACAGGAGGTCATACTCAAAATTAAGACTTCTAACAGTCAAGGATAAAAAGTAAAAACAACAGGAAAAGTAAACACATCAGCCACGCCCAGAGAGGTCAGGCATGGGCTTTCAAGTCCTTCTCCTGCTCAGTTTACACAAGACACAATTCTTCTCTAGCTGTGGACTGCAGGCACACATGCAATGTGTCTGCAGTGGGCTTCCCTGCGTGGAATCTTAGGGTCAGAGCCTGCCATGGGGACACGGGTCATGTAGCCACATTTATGGATGCTGAAACACAGAACCCGAGCAAAGATACCAGGTGTATATGGTTAACCTACTAAATAATCCTGAGAAGTCTTGACAAGCTGGAATAGTACACCCCATTGCTCTGTGCACATAAAACATCATCATCCGTTAGTAACAGAAAGAACATTCCAAGAGCCTAGGCTCAGGAACTGGCCAAGAAACAGCCATGGTTCCAGGCTCTGCTGGAGACATGCAAGGGTTGAGCAACTACACCTGCTGTGTTATCACTTTTCTTACACCCTATTTTTTCCATACTACCATCTTTACATACTGTTTAATTTACTCACAAGGTTCATTTTCTGTTTTCCCTATTAGCTCTATGAGATGTTGAGATTTTTCATTTTATTTATTGCTGTATCCTAAACTATCAATCCTTATTTTTGAATTAATGATCAAATAAATGATCAAATTAATGAATGATTTCCTTACTCTGAAATCACGAAGTGAGACTACGGGCTCCGAACCACTTCTGCAAGTGTGCTGTGCTTAGTCACTCAGTTGCGTACAACTCTACAATCCCGTTGACTATAGCCCGCCAGGCTCCTCCGTCCATGGGGATTCTCCAGCTAAGAATACTGGAGTGGGTTACCATGCCCTCCTCCACGGGATCTTCCCAACCCAGGGACTGAACCCAGGTCTCCTGCATTGCAGGCAGATTCTTGACCATCTGAGCCGCCAGGGAAGCAGTAACTACGAGGGAGGATGCAAACATGTGAAATGAGGTAAATAAGCCTTGCGGTGGCATCTGGGACAAGGAGATAATGTGTAAGCAACCACTTCTGTGCATAGAATATTCGTTAAGTTATATACTTTAAGCAAAGTACAGATTCTCTGATTCCTTACCAGTTCTTCCTTTAATAATTTCTTCAACAGTTATGTTCATTCTTGTGATGTTGAGAAAGAACTTTTAAAAACAAGATTAGGGCAACCATTGTGGCTTTTCCTTAGAAAAGCAATTAAATGAAGATTAAGTTCTACCGATTATTACCCAATTCTGAATAATTAATTGGAAAAAAATCTCTTTAGGATATCATCAAGGAACCAAAATTGAAGTTGGCAATAAAAATGGAAACAAGTAATATGAGTGAAAACAAGAGACTGCTATAAGGGGTGGGGAACCCTCATCTGGGAAAATAATTAAAGAATTTTAAAATAAAAAGTTGTTACAAAATCTATTTCACATAGATTTAGGTTTCTTAGTAAACTGCTACTTAATAGGAACAATCCATTAGAAATCGGTTGAGTAGTAAATGTTTTTCCCCTAGGTATTTCAGATGTATTAATGATGGTATAGAGGAGAGAAGACCTTTAGAGAACCAACAATCACTGACTGCTCCCTCCCATGAATGTAACAATGGAAATCAGGTTAGATGTGTTGGCTGAGGTACAATATCTGCTTGGGGAAGAATTAAGTATGAACTACTTGAACACAGGGTACTCTAGCCTCCTTTGAAACTTAACGAGTCAATGTTCTTCAGTTCAGTTGCTCAGTTGTGTCTGACTCTTTGCGACCCCGTGGACTGCAGCACGCCAGGCTTCCCTGTCCATTACCAACTCCCAGAGTTTCCTCAAACTCATGTGCATGAAGTCAGTGATGCATCCAATTATTTCATCCTGTCGTCCCCTTCTCCTGCCTTCAATCATTCCCAGCATCAGGGTCTTTTCCAATGAGTCAGCTTTTTGCATCAGTTGGCCAAAGGACTGGAATTTCAGTTTCAGCATCAGTCCTTTCAATTATTCAGGACTGATTTCCTTTAGGATTGACTGGTTGGCTCTCCTTGCAATCCAAGGGACTCTCAAGAGTCTACTCCAACACCACAGTTCAAAAGCATTAATTTTTTGGCTCTCACCTTTCTTTATAGTCCAACTCTCACATCCATACATGACTATGGGAAAAACCATAGCTTTGACTAAGCATTCCTAATTTAGTATAATTGATGGATGAAGTTTGGAAAGGACTATGTCATCCAGGCCAAAAGAATTAAGCGACTGCTATTTATACAATTAATATCCTGAAAAGGATTTAGTTTACTAAACTTTCTTCCCTAAATGATCTCCCCAAAATATTCCCCACCAAGCCTCCACTAAGGATGTAACACTCAAAGAGTAAATTAACTATAAAGTGCAATCACTATTTTGAGCTGTGCAACTCTCAGCCAGGGGACCTAGTACAAGACAGAACTCATCCCTGGAGCCCACATTAGCACGTTTCTCCATAATGAGCTAGGGTCACAGTCCATACCAACTGGAATGGCCAGCAGCTTCCACCACTCGCTTGCCTAGTGACTGCCACCTCCAAGCCCCATGCTACAAAACAATCTCCTACTCTTTCTTGTGAAGCAGGATGGTTTTCTTTACCACTGTTTGTGAGATGTGTTCCAATTTCAAAAACATCAAAGAATACGGTACTATAAAGTAGTTATTAGTACAGTGCCTTGAATTCAGTGAAGTGCTTTTTTTTTTAAAGTAATCATTTTTAGTGGTCCCACATCTCAATGATACAAATAAATTAGTTAGGCTTAGCAACTGGATATCAAAAGCTAACAAAACAATCAACAAACCCTTAACAGACAAATCCTCTGTCGTGCCCCAAACAGAAAAACACCAAAGCCAGAGATCTGGGGCCACAGTTCCTAAACTATGCTTGAAGCCACCAAAGGTTATACAACAATCTCACAGGGGTGCCAGAAGATATTTTAAACTTTCATGAAAGCAAACCAACTCCAGAGAGTTCATAATTCAACATTCTATACTCAAAGGAATGACATGAGATCTTTGTGTAGCTGAATCTTCAGTGATTATTCTGTTAAAAAGTAAACACTGCATGAAAACCAATGCTGAACAGGAAATAAGTACGGCAGTATTTAGTTTCACTCCAAGGTCTGAGAAGTTGTACAGTGTCTAACAGACAAATACATTCCACTAAGTAAATAGCAAATATGTATTATTATCTTCAAATGACTTCTACTTTGTTAGAAGTTGCTGTGTGGCCACAAGAAAAATTACTGAGCTACTAAAGCGAGCGTGAACCAAGAAAGTTTCAGAGTCTGGGTCTGAGCAGTCATTTTATGCTACACACTTTTATTAAGCACCTACTATATGCATGATCTGTACTAGTCACTGTGAGAGACACAAAGAAATTGTGTGCTATGTCATTTCAGTCGTGTCCTACTCATTGGACTCCATGACTGTAGCCCACCAGACTCCTCTGTCCATGGGATTTTCCAGGCAAGAATACTGGAGTGGGTAACCATCTCCTTCTCCAGGGGATGATCCTGACCCAGGGGTCGAAGCTATGTCTCCTGAGGCTGCTGCATCACAGGCGATTCTTCATCACTGAGTCAGCTGCCTTCAAATATGCACATGACAGAGTCAAATAAAAAGAGTAATAGTCCCAAAAAAGCACACACAAGATATTTAAGAGTTAAGAGAATTGTATGATTAAATTATTCTGGTTAGCAGTACTAAAACAAGAAATGAGTAACATGTGAACTCATAGCATCTATCTTTTTAAAAGTGCCAGTTCACTTTGTGTTAGTAAGAACATTTCAGGAAACAACTGTTCTTTGGGGGAAAAAACACATTTAGAATTATAAACACATGTATTTACTCAATTATTTTCTGAATGTGTGATTGACTGAATAAAAAGTACATGATATATTAAATGAAAGTCTTACAAAATCTCAAAATTATCAACTTGTAAATGATGTGTTTACTACTGTTACCTTTTCTAGTATGTACAACTCTCTTGGCCTAGGACAGCAGTTCTCAACCCTGTGTAGACATCAAAATTGCCTGGAAGCCTTTACTATATTCCCAGGCCCAATCTCACTCCAGTTAAGTCAGCATCACTGCAGATGGGGTCCAGGGAACCAAGCTTTCAAAAGTACAGCCACGGTTGAGAATGACTGACATGAAAAATAGGATATTCCTAGGGGATAGGGACATGACCTAAAGTCAGCCTCTTCAATTGTTTGGTTTCTTTTACTATAAAAAAATACAAACTTATCTTTGAAATGAGATTTATTTATTCCAAGGCTTGCACAAGTGCCTCAGAGAATCAGCGATGTAGGATGCTGACACGAAAGAAAGCTAACCTTGGTGGCTGTCTGCTAATAGTTATTGTTAGCTGTGTTCTTTCTTTTTAATCTGATATTTCCTATTTTCTAATCATTTATTTCTGTGTCCTTCTCACATTAAAAACACCTGGTTAACTCAGATACGGCTCCACACAATGTCTTATAAATGTTCTATATAGATAATTTGGAATATGGAAAAATAAAATTTCCTAATCCAATTTCTCAGAAATAATTTGGCTTCCATCCAGTACTTTTTAAAGCATACTAAAAAAACAGACTAACAAAATTAAAAGCATATTGCATACATATATATAATTGTGTATATGTTTATGTAAACATGAGATAAGGTGTAAAAAAACTGACCAAACTGTTAATATTGACTATATTATTTGGGCCACGAGAAGATACCATTTGACTTGCTATCATGTGATGTGACTTACTACAGTGAGAATGCATTAGAGGTGGGAAGAATAAAAATAAAAAATAAAGGATATTATACGTTGTGTTTTTTGTTAAGATTATACTGTGAACGCGTATCTATGCTATTAAGTATTTTTCAAAATTATCATATTTCATCAGTGAAGAATATTCTATGGGTTGTTTATACACCTAATACTTCTCTCATTAGTCTATGTTTAGTAATTTCTAACTTTTTACATTTGCAAACAATGCTTTAATTAAAATCCATGTACAAATATCTTCATCTGAATCTTAACTATTTTGCGGGGAGTAAAAATAATAGGCCCAAAGGTATAAAGTTTTAAAGGTTCCTGTTTTTTAAAAAAAGAGTCTTGATATGCAATTATTCAATTGCTTTCCAGAATGTGATACGAATTTGGAACAGAAGAGTATTCATACTTTATTTTGTTGTAGTCAGTATATCAATGTGCCTGCTTCTGTCTCTCCAGGGATTTACCATGAAAAATACTAAAGTTTTGAAATTATTTATTCTACTTTTTTTCTAATTTCCTTTTACTTTACCTTTTATTCATTTTATGTTTATTGTTATTTTTCTTTTCATACCCTCCTGAGAGGCTGAGAGCAGCCTTCTTATAAACAAAATTAAATAAGAAATAGCCTGACAAAGAGCCAACATGTGCTGCCTATGTTGTTGTTTGGGGATGGCACTGTTGAACTTATAGACTTAATTCACAGTAAAACGAGATGGAAAGGACTTCAGTTCAGTTCAGTCGCTCAGTCGTGTCCGACTCTTTGCGACCCCATGAATCGAAGCACGCCAGGCCACCCTGTCCATCACCAACTCCTGGAGTTCACTCAGATTCACGTCCATCGAGTCCGTGATGCCATCCAGCCATCTCATCCTCGGTCGGCCCCTTCTCCTCCTGCCCCCAATCCCTCTCAGCATCAGAGTCTTTTCCAATGAGTCAACTCTTCGCATGAGGTGGCCAAAGTATTGGAGTTTCAGCTTCAGCATCATTCCTTCCAAAGAAATCCCAGGGCTGATCTCCTTCAGAATGTACTGGTTGGATCTCCTTGCAGTCCAAGGGACCTTCAAGAGTCTTCTCCAACAACACAGTTCAAAAGCATCAATTCTTCGGCGCTCAGCCTTCTTCACAGTCAAACTCTCACATCTATACACGACTACTGGAAAAACCATAGCCTTGACTAGACGGACCTTAGTCGGCAAAATAATGCCTCTGCTTTTGAATATACTATCTAGGTTGGTCATAACTTTTCTTCCAAGGAGTAAGCGTCTTAAAGATTTTAAAATTTAAAAAATAAAAAAAATAAAATTTAAAAAAGAAAAAATAATAATAATTTCATGGCTGCAATCACCATCTGCAGTGATTTTGGAGCCCAAAAAATTAAAATCTGACACTGTTTCCACTGTTTCCCCATCTATTTCCCATGGAGTGATGGGACCGGATGTCATGATCTTCATTTTCTGAATGTTGAGCTTTGAGCCAACTTTTTCACTCTCCTCTTTTACTTTCATCAAGAGGCTTTTTAGTTCCTCTTCACTTTCTGCCATAAGGGTGGTGTCATCTGCATATCTGAGGTTATTGATATTTCTCCTGGCAATCTTGATTCCAGCTTGTGCCTCCTCCAGCCCAGCGTTTCTCATGATGTCCTCTGCATAGAAGTTAAATAAGCAGGGTGACAATATACAACCTTGACATACTCCTTTTCCTATTTGGAACCAGTCTGTTGTTCCATGTCCAGTTCTAACTATTGCTTCCTGGCCTGCATACAGATTTCTCAAGAGGCAGGTCAGGTGGTCTGGTATTCCCATCTCTTTCAGAATTTTCCACAGTTTACTGTGATCCACACAGTCAAAGGCTTTGGCATAGTCAATAAAGCAGAACTAAATGTTTTTCTGGAACGCTCTTGCTTTTTCCATGATCCAGCGGATGTTGGCAATTTGATCTCTGGTTCCTCTGCCTTTTCTAAAACCAGCTTGAACATCAGGAAGTTCACGGTTCACGTACTGCTGAAGCCTGGCTTGGAGAATTTTGAGCATTCCTTTACTAGCATGTGAGATGAGTGCAATTGTGCGGTAGTTTGAGCATTCTTTGGCATTGCCTTTCTTTGGGATTGGAATGAAACCTGACCATTTCCAGTCCTGTGGCCACTGCTGAGTTTTCCAAATTTAAAACATCTATTTTCCCATTTTCCAAAGGCTCTCTTTTTGTTCTCTCCTTGTTCTTTCTACATGCGAAGTATGTTTCAATTAAAAAAAAAAAATAGAACTTATTTAGAACTTGCCAGATACATGCTTAAGAGTAGCTTTTTGAGACATACTTTGCCAATAAAGGTCTGTCTAGTCAAGGCTATGGTTTTTCCAGTGGTCATGTATGGATGTGAGAGTTGGACTGTGAAGAAAGCTGAGGACAGAAGAATTGATGCTTTTGAACTGTGGCGTTGGAGAATACTCTTGAGAGTTCCTTGGACTGCAAGGAGATCCAACCAGTCTATCCTAAAGGAGATCAGTCCTGGGTGTTCATTGGAAGGACTGATGCTGAAGCTGAAATTCCAATGCTTTGGCTACCTCAAGCGAAAAGTTGACTCATTGGAAAAGACTGATGCTGGGAGGGATTGAGGGCAGGAGGAGAAGGGGACGACAGAGGATGAGACGGCTGGATGGCATCATCGACTCAATGGACATGAGTTTGAGTAAACTCTGGGAGTTGGTGATCGACAGGGAGGCCTGGCGTGCTGCGATTCATGGGGTCGCAAACAGTCGGACATGGCTGAGTGACTGAACTGACCTGAACTGATGGTCAGCCGAACAGAACAAGATACTCCATACTCTGTGGACAGAAACGTCTAATGGGAAGACACAGACAAATCAAAGGCCATTTCAACGGAGAACCAAGAGTGCTTCAAGATGTCAAATGACATGGAACCCCAAGCAGGGACACCAAGCCAGACCTGGAGGAGCCAGAATAGCCCCTAATAAGGTGACAGGTAAGCTGACACTAGGAAGCTCTTCCACCTTAATGAGAAGACGCTCTCCAGACAGTGATCTAGACAGAAGAGTGAAGCAAAATGCTGAGGCAGTATAAGGCAGGAGATAGGAAAGCCTGCCTAGAGCCCAGAATGTCAGGGAGAAGACTGACGAGCAAGAGGCATCTGAACAGAAGCACCCATTATAGTAGATTCAGCTACTGTCCTTCTGGAAAGAAATGTGAATGAACTTTCATAGGTTGCCCAGCCTAGTGACTCTATGGTATAACTCCATGGAAAAGGTCTGCCCCCTTCATGCCAGAGATACTTCAATCCCTTCAAGAATCTGAGAAGGTCCATGGTCTCTCTCCATCTCCACCCCACAAGAAAGTGCTCAACAATTTTGCATGTAATTTCACTGGGCTCAGACATTCCCATAAACTAGGGTTTCTAAATTGCTGAGGATATCAGCATATTCCCTGCTTCACATTTTTTAAAATCAAGATTATTTTAACTACCATTATCTTAATTTCAAAAATGTGCCATTTTATAGATAAACATGGGTCATTTTCCAAGAGGCTGATACAGTCTATTTTAAGAGCCAAACAGCCACAGTTCAATTCCAGCTCTATCTCTTACTATTTATGTGACTGTGGCAAGTTACATAGCTAACCTGTGCCTGAATTTCATCTATAAAATGAGACTAACAGGACCCAGGTAATAGCTATATATCATAAAGTTAATGGGGGATTAAATGAAACATTAAACAATGCTCAGAACAGCTCCTGGCCCTGAGTATTCCTAGCATTTGGCACTATTATTTCATATTTGTAAATATTTCCTTAGCTTCTGAACATAAGTCTCCTCTGTTATTTTTGAAGAATCACTCTCACTTTACCAAGATCTTCCTCAGAAAAACCAGCACAGATTTAATACACATTTCAGTTTGTATAATTTGGCCTTTCTGGAACTTTTTTCTTCACTTTAATATTTGTATAAGAAGGCTGTTGGGACTTCCCTGGTGTCTCAGCGATTCCAGCGCAGGGGCACAAGTTTCATCCCCAGTCAGGGAACTAAGATCTTGCATGCTGAGCAGTGTGGTTAAGAAAAGAAAAGAAAAAAAGGCTGCTAAAAAAGGGGGGGCTGTTTATTTCTTTGAAAATTATTAACTTCAATAAAATATTCTTTTATGAAACAATTTATATATATATATATGTATATATATATATATATATGGATACTTAAATTACTAAAAAGTCTTGGGGCAAATCTTGACAAATGATCCACATAGATGAGTTACCAATTAGAAAATATTGTTTTTATTATTTCTGTTAGGCAAAGATATTAATCGTACATTGTAGCTTTCATTTAACTGATCTGGAATAAACTGTATAGAAAAGGAAGTCTAGTTCAAATAAGAAACTTCATGTATTCAACAAACATTTACTAAGCAAAAAACAGTGAGACCAGGATGGATAACAACAGTTTTGCCTTCTGAGTTACAGTGTTCTTAGTATCTTGTATACATGAACTCATCTCAAGTCTCACTAACCCATTTTAAGCATTACCCTTCACACTTTAAAAGTTAGGAAACAGGATTCAAAAAAGAACTGCTCAGGGTCTCATTGCTTGAGTAGTGAAGTACTCAAGGAAGACTGAAGACAGTATACTGCTCAATTACAGACATTATTCTTCCCCAAGAAGAAAACTGAAGCATCCAGTAGTGTGACATCAGCCATTATATGGAAGATTCCACAGCATCAGCTGGACTTGTACACAATTCCTTTCCCAATCTCAAGCAATACCAAAATTGGTGCAAAGGCAAATTTACTACAAAACGAGATAAGTTGCTTTTTTCTACCTTCAAATCTGAATAGAAGTTTCTCCGAAGAAGTTATATAATAATCCAATTTCTGAAGCAGTCAACTCTGAAAATAAATTATTCATGCAAGAATAAAAGTTCCACACTCCTAAAAAAGACTCTTCTGTAACCATGGCAATAGGTAGGCACAAGAACAGGCTTTAAACATACTTTAATGCTTATATCACAGCTCTATACCGCCTTTAAACCAGAGAATTGGTTTGAAACTCCTTTAGCCAATGATTGACAAGTTGCTACAGGGAAGGCGCCTCTATAAGGCAACCAATCAGTGACCAACAGTCCTGAGCATCAGCCAATCGCGAGCAGAAATACTCATGGACGGTGCCTCTGTCCTGCCATCCAGACAGCAAAAGCTTCACCTGAGAAGCCAGTTTCCACTGCCACTGTCTTCCCACTAGCACTCCTGGAAGTCCGCCAATCCCAGAACTCAACACTACTCAAACACCTTCACGTAAGGCCAGTTTCCTGCTCTGCTGAGAAAAACTGCCTGACCATATCGCTCTCTCCATCAAGTATGCAACAAATTCAGCATTTTGCTTTTGCTTCAGGTATCAACTGGTAGTTTCGTCCTTTGACATAAAGCATGCTATTTCAGGCCTAAACAGACACTGAAAACAATACTTTTCACATTAAAAAATAATTTTGCTAACACCCTTCAAAGCCTAGTATCACATTCTTCACAACAGCACTGGGTCCAACATGAATCATTTCTTATGAACTGCTTTCATTTTGAGTGCTTTGAAAGCAGTATTACTTCATAAATAAAGAGAATTATTATTTCCTAAAGAATTCTCTTTATTTATATTAAATAAATATGATACAAATACAAATAACTATATATACTGAATATAACGTATGCTGCTGCTGCTGCTGCTAAGTCACTTCAGTCATATCCCACTCTGTGCAACCCCATAGACGGCAGCCCACCAGGTTTCCCCATCCCTGGGATTCTCCAGCAAGAACACTGGAGTGGGTTGCTGTTTCCTTCTCCAACGTTTGAAAGTGAAAAGTAAAACTGAAGGCACTCGGTCGTCTCCGACTCTTCGGGACCCCATGGACTGCAGCTCACCAGGCTCCACCATCAATGGGATTTTCCAGGCAAGAGCACTGAAGTGGGTTGCCATTGCCTTCTCCGGAATATAACGTATAGCTTCTTTTAAAATTCTCATATTTCTCAAAGCTTCTGAACTGAAAAAGCACTAGATAAAATCTAACTGCCCAGTGAGGTTTTTTTATACGATGGGCTACTATGTAGCAATTAAACTGAAGTAATGACATGTTAAGCTATCAAGAATGAAAGTTCCCCAAACAGGATACTGAGTGAAAAATAAAATGCTAAAAGATATGTATAATATGTATATATATATTTAGTTCAGTCACTCAGTCGTGTCTGACCCTTTGCGACTCCATGGACTGAAGCACACCAGGCCTCCCTGTTCATCACCAAGTCCCTGAGATTACCCAAACTCATGTCCATTGATGGAGAAGGAAATGGCAACCCACTTCATAATCTTCACTGAGAATCCAGGGACAGAGGAGTCTGGTGGTCTGCCAACTATAGGGTCGCACAGACTCGGACATGACGGAAGTGACTTAGCTGCAGCATGTCCATTGAGTTGGTGATGCCATCCAATCATCGCATCCTCTGTCATCCTCTTCTCCTCCCGTCTTCAATCCTTCCCAGCATCAGGGTCTTTTCCAATGAGTCAGCTGTTCGCATCAGGTGGCCAAAGTATTAGACTTTCAGCTTCAACATCAGTCCTTCCGATGAATATTCAGGACTGATTTCCTTTAGGATGGACTAGTTGGATCTCCTTGCAGTCCAAGGGACTCTCAAGAGTTCTTCAGCATTCAGTTTTCTTTATAGTGCAACTCTCACATCCATACATGACTACTGGAAAAACCATAGCCTTGACTAGATGGATCTCTATTGGCAAAGTAATGTCTCTGCCTTTGAATAAACTGTCTAGGTTGGTCATAACTTTTCTTTCAAGGAGCATGCATCTTTTAATTTCATGGCTGCAGTCACCATCTGCAGTGATTTTGGAGCCCAAAAAAATAAAGTCTGACACTGTTTCCACAGTTTCCCCATCTATTTGCCATGAAGTGATGGGACCAGATGCCATGATCTTTCTTTTGTGAATGTTGAGCTTTAAGTCAACTTTTTCATTCTCCTCTTTCACTTTCATCAAGAGGCTCTTGATGTACTCTGCATATAAGTTAAATAAGGAGGGTGACAATATACAGCCTTGACGTACTCCTTTTCCTGTTTGGAACCAATCTGTTGTTCCATTTCCAGTTCTGACTGTTGCTTCCTGACCTGCACACAGATTTCTCAAGAGGCAGGTCAGATGGTCTGGTATTCACATCTCTTTACAATTTTCCAAAGTTTACTGTGATCCACACAGTAAAAGGCTTTGGCATAGTCAATAAAGCAGAAATAGATGTTTCTCTGGAACTCTTTTGCTTTTTCCATGATCCAGAGAATGTTGGCAATTTGATCTCTAGTTCCTCTGCCTTTCCTGAATGCAGCTTGAACATCTGGAATTTCACAGTTCACGTATTGTTGAAGGCTGGCTTGGAGAATTCTGAGCATTACTTTACTAGCATGTGATAGGAGTGCAATTGCGTGGTAGTTGGAGCATTCTTTGGAACTGCCTTATTAGGGGTTAGAATGAAAACCGATCTTTTCCAGTCCTATGGCCACTGCTGGGTTTTCCAAATTTGCTGGCATATTGAGTGCAGCACTTTCAAAGCATCATATTTTAGGATTTGAAATAGCTCAAAAGGTTCATTCTGTCGTTTTTGAGATTGCATCCAAGTACTGCATTTCAGACTCTTTTGTTGACCATGATGGCTACTCCATTTCTTCTGAGGTATTCCTGCCCGCAGTAGTAGATATAATGGTCATCTGAGTTAAATTCACCCATTGCAGTCCATTTTAGTTCGCTGATTCCTAGAATGTCGACGTTCACTCTTGCCATCTCTTGTTTGACCACTTCCAATTTGCCTTGATTCATGGACCTGACATTCCAGGTTAGTACACAATACTGCTCTTTACAACATCGGACCATGCTGCTATCAACAGTCACAAAAAAGATGTCCTTTTCGTTATAGGGGACTAGAATGCGAAAGTAGGAAGTCAAGAAATACCTGGAGTAATAGGCAAATTTGGCCTTGGACGTGGAATGAAGCAGGGCAAAGACTAATAGAGTTATGCCAAGAAAATGCACTGGTCATAGCAAATACCCTCTTCCAACAACACAAGAGAAGACTCTACACATGGACGTCACCAGATGGTCAACACCAAAATCAGATTGATTATATTCTTTGCAGCCAAAGATGGAGAAGCTCTATACAGTCAACAAAAACAAGACCAGGAGCTGACTGTGGCTCAGATCATGAACTCTTTATTGCCAAATTCAGACTCAAATTGAAGAAAGTAGGGAAAACCTCTAGACCATTCAGGTGTGACCTAAATCAAATCCCTTATGATTATACAGTGGAAGTGAGAAATAGATTTAAGGGCGTAGATCTGATAGATAGAGTGCCTGATGAACTATGGAATGAGGTTCGTGACATTGTACAGGAGACAGGGATCAAGACCATCCCCATGGAAAAGAAATGCAAAAAAGCAAAATGGCTGTCTGGGGAGGCCTTATAAATAGCTGTGAAAAGAAGAGAGGCAAAAAGCAAAGGAGAAAAGGAAAGATATAAGCATCTGAATGAAGAGTTCCAGAGAATAGCAAGAAGAGATAAGAAAGCCTTCAGTGATCAACGCAAAGAAATAGAGGAAAAGAACAGAATGGGAAAGACTAGAGAGCTCTTTAAGAAAATCAGAGATACCAAGGGAACATTTCATGCAAAGATGGGCTCGATAAAGGACAGAAATGGTATGGACCTAACAGAAGCAGAAGATATTTTTAAAAAGGTGGCAAGAATACACAGAAGAACTGTACAAAAAAGATCTTGACGACCCAGATAATCATGATGGTGTGATCACTCATCTAGAGCCTGACATCCTGGAATGTGAAGTCAAGTGGGCCTTGGAAAGCATCACTACTCACAAAGCTAGTGGAGGTGATGGAATTCCAGTGGAGCTGTTTCAAATCCTGAAAGATGATGCTGTGAAAGTGCTGCACTCAATATGCCAGCAAATTTGGAAAACTCAGCAGTGGCAATAAGACTGGAAAAGGTCAGTTTTCATTCCAATTCCAAAGAAAGGTAATGCCAAAGAATGCTCAAACTACCGCACAATTGCACTCATCTCACACGCTAGTAAAGGAATGCTCAAAATTCTCCAAGCCAGGCTTCAGCAGTACATGAACCGTGAACTCCCTGATGTTCAAGTTGGTTTTAGAAAAGGCAGAGGAACCAGAAATCAAATTGCCAACATCTGCTGGATCATGGAAAAAGCAAGAGAGTTCCAGAAAATCATCTAGTTCTGCTTTATTGACTATGCCAAAGCCTTTGACTGTGTGGATCACAGTAAACTGTGGAAGATTCTGAGAGAGATGGGAATCCCAGACCACCTGACTTGCCTCTTGAGAAATCTGTATGCAGTCAGAAATCAACATTTAGAACTGGATTTGGAAAAACAGACTGGTTCAAATAGGAAAAGGAGTACGTCAAGGCTGTATATTGTCACCCTGCTTATTTAACTTATATGCAGAGTACATCATGAGAAACACTGGACTGGAAGTAACAAGCTGATATCAAGATTGCCGGAAGAAATATCAATAACCTCAGATATGCAGATGTCACCACCCTTATGGCAGAAAGTGAAGAGGAACTAAAAAGCCTCTTGATGAAAGTGAAAGTGGAGAGTGAAAAAGTTGGCTCAAAGCTCAACATTCAGAAAACGAAGATCATGACATCCGGTCCCATCACTTCATGGGAAATAGATGGGGAAACAGTGGAAACAGTGTCAGACTTTATTTTTGGGGGCTCCAAAATCACTGCAGATGGTGACTGAAGCCATGAAATTAAAAGACGCTTACTCCTTGGAAGCAAAGTTAGGACCAACCTAGATAGCATATTAAAAAGCAGAGACATTACTTTGCCGACTAAGGTCCGTCTAGTCAAGGCTATGGTTTTTGCAGTGGTCATGTATGGATGTGAGAGTTGGACTGTGAAGAAGGCTGAGCGCTGAAGAATTGATGCTTTTGAACTGTGGTGTTGGAGAAGACTCTTGAGGGTCCCTTGGATTGCAAGGAGATCCAACCAGTCCATTCTAAAGGAGATCATCAGCCCTGGGATTTCTTTGGAAGGAATGATGCTAAAGCTGAAGCTCCAGTACTTTGGCCAACTCATGCAAAGAGTTGACTCATTGGAAAAGACTCTGATGCTGGGAGGGATTGGGGGCAGGAGGAGAAGAGGACGACAGAGGATGAGATGGCTGGATGGCATCACGGACTCGATGGACGTGAGTCTGAGTGAACTCCGGGAGTTGGTGATGGACAGGGAGGCCTGGCGTGCTGCAATTCATGCGGTCGCAAATAGTCGGACACGACTGAGCGACTGAACTGAACTGAACTGGAATTCCATCACTTCCACTAGCTTTCGGAGAAGTAAATGGCAACCAACTCCCATACTCTTGCCTGAAAAATCCCATGGATGGAGGAGCCTGGTGGGCTGCAGTCCATGGGGTTGCTACAAATCAGACACGACTGAGTGACTTCACTTTCATTTTTCACTTTCACGCATTGGAGAAGGAAATTGCAACCCATTCCAGTCTTCTTGCCTGGAGAATCCCAGGGACGCGCAAGGCTGGTGGGCTGCTGTCTAGGGCTCAGACTCGACTGAAGCAACTTAGCAGCAGCAGCACTAGCTTTATTCATAGTGATGCTTCCTAAGGCCCACCTGACTTCACATTCCAGGATGTCTGGCTCTAGGTGAGTGATCCCACCATCGTGATTATCTTGGTTGTAAAGATCTTTTTTGTATAGTTCTTCTGTCTATTCTTGCCACTTCTTCTTAATATCTTCTGCTTTTGTTAGGTCCATATCATTTCTCTCCTTTATTGACCCCATCTTTGCATGAAATGTTCCCTTGGTATCTCTAATTTTCTTGAAGAGATCTCTAGTCTTTCCCATTCTACTGTTTTCCTCTATTTCTTTGCACTGACCACCGAGGAAGGCTTTCTTATCTCTCCTTGCTGTTCTTTGGAACTCTGCATTCTAATGGGTATATCTTTCCTTTTCTCCTTTGCTTTTCACTTCTCTTCTTTTCACAGTTATTTGTAAGGCCTCTTCAAACAGCCATTTTGCTTTTTTGCATTTCTTTTTTAAATTTATTTTAATTGGAGGCTTATTACAATATTGTAGTGGTTTCTGCCATACATTGACATGTCTTAATCCCTGTCTCCTGTACAGTGTCACAAACCTCTGTCCATAGTTCATCAGGCACTCTGTCTATCAGATCTAGTCCCTTAAATCTATTTCTCACTTCCACTGTACAATTGTTAAGGATTTGATTTCAGTCATGCCTGAATAGTCTAGTGATTTTCGCTGCTTTTCTTCAATTTAAGTCTGAATTTGGCAATAAGGAGTTCATGATCTGAGCCACAGTCAGCTCCCTGTCTTGTTTTTGCTGACTCTATAGAACTTCTCCATCTTTGGCTGCAAAGAATATAATCAATTTGATTTTGGTGTTGACCATCTGGTAATGTCCATGTGTAGAGTCTTCTCTTGTGTTGCTGGAAGAGAGTGTTTGCTATGACCAGTGCATTCTCTTGGCAAAACCTAATTAGCTTTTGCCCTGCTTCATTCTATACTCCAAGGCCAAATTTGCCTATTACTCCAGGTGTTTCTTGACTTCCTACTTTTGCATTTGAGTCCCCTATAATGAAAGGGCATCTTTTTGGGGTGTTAGTTCTAGAAGGTCTTGCTGCTGCTGCTAAGTTGCTTCAGTCGTGTCTGACTCTGTGCGACCCCATAGATGGCAGCCAACCAGGCTCTCCCATCCCTGATATTCTCCAGGCAAGGACAATGGAGTGTATTGCCATTTCCTCCTCCAATGCATGAAAGTGAAAAATGAAAGTGAAGACACTCATTCGTATCTGACTCTTAGCGACCCCATGGACTGCAGCCTACCAGGCTCCTCCGTCCATGGGATTTTCCAGGCAAGATTACTGGACTGTCTTGCCATTGCCTTCTCCAGAAGGTCTTGTAGGTCTTCACAGAACCTTTGAACTTCAGCTTCTTCAGCATTACTCGTCAGGGAATAGACTTGGATTACCCTGATATTGAATGGTTTGCCTTGGAAACAAAGAGAGATCATTCTTTTCCGTTTTTGAGATTGCATCCAAGTACTGCATTTTGGGCTCTTTTGTTGACTATGATGGCTACTCCATTTCTTCTAGAGGATTCTTGCCCACAGTAGTAGATATAATGGTCATCTGAGTTAAATTCACCCATTCCAGTCCATTTTAGTTTGCTGATTCCTAAAATGTCAACGCTCACTCTTGCCATCTCCTGTTTGACTACTTCCACTTTGCCTTGATTCATGGACCTAGCATTCCAGGTTCCTATGCAATATCGCTCTTTACAGCATCAGACCTTGCTTCCATCACCAGTCATATCCACAACTGGGTATTGTTTTTGCTTTGGCTCCATCTCCTCATTCTTTCTGGAGTTATTTCTCCACTAGCATATTGGGCACCTACCGACCTGGGGAGTTCATGTTTCAGTATCCTATCATTTTGCCTTTTCATACTGTTCATGGGGTTCTCAAGGCAAGAATACTGGAGTGGTTTGCCATTTCCTTCTCCAGTGGACCACATTTTGTCAGAACTCAGTCTGTTCTCCAAGAGGGCTTATGCCACACCCAAGTCTGCTGCACCCCAAGCCCCTGTCCCTGCGGCAGACCACCACCAACACACACCTATATATATATATATATATTACAGTTTTTTAAACAGAAAGATTAACACCAATTTCAGGACAGTGATTAATTCAGAGTGGAGAGTGGAGCTTGAGTCTAAGTTTAATTTTTGCTTCTTGAAGAAATCTCAAGCAAATAGCAAAAAGCTAATATTTGACTAATTTCACTGATGAAACTATGTAGACATACACACTACATTTCTAATTGTTTGGAATCTTTCATAATAACATGAAATTTTTGAAATAAAAACAGAAGTGGGAAAATGAATTCCTACAGTGAATAGGTGAGTGAATATAAAAACACAAACCAAAATCTTAGTTTCTATTCTCTCCTTCTAACAGCTAACCTTCTAATGAGAGACAATTTAAAAAAAAAATTCTCCTTACTCATTTCCAGCCACTCCCTTTAATGTAGGCTCTAAAACTGTGGTAACAATAAAGCAGGTAATTAAGCCATAGCAGTTGGGAAATTAATCCCTTAAAAACTGAAAGTCTGTTTCTCCTTCCCTCAGGTTCCCACAGCACTTTTAAACTCTAAGGGGGCATATTATGGCATCTCACATTAAATTATATTTACATCTGTTTAAGCCCTCTCAATCAATTTAATGTTAAGTATCGTGAGAGCAAAAAACTTGCTCCTTCAAAAAGTCAGAGTTTGTAAATGTTGTAAATGTTGCTATACTGAATTTGAGTGTTACTGTCTATGTCCATCTCTCTATTTCACTGGATTATTTTCCATCTTAGAATATCAGTGTATCACATTTAATTTTTAATTGTTGGGTTTAACAGACTAAGAAACTATCACCTTTTTAAAAATAGAGATAAATTTTTAAAATTTATTTATTTTTAATTAAAGGATAATGGCTTTACAGTCTCGTGTTGGTTTCTGCCAAACATCAACATGAATCAGCCATAGGAAGCTACCACCTTTTAACTAAGTGTTTCTAGTTCGTTCTCTTAAGACAAAACCTGAGAGGACAGCATAAGCTGCTTTATGCTAAGAATTGAACAAGATCAAATCTTATATTTAGCCAGCCATCAATTTAGACACAGCGGACTTATTAGCCTCTGCCAACCTGTCAATCAATTCCACCTAACCAATCAAGAAGCAAACATATATCCACTGAACCAACCACCCAGGAAGTTGTTACTGTGAACCCAACACAAGTTCAGGGTTGATAATTTCCTTCCTGCCAACTGCCAGGCTCTGTAAGTACAGAGCAAAAAAAAAAAAAAAAAAAACAAATCACTAACACTGAATCCTTTGTTTCTGTGTACATTCAAAGTGGACTAAAAATAACTCCTAAACTATGAGCTCTCATTTATTTCTGTCCTACTAGCTTTATAAACCTTCATCTTGTTTATTATTTTAATTTGAACACAACTATATCATCATGACTAGGAATTTTCAGTTAACTCCTGATGAATCTTATTTGGCCTTTACAATTCATGACTTCCTCTGGCTTCCTACTTCATGTGTAGTTTATAATAATTCTATTTCATTCTTCCATCTCATCTTTTAATGAAAACACGTTAGAATTTTTTTTACTTGTGAATATTGTTCACATTAGAAAATTTTAAATTAGTCAGATGCAACTGCCCTGCCAAATTCACAGAACACAACCTTCTAGATCTAATCAATATGTTAATCAATCAGCTGCCTCCATTAGGATGTTAATGTCCTTCTCTGCTGTGGTAGGAACCACAATACTAGAGAGAAACATAATTTACTACTCCTCTGAGATATGTTGTATTCAAAAATAAAATAAGATTTCATCTGCTTTGCAGAATTCTTTTCTAACAAGAATGCTTCCAGACACATCATTTTCATGGACAGATCCTTCTCCCCAGCACAATCCAAGGCTAGCAAAAAGACAGGAGTTGAATTGCAAAATATTCCTGTTTGTTCCACAAAGCAACATTATCTTTTCAATACATAGTTTTCCAAGGACCACAGCCAGTATTCATCGGCTTATTTGTATGCTGAGAATATTCTAGATTGTTTTAAGATTTTCTGGACAGAAAAAAAAAGAATAATAAAAACTATTGTTTGAATTCAGCCTTTCTTAAGAACCAAGTTGTTCTTTTCAGCAAAACAAAAGGAATCACTATAATAGTGAAAGCATGAAGCTCACAGATGAATTTTTGGCTTTCAAATATATTTTGCATGCTTGCTTGAGGTAAGGTTCCAAAGACAATGTCATTTCTAGGTTGTCTGAAAAGAGAAACAGAAACTTTATTCCACAATATGCTTTAAAACTTCTTATTAACGAAACATTCTCTTTAGAACCAACTTATAGGAAACGCATTACAGCAATGAAAAGAAATCCAGCCTCATTTACTAGAAAGTGGTAAAAATCGACACATTATCATTTCTGTCTACTTATTCAATCCTTACCATCAGACATCAAGACAGAACACTCATAGTTCTGAAATACTTAATTTACTAAAACTCATCTCTCATAACAGCAGTTATTAGTTCTAGGTGTTTCACAACAACTCCAATACTTGACCATGCTTCAACATTAAGTCTTTATCTCAGAGGAAGTTTAGTTGGTCCAAAAGCAGGCCTAAGAAGGAGCAGAGCAGATTTTGAATTCTAGCTGTCCAAGTTCCAAAGCCCATGGAACAGCCACCAAACTGCAGAGGCCAAGAATACTTCCTCTTCTGACAAAGACACGGGAGCAAGTGAGCGCACAGAACCCAATGAGCTGCCATAACCACACCCGAGTCCTGCTTGCCTTCACCACCCATCCCACCACCTTCTCACCTCACTCCCCTCAGGGCAGCCACGCCACATGGGCCTTCTTCTGTGGCTTCAGCATTACAATCAAGAACCATAAACAGCTAGTCAGGCAGTTTTTAAAAGTGCCATGAAGTCTTTTATGACTGCCCTCATTTGTTATGAGTTTTGTGAAAAAGAACTTTTATTTGATAATTGAGAACCGATTAACTAAATGCACTTGTTTGCAATGTAGATTTTGAGATCTGTTTATGTAAGTCAGAGGCTCTAGCAGTATTTGGAGGAGAAAAAAAGATTTCAGTCTGGAATCCTGAGGACATCTAAATTGGTCCTGTGAAGTGAAGTGGGGGGAAAGTGAGTGAGAAAAAAGAGGGAGAGGGAGTGAGAGGCATGAGGCTTTCATCACGGACCAAAAAGTGATAAAACTGAGTGCTAATGAGAGAAAAAAAAAATAAAAGTAGAAATAAAAGGGAACAAAACTATAGAAAAGGGAAAAAACTGTCTCTCTGACAAAATAGTCCAGGTGTAAGAACTGCACACAACGGACAGCTCTCAACCTTAGAGCATCATACAATATTCATCATCTTCAAATTCATTTAATATCAGTATTTACTACAAACTCATAAATATAAGAATATTATAATTAACATGAATTTAGGCACACCTACCATTTTTCTAGCACTGTAGGAGGCATGAAGAGTAAATGAATAACGTGCCTAACAAAAGACCTTAGCTATCTGTCTTAATATACAGTATCACAGCATGTTAGCAATCACCATGCCATGCTTTTATTAAGCACTTACTGAGTGTCAGGCATTCTGGAAGGTAAAAATGGACTAAAAAGTATATCTATGCTCTAAAGGAATTCAGAAGAGACACACACACCAGAAGCAATTAGGGACTAATTCAAAATAGCATGTTATCAAGTACTGAATCACCAAAGAGAGATCGCCAAGTGATGCAGCAAGAGAAAAATAATTGAGAACTGAAAAACCTTCATGAAAAGTTTAGAGTTAAGTTGGTTTCTGATGGAGTCAGGGATAAAACAGAGTTAGGGCAATGCCAACGGAGAGGGGCTTCCCAGGTGGTACTAATAGTAAAGAACCCTCCTGCCAGCGCAGGAGACATATGAGACGTGGGTTTGATCCCCGGGTCAGGAAGATCCCCTGAAGAAGGGAATGGCAACCCACTCCAGTATTCTTGCCTGGGAAATCCATGGACAGAGCAGCTTGGTGGGCTACAGTCTATAGGGTCACGAAGAGTCAGGCATGACGGAGCACATACAATAGGGAAGGAGGGAACAATCACTGAATTTAAAATCTGCTTGGAGTTAGGACTTACGCCTGGAAATAACATATTAATCTAGTTATAACGTTTTGGATTAAAGTTACAGAAATCAACCAGAATTTCCTGAGGCAAAAGGGAAACTTATCAATTGATGGATGCAAGAAAAATTACAAGCAAACCACAGGGATGGCAATTATCCGGTTAATCTGAAGAATGACTGTAACCAGGAGCTCCATCTCTGTATATCGGCTTCATCCTTTCCATCCACAGGCTGACTCGCTTTCTCCACATGGTGGGGAACATGCCTGATGACAACTCTCAGGTTTTACATCTTACCATTTTGACCATCAAATGTGGATGGATGAGGGCAGCGTCAGCAGAAGAAAGGAGAAGAGAGGTACCAGACAGACATGGTTCTATATATGTCCACCATCAGAGATACACTTAAAAAGCTGATTAATGGGAATTGATCTTAAGACTGGGAGGAAATGACCAAAAGACAAAATAAATTGAAAGCCTGGCAGAACCTCCCATTTTGGAGCATAATGAAGCTAAAATGCTACCTTTATGCAGTCCATGGTATAGCAGAGAGTCGGACATGACTTAGTAAGAACAACAATACAAAACTTGGTCTTATCACAACCTAGTGGATCTTTTCTCCGGGAGTTGGTGATGGACAGGGAGGCCTGCTGCACTGCGGTTCATGGGGTCACAAGGAGTCGGACACGACTGAGCGACTGAACTGAACTGAAAGTGGATTTGTAACATGTTATTTGTACAAATATTGACAAACCAATCAAAGTGAAACCTATATTGCACCATCTGTAAGATTCATTTATTCATTCATCCTTTACTTGAAGCTCTATACCTTTCCTTCGATCATTTTTATACAGTTCAATTAAAATTTTTTAATAATTGTTTTACCATTTCAAAAAATTATCATTTCAAAAAAATGTATTACCTACCCACTGAATGTTTCCCCAGATCTTAAAAGAGGCATGCTAAAGGTTTTAGACATGAGAAGTCAGGATATATAAATCTAAGTTTCAACTGGTTCTGCTATACCGTGCGTGCGTGTGCGTGCGTGTGTGTGTGTGTGTGCATGTAGATAATAAAAGAGACAAAATAAAAATGCCAAAATTTATAGTAACTGTTGCATCTTGGAGGATATATGGATACCTGTTACAATAATTCAATTTTTTGGTATACAGTACCTTAAAGTATTCATTATAAAAATTTGAAGAGAAGTAGAAGCTTGACAGACAGCTTCACATTTTAAATGAAAACACAATGAAAGCTTAAAAATGAAAATGGTGTTTCAGGAAGACGCATGGAGTAAGGGTATGGTTTGAGTGAGAAGCAAGAAAAAAATAGGGAGACCTAAGAGATTACTGTCAGCGTCCAAGCAGATGGAGAGGGGGATGGGCTAGATGAGCGAGTGGCCGAGAGAATGACACAGAAGGAATGAACCGGAAGGACACTGTGATGAATACTTAACAGAAACCAGTGAGTGCTAGGTGAGTGTGGGGGAGAGGACAGAATCGATGAATCCTGCTTCCCAAGGTCAAATAAATAGAGAGGGGAGAGAAACAGATCTAAAGCAGGGAGCAGATCAGTTGGGCTAAGACAATGTCTTTCATTAAATAGGTTAATATATTGCCTCTTCCATGAGAATCATATAAGCACAATTAATATATTGCCTCTTCCACGTGAATCATGTAAGCACCATGCTGAATGGTGGTGTATGTGATATTATCTCCTCCTCAGTCTCTGAAAGCCCAAAAGACAGCACAGCACACCATCACCCTCAGAGCAAGAGCAGCAGACACAGTGGGCTGGAGCCCGAGGGGGAACAGCGTGCGTCAGCCCATATGCTCCCCCCGGCAAGCCACCTGTCTCAGTGTCTCAGCTCCCCTAGCCGGGAAGATGTACAAAATTTAAGGGGTTTTTAAAAATGCAAAAACTGCATGATAGGGTGCTTTAAAGCGTAAGAACAAACCTGAACTTGATCCACAAAAATACATCGAAGCATATAGCTTCACGTAAATGTGAGAGGGCTTCCTAGGAACCTGCCAGCTAATGCAGGAGATGGAAGAGACATGGGTTCAATCGCTGGGTGGGGAAGACCCCCTGGAGGAAGGCATGGCAACCCACTCCAGTAATCTTGTCTGGAGAATCCTAGGGACAGAGGAACCCCATGAGTGGGCTACAGTCCATAGGGTTGCAAAGAGTTGGACACAAGTGAAGTGACTTACACACAAGTGTGAGAACTTTTCTCATCCTTAGATAATGTCAGTTAAATGGCCTCTTGCTATGAAGACACCTCTAGAGTATCTTAATGGAGAAAAAGTTCATGAATACATAAAACTCCTATCTACTAGTTTTTCTTAAACGTTCTCATTAGGAAAAAACCAGGCAACTGCAAGTACAGTTCAGATGGTACAACCACAATCATTAACAAATTTTGAATCACTCAAAACCGCTTCCCTGGTGGCTCAGAGGTTAAAGCGTCTGCCTGTAATGCGGGAGACCTGGGTTCGATCCCTGGGTCGGGAAGATCCCCTGGAGAAGGAAATGGAAACCCACTCCAGTATTCTTGCCTGGAGAATCCCATGGACGGAGGAGCCTGGAGAGCCACAGTCCACGGGGTCGCAGAGTCGGACACAACTGAGCGACTTCACTTTCACTGCCTTGTGGTGCGGGGTGGAAATGAAATTTGGGGTCACCGAAGAGAAAAGAAGAGAAGCCAGGCTGTTTCCGAGACACACTGGGGAAACAGCCAACAGTTTGGGCCCAGATGGGAGAGGGAAGTTACAAGAGACGTCAAGACACAGCTCTCGGTGGTGTGCTCATGTGGAGAAAGGAGGCGATAGCTCACTGCTAACTGCAGGGGAAGGCATTTCGGCTATATATCAGTGCAGAGGCAAGATGAAGTCTCTGCTAGGTTACAGCAGACCGAAACTGATAGAAATGGGGCTTATGTTTGAATCCTGAATTCAATTCCTTTATTTACAAAGAAGTGTGCACATCAGTCTGGCCTTCAAGAAATGTGTGCACAGTGGAAGAACTATGGTCTTTTTCGTCGTAACACTATGGAATGGTGAGCCCATTGGGAATACGAAATAAAGAGGAATTAAAGGAAAGAAAAAGAATTCAAGAGACTATAAGATATTAAAGGAAACAGAATTATCATACTGTTACTCACAAAGAAATGAAAAAATAGACATAAATCAAAAATAAATTATTTCTGGGTTTCCCTAGTGGCTCAGTGGTAAAGAACCTGCCTGTCAATGCAGGAGGCACGAGTATTGATCCCTGACATGGGAGGATCCCATATATGTGGAACAACTAAGCCCGTGCACCACAACTATTGAGTCTGTGCTCCTGAGCCGAGGAACCACAACTCCTGAGCCCGCGTGCTGCAGATACTGAAGCCTGCGTGCCCTAGAGCCCGTGCTCTGCAGCAAGAGAAGCTACAGCAGTGAGAAGCCTTTTGCACCGCATCTCGAGAGGAGCCTGTGCTCGCCGCAACTAGAGAAAAGCCCGTGTAGCAACAAAGAGCCAGGATAGCTGAAAATAAATCAATAAAATGACTTAAAAAATATTTCTTTCTGCTTTTATCACTTTGGATTCACTTAAGTGTTCTTTCTTCCAGGAAACAGGCCAAATCATTTCCCCCAAACCTGCGTTCCCACAGTCTCCTATATATCCCTCTAATACAGCACTAATCATACTCTTAGCGTTTGCGGTCTTTCTATGTCCCCACCAAGTGTTTTCTGCAATGAGAGTTTTGTTTAAGAAAGGAAAACAAAAAAATGAATGAAATCAGTTCCTGTAGGAATCTTGTATGTTATCTGTGCTACTGCTGCTAAGTTGCTTCAGTCGTGTCTGACTCTGTGCGACCCCATAGACGGCAGCCCACTAGGCTCCGCCATCCCTGGGATTCTCCAGGCAAGAACACTGGAGTGGGTTGCCATTTCCTTCTCCAATGCATGAAAGTGAAAAGTGGAAGTGAAGTCACTCAGTCGTGTCCAACTCTCAGCAACCCCACGGACTGCAGCCTACCAGGCTCCTCCATCCATGGGATTTTCCAGGCAAGAGTACTGGAGTGGGGTGCCACTGCCTTCTCCTATGTGATCTGTAGCACCATATATAAACTAACATATGCTGACTTAAATCCAAATAAGTATCAGTTCCTCTTTCAATATTTTTTTTCAAAGCCAACATTGCTCTTGATCCAAAACCTGCATACTTTGGCCACTTCATTCTGCAAGACTACAGCCTTTTCTCTATATAATGTTCTTTTCATATATATTTATACTCTCTAGAGAAGCCCACTCAAGCTAGGGAATGAAAGAAGATACTCAACTGCACATATTTATCCACATGGAGTTATTATTTTTTTCACTCAATGACTATTTATACAAGATATGGCCCCAACCAAAACAATTATTACAGCTGGCCTCACCTGGCTTCCAATATAGAGGTGAAGACAAATATGGAATTATGGAACAAGATGCCTAGCTAGGAATTAAGGTGCCTAGTTACAGCTCAACTACAGACCCTGAGCAATTACAAAATGCTTATGAGAGGACAGAATAGCAGAGGAACCTAGTTCAGACTGGAAAGCCAAAGAAAATCCAACGAAGTAGCACTTAAGCTAATACTGGAAGTTTGGATGAAATTAGCCGGGGGAGGGAGGGGCGGGGGGAGAATGTGTGTGCACGCTGAAGCAGGGAAGTACTGCAAGCAGAGAAACAACCTGCAAAGGTGCCGAGGAACAAAACCTGTCACACTCAAGGCACAGAGAGCAGGAGTGTAGTGATGAAGCGGGAGAGAAGCTGGAGCTGAGACTGGGTAAGAAAGCACGCAGACTCATACGCACAGATCATTGGTTCTCAATGTCTTGGAAGCCCAATCAGGTCTGTACTTAAAATAACCGCTATTGTCAGGGTGTGGGTGGATGGTCTCCATCGTTGCTCTGGGGCATGGATTTCACAGCACCAAGAATGGACAGAGGGAGGCCAGTCAATATGCGAGCCCAACTAGAGCCTTATGAGTAACTTGGGCTGGCGGAGGGGCAGTGAAGATGAGAGAAGTTAACAGATGAGAAATACTTAGGAAACAGCCTTGATGGGTTGGTGATGGGCCAGGAGAAGAAGGAAGTGGCAAGGACAGCATCCTCAATTCTCCTTATTGGTCACAGGGGCACTTTAGTAACAGTGGAGTTTTTAGTTAACAACAAGGACAACTGATGAAGATAGTTGAAAGGTGAAAACTGCTAGTTAACAATGTAAGTTCTGGAAGGTACTGTATAGCATGAGGACTGCAGTTTAAAAAAAAAAAAAAAAGCCAGGAGAGGATTTTTTTTTATTCTGGACGGTGTAAGAAATGAAGAATCCAGACTTAGGCACGGTTTAACAGAAAATCTTGAAATCTATCCAGATAAAGATGTCAAAATAATTGGTGGATATATTCAGAAGTACACTCTGGGGAGTCTTACCCTATAGATGGTATTTAAAGCACCTTGTGAGAAGGGAGAGTGAGAAGAGAGAATGTTAAATGGAAAAAATCTTTTTCTACTTTTACGTTTTAGAACATAAAGACATTTTAATTATCTACATGTTACAGTATCAAATATTTTATGGCTAAGTCACTTCAGTCGTGTCCGACTCTGTGCAACCCCATAGACGGCAGCCCACCAGGCTCCCCCGTCCCTGGGATTCTCCAGGCAAGAACACTGGAGTGGGTTGCCATTTCCTTCTCCAATGCATGAAAGAGAAAAGTGAAAGTGAAGTCGCTCAGTCGTGTCCAACCCTCAGTGACCCCATGGACTGCAGCCCACCAGGATCCTCCGTCCACTGGAGGGGGTGCAGGAGAAGTCGGACACGACTGAGCGACTTCACGTCTCACTTTCATGCATTGAAGAAGGAAATGGCAACCCACTCCAGTCTTCTTGCCTGGAGAATCCCAGGGATGGGGGAGCCTGGTGGGCTGCCATCTATGAGGTCACACAGAGGCGGACACGACTGAAGCGACTTAGCAGCAGCAGCAGCAGCAATGATACTTAAGTATAACTCTAAAATATCCTGTAACTACTACATAGCAAATTATTCAAAAGTTACAAACTTCAGACTTCACTGCAAAGAATACTGATACAAAGAAAGGGGGGTAAATTCGGGTCACCATATTTTCCTCTTTCTTTGTCAGAGCTCTAAGCTGCTGGATCCATAAAGGGTCCCACACGTAGACCCTGCATGGAGCTCTAGTCTGTGAGCCAGTCCTTACATACAGGATACACAATGGCCACAGAAAATCCCAGATTTGTCAGGGGAGCTTACATTGTTTTTACCTCCCTGCCTGTGCACTCATACTGTTTTCTGAAGCTTCAGCTTTCCAAGTCGCAACACATGCTATTATTTATCTTTGGAACAGCAGAATGTGTTGTAACATAAATTTTTCCATTTGGACTTTCAAATGAAAGAAAAAATCTGCAATATTAAGCCACTTCTCAAAACAAGGAATCACTCTTTGTAGCATCTAGCTTTTCCAATGCAGTCAGTTATTACTGAAACTAGGAGAGGTGTAAATCAAAAACAGTAAAAAAAAATGAGTCTCAATAAGTTTAGAGATGATATTAATTCTGAAAGCCTAGAACAGCACTGATGATAAAAAGAGCAAGTTCAAACCACAAACGTAAATCACACTAGGCTGAAATTACTATTTTGACCCAGAAACTGTTTTAAAACCAAAGATTAATACTTATTTCAGCAGGTGGGAAAGAGTTTACGTTTTTATAAACGCCTTCTCTGTAAACTAATAACAACCAGGGCAGGCCCTCATCTGCTAAAACTGATTGAAGTTTTAATCAGGCCTGAGGGATTGGATGAATCACAAAGTCATCAGAGCCCTTGTTAAGACTATTAACTTAACCTTTGTGACTCTATCCTTCAGTGCAAGAGCCAAGAGCCAAAATGCAGAGTTTCTGGGTTGACTGCCAAAAAATTCTGAACAGAGGGCTTTTTTTCAGGTATAAGATATCCCACCAGGTTATTATATAATGAAACCTGGATGCAAAACAATTCAAAGTCACATGCTTTATCAAAAGATAAACCTGGGATTTCCCTGGTGGTACAGTGGATACTGCCACTGTATCGGTACATCTGCCTGCCAGTGTAGGAGACATGGGTTCGATCCCTGGTCCGGGAAGACTCCACACGCTGCGGAGCAACTGAGCCCATGCACCACGACTTCTGAAGCCCCCCTGCCTAGAACCTGTGCTGTGCAACAAAGGAAGCCGCTGTCTGATAAGCCTGTGCGCCACAACTAGCGAGGAGCTCCCACTCACTGCAGTGAGACAAAGCCTGAGCAGAGGGGTGAAGACTCAGTGTAACCAAAAATAAATTAAAATTTTTTAAAAAGATAACTGCTGCATTTTGGTAGCCATTCTATAAACAGAAAGGAAAAGCCAAAGGTTGAAAGAATCAGCCAAGGTACATGCATCCCAAGCAGTCAGTTCCTTTAAGGGTTAAGGCCTTCTGGCAGGATTGGTTATGTCACTGAAACGCTAGTTTTACCCATTACAGACACACAATAACAGGAACTTTACATATTCAAAAAGAAACAGAAAAATGTTAGCTGAGTCTGAATGTTACCTTTGTTCTTATTGAGTCCACTTGCAAAGGCGTAATTAACCAAGGCAGGTTTTCTTAACCTTTTGGGGGTCAAGGATTCCTTTGAAAATCTTACAGCTGATCTCAACACTAGGTAACTGCTGACTGTGTAATTAATTGCAGGGTGCTCATTAGACGCTGCACTGGTTCCCTAGAACCTCTGCCATATAAGTACAAGGGACAGTGAGTCCCTCTACACAGACCAGGGGAGAAGATGATTCACCAAGCTTTACTGATTCACACAACTTTTTCCTATTTGAAATACCATGGCATAGAAGCAATTTAAAAATACATTTTTTTGACTCTTGATTCACAAAACTGAATTCATTGGTAGGGAAAGAGCTCACTTATCTTAGTCATATTTGCTGTAAAGAAAATCAAATTATCCTTAGGTATCAGTTTTATCAGGTTTTGTATCTGCTAGGTGGTACTACAATTTCTTTTAAGATGTGGATGTGGGACCTGGAGATTATCATATGAAGTGAAGTAAATCAGAGAAAGAGAAATATCATGGGATCACTTATATGTGGACTCTGAAAAGAATGATACAAATGAACCTATTTATAAAACAGAAACAGATATAGGAAAAAAAAACATAGTTAAAAAGGGGAAAGACAGTGAGAAGGGATAAAATAAGAATTTGGGAGTAACATATACACACTATTATATATAAAACAGATAAACATAAGGACCTACTGCATAGCACAAGAACCATATTCAATATCTTGCTAATGACCTATAATGTAAAAAAATCTGAAAAAGAACATATAATATATGTGTGTGTGTATATACAGCCTTCCCTGGTGGCTCAGATGGTATAGAATCCACCTGCAATGAAGAAGCCGCAGGTCATGCGGTTTGATCCCTGGGTCAGGAAGATCCCCTGGAGGAGGAAATGGCAACCTACTCTAGTATTCTTGCCTGGAGAATCCCATGGACAGAGGAGACTGGCAGACTACAGTCCACAGGGTCGCAAAGAGTCAGACACTACTGGAGTGACTTAGCACACACACACGTAACTATATATATATGTATATATATATATGGATATGGATATTTGTATGTATGTGAAAGAGTTAGGTGCTCAGTCGTGTCCGACTATTTGCAACCCCATGGACTGTAGTCGGCCAGACTCCTCTCTATCCATGGAATTCTCCAGGCAAGAATACTGGCGTGAGTAGCCACACCATTTTCTGGGGGATCTTCCTGACCTAGGAATTGAACCTGGGTCCCCCACATTGCAGATTCTTTACTGTCTGAGCCCCATGTGTGTGTACAGATATATGTATATATAAAACTGAATCACTTTGCTGTACACCAAAAACTAACAATGTTATAAAGCAGCTATACGTCAATAAAAATTTAAAAATAAGAATAAATAAAAACAAACAGTATTTCAGATACAGAGAAGAAACTAATCGTTACAGGAGCAGAGGGAAGAGAGGGGTAGGGATTTAAGAGGCAAAAACTACTGTGTATTAGATAAATAAGCTAGAAGGATGTATTATACAGCACAGAGAATATAATAACTATAAATGGAGTATTAACCTTTAAGAATTGTGAATCACTATAGTTGTACACCTGAAACATATAATATTGTAAATCAATGATATTTCAATTAAAAAATAACTGTCTTTTTTAAAAAAAGATTTACAGATTACCAGATTTTTCTTTTAAAGTGTTCCAGCTTATGTCATATACTTTTCAAACACAGCTAAAGCAAAGCACTTAAGAGAAGGCCATTTCTACCTCATCTCAGTTTTAAGAGCCAACAATTCCAAGACTTAAGTTTTAACTATATACAGCCATATTTTGACAGCTTTAACCTAGGGTTAGTCACTCAGTCATGTCTGACTCTCTGCGATCCCATGGATTGTAGCCCGCCATGGAATTTTTTAGGAAAGAATACTGGAATGGGTAGCCATTCCCTTCTCCAGGGGATCTTCCTGATCCATGGATAAACCTGGGTCTCCCATACTGCAGGCAGATTAATTTCTATCATTTCTAAAAATACTGCTGGTGGGGGGCAGGGTGGGGAGACAGGCAAGGGTGGAGTGGGTCACAAAATCCAGGACCCCTGTAGCTTCAATTCCTGGTTATAGTTAACCCATCAGAAAAAACAAATCATCCATCTCCCATTCTGTTTCTGTTGTATCATATTTCTGTTACAAAAAAGAACTGGAATAGGTAGGTATGAATAAAACCAAGGACACTGGCATTAAGAGAATGGATATGAAATTCTACAACATCCCTGGGGCACTTACCACCAAGGTAACCCAAAGGCCTCACGGTACAAGCCTTGGGTTGAAGCTGGATATTTCAACCAGCTTCCAACTAGTCAAGTGGTCAATGAAAGCCCAACTAGTCCACAAATAAGAACTGCCATTGGCTTAGCTATATGAGTGTTCTAAATTTCAGCACAGCTAACGAGTGAATTAAAAGCTATAATTTATAAATGCTATTTCTCTACTGAACAGAAACAAAAGTAAACTTTTGTTAGGTACAATAACTGATGATAACTGGCAAATGTTTAATTTTAAATTAGCCCCTCAAGCATTATGATATAGAA
Organism: Capra hircus; assembly: GCF_001704415.2. NCBI lineage: Eukaryota > Metazoa > Chordata > Mammalia > Artiodactyla > Bovidae > Capra > Capra hircus. Next base: position 126,831,458 of record NC_030809.1, on the reverse strand, counting down.
ACCTAGTTGAGGAAAAAAAAAAAAAAAGCACAGTAAATAGCAATTGAAATCTCGGTCACATATAAATAAAATTAATTTAAAATCTTAGTTTCCAAGCAAGACAGAGAAGCTTAACATGGAGAGATTAACAGGTATTATCAACTCAAGGCTTCAGAGAAGCCCAAGGCACTGCCGAGACACTCTGCAGTCGCGATGCATGAGGTTACTGAGGCAGATCTGAAACAAGCATTGCTATTTCTTTGACACCCTCTGGGCTTCCTCGGTGGCTCAGCTGGAAAAGAATCTGCCTGCAGTGAGGGAGACCTGGGTTCAATCCCTGGGTCAGGAAGATGCCCTGGAGAAGGGAACGGCTACCCTCTCCAGTATCCTTGCCTAGAGTATTCCATGGACAGAGGAGCCTGGCACAAAGAGTCAGGACAGGACTGAGCCACTTTCGCTTCACTTCACTGACACCCTCTACTGTACATGAAACGGCACCCAAAAATCACTTCTCATTTCAGGTCCAAAGGAACTGGCCTTTACACTCACAGACATCAACAAGTAGTTGAGAATGCTGCCTAGTCCTTATAACCCAGCCACAAAAAAGTAAGAGGCAGAGAATCTGGTATGTCTTGGACACGTTGTGCTTACACAAAAGGGCAATTACAGAGACATCTCCAAACAGAATCTTCAAAGCAAACAGAAGCTGTTTTCTTAAGATTATTATATATTTCACTAAAATGCGCACAGCTTTCATAGTTTTAAAATTTTCCAGGTAACTACTCCAAAGCATACTTTTTTTTTTTACCAGCAGCAGATGGAAAATCTTGTATTGATTTCCTAGCGAAGGCAACTTGGCTAGGAAAAAAAAATTAGGACACATTACATTAAACCAAGTCAATGAATGACAATACTGCCACTAACCTAGTCAAACAGACCGAGGCACGAGACTCAAGTTCAACATTTATATAGTTAGGTGGAAGAGTTTTGTTTCCAAAAAATATTTCATAGTTTCTGTTCAGGCACATTAAGAACAATGAAAAACCACCACTGAAACAAACTGGACTGAAATTCAACACAATGGCATGAGTTTTTCAACCTGTAATCAACACCAAGAAACAGCTCCCTTTGGTGATTAAAATCCTGGAAAGAAATCATAATTACTCCATCTGGGATTATGGCCTTCAAAGCATGAGTACTTTAGCTAAAACAGTCAATGTCTAGTCCTACTTCTACTGATTTTCAAATTCCTTGAACAGAAAAAAAAAACAAAAACTAAGCCAATGCCTTCATGGATGGGAGATTTCAAACAGGTTTGCTTAAATCAAGAAGTTTAATCAAGTTTTTTGAACGTAATAAAAAGTATACAGTAATATTCTATACTGAATTTCACTATTTTCAAATTTTATTAAGTTAAATAGGTCTCATCTATACAGAATATAAAAAAGGTTTTAACTTCAAAAGTACAAGAATGTAGCAGCTTCATTTACAACGGCTAAAACTGAAATAACCCAAACCTCCTTCAATAGAAGTGATATATCAAACTGCAATAATTCATACCATGGAATACTACTCAGCAGTATAAAGGAATAAACTACTGAACAAGCAACAACATGGATGAAACCGTTGGAAATTAGACTTAGCTAAAGAAGCTAGACAAAGAAGTACACGATATCTGCTTCTATTTTATGGTCTAGAAAACACAAAATGACAAAAACAATCAAAACAGTTGTCAACGGGTCACGGTCAAAGACTGCCTGAGAAGGGGGCATGAGGGAACTTTCTAAGGCGATATAAATATTTTCTGTCTTAATAGGGGTAATACAGGGATGTATCCATTTGTCAAGAGACTACAGTTTATGCAACTACCTGAATCTGAAGTATGGAGGTCCATTAAGTAGCTCCTATAGTTCTTTTCTTTTTCATGTCATTTTTTAAGTCATTTTATGACTTTTGATATTTTTAAACTAATATTTACAAAATATATAATCATAAGCTAACGTGAAAATGACTTCTGAATTTTTTGCAAGACAAAACTAGAGTGATAATAAAATTTTAATGTCAGTTTCAGTTCAGTTCAGTCGGTCAGTCGTGTCCGACTCTTTGCGACCCCATGAATCGCAGCACGCCAGGCCTCCCTGTCCATCACCATCTCCGGGAATTCACTCAGACTCATGTCCATCGAGTCAGTGATGCCATCCAGCCATCTCATCCTTGGTCATCCCCTTCTCCTCCTGCCCCCAATCCCTCCCAGCATCAGAGTCTTTTCCAATGAGTCAACTATTCACATGAGGTGGCCAAAGTACTGGAGTTTCATCTTTAGCATTATTCCTTCCAAAGAAATCCCAGGGCTGATCTCTTTCAGAATGGACTGGTTGGATCCCCTTGCAGTCCAAGGAACTCTCAAGAGTCTTCTCCAACACCACAGTTCAAAAGCATCAATTCTTCAGCGCTCAGCCTTCTTCACAGTTCAACTCTCACATCCATACATGACCACAGGAAAAACCATAGCCTTGACTAGACGGACCTTAGTCGGCAAAGTAATGTCTCTGCTTTTGAATATGCTATCTAGGTTGGTCCTAACTTTTCTTCCAAGGAGTAAGCGTCTTTTAATTTCATGGCTGCAGTCACCATCTACAGTGATTTTGGAGCCCAAAAACATAAAGTCTGACACTGTTTCCACTGTTTCCCCATCTATTTCCCATGAAGTGATGGGACCAGATGCCATGATCTTCGTTTTCTGAATGTTGAGCTTCAAGCCAACTTTTTCACTCTCCTCTTTCACTTTCATCAAGAGGCTTTTTAGCTCCTCTTCACTTTCTGCCATAAGGATGGTATATATCTGAGGTTATTGATATTTCTCCCGGCAATCTTGATTCCAGCTTGTGTTTCTTCCAGCCCAGCGTTATATATATACATATATATAAAATGTTGCAACTCTAAATCAAGCACCACTTTCCCCACCTAATAAACTAGCTTATTGTTTAAAAAGTGTACAGTTTAGATATGTCCATTTTAACATAAATACATTTTACCTCTCTACTTCCCCCAAATCCCACATAGTAGAAATGAAAGGAACTGTGAAGGAAACAGGGACAGCAGAATTTGATCACTGTTAAAGCTGGGTGACGGGTATGGCTTTATGAATACTATCCTGTTTACTTTCTATGCATTTGACATTTTCCAAGCTAAAAGGTTTAAAACTACTTATCAGTGAAATGGTATGGATTTAAGAGAAGCAGAAGATACTAAGAAGAGGTGGCAAGAATACACAGACGAACTATACAATAAAGATCTTAATGACATAGAGAACCATGATGGTGTGATCACTGACCTACAGCCAGATATCCTGGAGTGCAAAGTGAAGTGGGCCTTAGGAAGCATCACTATGAACAAAGCTAATGGAGGTGATGGAATTCCAGCTGAGCTATTTCAAGTCCTAAAAGATGATGCTGTTAAAGTGCTATGCTCAAAAGGCCAGCAAATTTGGAAATCTCAGCAGTGGCCACAGGACTGGAAAAGATCAGTTTTCATTCCAATCTCAAAGAAAGGCAATGCCAAAGAATGTTGAAACTACTGCACAACTGCACTCATCTCACACACTAGCAAAGCAATGCTCAAAATTCTCCAAGCAAGGCTTCAACAGTGCATGAATTGAGAACTTCAGATGTTCAAGCTGGATTTAGAAAAGGCAGAGGAACCAAAGAGCAAACTGCCAACATCTGGTGGATCATGGAAAAAGCTAGAGAGTTCCAGAAAAACATCTGCTTCACTGACTATGCTAAAGCCTTTGACTGTGTGGATCACAACAAACTTTGGAAAATTCTTCAAGAGATGCGAATACCAGACCACCTGACCTGCCTCCTGAGAAATCTGTATGCACATCAAGAAGCAATAGTTAGAACTGGACATAAAACTAGACTGGTTCCAAATCGGGAAAGGAGTACGTCAAGACTATATATTGTCACCCTGCTTATTTAACTTCTATGCAGAGTACATCATGAGAAATGCTGGGCTGGAGGAAGCACAAGCTGGAACCAAGATTGCGAGGAGAAATATCAATAACCTCAGATATGCAGATGACACCACCCTTATGGCAGAAAATGAAGAGGAACTAAACAGCCTCTTGATGGAAGTTAAAGAGAAGAGTGAAAAAGTTAACTTAAAACTCAACATTGAAAAAACAAAGATCATGGCCTCCAGTCCAATCATATGATGGCAAACAGATGGGGAAACAATGGAAACAGTGACAGACTTTATTTTCTTGGGGTCCAAAACCACTGCAGATGCTGACTGCAGCCATGAAATTAAAAGACACTTGCTCCTTGGAAGAAAAGCTATGACCAACCTAGACAGCATATTCAAAAGCAGAGACATTACTTTGCCAACAAAGAACCATATAGTCAAAGCTATGGTTTTTCTAGTAATCATGTACGGATATGAGAGTAGGACCATAAAGAAAGGTGAGCACCAACAAATTGATATTTTTGAACCGCGACATTGGAGGAGACTCTTGAGAGTCCCTTGGACTGCAAGGAAATCAAACCAGTCAATCCTAAAGGAAATCAGTCCTGAATATTCATTGAAGGACTGATGCTGAAGCTCCAATACTTTGGCCACCTGATGCAAAGAGTCAACTCATTAGAAAAGACTCTGATGCTGGGAGAGGGTGAAGGTGAGAAGAGAAGGGGATGACAGAGGATAAGATGGTTGGATGGCATCACTGACTCAAGGGACATGAGTTTGAGCAAGCTCTGGGAGATGGTGATGGACAGGGAGGCCTAGTGTGCTGCAGTCCATGGGGTTGCAAAGAGTCGGACATGACTGCGCGAATGAACTGAATCAGTGAAACACACAATCACTGATATAAACAGTATATTAGTATAAAGACACATTTATACTGTGACAACATACCCCTCAACAAGCTTTCATTGTATGTAGAAGACTTTTATAAAAATCCGTGGAGGTTCCCTGTGGTCGCACTTCACGTGGAGAATCTGAAATGGAGCTCCCCATTTTCTCCAGCTCTGCTCACCCCAACCTCCAGTATGCCTCCCATCTAATAGGCCACCAGACTGGATATGATATTATTGTTTCAGTTACTACCAACCCTCAAATTAATTCTTCCCTCATCCCTCAAATATTTATTTCTAACAATTACTGGTGGAGATGGAGAAATCAGAGCTTCTGTAGACACTAGAGAAAATAGATCTCAACTTTTGTCTTTTTTCTTGCTACTCTGAGGATGATGTTTTAGAAGTTAATGAGATAACAGATTTGTTTTTATACCTTGATTTTATAAATCTCATATTCAACTTCTTTAACGTCACTTTCTTATTTCTCAGCTATATAAAGAGACAAAACTTTTGAAAATAATAAAATCTGAAGTAAAAGTCAACAGTCAGTTTTTCTGTATGGACTTATGAAGCTCAATCATATACGAGTCACTAAACACGTCTTATTAGTTTTCTACATTTTGCCTGAGAAGGACAAATGTCTGAAAAATCAGAAGCGCCATACAGAGTCAAAGAAAAAACTGCCAGGCTCAGTCAGAGCTATTTAAAGGTATATAATACCCTCCTAGGTCATAAGAGAATTATAAGTGCACTGGGGTAAAGAATCTTGACAGAACCTAAAAAGTGGACTTAAGTATTGTTCTAGAAGTTGTCTGCAGTCAAGATAAACAGTGAAATTAGCTAAAATTAAAAGTCCAAGATAAATGTACTTTATAACCTCCTCCTATAAATATTTCTACCTACCATTTATTTTTATATGCCCCTGCTAAATTTCAGTGAAGAATTTCACAAGATGTTAAATAACATAAACTCAAAGTAAAAGAGATGCCCAATGCCAACATTAGTTTATTCATTCAAAAAACTTAATGTGTGCTTATGAGTCACATATGCTCTTCTAGGTGCTAGAAAGATATGTAATAATTCTATGTAATAATGAACAAAGCAAAGTTCATGCCCTCAGAGAGCTTACATTCTAGTAAGAGGAGACAGGTTTACAAGAAGGGCTGAGGATATTAAATGCTGTGGAGGAGAATCATTCGGAAAAGACCATGCAGATTGCTATTTAATATAACGGTCAGAAAAGCTCCTCTGTTCTAGTGATATCTGAGCAAATCTGATGATGTGAAGGTCCAGAATTCCAGGCAGAGAAAATGAAAAGCACAAAGGTCCCACACCAGAGCCCACTCGCCAAAGGAAGAAGCAGAGAGAGAGTGTGGCCCCAGCACTCAGTTAGGGAGACAGCCAAGGGACACAGGAAGGAGGCGGACATAGAGGATGCAGGCCTTTGAAGGCCATGTTCAGGGTCTGGGCATCTAGTCTGAGAGCCATGGGAAGCCACTGTGGGACTGTGAGCTGAAATGGTCCTATTTAATATTTTTTAAAAGATTACTGTGTGAGGAGAACAGAGAGCAGAGGAACAAAGGTTGAAGCAGGAAGACCAGTTCAATCTAGATCACAATGTGCTCAGAGGAATATTTTACCTTCTTTGTGTACAAGTTGTATTTCATTCGGCAGCCCAATGTGTGTGTTAGTCACTCAGTTCTGTCCGACTCCCTGCGACCCCACGGACTGTAGCCCGCCAGGCTTCTCTGTCCCTGAGATTCTCCAGGCAAGAATACTGGCGTGGATTGCCGTTCCCTTCTCCAGAGATGCAACCCAATATCTCTAACTAAAACAGCAATCAACTGAATTGCTCTCCTAGTTGGCACTGCCTTAGAGAGGTAGAGTTTTTGAGGGAAATGCAAGAGTCATATTACTTTTCAGGCTCTAGTCTGATCTGTTGGCTAGTGGTTCCTTTATCTCCATTAGTCTAATAGGTAAATATGCTCCTAAACTGCATTTCCCCCCAAATAATCCTTTTCAAAAATATTCTATCCCAAATATCAGAAAGCAAATATTTTCACATGCATGCAGAATACAGAAGTTTCTCATATTATTTCACAACGGCAGTAGTCAAAACCCATGTTACAAATATTTCTGAAAGATAAATCCAAATAAAAATATACTGTAAACCATAGTTCATCTCTACTCTCAGACTTCTGTTCCGTAATTTATGCAATCATGAAGACAGGCTCTCAGTCACTCTCCTATCTCTCATTTCCTTAAATTCAGCAAACATTGTGTCTAACAGCTGCCTCACTGAAGCCCTGTGGTTAGCAATGTCAGTTATAAAAAGCCAGGAAGGAAAACCACCACCCTCCGCACACCTTTCAGGACTCTCAGCCATGCTCAAGTGTTATTAATTGGTTTAAAAGGGTGTCAGGAATACATGCTTTCCTCCACACTGTGGTGATTTCATCCTTTGCTCAGAGCACTCTGTTAAATTAAATCATCCTGGCTGTATCAGGAAGCGCAGCTGGTGTTGCCAGAGTACTGCTCTTTGAGGATGAACAAGCAGTAAAAAATAAGATACTGAATCCTACTCTTCAAAAATCTCATTTTCAGCATCTTGTATGATGTTACTAGTCAGGATTTTAAAGCAAAATTAAATGTTACAATTCACTTTGGTTTTGCAGAAACCTAAGTCCACTTGCCAAAAAAACTGATGGCCTTTTTTCTTTCCAAATAGCAGGCAGCTTCTACAGTAGGAAAGGGAACTGGGGTTGGGGGGTGGGGAGAAGCTATTAAAACGGACAATCCCGCTTTTTGCTTACCGGTGGAGACTTAATGGAGGGGAACCAGGCAGGAACGGAGGGACTGTTACAGCTACAGATACTGAAAGGGACTTCCTCACCCTCACTGAATAGTGCGGAGAATCTGCCTCATTACCTCCTACTAACAAGGAAGGAGATTCCCCTCTCTGGGGGCAGGCTTTGCTATACCAACATCCACTACAGACTTGATCTCAACCACCCCCTCTCTCCTTTTCCCTTACCTTCAATCACAAACTCCTATTTCATTTTTGGTTTGTTTCATTTTTATTAAACAGAAGACGTTCTTGCAAACTGCCTTAAAACCATTCCCAGCATAAGAAGAGATAGAAATAAATAATAAACTAAATCAAGATTTTTCTCTAGAGCCAAATTTAAATATACAGGCAGAGCCAGATGATGAAAAGGGGTGTGTGGGTGTCTATCGCAAAATTTTTCAGTCTCCAGGAGAGAAAACGTTACAGAACAGAAGGCTAAAGGGATGTGAGAACCGTGTGTGTGTGTGTGTGTGTGTGTGTGTGTGTGTGTGTGTAACTCATTCCCAGGCTAAAAGGATTTGAGAACCGTGTGTGTGTGTGTGTGTGTGTGTGTGTGTAACTCATTCCCAGGCTAAAAGGATTTGAGAACCATGTGTGTGTGTGTGTGTGTGTGTGTACACACAATCATCCCCAGGGCAGAGGGAAAATTCAGGAAGGGAGAAGAAAAGGATCAATCGAGGCAGTCTCTCAATCCCATCCCTCCCGACCCCTCCCCACCCCACTGCAGTGCTCTGCGCTTACCAAAAAGCTCATCACCCAAAGGGCAGATTCCCGAAACCAAAGCAAAGCCTCAGTCCTGGGGCAGGCAGGCTGGGGAGATGGGGGGTGGGTAGAGACAGGCGATGGAAAACCATCTGGCTAGGGATTGCGCGAGGCGGCCAGCGAAATCAGAAGAGTCGCCGGCGGAGATGGAAAGGCAAGGCCGGGCTCCCGGGACCTACCTGGAGCAGCGGCTGTAGAGGATGCCCCGGGCACCTCCGGCCTCTCTTCCTCAGCTTCCTCCCGCTGCCGTTGCTGCTGCTGGATGAGGCTGAGGTCGGAGCGGCTGAGCTCGGCTCTGGCGGCCGCGGGGACCAGCCTCGCCTTCAGCAGCACCGCGGCCAGGCCGAGGAGCAGGGTGCAGGGGACGCGCCGGCTGAGCCTCGCCATGGCCGAGAGCCAGAGGGCCGCGGCGGCATATTGCGGAGCTGCGGGCGGCAGCGGGCGCCAGGGCTGCGGGCTCCGGCTGCGCCCGCCCGCTCGCGCCCCCTCGCGCAGTCTGCCTCGCACACGCTCAGCAGAAGGAGGCCGCAGAGGCGGAGGGGACGCCGCGGGAGGAGGAGGGGGAAGTTAGCATCCTCGCGCACGTGATGCGGGAGGCGGGACGAACCCGGCGCCAGGGACCGCGTCTCCGCGGTCAACCCGGGGCTGGGCTGCTCCGAGGGCGCGCACGCGGCGGGGTGCTGGGGCTCCGTGCGACTGGTGGCCTCCGAGGGTAAACGGAAAAGGAGAGCCTTTCAGGGGACTGGCAGACCAGGTCCTCCAGCCCCTGCCGAGACACAGAAATTTTGCAGAAAGTGGAATAAAATTCCCTTCACCTGACCGCAAAGAAGAGCAGGTGATATTAACATACTGATTACCCTCCTACAACACGCAAGGCTGCACCAACGAATCCAAAAGCCAGGTCTCTTAACCATATGGGCTTTGGGGCACCGCGGCCATCATTGGTTAGCTCGAAATTAAACTACAGTTCTCCAGATTTTGATTAAACTTACTTTTTCTTCCCAAGTTGAATTTTCTTTCCGTATCATAAAATGTCCTTAATTACATTTTGTCTGGTTATAGTCTACAGTTTTCATTTGCTCTATGTTTTTCTAAATGCTTACGAGGTGCTTACTGCGTGCGTTCCAGTATTTTGATCAGGATTTGAATAAGCAAGATAGAATCCCTGCGTTCTATGAGCTCACTAGCTGTTAGGGCAGAGGAATATAAAAGCAAATTATAACCCAAGGTGATGAAGAAACACTACATACAACACGCAGAAATTACATCAAATTGGAAGAAATTAACAATGTGGTATATGGAAGGGGGCTATGAAACAATAGGAGAGGTGGGGTTTAAAGATTACGAGTTCCACACATAGGTGGGGGCAACCAGGTCATCCTAAAGGTGGAGATGTGTGTGTGTGTGTGTGCGAGAGTGTGCACATACACCTAGAGGTAACAGTGCAGTGTGCTTGGAAAATTGTAAACAATGATTGTCATAGAGTGACAGTGTTTTAGATTGAAAAAGGACAGTGGAGATCAGGTCACTAAAAAAAAAGCAAACTTGTATAATACATAGTGTGGAGGCACTGTTCAGGCACCTTATACACATTAACTCTTTACATTAACCTTAAAGAAGGCTGAACACGATGAATTGATGCTTTTGAACTGCGGTACTGGTGAAGACTCTTGAGTCCTTTGCACAGCAAGGAAGTCAAACTAGTCAATCCCAAAGGAAATCAACCATGGATTCACTGGAAGGACTGATGCTGAAGTTGAAGCTCCAATACCTTGGCCACCTGATGCAAAGTCAACTCTGCAAAGACTGTGATGCTGGGGAAAATTGAGGGCAAGTGGAGAAGGGGGCTACAGAAGATGAGATGGCTGAATGGCCATCACTAACTCAAAGGACGTGAGTTTGAGCAAACTCAGAGGTAGTGAAGCCTGGTGTGTGCAGTTCATGGGGTCACAGAGTCAGACATGACTTAGTGACTGAACAACATTAACCTTGAATGTTACTTAAGGAAACTAAAATTTACACTGCAAGTGATTATGAAATAGTGAAAGAAATTAATCAGGGAAGAGACTTGCTGCCAGTCTCTTTCAAAGGATCACTATGCTATCAGTATGGAAGATGGATTTTAGAGGGGTAGATTGGCGGAGAGGAGGCTGGTATAGTGGTGTTTGTGAAAGCCAGTGAGAAAATACCAGGCTAGCGAGATTGGAAAGGAGAGGAAAGGCGTAGAAAAGAGTGGGAGATTCAGTACGTAGGGCTAGAATCAGCAGACATGGTTTATTGGTATGCAGAAGTGAGGTATGTGCAGTATGATTCAAATGGCCAAACAGATTTTGGCTGCTTAAGACATTTTCAAGATTAGCTGGTACTACTGACTACAGAATCGTGGTAAACCATGGCTTGGTCAGCTGTAGTCTCTATTTGGAGTACCTCTGGGACATCTCATCATATAATGTGAATGTGATCTATGACATCACTTCCTTTACCTTCATACTAGATTCAGCTGATCTGGCTGACTGGACAGTCCCTTTCCACACTCACCACTCTTTTGTGTTCCTCCCAATTTTCCCAACATGCTGGAAAAGAACAAATTTCTCACTAGTGGAAAATTATTTGGTCAAAGATATGAAACTGGTTCCATAAAAAATAATAGGCATTGTACACACGTTATCGTATTCTACAAATTAGCTCTCGTTTTCCTTTTCTTTTGGAAAAGACTGATGCTGGGAAGGATGGAGGGCAAGGAGAGAAGGGGGTGACCGAAGATTAGACAGTTGGATGGTATCAGCGACTCAATGGACTCGTTTGAGCAAACTCCAGGAAACGGTGGAGGTCAGAGGAGCCTGGCATGCTGCAGTCCATGAGGTTGCAAAAAGTCGGACATAACTTAGTGATGAACAGCATCCTGTTTAGTAAATGGAAACACTGAAGATCAGAGCAGCAACTGTCTTGCCCAAGGCTATACTAATATGTGCCTTTACCTTTCCACAATGATTGAAACTTCAAATGAGCTTACATTGTTTCTTAGTGATTTTTAGACAAAAATAAACTCGATGGCCTACAATTTTTGGAAGAAAAATGCCAAAATGAGGGCCCTCACACTAAATACCACTATTTCATCATGGCTTTGCCTCACCTGTAAAAGCAGGAGCTGTTGGGGGGGTGAGGTGCGGCTTGAATGCAGTCTTTAATTAATCAAGCTGTTTGTGTTGCATTTTCTTCCCAACTTACCTCTGCTCTTGGAGAGAAAAAAGGGAGAAAATGGAAATGGCTCCAGAATCCTGACTAGCACATCAGAAGGAAAGGAATATTGCCAGAATTTTCTGTCATCCTGCCTTATGGTGGCCAAGTCATCTTTAATATATTAGAGACTGACCTTGCAGAGGCAAAGTTGCTGATTTCACAGCTACCAATGGAGGAGGATGGGTGTGAAACCCTTCAATAATACAGACTATTTGAAGAAATAAGATTAATCAAGATGGTTTTTAAATGACTTTTAAATGCTCCATTATGCATAGCTTATGCTTTATTTTTGTGCAATATACAAAAGCCATATTATTTGATGCAATCAGGGCTAGTAGTTGGTGAATCAAAAAAGTAGGTCAAGGGACAAAATCAATATAAACATATTTTAAAAGAAGCAGATATATATTCACTTATCAACCTTTTGATGTAGGGTTAATAATTGTTTTTTAACCAAACCCCAAGGGTTTGAAGTAGTAAACCACAATTACAATGCATGGCTATTACTTGAAGTTTTCGGTAAAGTGGAGGTTCTTAAAAACTCTTGTCAAGCAATTTGAATGGCAACTTCTTCTATTTGTAATTTCTCTCCAATTTTACAATTTCCTCACCCACTTTTTTTTATAGAAAAATATATTTTATTTAAATTTATATTTCATCCATTCCTTCTAACACATAGAACTGCCAAAAAAACAATTGTGTAAACAAACATAACTGACCTTCATCATAGATACAGGCCAACTGATGGAGACAAAACCAAGTGGATGTTGACGAAGGGGTGTCCTGCCAACTGCATGTACTTTACCTGTCAGCCAGTGTGTTTTACAAAGGAATGGAAGATGCTAGTTAATCTAGGAAATTATTTTCAGTTCTTAATCCATAATACCATTCAAGTTTATGGTGTTATTCAGTTGCTAAGTCATGTCCGACTCTGCGACCCCATAGACCACAGCACACCAGGCTCCTGTGTCTTCCTTTCTCTCAGAGTTTGCTCAAATTCATGTCTGTTGAGTCAGTGATGCTATCTAACCAGCTCATCCTCTGCCACCCCCTTCTTCCTTTGCCTTCAATCTTTCCCAGCATCAGGGTCTTTTCCAGAGTTGGCTCTTTGCATCAGGTGGCCAAAGTATTGGAGCTTCAGCAACAGTCCTTCAATGAATATTCAGGACTGATTTCCTTTAGGATTGACTGGTTTGATCTCCCTGCAGTCCAAGAGACTCTCAGGAGTCTTCTCCAGTACAATTCAAAAGCATCACTTCTCCAGTGCTCAGCCTTCTTTATGGTCCAACTCTCACATATAATGTAATCACTAATGTTAGAACTTTGTTTTTATTAATATACTGCAGGAGCCGTCAGAAAGCAGAGTATAATACCATATGTATCTATATAATAATTCTTCCCTGCTTAAGATCTCCTGGTACTTCACTATTGCTCTTAGCAAAACATCCAAAATCCCCAACAAACTGACAAAGCCCTTTACAATATATCCTTTGACTATGCAGGCTCATCTTTTGATTATTTCCTATATAAATACAGAGATGGGGGTTCTTGAGAAGAGAGAAGGGAAGGGAAGGGTGTATTTTATTCCCTTGAGCTAGAACTGAATTATTTGGGTTGCAGATACTTATTTCCTCTGCCTGGACCTCTACTCCCTCATGTCTTTAAATGACAAGCCCCCACAGACACTGAAGGTTAGCTTATATATTACCTTCCTGAGGCTACTTTGCCTAATATCCTTAGCTTTGATTAGGAACCCCTGCTATGAACTTTCACAACACCTCTTCTTTCCCCTTAGGACTCTTATTACATAAAATGGATATTTTCTTGCCTGTATCCTCACTAGTGTAGGTTCCACAAAGACCAGGGCCATCATGTTTACAGCTTTATCTCCAGCTCCTGCCACAAGGCCCAACACCGATTGTTTGATAACTTGGTTGATTAAATCAATAAATCAAAATTTTTCTTACTTGAGCATCTATGTTTATTACAGAAAGTTGATAGGCACATAGATAGATTTCAATTTTTTATGAATTTTTATTGGAATATAGTTACTTTACAATGTTGTGTTAGTTTCTATGGTACAGAAACCTGTTACATATACCCCTCTTTTTTTGGATTTCCTTCCCATTTACGTCACCACAGGGCACTGAGTTAGAGTTCTCTAAGCTATACAGTAGGTTCTCATTAGTGATCTATTTTATACATAGTGTCAATAGTGTGTATATGTCAACCTCCACCTCCCAACTAACACTCCTAAGAACTGGGACTTTTAAAGGATGCGCCACCTCTTTGAGGTCATCCGTTTAGTGCATTGTTGCTGGCTCCCGTGATTAAAAAAACAACATCACAGAAGGAAAATATAACATCCACGCACAAAAGTGGCACCACATGCTCAAGTTTATTGAACAGACACAAGTTACACACTTGGAAACTAATAAGAAGAACACTGTACCAGTTTTCACTAACTCAAATCAAGTTAGCAAATCACAAATTTTAGAACACACTCATTTTATGCCTCACCCAATGTGGGTGATCACAAGAGAGCTAAAGAAAGAAAATGACTTTCTATGTTACCTAGGTAGGAAATTAATTGATATACACAACTTCCAAGTAACTTTAAGATACTGCAAAGTGTTTCAAAACTACCAGGGAACAGTTCATGTCCAGCCTGAAATAAATTGTAAAATGAATAAAGGGTAGAAGGACCTTTTAGGGGCAAATAACTTCATTCATATATCCATCTCAGAATCCCTCCTTCCTGCTAACAAAAATACTAATAAATTCTTTTAGATTAGGTTTACTAAATTAGACTTTGAAATATCTAGGTTTGGTTACATTGTTATATTGCACTTGAGAAGAACGACAGCAAAAAAATCAAAGATTCAGTACCTCTGCCAAGAAGTTCATTATGTATGAGAAATTACAATGAAATACAAGCATACATGCATGCTACATGATACGTTCACTGTCCAAACTAGCCTACCAACAAGTTAAAAGAAATATTCTCTACAACACTAAGCAATACATCATTTCATTCTCTATTTTTGATCTTATATTCAATTTTCAAATTTTGCATTTTTCTTATTAATCCAACTATCACATATATAAGCTATCCAAGAGCAGTAACACAGTGATACTGAGATAAGCAACAGTTGTACACAAATATTCCAAGAATGGCTTATTCTTTGCAAGCTCAACACTACATTCTGTAACACAGGAACATCTATCAATTTACAGACTGTATCCTTTATAAAAAACCTGCTGATCTTATTATACGCTATACTTTTGCCACATAAATCTCTCTTAGGGTTATGATTTACTATCAGAAATCTTTCACATCCTCTTAAAGAAGTCAGTATAGCCTCTAACACTTGAATTTTCTCTTTATATAAAGTATTAATGAAAATTTACTATGAATAATTAGTTTCAAAACAGGTAGAATTGTGGCAGTAATATTTTGATTAACTGTTTTACAACTCAGTATTAAGAACTTAATCAGAATTACAATAATCACTAATTACAACAGAAGGGTAAAGGGAAGAAAAGGGAAGAGCACCCCTCACACAAATGTTTCTCAAAATATTAAGTCTGAAATAAATGCCTACATAAGAAATCAACAACATAATCAATTTCTTACCAATATCAAATGTTTTATGATATTCCCAACTCCAACGATATGTGATTTCTTAAACTGAATCAGATTATAAGAATTTTACAGTCAAAGTAGCTTTCAGTTCTCAATAAATCACAAATACAGCAGTGATTATTTCTTGACATTTTAACCAAAACATTTACGTTACTTTAATCCCAACATTTTGCCAAATATTTTCTTCAAAGGCTAGGTTTTTAGTCTTCAAAGACTAGACTACCATATTTTTGTAGAGATAATTTTTTTAAAAGAAAACACTATTGCTTTAAACTACAGTTCACAAGAACAATTTAAAACAACATGTTAATTTTCATGACAAGACCCTTCAGTCTCCTCCAGTCTAATGCTCTCCCAACTGAGCTCTCTTGGCTCCTCCTTCAATCTCATAAAAGATTCTATCTTGAGAGAAGAGGCCATAAAAGGAACAGATTGTGCAAAAGCAAACAGGAACATTTAACTTTTCGCAAGACTGACTTTCTATCCAACAGGTATTTTCAGGAATCACCGCTATTAGATGGGAAAAAGGGGAGGGAAATGCTGTTCTAGACCAACTTAGCAACTGTCTTGGGGCAGGTACTAGGATAAAAAATGTTTTACTTAAAAAACTTCAAATTTATTGGTAACAAAAATACTTATTGTGTATGACTACCTACGATGTTTTAAGCTACTAGTAAAATCTATATTACAACACCGATTAATTTTCAAAATCACTAAAGCTAAATATAGGGTCTTGTCAATGTTCTAACTTGTACAACTCACCTACATATGCCTCTATTTTATGAATGTATTCTAGTTTAGCCACTTGTGTAGGGAGTTATAACACAAGCCATGGTAAGAAAATTTCAATTATTTTTAAAACATGGAAAAATATTCAATTATCTAAGGGAAATATTTATCATCGCCTAATGAAGGCAGTAGTTAAAAAGCTATTGAACTCTCAATTTCTAATGCACAACATGATGTAATTACACAAAAATAGGTATAATTAACAGTTATCCCCAGGCCTAGAGGAACTGTGAATAATTCACATAATCTTATAGAAGATTCATCACCCTACAGACTTAAAAAACTACAACTTGCCACCTGTACAGCTTTTATTTAAAAATCCTAGAAAAGTAGTTTATATTAATAAAACTAAAAAAATTTTAAAAGGTTTCCAATAACTTGAATTGCCTATAAAATAACCTCTAAGAAGTTATTATGATAGCTGAGACTGGTTTTACATGTTATACCTGGTTTCAACTGAGGTAATATCCATGTGAGTAGCATCATGCTATTGCTAGAAGTAAACCAGTGAGCTACCTTAAGAATTTCAATTCCATGCATCTCTCAGGGGATTCGGAGGTTGAGCGCACATTCTTATAAATTGTAAAGTTTTCTCATTGATCTTGACACATTCTCAATAACAGTTTTGAAAATATAAGGAAAAATACATATATAGGAGGAAAATAAATTAATCCCAACTAAAAACTCTTGCCCTAATCTAAGAACAAACTATTCAATAAGCAACTCTGTCAAAGAACTACATAGTTTTTTAATTTAAATGCTTTTTTTTTCTGGTATTGTCTACAGCCAGACTAATGCAATAGAATATACTTTGGAAACAATTTCCAATTCCATATAGCTTCAAGCATCATGATGTTTAGCAGAAATTAAACAATCACACAAAAGAGGCAATTTTTATTATAAAACTAATTTTTAGTATAAGTTGACTTAAAGGATTTGAAATATAACTTGTGTGTTTATTAGTCGCTCAGTTAAGTCCAACTCTATGTGACGCCATGGACTGTAGCCTGCCAGACTCCTCTATCCATGGAATTTTTCAGGCAAGAGAACTCCAATACTGGAGTGGGTTGCCATGCCCTTCTCCAGGGAATCTTGACCCAGGGTTGGAACCCACATCTCCTGCATTGCAGGTAGATTCTTTACTGCTGAGCTACCAGGAAAAACTAATTTTTTAGTATAAGTTGACTTAAAGGATTTGAAATAGAATTTAAACTTACACAAAATAAAATGTAATCAAAAGGACTGTGGATAAAAATATAAATAGAAGTTTAATAGCATGTACTCAATTTTCACATTAAAACAAAAATCTGTACCTTTGCAGTTACAAGAAAGAGTTTTGATGGGATCATGCTTTCTTTCTTTTTTTAAAGTCCTACCACATAGGTAATATTAAAATCCAAGTTTATACAGCTATGAAGTAAGCTTGAAAACTCAAGTGTAGTGTAACGTGTATTAACATTATGTATCTGCACAAAAGATGTGGATCCTAAGGTCCAAATTTGGATTGCTTTAAGACAACAAAAACAACGACAAACAAAATCCAACATACAAAATCAGAAACAGTAATTGTAGGAGGTACTATTTTAGATAAAGTGGTAACTCAGGCACTATCTTATGTACACTGAAGAAGACCTATCACTTGAAATGTTATTATTTAAATACCTAAAAACACAAGTCAGTAGGTGTATTAAATGTATGTCTGAACTTAATCAGGATGAAAAGGATGACAAATATTGCTCTCACTTTGTGGTTAACACCAATGGGCACCATCAGCAGTACAGTCTTGGAATTTTATTCCTCAGGAAGGAAATTAAAATCTCAACTAAAGTTGGAACTTCTAATGGATCAGGATGTAGCGTAACCTAAAAATTACAGTTAAGTTTCTGAGTTTCCTTCACCATTTTCATGAGGCTGAAGCTGTTCCCTTTCTTGTTCTTCTTGAGGTGGCCGTACACGCTTAAAAAAGCCCATCTGTCAGTTGAAAAAAAAAATAAAACTAACATCACTGCTACATCAATGAAGAATACAGAAAGTATTCTGAGTGACCATAATAAGGCCAAGAAAATTCAAAATGGTACCAAGTTCAACTTTTCTTCCTTCGAATGATAAGCAGTGCTCATCATATATCATCATTAAAGGTCCAACTCCTCTGTCCCTCCCTTTTTTCTTCTCTCCCTCTTCTTTTCTTCTGCTTCCCCTTCCTCCCTCTCTTCCTAAGTCCATCACTTACCCTGTACATTACGAAAACTAAAACAGCCAGTAACAACAATCCTGCTAGAACTGCTAAAATGATCACCCACACAGGGACAGGCATGGGTGCTGGCTGAATGCCCCAGGTGACATTTGTGGTAACCTGTTGGGGAGAAAAAAGTTCTTGAGTCTTAAAAATAGTTCACTGAGTTATTCAACAAATATCTGAATATATACTGTATTTCAAGTTAATGTTACTGACATTATTTTCTAGTATATGACAAGTTATCATTACACACCTGGCATCAATAGCATATACACACACGAAACTCTCAACTTCAGGTTAACTTCTGACGGTCTCTGAAATGATTTTTTAAATAATCTGACCACCCACTTTATTGGTTTCAGGTTTCATTGGTTTCATTTTAATCCTCAAATTAAAGGTTTATAAAATGCCCTCACTTACTGCAGTTAATTTCCAACTTTCTAACTTTGTGGGGAGAGATTCCCCAAATTTTCCCACATGAAATTCAGTATATGCTAAGTATATTACCCACAAATAAGATGCTAAAGTAAAAGGTCTACCTTTAATAATTCTGAGATGGGGGAGTAAAATAGTATTAAACTAGGTTATAATCCATTCAAGTAACTAAATTACTTTAAATTATGAAAATAGTTAACTGCTAATATTTAAAATAAGAACAACTACAGTATTTAACTGAATGCACTTATTTCATTTCCCAAAGTCAGTGACTTACCAATGTGGAGTTGAAGATGTCCTCAATTGGAAGGTTTTTATAAGGAAACTCTATGACATTAAATGAAGCAGACGACTTCAAAGAATATGAATGATTCTGGTTTTCCTTCTATATGGGAATAACAAGAAGATGATTTTCCAGATGTCAGGCCTTTGTTATTTCTTTGAAAAAGCGGATAAATTTGCTGAATGCCGCCTCTCCCCACTTACATTCATAAAGGTCTCGGTCCATAGGAGAGACCTTACATACAGGATTGCACTCTTTCCTCTGTCTAGTCGCCCCACCTGGCAGACAATCTTCAAGCATTCAGCAATTCCACAACCCTGCCAAAAAATTACTTACTTAAAAGAAAAGATCACTCTATCATCTCTTCAACATATGAAAGTGAGACATTTGACTTGTTTTATATGAAAGCTAAAGAGCTCTATATTTTTTGCCTTACAGCAATAACATTTAAAATGAGTAGGCTAACAGCTGAACCTATGAATGTTTCTTGTTATGAAGGGATTGGTTTTACTGTGATTTGTTACAGAAGGATAAACTTTATAATATTAAAACATTTACTTTTATAGCTAGAATTTAACATTCTTGAGGCAAACCCAGAGCATGGTGATTTTAGTAAGACATGAAAATCAGATCACAATATGCCTGTGGAAAAGAAAGAGAAACGAAGTGAGTCTTTAATAGTTATTCCATGTCAGACCTGTCGGAATCAAGTGGCATGCTGAAGGTCTTTGCCACATTCAGTGTTTTTAATGGTAACTTGAAGGCAGACAGAAGTAACAAACATCCACCACCTTTTATATGCTGGTCAACCTGCATTAGACATAAACTGCAACGTCATATGCATAACCCTCACAACAGGGCTACCCAGTAACTGACACCTCCAGTTGATGACTAGAAATAGAAGCAAACCCCTCTGACCTGACAAAAGGCATCTATGGAGAGCGCACAGCCAATACCATACTTACTGGTGAAACAATGGATGCTTTTCCCATAAGACTAGGAACTGTATGACAATGTCCATTCATGATACTTCTACTCTACACTGTTCAGAAGGTTCTCGCCAGTGCAATTAAGCAAGAAAAAAAAAAGGAAATAAAAGGTATCCAGATCAGAAAGAAAAAAGTAAAACTATCTCTATTCAGAGGATAGAATACTTACAGAAAACTTTAAAGAATCCAAAATAAAACTACTAAAGCTAATAAACAAGTATAGAAAAGGTACAGTATACACACAGATCAGTATACAAATGTGAATTATTTTTATATAAACTGTAAATGAAAAACAAGAAAATGAAAATTTTTTTTAATTCTATTTTAAACAGAATTCAAAAAGAATAAAATATATAGAAGTTACTTAGCCAAGGAAGTGTAAGACTTGTACACTGAAAACTACAAAATATTTTTGGAATAAAGAAGACTTAAATAAAGAAAACAGCTCATATTCAAGAACTGAAAGACTTAACATCAAAATAGCAATGCTCTCAAAGTGATAGAGCTAATAAAACTGCTATCAAAATATCAACAAGAATTTTTGTAGAAATGGACAAGCTGGTCCTAGAATTCACATGGAATTGCCAGGAACCTCAGCTAGCCAGGGCTTTCCTTGTAGCTCAGTCAGTAAAGAATCTGCCTGCAATGCAGGAGACCTGAGCTCAATTCCTGGGTTGAGAAGAATCCCTGGAGGAAGAAATGGCAACCCACTCTAGTATTCTTGCCTGGAGAATCCCATGGACAGAGAAGCCTGGCAGGCTATAGTCCATGGGGTCGCAAGAGTCGGACATGATTTAGCGACTACACCACCACCACCAACCACCAACAACCAGCCACAACACTCTTGAAAAAGAAGAAACACTGGGCAGGGGGTGCTCACACCCCTCAACTTCAAAACTTACTGCAGAAAAACAATAATCAATAAATTTTGATACTGGAATTAGGATACATGCATAGATCAATGGGACAAAATTAAGAGTCAAGAAGTAAACCCATATATTCACAGTCAATTCATTTTCAACAAGGGAGTCAGGCCCATTTAAAGGGAAGAGCTAGGTCTTTCCAACAAATGATGTTGCAAGAACCGGAAAACCACATGCAAAAGAATGAACCTGGGCTTCTATTTCACACCATATACAAAAATTAACTCTGTATGGATCAGAGATATGAAAGTAAGAGCTAAGATTATAAAACTCAGAAAAATTAGGTGTAAATCTCCAGGACTCTGGGGTAGACAATGGTTTTTAAAATATGACAGTAAAAATATAAGCAACACAAAAAAATATATACTTGAGAAATTTGGACTTCTTCAAATTTAAAAGCTTTTTTGCATTAAAGGATACTATCAAGAAAGTAAAAAGACAACTTACAGAATGAGAGAAAACATGTGCAGGGTAGCATCTAGAACACTTCACGACTCAACAACAAAAAGCAAACAAACCAATTTAAATATGGGCAAGCGGTTTGAATAGAGATTCCTTGAAAGAAGATACAGAAATGAAAAAATGCTCAGCACCATTAGGCATTCAGTTCAGTCGCTCAGTCGTGTCTGACTCTTTGCGACCCCATGAATCACAGCACGCCAGGCCTCCCTGTCCATCACCAACTCCCGGAGTTCACTCTAATTCACGTCTATCGAGTCAGTGATGCCATCCAGCCATCTCATCCTCTGTCGTCCCCTTCTCCTCCTGTCCCTAATCCCTCCCAGTATCAGAGTCTTTTCCAATGAGTCAACTCTTCGCATGAGGTGACCAAAGTACTGGAGCTTCAGCTTTAGGATCATTCCCTCCAAAGAAATCCCAGGGCTGATCTCCTTCAGAATGGACTGGTTGGATCTCCTTGCAGTCCAAGGGACTCTCAAGAGTCTTCTCCAAACCACAGTTTTAAAGCATCAATTCTTCGGTGCTCAGCCTTCTTCACAGTCCAACTCTCACATCCATACATGACCACTAGGAAAACCATAGCCTTGACTAGACAGGCCTTTGTTGGCAAAGTAATGTCTCTGCTTTTCAATATGCTATCTAGGTTGGTCACAACTTTTCTTCCAAGGAGAAAGCATCTTTTAATTTCATGGCTGCAGGCACCATCTACAGTGATTTTGGAGCCCCCCAAAATAAAGTCTGACACTGCTTCCACTGTTTCCCCATCTATTTCCCATGAAGTGATGGGACCAGATGCCATGATCTTCGTTTTCTGAATGTTGAGCTTTAAGCCAACTTTTTCACTCTCCTCTTCACTTTCTGCCATAAGGGTGGTGTCATCTGCATATCTGAGGTTATTGATATTTTTCCCAGCTATCTTGATTCCAGCTTGTGCTTCTTCCAGCCCAGCGTTTCTCATGATGTACTCTGCATATAAGTTAAATAAACAGGGTGACAATATACAGCCTTGACGTACTCCTTTTCCTATTTGGAACCAGTCTGTTGTTCCATGTCCAGTTCTAACTGTTGCTTCCTGACCTGCATATAGGTTTCTCAAGAGGTAGGTCAGGTGGTCTGGTATTCCCATCTCTTTCAGAATTTTCCACAGTTTATTGTGATCCACACCGTCAAAGGCTTTGGCATAATCAATAAAGCAGAAATAGATGTTTTTCTGGAACTCTCTTGCTTTTTCCATGATCCAGCAGATGTTGGCAATTTGATCTCTGGTTCCTCTGCCTTTTCTAAAATCAGCTTGAACATCTGATTCAACTGAAGGCAAACCATTCAATATCACGGTAATCCAAGTCTATGCCCCAACCAGTAACACTGAAGAAGCTGAAGTTGAATGGTTCTATGAAGACCTACAAGACCTTTTAGAACTAATATCCACAAAAGATGTCCTTTTCATTATAGGGGACTGGAATGCAAAAGTAGGAAGTCAAGAAACACCTGGAGTAACAGGCAAATTTGGCCTTGGAATATGGAATAAAGCAGGGCAAAGACTAATAGAGTTTTGCCAAGAAAATGCACTGGTCATAGCAAACACCCTTCTCCAATAACACAAGAGAAGACTCTACACATGGATATCACCAGATGGTCAATACTGAAATCAGACTGATTATATTCTTTGCAGCCAAAGATGGAAAAGCTCTATACAGTCAGCAAAAACAAGACCAGGAGCTGACTGTGGCTCAGATCATGAACTCCTTATTGCCAAATTCAGACTTAAATTGAAAAAAGTAGAGAAAACCACCAGACCATTAGGCATTAGGGAAATCCAAATAAAACCACAATGAGGTACTACTTCACTCCAATAAGGATGACTACAAAAAAAAATTTCTTTGATGGCAAATAGCAAGTGAAAGCAAGACTGCGGAAAAATTGGGACCCTCTTATACTGCTGGTTGGGAATGTAAAATGGTACAATCACTTTGGAAAACAATTTTGCAGTTCTTCAAAAGTTAAATCAAGTTTGGCCGTATGACCATATGACACAGCAATTGGACCCCTAGATTTATTCTCAAAAAAATTAAAATATATGTTCCCACACACGTTTACAGTGGCACTATTCAAAATAGGCAAAAAGCAGAAACAACACAAACACTCACTAACTGATGAATGCATAAACAAAATGTGGTATTATCCACAGAATGGAATATTATCCAGCCACAAAATGAGGTACTAATGCATGCTTCATGATGAACCTCAAAAACACTATGCTGAGTCAAAGAAGCCAAACACAAAAGGCCACATTTTATATGATTTCGTTGATAGGAAATGTTCAAAACAGATGAATCCTTAGAGCCAGAAAGCAGATTAGTGGTCTCCAGAGACAGGTGGTAGGCAGAAGGCAGTGGCTGCTTAATGCAGTGCTGCTTTTTGAAGTGATGAAAACGTTTCGGAGTTAGATAATGTACAATGTTGTGAATATACTAGAGATTACTAAATCGTGTATTTTAAAATGGGTAAAATGGCAAATTTTATGTAACTTTTATCTCAAATATTTTAAAAATGTGATTCTGTATGAGGCCAGAAAGAACAGGATCAAAACCGGGATGAAGGTAGACAGTAACTTCGTATTCACATGGGTTGGTCAGGGAAGTCCAATCTGCCACTTAAGAACAGCAGAAGGAGATGGGGGGGTAAGCCACAGGGATAGTTGGGCAAAGAGCATTTTAGGGGGAGAGCAATTTTCAAAATTAGGAGATAGAAACAGGCTTAGGGCTGTCTGTTCAATGAAAAGCAAGGTGACCAAAATGGGACGAGCAGAGTAAGGAGAGGAAACGCAGACAGCAAGGCAGAAGGGCCCAGATCCTGTTTGCCTCGAAGGCTTTTTAGGCTCTGGTTTTCTCCTGAGTTAGATGGGAAGACACGGGAGTGACACAGTAGCAGTGTTCATTGCTCAGTCGTGTCTCTTTGCGATCCCACAGCCTGTAGCCCACCAGGCTCCTCTGTCCATGGCATTCTCCAGGCAAGGACACTGGAGTGGATTCCCAGGGATCAAACCTGGGTCTCCTGCACTGCAGGGAGATTTTTTTACTGTCTTGAGCTATAGGAGTGATATGACTTGACCGCTTTTTAAAAAGAGTCACTATGGCTTCTATGTGGGAAATACACTGTCATGGGGACAAGGGCAGAACCATGGAGTCTAACTGGAGGTTTGGCAATAGTTCAAGTGCAAGAGGAAGGTGGCCCGGGTTAGATTGTGGCAGTGATACAGATGGCAACAAGGGGTCACTTTCTGTGTGTTGTGAAAGTAGATAATGACAGAATCTGCTGATATGTTGGATATGAAGTTTGAGAAGAGTCAAGCACAACACCCATGTTTTGGACAGAAAAACGGGTTGGTATTTACTACAATATGGGACACCACAGAAAGATTAGCATCAGGAAAACTCAAGGGTATGTTCTTAGCATTAAGTGTAAGATTCCTATTTAAGAGGAGTTCCAGTAGATAGCTGGATAATAAGAGTCTGGAGTTCAATGCAGAGGATTGGGTTAGAAATATAAATCAAAGTCATCTACACAGAAACAGTACTTACCAGCCCTGATAATGATTAAGGTCATCTCACACGGAACTGTGGGATATAACCTCTACAGTGACAGAAATCATCAGTGTGGATATACCTGCACTCTCTAAGTGGTAGCCACGAGCCACACGTGGCTAATGAATACCTGAAATGCGGCTGCTATTTACAAAACTGGACCACACAGATCTAATGAATGACTGGAAGTGGAGCAGCAAGAAATCTGAGCCCTGAAAATCCTCTCTGGAGCTTAAAAGCCTAGAAATGGAGAGTAAGCAGTCGAGAGTTGTGGTACGAGGACAACCAAGTGAGCAGTGTTCTAGAAGTAAGACGGGAATGTTTCATTACGGAGAAGTGCTTAATGTGCCCAAAGTCACTGAGCACTTAAACTGAAAGAGAGCTAAGAAGAACCACGGAAGGAGATATGAAGGGAACTGGTGACTGCTAGTGAACAGAAACACTACACCAGGTACTCTGCTAGCTGTGGTTTGCAGATGTTACATTTTAACATCTTTTAACATGTTAAATTTTAAGAACTGGAGTGACAAACCTCTCTAATAATATTATAGTCATTAGACAGGCTGACTCAACAAAAGATGATCATAATGTTAATTATTCTCACATTTTTTGTTGAGGCCTTCCGGGTTTTTTCTATAGTACTGCACATAAGTTGCAAAGATTAGAGTGAGACCAAGAAAGAGGTCAGTTAAATAAGCACAGTCAGAAAAACAAGTTAGAATATAAAACATTTTTATTAGCAATCTATAAAGATAGATCCTTTGAATAAAACGTGGTATTAATCCAGTTAGGAAGAGGAAAGTAAGAGGAGTGAATGATATTAAAATATATAGCTCTTTCCAGCACAGCTGTTGTTATTTTTGAAATGTTCTTTGGCATCAGTTCTATAATCACATATTTTAAAACATTTAAAGTGCTTGTTGTTGGAATGGCACTTACCAAAGTGTGAACATCTCCTTCACTGAGGGTGAGATCCCGCTTCGTGATGAGATGGTTCCGGTCACCTTGACCACCAATTGTATCATTCTTTTCACTTGTTTGTGAATTTGAGATCTAGGATTACATTAATAACTGATGGTAAATAACAATGGAAAACATTTTGCATAAACATTTTGGCATAATCTGTTATACGTAATTAAAATACAGCCACTAAAAATGTGGTATGATAGAAAATTCACCACTTACTCTATGGCTAAAACTAAGCACAGAAAATAAAGATGAGTCCTTGATATATGGGAAAAAATTACCTCTGCCTAGCCATCATTTTCTCCCCTTGCATAGTGAGAGGAGAAATTGATAAAATATACAAAACAGTCTGAAATTTCATAGTGTACATTTGTGATGTGTGTCATGAGTATACATTTTTTGTTTTCTTAACCGTCCTTTTTTCTAAACTGCAACAGCTTCTTATCCACAGATACAGGCTAGGATGGAGAGGACTATATCTAAAAGTAAATAGAATTCCATAAAGTGATATTTTCTAGGTCAAGTCAAAAAAGTCAAGAGTAAAATGTTACATCTTACCCCAAAGACAAAAATTTGGACATCCAAACACTCTTGATATAATATCACACGTGGATAAAACCACTATGCGATGAAACCAAAGTCAAACTGGATCACTTAAGAATATCTCCAGAGGCTTACTAAATGCTACATAAATAAATGGTTCAGCAGAACGTCATAGAATTCATCCTTACTCATTACACAAATAAAGAATCTAATCCATTGCATACTGGTTATGAACTAAAATATTTTTGCAGAATGGATTTATTACTAAAACAATTGCTTTATTTTATGCATTTCTTTTATAGATTTAGAAAGAAAAGCAATAAAACATCAGCATAATAAACAGCTGCTATGAAGCATATTACCTTAATTCTCAAAGGGTTAATCTCCATATCTGAAGTGCAGTTCATTGGTCCATCAATATCATATTGAAGGATGTACAACAAGGTGTTATTGTTATATTTGTAAGGCCACTGAAGATGTAGCATTGCCTTGCTGAATGAACTCGGACCATTGTTTCTCAGCTAACGAGGAAAAGAAAATGTAAATACTTTGGGCAAAAATCTATAATCCGTCCCCTACATCATCTTTAGGAATCCTGAAGCAACAGCATTTGAATAACAGTGGAGTTTCCATAGTGACTCTAATCATGATCATTAGTATGCAAAAGAATCAAACTCAACATATGCCTCCGAATAGGGCAGTGTGTGTCAGGGTGAAAATATAAACAAAAGAGGAAAATATGCAACAGTTACTGATAAGTGGCATAGAAAATTTTCTTCCTACAGAACCAAAATTTTACTCAATGACCTATTCCTTTTATCCAAGTATAACTAATTGGTCTTAAACAACAGTTTGCATAAACAGCTTTCTTTTACCACTTGAAGTTAGTCGTCTAATGGAAATGAGCTTAAGAATGGGGAAAAAATTCTAAGAAATCTCTGGTACAAAATTAAACTATGCAAAGTTTACATACAGGTTACATAGATTTGTTTTCTTTTTGTTTTTTGGACTTGTTTTTTAAAAGCAGCCTATCTGTTCCTCCCTCTGTTGTCTCTCTACCAGGTATCAATTAAATCCAACTGCAAACCTCATAGATGTGCTGAACAACTGGCCCAACATCTTCTTCAGTCTCAGGGTTCTCTTTGTACTTCCAATTTGGAATCGGAAGAAAGATATGATCAGGACTTGAGACTCTAAACAATGAGCAAAGAAAACCTACCATGAATATCAAAATGATATGGTCAGTTCCTTTTCAAAAGTATCTAGTATCCAAATGAATAAAATCAGAATTTTTAAAAAAGCACCAAAGACAAAAAAAATTATACTTGTATGTGTACACGCATAGCTGGACATACAAACTCTTCTTTACTGAATCCAGTGTAACAGATGAATTGGTAATAGGCAAACATTTCTGCTAAGAGTTCAATAAATTTATTTTATGCTGCTTTTGCCATGTCTGGTTTATTACCAGAGAATTAGCAAATAAATATTTGGGGCTTTGGAATACACCCAGAGCCTTCTTATTCCTACAGAAGCTATAGTTCTGGTAAAATCACCATGAAACATATACTATCCAAAAGAAGTTAGGGGCCTAAGACTTAGACATATGTTATGTGCTGTGCTTAGTCGCTCAGTCATGTCTGACCCACTGTAACCTGCCAGGCTCCTCTGTCCATGGGGATTCTCCAGGCAAGAATACTAGAGTGGGTTGCCATGTCCTCCTCCTGGGAATCCTTCCCAACCCAGGGATTGAACCCAGGTCTCCCGTATTGCAGACGGATTCTTTACTGTCTGAGCCACCAGGGAAGCCCTGGACATATCTATGCCTATGGCTGATTCATATTGATATTTGGCAGAAAACCACAAAATTCTGTAAAGTAATTATCCTTCAATTAAAAAATAAATAAACTTTTTTTAATGTAAAAAGAAAAGTAACTACTTTTTAAAGTAGTTTAAATCATGAAAATAAGATACTCAACTGGGTAATCATACTGACCCTCTTATCTCAACAGCAGCTAAAACAGCAAGGTCAACTTTGTAAGACACAACCGGGCTTACTTTATCAAAAAGATTGGAGCTGAAAAAGAAAAAAATAAATTTAGGACTGAATTTGATGAGCACAATTATCATCAAAATCATACAGAAGCAAATGCAGTGAAACTAAAAGTGAACAAATGAAAAGCAATAAAGAAATGACAAACTGCACAAAATAATTATTTCATTAGCATTTAATTCTAAGATGATTTTTACTTAACTTTTATTTTTGTCTTAAAATTCAAAAATAAAATTATTCTTATCATGTAAATATTGGTCTTAAAATTTGATAACTAAGTACTAAAATTTTAGTCTATCCTATTCCATAATACTTAAGTATACTGCAAAATATATTTATAACAAACCCTATTTCCTCGAAAGTTATTATAGACAGAAAAAAAGTTGTCTTCACACCTTTGAATTTGTAAATCAAATTTCACAGATGTATCCATCTCTGATTGCTGGTGCACACTGAAACGGAGACCAGCTAAGAGCTAAAGGAGAAAAAGGTTAATGTTAGTTAGAAACATGTCAAACAAGTGAAATTTCAAATGCAATCTCCAAAGAAAAAAGAATGATCTAAAACAGGGTATTTCTGAACTTAAAACTGAAAGTACTCTAGCAAAAATAACAAAGCCTGCTGCTGCTGCTGCTATTCAGTCACGTCAGTCATGTCCGACCCTTTGCGACCCCATGGACTGTAGCATGCCAGGGTCCTATGTCCGTGGAATTCTCCAGGCAAGAATACTGGAGTGAGTTGCCATGCCCTTCTCCATAGGATCTTCTTGACCCAGGAATCGAACCCGCGTCTGTGTCTCCTGCATTGCAGGCAGATTCTTTACCAGTGAGCCACCAGGGAGGCCCTAAGTCTGATCTTCTATCAAATCCCTATTAATTAAGATACTCAGGCCAATCCATAATGGAGCCTGTTTAACAACAGTGATTATCATATCTACTTATAAAATTAACTTATTATCTCCTTATAATGTCAACTAATATTAACTTTCTGAAAAATGCAAGAGAAACCACTGATCCAATGAAAGTACAGTAGTTATGCACAAGATTTACTGACAGGAAGCTAACACCTGAACCTGTGTTAATAGAGCAGGAAGAAACAGACGAAGGGCCAGAAGCAGAATTTCTCTGCGCCACCCACAAGTCCATCAATAACAAACAGCTTAACTTCTGCAGGCAGAAAATTATTTTAAAGAAAACAAATGAGCTACAAAGTTAGAGAAAGCAGGCTTCTTGGAAGTCATATAAAAGACATCTAAAAATGGCCCTTCCAGGGGACTTCATCAAACCACCTCTAACTTTACAAAGCCTGGAGCCAGCCGTAAGAATTAACCTGGAATTATCTGTCCTGAATACACAGTGAGTAAGAAAGTTAGACAGAATGAGTGTGTGAGAAAATAAAAGGCACGTTCACTCCTTAATAAAACACTGCATTAAATACAAGTGACAAATGTAACTCTGAGGACTCTGTTCAAGCCATCTTCCCCAAGAGACCATATATCTAGAAATAATTATGACTTTTAAGGGGAGATATATTTAAAGAAATATGGAATATTTATTTTTTATTGAAATATATTAATATTTCACACACAACACTGTGTAAAGTTAAGGTATTACAACATGTTGATTTCATACATTACGTGATTACCACTGCAGCAATAACGGCAACGATGTCACATACTGTTGTCTGTAATCATTACACTGCACATTAGATCTCTAGGACTTATTCACTAGTCATTGAAAGTCTGTACCCTTAAATAACATCTAATAGGACACTATCTATAAGGGTAGATATGGAATTTATAGGCCCATATTTTCACAGATAATGCCAGGCTGGATGAAGCTCAAATAGGAATCAAGATCGCATCCAGTCCTACCACTTCACGGCAAACAGATGAGAAAAAAATGGAAACAGTAACAGACTTTATTTCCTTGGGTGCCCAAATCAACTCAGACAATGACTGTAACCATGAAATTAAGACACTTGCTTCTTGGAAAAAAATCTATGACAAACCTAGAAAGCATGTTAAAAAAGCAGAGACATCACTTTGCCGACAAAGGTCCCTATTGTCAAAGCTATAGTTTTTCCAGGAGTCGTGTACGGATGCGAG
The DNA here is from genome assembly GCF_001704415.2 of Capra hircus. Taxonomy (NCBI): domain Eukaryota; kingdom Metazoa; phylum Chordata; class Mammalia; order Artiodactyla; family Bovidae; genus Capra; species Capra hircus. Next base: position 126,800,760 of record NC_030809.1, on the reverse strand, counting down.
AGTTGGGCCATGAAGGCGGCTGAGCACCTAAGAATTGCTACTTTTGAACTGTGGTGCTGGAGAAGATTCGAGAGTCCCCTGGACAGCAAGGAGACCAAACCAGTTAATCCTAAAGGAAATCAACCCTGAATATTCATTGGAAGGACTGATGCTGAAGCTAAAGCTCTAATACTTTGGCCACCTGATGTGAAGGGCCAACTCACTGGAAAAGACCATGATGCTGGGAAAGGCTTAAGGCAGGAGAAAAAGGGGATGACAGAGGACAAGATGGTTGGATGGCATCAGTGACTCAATGGACATGAGTTTGAGTAAACTCCACGAGATAGCAAAGGACAGGGAAGCCCGGCATGCTGCAGTCCATGGGGGAGCAGAGAGTCAGATACGACTGAGTGACTGAGTAACAATTATCACAGATCTTCTAAGAGAGTTCCAGAAAAACATCTATTTCTGCTTTATTGACTATGCCAAAGCCTTTGACTGTGTGGATCACAATAAACTGTAGAAAATTACGAAAGAGATGGGCATACCAGACCACCTGACCTGCCTCTTGAGAAACCTATATGCAGGTCAGGAAGCAACAGTTAGAACTGGACATGGAACAACAGACTGGTTCAAATAGGAAAAGGAGTACGTCAAGGCTGTATATTGTCACCCTGCTTATTTAACTTATATGCAGAGTACATTATGAGAAACGCTGGGCTGGATGAAGCACAAGCTGGAATCAAGATTGCCGGGAGAAACATCAATAACCTCAGATATGCAGATGACACCACCCTTAGGGCAGTAAGTGAAGAGGAACTCAAAAGGCTCTTGATGAAACATCCAGAAAACTAAGGTCATGGCATCTGGTCCCATCACTTCATGGGAAATAGATGGGGAAACAGTGGAAACAGTGTCAGACTTTATTTTTTTGGGCTCCAAAATCACTGCAGATGATGACTGCAGCCACGAAATTAAAAGACTCTTGCTCCTTGGAAGGAAAGTTATGATGAACCTAGATTGCATATTAAAAAGCAGAGATATTACTTTGCCAACAGAGGTCTGTCTAGTTAAGGCTATGGTTTTTGCAGTGGTCATGTATGGATGTGAGAGTTGGACTGTGAAGAAAGCTGAGCACCAAAGAATTGATTCTTTTGAACTGTGGTGTTGGAGAAGACTCTTCAGAGTCCCTTGAACTGCAAGGAGGTCCAATCAGTCCATCCTAAAGGACATCAGTCCTGGGTGTTCATTGGAAGGACTGATGCTGAGGCTGAAACTCCAATACTTTGGCCACCTCATGCGAAGAGTTGACTCATTGGAAAAGACTCTGATCCTGGGAGGAATTGGGGGCAGGGAGAGAAGGGGATGACAGAGGATGAGATGGCTGGATGGCATCACCAACTCGATACACATGAGTTTGGGTGAACTCCGTGAGTTGGTGATGGACAGGGAGGCCTGGCGTGCTGTGATTCATGGGGTCGCAAAGAGTCGGACACGACTAAGCAACTGAACTGAACTGATGTGTCATTATTAATAAATTAAATTCTATTGAAAAGGTAACAAGAAATATACTGCTGCTTTTTTCCCCCTTGATACTAGCAATTCAAAAAGATATATTTTGTCTCCGTTTTTAGAAGACTTGGGAAGCAATCCACTGAGTGCTTCTTCTCAAGCTTCTGAGCTCCCTTCTCCACCACCTAAACAAGAGTCTGATCCAACCAATGTGCAGTTTGATCCTAATGGGATGACCTTACAGGTTTCACATTAATAAAGTGTGAAGTGAAAGTGTTAGTCATTCAGTCGTGTCTGACTCTTTGCAACCCTACGTACTGTAGCTCACCAGGCTCCTCTGTCCATGGAATTCTGCAAGCAAGAATATTAGAGTGGGTAGCCATTCCCTTCTCCAAGGGATCTTCCCAACCCAGGGATAGGACTTGGGCCTACATGCATTGCAGGCAGATTCTTTATAGTCTGAGCCACCAGGGAACCCCAATTAATGAGATCACTCTAACTCACCTAATAACAACAGTCTCGGTATTTGTCAGAGTAGCTTTGAGCTTTAAAGCATCAGTTTAAAATATCAAAGTTACGATCTCAGTCCTCATTCACCAAACTGAAGACAAAGAGCAGCTTACTGAATACAGGTAATAGCAAAACTCACTACTTTGGTATCTTAATCAAAACTAAGCTCTAATAATCGTTACATTCTAAATCAAAAGCAACTGGAAAACTATTTTGAAGTTTTTATTAAAAAAAAAAATTACTATGGGACTTCCCTGGTGGTCCAGTGGTTGAGAATCTGCCTTGCAATGCAGGGGATACCGGTTCAATCCCAGGCCCCAAAGATCCCATATGCTACAAAGCTAGACCTATGCACCACCTGCTGAGCCCATGCTCCAGAGCCCACGAGCCACAACTATTTCTCCCACGTACTGCAACTACTGGAGCCCGTGTCCATGACAGGAGAAGCCACCACAGCCAGAGGTCCGAGCACCACAGAAAGGAGTGGCCTCTGTTCACAACTGGAGAGGGCCCACGTGCAGCAATAGAGACCCACCATAATCAAAACATAAATTAAAAATAATCAAACAAATGACTGTGGACAAACCCACAGAAAAATATGCTAATCTCTATGAAAGAACAAAAGAGACCCATTTAATTAAAATGTCTTACTTGAGTTCCAGCCTTCATTGGGTTTCCAAGGTCACAAACCACCTGGCGGGTTTGGTTTTCTGTCTTAAACGCACACGAAAGTCTTGCTAAGGCCTTTGATAAATGAAGAAAGAGGATTGAAGTGAAAATAAATTAATCACACACACACAAAAAAGCAGAAGCCATACTAAAACTGTAAAGTTTCTAGACAATATCATACAGTTGGATGTTTGGGTTTCTTGCTTTACAAAGCAAACAGATCTATTTGAGTAATGAGGGATATGGGGGAACCAGAACTGTGTTCAGTTGCCACAAATAAATGCAAAATTGTTTCTGAATGATCCCTAGAGGACTTAGAAACATAACCATATTATTTCTGACAAATTACTGGATGGCCAGGCTTAGACACTTTATCCATCTGACCTTGTGTCAGGCACTTAGCTAGCAATTTTTAAAACGTCATATCAATGCATTATGCAAAGTACTAGGCTTGAAAAGAATTATGTAAGACAGGCACTCTATTGTCTAGCAATTTAGCCTTAGGTAGAACAGCTAAGCTGTAGTATAATAAATAGGGTAGCTGCTCATTAATGTTAATGTGAACCACGAGCGCATTTCGATTTTTAAAGAGGCAGCTTGCTTACTTCACTGTTACGGACAACACCGATGAAATCAGCCTGCAGCGGGATGGAAACGATGAGCTCGGCTTCATAGGCACCTTCTCCCTGATTCTGAGCTTTAACAATCAAGGTCAGAGGGTTGTCGTCCCCAATATAGATCTTCTTTTGATCACTACAAGTTAATACAAATCTAGTCAATGAAGAAAGACTGCACAGCAAGAGCATGACTGTTCAAAGCACTGACATGTTCAACAGCGTCTCAGGATATTTTGAGATCACTGCACAGATCAACACCGAACTGGAAATAGCACACTGGGTGCAAACTCAACATTTCTCCCAATAAAAGAAAATACCGATGCCTTTCTCATATCACTATCACTCAAATCTATTATGGAAATAATTTTATATCCCTTTGTACTTATTAATTTCCTGATTTTTTCTAAAAGTTGAACTAATCCCCTGGTCATGATACTTCCAATATTTGCTATAATTTATACATCATACAAAATGGTAATACGTCCTTTAGTTAAGAGACAATCTTTAAGAGAATACAATGCTACTTTGTGACACTACTCCATACTGATGAAAACAGATCTGTTAACCTAGGCAGCTGGTGAAACATACAGCCTATTTTTCTAAAGCTCAATATTCACTCCTTTACTGAAAATCATGCATTATCCTCCAACTTAACTAATTCTCATTGCTATTACTTTAATAGAAAAATGTGCTCTTTCATTTCAATTTCTTATTATACAGTCTATTATTTGGAGCAAAACTTACCTATCTACAGAAACCTCCAATTTGGGTTTACAGACATTGTCTTCACCACAGTCAAGTAGAATATGAGCCTAGAAAAAAGTTTTTATTTTTTTCTACATGAATAGATACCAATACAGGTCACACATACAGTGTATATTAATATATATATGGATGTATATGAATATACATGTATATATTTATGTACACTCAACTTATATATATACCTGAATGCAAAAGGGATCATGGCCGCCTATTTTTAAACAGGTCAGTGTTAGCTAGTAAGAATGAAAAGGAAGGAAAAGATTCATAGGATATAATACAATTAGATGGAACCTTTTAGGTCTATCTCGAATTAAGCTGTTACCACTTTGGAATGAAGTGTAGAATAGAAAATAAAATTGAAATTAGAGTTCGGCTTTAATCTGCTACTGCTAAGTTGTGTGATCTTGGGCCAAAGAAGCTCCTTTACAGAATTTCTCATTACAGACTATGCCTCTGAAGCACAGAATAAGGACCTGTGGATACATAGCAGCAATTCAGACAGACAGACCAAACGGAACAGAAATTGGATGAAAGGAGTTCCGCATTGGCATGGCCATCTGGAAAGAGAGAAAGAAAAAGGAACCAGAAGCATTAGGTCAGCAGATCCAAGACAGATACAATAAGCAAGACCTCAACACTTTCTCCCTCTAGATATAACCATATGATGTGTCAGCCGGAACACTGTGGAAAATCCAACAGAAAGACATAGTGGAGGAAGCAGAAGTTGGGCAGGATATGAAATAAGAAACCTAAAAATTAATAAAAGAGGAAAGAAAAAAATGATTAAGCCATTATTCGTTTGTCTATTGTTAACATCCAAAGGGATTCAGGTCCTAAGGCAAACAGAAAAGAAAAAGATTCAAAGGGGAAAAATAGTGACAGGCTTTCTTGAAAACAATAATAACAAAACTGTGTACTTTCAAGTTACAGGGATATATGGCTTCCCAGAATAAAATTATATGATAGAGATCTGAACTGACAATGTAATTGGGATGAAACCCAACAATACACGTTAACTAATTCACTGACCTAGATGTAAACAGCTGCTATGTGCTTCAAGAAGTTGGGGGGAAAAGGTCAGGATTATTAGAAGAACTTTGACGTAACTATACAAGTCATACCAAAGACAATCAACTACCAACTTAGTTCATGAACTAAGAGTGGATTTAATGATATGTGATATGGTGTGTATTAAAAGTCCCAGCTAGAATGATGAGTATCTGAAGTTTGAAATGAGAAGTATTATGAAGATTAATAAACTACAATAAAGGGATATTTGACTAACTACCACTCTACACTGAAGAAAAAGGATTAAGCTGGCATTGGTGCAACTACAGCATTAAAATACACTCTCAGGAAAGAACAGCTTCAGAAATGGACAAATAGCACTATCTTTCATTCACAGAGAACTAAATCTCTACAGTTATATACTTAGTATCTTACGCAGAGTAAGAACTTAATACACATTTCAATGAACAACCAGGAGGCGGGGGTGGGGCAGGCTGCTGCTGCTGCTAAGTCACTTCGGTCGTGTCCGACTCTGTGCGACCCCGTAGACGGCAGCCCACCAGGCTCCCCCATCCCTGGGATTCTGCAGGCAAGAACACTGGAGTGGGTTGCCATTTCCTTCTCCAATGCATGAAAGTGAAAGTGAAGTCGCTCAGTCGTGTCCGACTCTTTGTGACCCCATGGACTGCAGCCTACTAGGCTCCTCCATCCATGGGATTTTCCAGGCAAGAGTACTGGAGTGGGGTGCCATTGCCTTCTCCATGGGATCTTCCCAATCCAGGATCGAACCCAGGTCTCCTGCATTGCAAGCAGATTCTTTACCGACTGAGCTATGAGGGAAGCCCTAATCCAATATGACTGGTGCTTTATAAGGAGATTAGAACACAGACGCAGAGGGGAGATCACATAAAGACACAGGGAGAAAGTGACCACTACAAGCCAGCGGGAAAAGCTTCAGAGAAAACCAATACTGCCCACACTTTGATCTCCGACTTTAAGCCTCCAGAATTGTGAGAAAATAAATTTCTATTATTTCACCACCCATTCTGCGGCACTTTGTAATAGCAGTCCTAGCAAACTAATACAGATATATTATTAAAGTTACAGTCACCAGTTTTCTATTTTTTTTAATGTTACTGATCAGTAAATTTAAATTATGAATGTGTCTCACATTATATTTCTATTAGAAAGCAATACTTTAAAGAGTGTACAGTAAAAAAAAGTGAGTAATATGACCAGGGAAATAAAGTGCCATTTTAGAGACAAGTAAATAAGCATGTTAGGGTAGATAATTAACACAGAAATGAGAGTTCATAATAAAACTAAGAATACAGAAAGAAAGATGCCTAAGAGCAGACAATGTCCTTGTTGAAACAAAAGTAGGACACAAAGGAAACAAAGATTCAAATAATGAAGAAGGGTAGGTGGAGAAAGGGAAGAAAGCCAAATGTTAAAGTTATTATTCCCCTCAAATCAGTTTCCAAAGTTAGCCAATTTGATAAGCTGCCTTTAAATTATATTGGTTTTGAAGAGATTGGTCATCCCAGTAAACTAATGTTAACACTAATAAATGGTCTCCAAAAAATTCCAGAATTATAAACAGAAAATAATCATAAGTCCTATATCAAAATGTGTAATGTAAAAGTAACAATTAACTTTTTAAAAAACTGTAAAACTGAACAACAGACTATAAGAGGCTCATATGTTCATTATTAATCAAAGTAAGACTGTGCATCCCCTAAAAATATAAATTATAAAAAATATGAACTAAGAACAATGTTTGTAAGTTCTATACGAATGGGTAGTGGAAAGCACCATCTATACTATTTACATGCAAAATAAATATAAGATAGTTATAAATTATAAAATTAAAACTGTAAAATATAGCTAACATATAAAATATATTCCTTATAAAATTCTGTGTTGCTGTATTTGATTTTATCTAAAGAATGATTTATATACTATATATGCATATGTGTGTATATACACTAGTTTTTAAAATATAAATCAAAGATAACATAAACTTGTTTAGCAAAATACTAAAATACTATATATTACTTGGCATTTTGTTGTTTTCCTTGAATTACTTTGTTGTTTTATGTATTCAAAATGCGACCTGTCTTCCTCTGCGTATAAGTTGAGTGGCTTTGAATGTCTCTTCCCCTCTGACTTCTCTGACTAAAAATGCAACATTATAGAAGCAATCCTTGTACGGCTGAGTCCCTTTGCTGTGCACCTGAAACTATCTCAATATTGTTAATCTGCTATACTCCAATGTAGAAAAGATTAAAAATATAAAATAAAAGCAATCCTTTATGCTAATTAAAAGATGAATTACAGAACAGACTTTTTGACTCTGTGTGAGAGGGAGAGGGCAGGATGATTTGGGAGAATGGCATTGAAACATGTATAATATCATATAAGAAACGAATCGCCAGTCTAGGTTTGATGCAGGATACAGGATGCTTGGGGTTGGTGCACTGGGATAACCCAGAGGGATGGTATGGAGAGGGAGGTGGGAGGAGGATTCAGGAGTGGGAACTTACGTACACCCGTGGCTGATTCATGTTGATGTATGGCAAAACCAATACAGTATTGTAAAGTAAAAAAAAAAAAAAAAGATAACAGAACAAAATAAAGTACAGTACCTGTCGACTAACATTGGCAGGGGTAAATTGGTTAAGAATAGGTTGCAACCCTGTTGCATCAGCAGCTGTTCGATAATCCAACCAATACTCCATAAAAATAGTAATTGGAGTGAGTTTATCTCTAAATTCAGATTCATCCTAAAAATGGAAAAGCTTTGAATTAATTATGACATCAACCTAAGTAAGACATCAAGCTATCTATAGAAATCCGTAAGCACACAATACAAAGCCAGCTGTACTCACCCCTTGATCCAATTCTACCAAAACTCTCTGTAAAACTACACTTACATAAGAGTAGGATATCCATAAAGAAGACTATCATTATCCACTCAGAATCCTTAACCAACTTTGTTTTGCAATGTAATATTTGATTCACACAAAAATATATGAGACCTGTTAATAAAATGAGGACTCCAACATACACCCAATATAAATAATAACCAGGACATTACCTATATTGCTTAAGCTAGCTACATGCTCTTTTCATCCCTTTGTCTTCCAGAGGTAATCATTCCATTAGCTTGCTCACAGTGGTTTTACGCTAGTGTATATGTCTCTACAACAGCATGTTCTTCAGATTGCTTTCCCTGTTTATTTTAAAATGAGATCATATGTATTCTTCTGTTATTTGCTTCAACACTTTTTTAGAAGATTCATTCGCATTATTGCATGTAGCAAGGTTAATTTTTACTGCTGAGTAACTGGAGTGGGTAGCCCTTCCCTTCTCAAAGGGATTTTCCCAACCCAGGGATCAAACCCAGATCTCCCACATTGCAGCAGGGTTCTTTACCAGCTGAGCCACAAGGGAAGCCCAAGAATACTGGAGTGGGGTGGCCCATCCCTTCCTCAGGGGATCTTCCCAACCCAGGAACTGAACTAGGGTCTCCTACGTTGCAGGCAGATTCTTTACCAACTGAGCTATTAGGGAAGCCCATGTTGAGTAATATTTATAATAAATCCACAGTTTATCAATTCTTTTTTGGATTTCTTTGGGGTTTTGGTTTATTTTTGCTATTACAAAAAAAAAAATGTATCATTCTACACAGTGGAAAGGAGATTTGTCAGCTAAGATAATACTGTATTATCTTCCAAAATCTTTACAGCATTTACACTGCCCTCAGCAACACATAAGAATTCTCATTAATTCACATCTGGCCCAAGCAAGAGGTACTGGTAGACTTTGAGTATAAAATGGTATTTCTTCATAGTTGAAGCTTGAGGTATTTGTCTTGTTTGCAAATATCATGAACAGTTATCTAATCAAAAACCTGTCTTGCACTTCAAGTAAGATGGCCATGTTTTCAGTCTACTTATGTGTGAAGTTACACTATACTTTTAATGTTAACCCACTCTAGGATACATGCAAGTTGGTCTGTTTTTTAATCTTCTTTATAAACAGCTTGGATTGAGTTTGCTTATATTTGGTTAGTAATTCTATATCAATGTCTTTGTGTAAGACTCATGAATTCTTCTTGTTTATACTATCCTTGGCCAGTCTAGGTATCAATTACACTAGCTTCAGAGGATAAACTGGAAATGCATCTTGTTTTTCTAAAGAGCTTAATATTGCAACGTCTCATTCCTGACAGCTTAGACAATATTGCCTATAAAATTATTTAGGTCTTGTGATCTGTTTGTTGTAAAGAGTTTTAAACTGCCAGTTCAATTTTCAGAATGGTTTATATAGTTAAGTGGATTGTTTGGGTTTTCTATTTCTTCAAGTAACAACTGTGTTATATTTTTCTAAGAATGTTTTTGTTTTCTTGGTACAAGGTTATTCATAATATTCTATTATTTTAATTCCTCCATTATCTATGTGCCTGCGAGCGAAGTTGCTTCAGTCATGTCCAACTCTTTGCTACCGCATTTGCTACCTCTCCAGATTCCTCTGTTCATGGGATTTCCCAGGCAAGAATACCAGAGTGGGTAGCCATTCTCTTCTCCTGAGCATCTTCCCAACCCAGGGATTGAACCTGGGGTCTCCCACACTCTAGGTAGATTCTTTACTGCTGAGTCACCAGGAATGTCCTTTTTAAATTTTTAATTTTGTGGAGGTTTTTTGGGTTTATTTTCCCCTTCACTTTTTCCCTCAAGCTTTCATTTAAATTAAAATAGTATTTAAGGCTACATACATTTACCTCTACATTATGCTTTTGGGATATCCTACATATATTGATATTTTCATTATAATTCACTTCTAAGTAAATTTCTAGTATGATTTTTTTTCTATAAGTTGCTTAAAAATCACAATTCCTAATTCTCAATTTAAATTTGTTACTGATTTCTTAAAATTGCACTATAATCAAATAGAATATATTCTATGATTTCAATTTTCTCAAATTTGTTCAGACTTCCTATATGTATATTGGGAACTTTTATATTCTCTAAATGTTGGATGCCAAGTTCTATATAGAGTTTATTAATTATGTTGAGTCTTCTATATATTTAGTGATACCTTTATCTTTTAAATCAAATTTCACCCTTTATTTCTTTCAATATTTTATATACATTTATACTTTGTAACTGATAATTCTAAATCTCAAGTCTTTCCATGGGGTGGCAAAGCGGCAGACACAAATGAGCGACTTTGACTTCACTTTTCTAGGACTAAGATTTGTTTGCTGTTTCTTCTAATGGCTTACTTTCTGTTTCTTTAGTACTTTAGAAATAAATTCCTATTTGATTTGAACTTAATCTGTGCGACCTGTACTAGATTGTTCTGGTGAAAACTTGCACTTACTCTTGCAAGAGTCAGGGTCATCTTTGTTTTGGGGACACTTTAGCCCTGTGGGAAAATCTAGACCTAATAGGAGGTTCAGGTCAGACCCCTAGCTTGCAGCAGGCCCCGGGTGAGTCTGAAACCCCATACTGGTGTCTGCAAGTACTGCTCCCACTCTGCCCAGGTTCCATCCCTCCCCACCTAGCTACCCTGACTCACACACTTGCTTACAACTCACAAGTCAGGTTTAGCCAATGGAGTTTTTAATTGATTAATTGGGTAGGGGTGGATTTCTTTTATGGTCTTGAGAGTCCAGTAATACGTATGTCATAATTTAATAAGGCCACGTGTGATATCCAGTCTGACAAGAGTCGCTGTCCATTACTCAAGTCTGACTCTTTAAAAAGCCCAGTTTCCTCAACTGCATTTTTCTGTTTTCTTGTTTATTCACCACCAAAAACATTTTACAGAAAGGAAAAATCATTCAGATGAAAAAATAATACATAGAAAGATAAGGAACATAAAAGTATGTCTTACCCGCAGATATGCGATCAGCTCCTCACACTGCATCTGTCCCCCCCTTGAGATGGTCATGTTCTTGGAGTGACCCGGGGACCTGTTATGGAGAAAGAGTGCTCGTCGAATTGCTCCTTTCTGCTTGAGTTTATCCAAAAGAAGCTCCACCTGGAAGTCTATACAAACCAAAGGATTTATAACCAACATAATCTTTATGGACACCTACCTGTCCTAAATATCTCAAGTTTTCATGTAAAGACAGATACACAGACATTTCTTAAGAAGTAACTTGCTTCTAATTCATTCTGAAAAAGTCTATACGGTATAGTGAGACCACAACATATTAATTCTGAATATTTAATAATTAATTAATCCAACCATTCCCAACTTAATATCATCTAATAATTCAGACACTAGATAATGATAAAACAACTAGCAGACAGAAGGAAATTTTTTTTCTTTTAACTTAAGCTGAGAGGAGGAAGTTCAGAAATGAGATATGTGAATAATTAAGACTTCCACCACTAATGCAGGTAGCAGCACTCCTGCTGATTGTGAGTAAGAAATGTTTACTAATCTGCACCCATACATTCACTACTGTGATGAATGAGCAGTTTGTATCAATTGCAACTCCTATTTCTAATGAAGCTCCCATATCAAACTATCAGGTAAATATATCTCTCATGAAGCAAATGCCTAAACAAAGCTGACTAGGTCAGGAATCGTCTTAAAAAGAATGCGCAGCCAAGAATCAAGCACAGTTGCTAGATTACTAGCTTTTAAGATTCAGTTCTTCTTAAATAGTTTCTTCAAAGGAGACAAGAATGCAGATCTTTAAAACCACAAGTCTCCTTTCAAGTTCCCCTAAATGCTGAACTTCATAACAAATCTGAGTGAAAACCCAGGATTATTTTGCTTCTAGTTCTGTTCCATCCACTCTTTGAGAGACAGCAAGCGCCTGCCTCTAGCCTCTTGAAACTGCCATTTCCTCTGCAAAATTCTTGTCCAGGTATCCCGTAGCTCCTTCATTTCCTTCAGGTCTTAACTGAAAAATTACCTTCCTTGCTACCCTGTGTGAACTTCAGACACAAACACACCTCCCAACAGACTCAGTCCTCTAGTAAAAGCTTCACTGTTCTTTCTTGGCATTTACACCGACAAATCTCCCAACAGTTACTGAATTCTCCTACCTTGCTTTCAGAATCACATACACAATTTTTTGGAAAAAAAGAGTGAAGTTAGTATTTTCTCTGTGGGTTAAATTTAGTGGTCAAAACTTTTTCTCCTTCTCTCTTTCTAAATCACCTCTACTCCTGAAATTACCAGGGTTTCTCCAACACATAAAATATAAACTTCTCAGTAGGTAACTGACTTTATAAACAATGAGATTAATTTTTCCTGAAGTTCATTTTTCTCACATGGGTAACTTTAACTTTCTCAAGGCCTTATCACTGATTTTTCAGAATGCCAATAAGTAAATGTATTATCTCTGAACTGGCTTAACAGCTGCCAAACAAAATAATTTTGTTGTAATTTTAAATGTCTTTAACATAAACATTCAAATAAAAAAAAAATAACATCTGAATAGTTATTCAAACATCCTAAAACGTTAATTAAGAGCTGCATATGCAGCACCATTATATATAATTTATCCATAGAATACTTACCAAGCTTCGTAGGAAGTGCTCCTTTGCCATCAGCCTTTAAGCAAAACCTGACATTAAAACTGTAAAAAAATAAAAAATACATACAAATCCTATAATCATTTTAATATTTTTTAATATAACCTAAATCTCACATTTCTTCTTTTTTAAATCTTACATTTCTAATACTTGGCTTATATTATGAAGCCTTATATTTTTCTTTATATCAATATTACTATTATATATGAAACTAAACAGAATATTCTAACTTATTCTTAAGTAGTTTAGGCACTCATGATACTTTAATGAGACAAAAAAGAAAAAAAAATCCCTAACCACCTCTCAAGTTTATAGAATCTCTTTGATAAATCTAAATGAGGAAAATGACAGTCCAAATTTAAAATAAATATCTCACTTATTTAAAAGCCCCGCAAAGCTCCCTTTAATTAGTGAGCTCCTCTAGAACAGCATTTTTCACAGCTTATTACTAGGTCATGACATCAGTTTACTGGGTTGTGGCCAGCATCTTTAAAATAATATATGTGTAAAATTGACGTAAGTTTCAAGGGTAAGATTTCATGAAACTTAAGTTTTAAAAATGTATGTTTACTGGATTATGATGTAAAATGTATTTCATCCTATAATCAAAAACACATGAAAGCTACTGCTCTAGTTAACATATTCAAAGCCTTCACATTGTTACCAGAATAAGCAAAAACCTTGAAAATGTCACTGCCAATCAATGAAAATGAAGACCAAATATTATTGAAATTTTAATGCACTCTGATGAAAGAAATAAAATTTTTATTATCTACATGTTTGTTTAATATATATATTATAAACAAAATTTTGAAAAATGATTTTAATAACAACAATAAATACTTCAAAAACAAAATCAGGAAAAATATCTTTCCATTAGATCATCTGAAGTAAAATCTTCCCAGCTTCCAATCATTCTACCCTTCATATATAAGTTCTCTTTGATTTTTCTGTGTAAGTAAGAAACATGAGCATTGTTTCCCAAAGTTTGGTACTTACAGTCAGTTTATATGGATCAGGACTTTTCATTATTAATTTTATATTTATGTTGACATGTATGAGAAAGACTGGTTTCTCCATTTTATTTTAATATGTTTTAAAGTAAAATATCAGTCAGTTTAAAGGAAAAAATCTTAAGAAAATTATAAATACAAATAGAATAAAAAATAGCAAAAAAAAATCACAATATAGTGAAAAGTAATAAAAAATGGAAACTTGAGAAATAGAGAAAAATTTCAGACATTAAGCTTACCAAAAAAGTTACATTTTTCTTCAGAAATTAGTAAAAGAACAGAAGACCAATACCTTCAAGCAAAATAATTATTTTCATACAATTAGTCACAGATACTAAATCTGAAAAACATCATTAGCTTTTAAAAATCAAAATCAAAATGTTCACTGGCTTTTTTACTTTTGATATATTCATTTTTCAAAAATTAGTTTTATACTAGTTCACAGAATATTTCTAGAGGCTTATATGTACCCTCTTTGGAACAATATTTGTAAATTCAATCTATGACAAGAAAATAGAGTATATCCATAGAAACTGTTTTAGCAATATTTCAGCCCACTCCCCCATTTTCAATTATTTTTATGATGATTGAACCAATAATTATAACTATTATTAAACAAAAACCCTTACCAGGAAACTTTGAGATCTGTCCCAGGCAGAGGGCAGGTTTTATTTTCTTGATTTAAAATGCTAGGGTACACTTCAAGGCCAGCATTTACAGTGATAACTGGTCTGGCCCTGGTTTTCAAAAAAAAAAAGAAAAACGTTATTTACAATGTTACACTGATCTAAGTACTTTAGGTTCACATTCATGGTGTACACAGTGCAATGTTCACTAAAGCAGTGTTTGTAACAGAAAAAAGAACAGAAACGATCAAACTTAGAAAGACCAAATATCCCCGGACTGTCTTGATTTTATCAGTGAAAGTTCCATGACCTGGTAAAGCCCCCTCAATTCCAAGCAAAGCAGGACCACTGGTCACAACCTGTCTAAACACAGCCCATTAAAGCAGGATGGTTATACAAGTTGGGGGATAGCTACCTAATGCAGCTGCAATACAAGAGGGAGATGAGTGCTGTAAAGCCATCTGCACTAATATGGGATGATATGAGCCAGGAGAGAATTTTAGTATGATAGAAAAAAAAAAAAAAAACGTGAAAGGATGCATGCACACATACACACACACACAATTTTGTAATGCACAGAATGTTTCTGGTAGGATATACTAATGAACTAGTAACTGGTGTGAGAGGAAGTATGTATTTTTTATTGTATGCCCTTTTTATATTGCTTGACATTTTACCATATGCCTGTATTACTGCTATTACTATAATAGCAATTTTTAAAACTAAACAATAAATTAAAATAAATATAGTGTTCCAAAGTTCAGATGTACATGTTTATGCTCTGTAAAAATATATAGCAGGCTCAGGTCAGTGTGCTTTTCTAATCATGACAAATCCTAGAATCTGTATGGTCCCAAGCTGCTCTGAGAGGCACAATCAAGTTGACCTATACTTTGCAAGAGCATTAGTTTTCCTACCATGTATAAACACAGTCCATAGAAGTGTAAACATCTTAATCTACTTGTGATGCCAGATGATACCGTAAGGCATGGGGAACTGATGAAACACAGAGAATTATTGGAAATACGTATGAAGCTGGGAACTAGAGATATGTAGATTTACACACATTACTCTGATAAAAACGTTTATTTTGGGAGTCATTACATCCTTCCCCGGTGGTCTCAGAATACTGTGGCACAAATACCAAGTTAATTTCTTGTCCCTTAGGGGAAAATGTAACTTTTATACTTTTAAATGTAACTCGTATACTTTTAAATTCATAAAATCGAAAACATAGGAGAACATCTTTGAACAAATTTAAAGAACAAAGATGGAAAATTCTTAATGCTTTTCTAATAAAAAAAAAAATCTACTGCTTTCTCTATTCTGGGGATCTCCTTGTATCACTACTCCTTGCCTGAAGTGAATCTTGAATAGAAAGAACAAATTTTATCATTACTTCAAGAAAATTAAAATGAAATTTAAGCACTGGTACTTAACTATAAAACTTTCATATAATTCATAACACTCCTGTATTAACAGATATGGAAAGTCTTACCTGTATAATACAGCTCTATCGACACCAAAAGCTCCTACAATTAAGTCTTAAAAGAGAATAGAAAAACTATGTTAATAGTAATAGTTTTTTAAAATTCAAATACCGTTCTATAAAGCTCTCCATGTACACAATAAGGATTAGATTTAGACATAGACTCAAAGTTCTTCTTCATCAGTGATTTTAAGACAACATCTAAAAGGCTAAAATTTATATGAAAACTTTACCCTATTATCAATGACAAACACTTTCATAACACTAATTTTTTCATCCATCCAGGTAGATAAGAATCTTCTGAATGAATACTGAGTAAAAATCAGCCCCAATGAAGAAGGCTATACCACCCAAACACACATTCCCAAAGGTAAAAGCTTTATAGATGCCTATGGATTTTATTTAGTTTTCTAAAATTTATTTATTTTTCATTGAAGGATAACTATAATACTGTGTTGGTTTCTGCCATATATCAACATGAATCAGCCATAGGGATACAGTTGCCTGTGGACCTTTAAATTTCTCTTTTTCTGAAACAAAAAAATTTTTGAATTTTGTGCTCTGAAACAAAAAAAAAAACTTTTTTCTGTTTTTGAAACAAAACCAAAATACAAACACAGTTGACTCTTGAACAACATGGGTTTGAACCGTGCAAATCTACTTATACATGGATTTTTTTTTCCCCACAGAAAGTACTACAGCACTACACAACCTGAGGTTGGTTCACAACCACAACTGTTGATACAGAGGTCAAGCGTAATTAGTTACAGATGAACTTTTGAGTGTGCAGAGGGTCAGCACTCTTAATATACTGTCCAAGGATCAACTGTACCTAGAATTCTTAGAATGACAGCAGATAGCATCCAAATCAACAAGAACAGAATGCATTAGTCTTCACAGGTAGCTGGTACCACTGGTTCACAATCAGGAAAAATGAAATCAGAACTCTATCTCATATTATATGCGTGCGTTTGTGCTAAGTCACTTCAGTTGTGTCTGACTTTGTGATCCCATGGACTGTAGCCCAATAGGCTTACCCAGGCTTAATTTGACAAAGCTCTTTCTAAGCAGAAAATTACATGAGAAACGATACAGACAGGTACAATGGATCACAAAAGAATTAGGAACTTTTTTATGCCCTCAAAGAAAACATGACAGGGAACAGGGCTGTCTGTGCTTTGTATCCCCTCAGTGATGACCACCTGCCTTGAACAATGGCAGGGCTTGAACAGCAGCTGAAATACTGAATTAAACTGACTTATAACATAAAATCAATAGAGCAGTAATTAATATTAGGTTGGTATAAAAGTAATTAATATTAGGGTGGTGCCATTTGATATTGGAATACATCCTTAAATAAATGGAGTTATGTTATACATCATTTCAACGTGCATTTCTCGCTTTACGTTTTTTTTGCTAATGACTTAATACTTGCTGTGTATTTTATATTTATTTTAGACTATGGAAATCATGTTAGACAAAAAGCAAAACTGAGTGACTTTCTTATTCAAGTTCAAAGTAGGTCACAGACAGCAGCAGAGACAATTCACAGCATCAACAAAGCATTTGGCCAAGGAACTGTTGATGAACATACAGGCCGTTGGTAATTCAAGAAGTTTTGAAAATGAGATGAGAGCCTTAAAGATGAGGAGCGTAGTGGCCGGCCATCAGAAGTTGACAACCACCAACTGAAAGGATCATCAAAGTGGATCCTCTTACAACCACACAAGAAGTTGAAGAACTCAACGCTGACCATTCTATACCTGTCTGGCATTTGAAGCAAACTGGAAAGGTGAAAAAGCTAGGTAAGTACGTGCCTCATGAACTGACCAAAAATCAAAATAATAGTCCTTTTGAAGCATCATCTTCTCTTATTCTATGCAACAACAATGAACCATTGCTTAATCATATTGTGACCTGTGATAGAAAGTGGATTTTATACAAAACTGGTGACGACCAGCTCCGTGGTTAGACTAAGAAGAAACGTCAAATCACTTTCCAAAGCCAAATTTGCACCAAAAAAGATTACGGTCACTATTTGGTGGTCTGCTGCTGGTCTGATCCACTATAGCTTTCTAAATCCCAGTGAAACCATTATATCTGAGAAGCATGCTCAGCAAATCAATGAGATGCATGGAGAACTACATCGCCTGCAGCAGGCACTGCTCAACAGAAAGGGCCCCACTCTTCTTCACAACAACCCCTGACTGTATGTTACACAATCAACGCTTCTAAAGTTGAACAAATTGGGCTTCAAGTTTTCCCTCATCTTCCACATTCACCTGAGCAACTGACTACCACTTCTTCAAGCATCTTGACTACTTAATGCAGCGAAATGCTTCCACAACCAGCAGGAGGCAGAAAATGCTTTCCGAGAGCTTCATCAAATCCTGAAGCACAGATTTTTACACTACAGGATTAAACAAACTTATTTCTCACTGGCAAAAATGTGTTTATTGTAATGGTTCCGATTTTGATTAACAAAGATGTGTTTGAGCCTAGTTATAATGATTTAAAGTCCACGGTTTGAAACTGCAATTACATTTGCACCAACATACTACTACTGGCTGTTAGGACTGAAAAATCTAAGATGCACTATTTATTTCTAGGAAGCACCTGGATATCCATTCTTGTCTATATCCGTGGCTCCTTTCATGGAATAGCCGAAGCTTGGTGGCATGCTCCGAGCCGCCCACTTCCCTTCAAGGATCTGAGACGGTACTGCATTCAAGCCTGTGGGTCTTCCATTGAAAATATAAACAATTCCTTTTTTATCTTCACCCCCATATGGAGCAGCAATTGCAATATCTGAGGGGGAAAAGGAAGATGGGAGAGTAAGGAGGCGGGAAAGGGGTGTGGGGAAGGTGAAGAGAAAATGAGAGTGGGAGGGAGGCGGAAACAGATGGAGAAAATAAGTCATAGTACTCATCATTATTTCTGTGGAGAAAATCCTAACATCTTTAGAATCCATGTATTAATACCACGATAAATATCAAACTTCAGTAGGGTACTCTTAACTCAAAAACAAAAACCAAATTCAAGGAGATTCAAGCAAACAGTATGGAAGTGACATTAACTTGGAGCCATATATTCTTGGTCTGACCTTGGACAGATCATTTAACCTTTCTTGACCTCAAATGACTCATCCTTAAAACAGAGAGGAGGGGACATGTCCAAATATTCATCTAAGGTTCATTCTAGCTCTCAAAATTCTTGTTAATTTAATTGGGCATGGTTTGGAGGTTGCTTTTTGTTTTGTTTTTTTGAGAAGTCAATCTGGTTCAGAGACATGAACGCTACGATTTCATCTCTATCTTAATTTATACCGAAATTTTTTGAAACTTTGAAATTCTTAAAATAGAACAACAACAACAACAACAACAAAAAACAACCAAATGGTCACTATAACCTTTCTTAACTCCAGAATATATTATGAATACTATGTCCACTTCCCTCTATCTTTGCTGGCCCCACGCTGGACAAGCCATTCTCATCCTTTGCCTGGACCCCTAAAGGAGTCTAAGTGCCTCCCACTTCTACTCTTGTCCCTATAATCCATTCTCCTCAAGACTGCCAAATGTTAGTATCATGTCACCTTCCTTCCTAAAAATCCTTCAATTATTTCCCAAAGTATTCAAATGCCACCTAGTTTGTCCATGCATCACTCCACCTCTAACCCAACCCCAAATCTTCCTACCAATCCTGGCCTTTTCTGTTTCTTAAACTCACCAGGTTAGCCCCCATCTCTGGATTTACACTTGCTGTGCCCTCTGCTTTATAGGCTCTTGCTCCAGAGCTTTTCTGACTGTCCAAACTGTCAGAGCGTTCTTCCCTAGCCCTTCTGTGGAGTAATACCCTCTCCTTCCCCTATCTAGGAACTTTCTATCAAATCACCTTGCCTTTTGTTTGTCTAAACCCACAGCCTTTCTCACTGCCTGAATTCCCCTTTATGTGTTTACTCTATTGCTCCTCTACAAAACATAAATTTCCTAAGAACAAAGATGTGTTCATCTTGCTTATAACAGCCTTAAATACTAGCCATTTCAAACTGCCTCAATTTTCTTAATATACCTAAAGTGGTTTCACCCCCCTCAACGTAACCTCCCGAGACATCAAAGACACCTCGTCACTCATTTTTTAAGATGGTTATACCCAGGAATATCTCAAACACTGTGATGACTACTTTCTAGGGTTTACTTGTTCACATTAAACTTGCTCCTATTGATGCTAAATTCCTTAAGGACATGGATGGGCTCTAATTCATCCTCTCATTTTCAGCACTTACAACAGTGCTTAGCCTGCAGTAAGCACCAACTAAGAATTTGTTATCCTTAAATGAAAAGTAGTTTTTAAATTAGGTAAAAGTTCTTCTTAATCCTTCTTTAAGTTTTAATGGATAAATATAACTTCTAAATTGACATATGCACTAAGGAAGTTTTATTAAAATACAATTTTCCAACAGAAGATGAAAGATGGTTTTAAAAAAATTCTCCTTACCCTTCCTAAACCTTTGTTATTTTATATATTCTAATCACATCTTCTCTTAGCTGGTATCTGTCTAGTCTGGAGAGCCCTCCTTTTTCATGCAATCAATCTACTCCTTTGATCATTCTAGTTTCTTTTTCTGTGCCTTTCCCTCTCTGCCTTTCTGGGGAAGTATTGACAAAAACTCCACGTAATTGTGGAACATAATTTTACTATTTTGTTTTCAGTATCCCTCTTGATCATACCTAGGGTTTTCCCAGTGGGTGTTAAGTGGAAAGGGAGGAAAATAGGAGCAAAGACATAAAAAAAGAGTCAGTGTCATCAGGTCTGAATAAGGAGAAGATCTAGCTTATAACTAATACACACATACACATACAGACTATATGGGACAATAAGACCTCAGGAGATACTTTGGGAGCAAAAAAAAAAAAAAAAAATCATCCTCAATGGTATCTAGCTCTAAAAGTAAAATCTCCTTATAAAACTGTTATAAAACTTTGATATTTTTTAGGTATCACTGCTTATAATTTTTGTGTTCACAGTAAGTATATTTTAATAGGAATAGGAAAAGCAGGATGAGACGCTATCTGGATTATGATATTAAGGAAACGTTCTTTAAAGTGGCTGGAATATTCTCAAAACAAGGTGAAGACAAACCTGTCCAGGTTTTCCCAAAATGCCTGGAGACAGGCCCATCCACAGCAAAGAACCTGTTAAATTCACTCAGGGCAGAACTTCGAATCTGGCCCTGTTTTCTAGGTAGTTTCTGTTATCAAAAAGTAGTGATTTGATCTGTTCTATAGTATTCTTCTCAAGTTCTATATTGAATTTTATACTAGAATTCTACTTATGTTCTCCTGGTAGTAAAAAATAACCTTTAAGACTATTTTAGGAGGCAAAATGTGCCCTTGAGTAGTTTTTCCACTAACAATGAAAACTTCTAGGGTGAGAGATGACACTGTCAGCACATGACATAACACTACGCACGTGGCAGGAATGGAGTCTTGAGGCCAAACATTTTCCTTTTCCACTACTAACTGGGAGATTTGAGAGTCATCTGTCTTTTTTGAGGTTTTCATCTTAATTTATAACTTTCTTGTCATTTTCAGGGGGATATCCCTCTATGCTGCTGATTATACCAACAAACCCATAGTTCAACTCTCCATTTTGTGACCTCTAGGAAGATTGTTAGTATCATTCCATTTTTAAAAAATTCTTGGTAATCTGTAATCTACATTTCACTCTATAGCAGAAGCCAACTTTGATTTTTAAAGATATCTACAGCTAGCTATTAATTAAATTATTAAGTAGGACTGTTATAAAAGTGAATGTATATCTTTTTATCTGTCCCTGTGAAGGGAGATACAACCTCCCTCAGAATATTCTGGATAGCTATAACAAAATTATGGCTTTAAAAATATTAGTATCAAATCATACCTTTGAAGGAGGCATTAGAGTCAGCACTGCCTTGACAATAGGTCTGGGAGCATTTTTTACACTTGTATCCAAATGGACAGCAGAGGGCACTGCCGCTAAGCAGGACATAGATGCAAAAGATCACCAGCTCACACTGGGCTCCCTGGGAATGCAAGTGCCTTTCAAAAATTAACCACTCTGATGCTCTAATTTGAGCTGCATGTGTAATAACTCATGAGAGTCAGTTTTTGAAAATTCCCCTCTGATTTTTAAGGGAAATGAATAACCTGTCGCTGAACCTAGTGTGTCACTCAAATCTTTCCTTCCAGGAAGGAGGTTTGCTCGTGTGAGCTTCTATAAATAGGGTATAGGACTTTTTCAGGTGGCCACAGAAAATCAGGGACCTTCGGCTCCTCACACTCCTTACCATTGAAGCCATCCTGGTCTAGATCTCCCAAAGGGGCTATGGCGCTGCCGAACCTTGCAAAGACCTCAAAACCATTCAGCTTGATGGTCTGGAAGTCTCCCGAAGCTTTCTGCAGAGCCACCGAGACCTGCCCCACCTCCTGGAGTTTGCCATCAGAACCGCGATCCATGAAGAGAGGCGCGCCGATAAAGACATCTGCATAACTAAAGAGCAGAATCGTTCTCACGAAGAGCAAGATCAAACAGCATGTGGCTATTAATACTCGTTTTCTTTATTAGTCGAAACTCAAGTTTTCCTCTTTCTGCCTCTCTTAAGGCCACATTTGAAATGACCATTTCTAATTCAAACCTTCCTTCAGTTCTTTTAAGAAACTATGAGTAATTCATAAGATTATTTTATTTCTTCATACCATAAAAGCTATTGAAAGGAATTATTAACAACATAAACGTTTTCTAGTATTCGTGATTAAGGTTGCATCAAATTGGTTCCTTAAATAGGAAGATTAGCGGGAAGGAGACAGAGAAACAGAAGGAAAAACGTTTACTTTTAGTAAAGCATTCATAAACACGAGAGGAAAACTGTTTCTGGAAACATTTTTTAAAACTTACTCATCCCCATTAATGTCAGTGGCAGCGACAGAAAATCCAAAATATGCAGCCATCTGGATAATGAGATGAAAATGAAATGTTTACATTTCATCCAACTAATTTAGAAAATTAATAGTTGTTGTGTATTTACCAAATAGAAAGGATTACTTTTTTCTCTGCATATAGTGCTTCAACCTAAGTTTCTTCTTTTGTTTATTCTACCAAAACAATAACCGTCAGTCCTTTTCTAGATTTACTGGCAAGACAGCAATGTGTCTTGCAAGACATTTCAGTGTCTTCAGCACATGCCATTCACAAGTACAATCAAGGCTCCTCCTGAGGCTCCACCTCCTATCTCCTGCCCTCTCTACTTACCCAAAGACACCAGACACACTACCAGAAAGACAGGCAAGACATTTCAACTGTCCACAAGAAGTTATAAATGATGCCGACGCAGTAGAAATAATAAATACTACTTTTTAATAGGTCATACATGGTTCTTCCTATGTGAAACCACTACAACTCGAAAGAAAGACACAGAATGGAGTTCCTTTTTGTTTCACATCTCAATCAATTATGTGCCAGTGGTTTTGCTTTTAAATTGCACATAGTACAAATGTGCTTGGGTTTATCATGGGCTTGTTTTGCAGAGAAGGAATGGCTTCTCCTCACCACAGGAGACTGCTGGCCATCACAGACAGAGCAGTCTGGCTGGAAATACATGTGAAAAAAGAAGTTCTAAAGAGAGTCCAACATACAAAACAAAACTAGGAGTGGTGACAGACTAAAGATGAACCAAAGTGAAAGATGAGTCAACAAACCAAAAACCGTAAAGTTAGTAAATCTTCCAAAATTCGATTAGCTAAGCTATCAGGAGGGAACAGTATGGGAGATTCCCAGGTTAATCTATTTCGAATTTATACAGTGTAACTGAGAAAATGAAAGACAAAGTCTGTGTTGAATCACAAGGTCAGAACATGTGTAATAAAGTGCACTGTATTAGGGGTACCGTGACAAAGTGCTGGCTGGAATTTAACAGAATACTACTCTTGGATTGTGGTCTCTCAGGTTACTGGGCCTGAAACTGCAAAGAAAGGATGTCACTGACTGAGAAAAGTCTTGTCCTACGTTATTATCACTGAAGTGTTTCCCTTGGATTTTCACCACGTCCCCATAAGGAAGCTACCAGGATCCTTATTTTTATACATAAGCCGTCAGATTGACAATGGTAAACACCAGATCCAATGCAATAAGACTGAGCAGTGAGAGCCCAGGTCAGTCCTAATGCAAACCCTGCTTTTCTCCACAAAAGAGCTGAGGACAAAGAGAAAGCATCAAGGACCAAGTACAAGACCCAGAGACACACACGGGCACCCAACAGCAGAAGCTGCTTGAGGACAAGAAGCCACGATAGCACAGAGGGGTGCCCCTGCCACAGCCCTAACAGCTGACAACCGCACATGTCAACCCTGACGGCCACACAAACGGAACGTTCCTGGGGACCTCGAGTCTAGTTTCCCAGCCTATCAATCCTCTCGCAAAGCCAAACAGTCTCAACTGAACAACAAGTGAGCTTGAATCCTAGATGTGCAAACTAGGAGATGCTTTTTTCTACTACTGATTAGGTTTTCCTTTATCATTACAGGTACACCTCGGAGATGCTGCAAGTTCAGTTCCAGACCAGATCACTGCAGCAGATTGAAGAGCACAATAAAGTGAGTCACACAAATTTTTTGGTTTCCCGTACATATAACATTTATACCTTACTATAGTCTGTAAGTGTGCAATATCATTATGTCTAAAAAAAACAATGTATATATCTTCATTTTAAAATACTCTATCACTAAAAAATACTAACCATCACCTGACAACTCAGGGTTGTCACAAACTTTCAGTGTGTAAAAAAACAAGCAGAAACTATGAAATGTATTAATAACGAAATGCAGTAAAACATGGTATACCTATACTAACTTACCATTTCATTCTTTGAGATGTACAATAATACAGAATATTGTAAAATGCTCATAATTATAGAGAATGTCTAGTACTTAAAAGTACTAATTAGTAATTGAAAAATGTAGTTCACGTAGTACAAATGAAGTTTACTTGTAATTTCTATAGTAAACACATCTTGGCCATGCTTTGTTTTACATCTAATAAAATTAAAAGGTCATTCTTTAGAGGGATCATTCTTTAAAAAAGAAGCATAGATCATTCTTTAAAAGAGAATTTAATGTTATTAGCAAATAAAAAGGAAATTTTTTAGTTCTGTATGTGTTCAATTTGATTTTGTATTTCCTTTTTTAAAAAACTATTATAACAATTACAAAAGGCTTTGCTTAAATAAATTACTCCGGTTAAAACAAAGGTGAAATATTTAAAGCCTATTTCATATATTTATAATATCCACTATTAAACCAATAGTTACTGTATATTGAATATTAAACCATCAGAATATTACCAAGAAAAGTTGTTAAAGATAGTGGGAAGTGTTGGTGTCAAAATGTTAAGTGGAAGAAAAAAAAAACCCACAACACTTCAAAGCATACCTGTTCACCAGTAAAATTGTGTAAGGAGGACATGTTTTTCCCATCATAAATGTAAACCTGTGCAAGAAAAAAAGCATATGAAATAGAGTAAAATATGAAATAACCCGGAGATTTTTTAGAAAACACCTTTTAAGTTTCCTACCATTCCCAAAGTCCTCGCTGCTCTTGGAACTCCTGAAACAAAGTCTGAAAAGAAAAAAATTACTTATTTTTAAGACCAATACTGGCAACTCCAACAGTAAGTGGCTATGTCAAACAGCTTTAAGTTTTGTTATTTCAGTAGACAGTATGAGATCTTAAAAACTTGGGATTCCATAATAAATGACCCAAGCACTGATTTTAACCACAAAATCAAATCTTTACAAAATATGGAAAGATTCTTGAAGACTTCAAATAAATGCATGTGTGCCCTCAAGGTATTTATAATCTTGTAAAAGAGAGCAGGCAAGAGAAAACGGCTTAAGGATGAAGAAAAGCTGTATATACTGTAATAAAAAAAATCCAGAGCCAAGTGAAACAGGGCTGAGGCTGCAATGATTCAGAAACATGATCAAATCAGGCCTAGTCTAGGCTCCCAAGACTGAGCTCTGAAGACAGACAAGGAAAAGATGGGCTATAGACAGAGCTCAGAAAGTTGCAGATGATGTGTCCAAAGAAAGCAGAAACTATTAAACTGTGCCTCCCCAAGAGAACTGAACCCACTGCACATAAGAAGGAAAGAGGTGAAGAAACAGCTGGAAGTGAGAGCAGACAGAGGTCGCTGAGGCTCTCAGCTCCCTCGGCTGGCTAAAAGAAGTTTACCATGGACCAAGTTCAGTTTCAAAACTCTTTAATTGCTGAAATTTTTCCGTACCACTTGTTTCAAATGCTTAGTCTAAATCTTTTAAAGAGGATTAAATCTAGTTCAAGCACATCGTACCATCTATGCCATCACCGTTGAAATCTCCGACGGCCACTGAGTAACCTAAAGAGGAACCAAAGGTAAAATGCCATCAGGGCAGAACTGATTATCTTCAACTTATTTGCAGACTAAGCTTTCCTGGAAAATACCTTCAACTAATTCCTTTAATTATGTAATATTTTGTCCTCTAGGAGAAATGGGTTCACATGTGTATGATACATGAAACTTGAAGAAAATAATGGCGCTAAACACTCAAATAGTATATCTCTGTTAGAAATATAAGACAGTTTTATCGACTTTACAAAGGAGTCAGTTAAAAACAGGGCAAATTTGCAATTTGTCGTAAAGGAGTAACAAACAACAGATTTTGTCAATCAGCAAAATACTATTTCTGTCATGTATACTTGGTTTAATGAATAAGAGAAACTTAGAACAAAAGTTAATAAATCCTAAACCAAAACTGTAGTTTAACATAGTGAACAGAAGTTCAGTAACCAGACTGCTTGGGATGGAATCTGAGAAAAGCAAAGTTGTAAGTGAAGGACTTTAGGCAAAGACTTCAGACTTTATTTTGCCTCTCTGTGCCTCAGTATCTTTATCTATAAAATGGGAGTAATAACAGTACACTGTCAGAGACTTGTGAGGATTAAATGAGTTATTACAGATAAAGCTCTAAGAACAACATCCAGAATGCAGCAAGTACATCTTAAAAGACTTTCCATTATTAATATCACTGTGTAAATAATCATGCTCTTACATTTCAGCTACTGAAATACAACATAATCTAGGTACTCAATAACAATCTGAAATTATATGTTCCTTATATTTTAAGAAAATCTTAATCTGTTTCACATAAAAGATTTTTCTACTAAAAGCAGCATATGCAAATATAGGACAAATCTACCGCAATACCAGAAAGTGAATCCATATTTTGATTTTACCTACCCAAATAACTGTCATCAAAAATAGCTTGTGCAGTCCGAGTTGCTAACTGGTTATTATACTTGATGCTGTAAACTTTGGGGTCATATTTAGATACAATTTCTGCTACTTGATCGGAAATGAGTTGACCTGAAAGAAATACATAAAATAAATTATAATTTAAAATGAGCTGCCTTGAAAACAATACATAAAATGATTGACAATTTTCTAGCAGAACCTTATGATGCAAATGATGGATAGCACCTGCATGAAAGAAAATAGATTAGACATAAATCTTTCTGCTTATTAGCCTTAAATAACTCTTCATAATCCTAAATCTGAAATTTGATTATTTTTAAGTCACAATTATTTCTATTCAAGGCTAGTACTTAGTTAGTCTCTGCTAAAAAGCAAAGATTATTAATGCAGAATTTGTTTTAATTCACTAACAAGTCAATATTAAATAAATAGAATCATAAAACCAAGGATTGTTTCCCAACCAAATTTCAAATTAGAACTTGAAAAATCTACTGAAATTATTTTTACTCTAATAATAATTGGTTAAACTAATTTTTCTTAATGAGCTATTTGGACACCTTTATGAAGCAGCCTGAATGAGCGATTGCATTTTCTTCAAGACCTTAAGTTATCAAGTACACAAGAAAACCAGATACCTACGTAAAAATCAGACTGCCTCCTTGTCCCCAAGAAAGGCTGTTTGATTTATCAAATGCCATCTCTGTAACATATGGAAAACAATCTCTTCATTTCTGCTATTTCAGAAAGAAAATCATAATAGCTAAAGATTATCAATCTGGTTCCAATTTTTCCCGTCACATACGCAGAATTTGTAGGGCAGAACACTTTCTGTCTGGATCACTAATTTATTATCTTTGACTGCGTGAGTGTGTGCTGAGTTGCTTCTTGACTCTGTGACCCCATGGACTGCAGCCCACCAGACTCCTCTATCCACGGGGTTTTCCAGGCAAGAACACTCGAGTGGGTTGCCATTTCCTTCTCCAGGGAATATTCTCAACCCAGGAATCAAACCCACATCTCCTGCATTGCAGGCGGATTCTTTACTGCTTGAGCAACTGGGGAATCCTATCGTCTTGCCTGAAGTGAAGTCGCTCAGTCGTGTCCGATTCTTTGAGACCCCACAGACTGCAGCCTGCCAGGCTCCTCTGTCCATGGAATTTTTCAGGCAATAGTACTGGAGTGGATTGCCAGTTCCTTCTCCAGGGGATCTTCCCAAACCAGGGTTCTAACCCGGGTTTCCCGCACTTGAGACAGACGCTTTACTGTCTGAGCCACCAGGGAAGTCACTTGCCTAAATGGTATCTAACACATAGGAGGGATTCCTTAAATATTTGTTGAATCAAAGAACACAGGAAAATTTATCATGTCTTTGGAATAAAACATCATTATCATTTTCTCTATTCTTACAGAGACAATTCTGAGATTTATGGGAAAATTCATCCTAACATCTTATGTATCCCCAGTGAAACATGTTGATTTTAATCTTACTAAAACAAAATATTCTCTGCCCAGTCACTGAGTTTTTAGTAACATATTATATACCATTTATAATAAATCAATAGTATCTGTATCTGTGCTAATTTATAGTAAACAAGAATGCCTACATTATGCAATACTCCAAGTATTAAAAGAACAAGTAATTTAAATATGTTCACAATTGTGTCTCTTAAAAAGGCAGAGTTAAAGAGTCCTGACTGAGAATCACAAAATCCATCTTTGGTTCCCACACATGCCCACGAGATACTTCCTTCTCTTCCACTGAATGATATACCTAGCAGCAAAGAGGAAAATAAACCCATGTTTTATAGCTAACTAGAAAGCATTAATATATATTTTCTTACATATAATTAGAACTGCTATTTTCATTTTTATTGTAAGGCTGCAAAACTCAAGTATAATTTTCCTACATCATTTCATCTTCCAATAGAGGTATAATTCACAGAAATTCAAATTTTTCAGTTTTAGTTAATATGTCTCATACTGATCCTCTTTGCCTGATTTTTCTTTTTCTCCTTTGCCATCCCTTCCAATTTCTCACTTATTCCCACTTTTCATTCCTTATTTTCCTTCCACCTTGTTTTTCTTCAGCAAATCTCTTTCTTTAGTTCCTTTTCTATAAAGCAAAAGCACAGGTTTTCCCACAAGGAAACAAGTAAAGAAAGCACAGTGCAGAATACAGAAGTAAAATTCAGAATCAGAAAGTACTTGCAAATCAAAATAGTCAGAGATTTTCCAGATCTTCCAAATACTGAATGCTTGAATAACAGAATAGCAATAAACAAAAAAGCTTTGATTTGGTAAATGGTACTTTCTAGCAGAAGATAAACATATGAATATATTGACTAAATAAATAATTATGTTTCTAATTATAAATGAAACGTAAATCAAATAAGCAGATATAGTTACCAATTTTCAAAGTATAAGAAAATGATCTGTTATACATTTGTTCAAATGGTAATTTTATTAATCCTCTGGAAATGACTAAATGCAGATTTTTACTTCAATCACTGATGCTAATTTAATATATTCTTTTGAAACTTAATAAGATCCTCTATTTTTACAGCTTCCTAAATACAAAGAAATCATTCTTGATGTCAGTGATTAATGAGAAAATAACCACATCAATATTCTAATGTGCAAAAAACCATGAGCTTTTGGAAGGTCACAATTTACCTACAGCTCCTCATACTTCCTAATGATTAATTATATCATTTCCTCTAAAGTACAGAGATGAAGTATTAAGCAATAAAAATTAATTACTTTAAATTACTTTATAATTTACTTTTAAAATATTTAGTTTATTTTCTACTAGAAATGCATATGTTATATATTATGTTATATACTTTACATATACCTTATTATATATGATGCTACAGTCCCGTGGTTATACATTTAAATTTAATTTTTTCATTTCTTTCTTTTAAATAATTTGAAAAGTCTCAAAGGTACATGATAAGCCAGATGAGTCTGAAGTCATTATTGGGTAATTTTAAAAAGATTAACCTACCTTGCCAATAAAAACTACCAGGACCACCAAGAAGTACTCTGTCAGCCTAGATTAAATCAAACAAAAAGATATATATTTTAAAACAGATAGCTTTAAAAACTGAGAACAATGTAATAAACGTAAAAGCTACGTATTCATGTATGTATGACATACATGTGTATACATTAAAGCAAACAAAATCATAAATCTGAAACCCAGCTGATTCCATATTTTTAACTGTACCTTTTCTAAAACACAATACAATAAGTATCAAAAAGGAAGCCTATATTCATTTAATATATGAAAAAAATATATATATATACACACACATACAGATTCTATAGATCTTGGCTGCTTCACACACTTGGTATGAAGTACTGTCAGCAAAGTATTATTAGTTACAGTAAGAAGAAAAGTCACTCCTTAATTTTATTACATTTGTGACTACACTGACAAATTTCCTTTCTAATAATCATTAAATTCTTTTCAAGCTAAAGCAAAATTTTTAGTGTCATGTAGATCTAAACAGGAGTGAGGTTTGAGGGTATATTTTTCAGGTATCTTATGTATACAAATTACACTTGACTAGCATTTCTTATATCTGTAACAAATTATAAGTATCTAATTCAAGGTAGTTAGTGTTTTGAGCATATTTTTAAAATTTCTTCTCACTGGAGAAAAGAGAAAAACTCTCTCTCTCCAAATACACATACAGCTTTGAAGCTTTCAACAATCTCCTGCCTTGGCTATGTGAAAGATATTTCTAAGTTGTCTGCTTTAAAATGACACCACTTTTCAGAAATGAGTTGAAGAGATCAATTAATTTAGCAATGACTATTCATGGTATGGGAATATTTCTGGGGTTATAGTTGTATCGGTTAAGTACAGAAAATATGAACACTTCTTGTTTTTAATACATTTATTTAAAAATACATCATCCAAGCTGAAACCTTTTATGTGTTAATATACTTTACCTCTCTTTATTCTGCTTCCTTAAATTTTAAATTATGAGTAATTAAGAATAAATTTTGAATTATGAATTTCAAATTGAGTGAATTAAAATTAACTGCTTGATAAGGAGAGTTAACTAAAATTATTAGTACCTAATTTTAAGATTAAAAATATAAATTTACAAAAATAAGAAAATGCTTTATTAGTTTCTCTGAATCATGATTTTAGTTTCTGTGCTTTTAGTAAATTTAAGGCACTTTTGCTTGCATTTTCTAAGTCATATTAAGTTTTCTAAGAAAGCTCTACTTTTAATCAAGCAATGAGTTTTTGAGACTTCTCTAGGAGTAATTAGATTTTCTCAATTTGTTATTCAAAATGTTCATAGATC
The DNA here is from genome assembly GCF_001704415.2 of Capra hircus. Classification (NCBI taxonomy): domain Eukaryota; kingdom Metazoa; phylum Chordata; class Mammalia; order Artiodactyla; family Bovidae; genus Capra; species Capra hircus. The sequence goes on along the minus strand of NC_030809.1, from coordinate 126,769,357 downwards.
CCACAAAAAAACACACAAAGACAAAAGTAAATTATATAAAATATTTAAGAAAAATTTCCTTTGAAAATATACATAGAATTCTTATTTCTAAAAAAATGATGAAAAATTATCAACTCTAGAGAGCATATCAACTTAGTTAAAAATACATAAAGCCCTATATATGCGATTTCTTACAGTAATTAAACTGCTTCATCTTTATTTATAGCCCATAGGCATATAATAGATGACAAACATGCATGTCTTTCAACTTTTTTTGTAACTAAACCCTGATTTGTAAAAAGTGCCCATTCATAGCTTTTATGAAAACTCAATTTCAGGCAAAAATATAAAGCTTTAAAAAAACCGTCTGTAAATCTATCCAACTGGAAATTTTAATATTAAGTCATAATAGCTGTCTTCTGCTACAGAGATTTTCTATTATTTTCCATTCCCATTTTGATGAATATTTCAAATAAGCAATGTCTCCTAGGGAGAGAACAGTATCAAGCAAAGGATATCAAATGCATGGGTAATTTTTATTAGATGTTTCCATAAAACAGTTACAAAGAATGTGAAGTATTATCCATTAATTTTTAACCATGGTTTAGATAACAGGGTAGATCTGAATCTCATTCAGTCTTAAATGAGAACTTACTTTAGTAAAATCAATGCTGAATCCTCCTTGACAAAATCCCTGTCCATCAGCATCAATATTTTCTAAAATAAAAAGATTGGAAATATACACAAACCCAAAAACAAACAAATAACACAAAACAAAACATGAGAAAAATCTGATATCACTGTAAGATAATGTACTAGTCTCTGAGAGTGTTCATTCATTCAGGCTCTTAATGGGTTATTAACACATTCTTTAAAAGTTAGTATTCATGTTTATCAACATCCATTCATCAGAAATGGCAACACAGAGAGATGAAAGTAACTAGACCAGTCAGCAAGGGGCAGGAAGATCACCTAAGATAGTGGATTTCAAACTTTATTTTTATACAGAAAGATTATAGTTTATACCATAGCTCACACAACCCAACATACACACATTGTATTTCATTCCATCTTTTAAAAAACTGGTTATGACCCATCCTTTGATTTCATTTAACAATGATGAGTCATGATCCTTGAGTTAAAAACTCCAATCTGAAATTTCTAATTCTTACTATTATTCCCCTACAGTTGCTAGGTCTTTGCTAAGTTATTATGAAGACTAATAAGCAGATACCTGCATTCCAATACATTTATAGCCAACAACAAATCTGAAAAAAACATAGTTCAGAATTGTGGGAGACGACCTAGTTGAATTTTCTGCAAAGAGCAAAATATACCCTTAAAACACATTTAGAAAGCCAACTTTTAAAAACATGACACTTTCAAGTATTTTCCAAATGATGACAGACTCAACTGTTTTACTCTCTTACAATTACCCCTTTTCCTATAGTTCTCACAAAAAGGAACAATTAGCCAATTAATTTAAATTAGTTCCAATCACGACTAATACTGTACCTAGAACAGAGGTAACAGTGAGCAAGTCTTTTCCTTGTTTTATTTTGAGGATAGTAAGAGCAATGAAATACAGCTACTCTTTAGTCATCAAGGAATTACTGTAGTCAATGCCACAATATCTAAATAATTATGATATAATATTCCTGTATTTGCCACCCAAATACAGTAACCAAAAATATCTACTTTTAGTCATAAGGACAGCTTGCAAGAATTTTTGTCAAATACTCCCATCAAAATTTTTGAACCCATTTTTAAAACCTGGGAACTGCCCTAAGATTACACACTTACTATCTAAATTTAGAAATTTTTTCAGAAAATAGCCTCAAGAGTATAATGCTCCCCCAATGTAAATTTTTCTAACCAGGAGGGAATGGGAAAATGTAGGGCTGGGGTTTCCAGCGTCTAGTGAATCATAGTAAGGAATTCTGCTCTGACCTCAAGTCAGCCTTTTATTTCCTTTATTCGAGTTGCATCTGGGGAACTCTTTAAAGCTATTTATAAAGACATCCTTTTTCGATTATCTTACTGTACAGTTATCTACTTTATTTGGTTTCCCAGAACATCCAACTAGAAAACATTACTGTCCTTTAAAAATTTAACAGGTACATGTTAAATAGTGCAAATGTAAAGAATTTTCTGTTGACTATAATCTATTTCAGGGAAGGCTTTTGTTTTTATTTGTATGGACAGTTAATATTTTTCCTAATTGTTAAGCCTGACAATATTATATTTAATGTTACTGATCATGGTAGTAAGAGCAGCTAATGTTTATTAAGCCCTTAGTGTGAGTCCAGTACTGTACTAAAGCACTTAAATTCTTTTCGAATTTACACAGCAAAATTCTATGAGAATAACAGTAGCCCTATTCTATGAGAGATACTATTATTATTCACAACTTACATCTAAGGAAACTAAGGCTCACAGAAATTAAGGAATTCAACCATGGCAAACCTGCTAGTAAATAAAAGAGAGTGGATCTGAGGTGAAGAGTGTCTATACCATTAGGCTACAGTATCTCGAACCAGCAGTGTTCCCGAGCAACCATCAAGGGGAAGAAAAAGAAAACTAGAAATGATACCTGAGAAAAATCTATGTGCAAATATTATCATCAGAAAGTAGAAAGAACAAAGACTCAGTCTGAGCATGAAGCTGAAAGACTATTTAAATCATATGATTTGTGGTTCAGGCACTTTTAGATCAGAAAGACATTCAGCCTTTTGTGCAATGCCCAAGAATGGTCATAGACATAATAATGAAAAGCCAAAAGCAAACATAATCAGTAATAAGGTAAATTTTTACAGAGAGTAAGGTTCCATAAATTCACATAGGTCACAATAAAAACGAAAGTAAATAAACAAACAAATGACCAACAACAACAACAAACCCACAAACTACCACCACACCAAGACAAGCAGTTATCAAGAAGTTGGCAGTGTAGCCTTACAAAACTGGCATTCCCATATAAAATCAGTCATGGGGCTAGGTGACATAATTTATTGAAGTATGAAGAAGCCATAAACTACAAAAATTGCCTCTGAAGTCTTTTGTCTAAATCAGTGTTTTATCAATGATCAATTACCCACGACTGTAGATAAGCAGATAAGAATACAACCCAAGTTCTCAGATTCCCACTCTTGAGTGTGTTCCTCTGGGCAGCTTGCCTTTTGTACTTTAGGCCTGCATGTAGCTTAATACTTAAAGGTTGAGCCCAAAAGTACATACAATGATCAAGAGATACTGAAAGCCAGACTTACTAGGAAGAAGGCATTCAGTTTGATTTTTTTTTTTTTTTTGAGATTTTTCTCTGCTTTTTCTCATACTTAAGGTATTATTATCGGTAAAGGGCCAGGTAATAAATGTCTAGCTTAGGGGCTAGACAGCCTCTGTGGCAAGAATTCAACTCTCCCATTGTAGATATTAATAGCATGTGAACAAATGGGTGTGGTTATGTTCTAGTCAAACTTTATTTACAAAAACAGGCTCACAAGTCATAGTTTGCCGAGCTGATTTGGATGTTAAATGCTTTGGAAAATAAGTTTAAAATGTCTGTGCTTAAACCAAATAAGTGAAGGCACTATGCAGCAGCTACATCATGCAAACAGTCTTAATCCTTTAAATACATGTTAAGAAAAGAACTGGTCATTAGCGAAGAGGCAAAATGACGAAAAATACTAGCCAAACATCGCAGTATATCCTCAAGGGACCATCATCATTAGAATGCTTGTTTTCAGAAGGTTTCTTGTCCTCTTACATCAGGAATTAATCCAAACTTACACTTGTGAAAGCAGAATGTACTCTCTATAGAACAGCTGTGCTTCGTACAAAGGCAATTGAAATGGAAAACATTTCCTATTGCTAATAATACAGGGAAAAGGTTCCTTTGGAATAAGATGGACCTGGGTTTATATCCTCATTAGATCACTCAGCATCATAACATGCAGGAAAAAACTGTGACTTCAATTGTCTAGATCTCAGTTTCCACATGTATCAGAGGAGAATAAGGATGATTTTACAGGTGCGCTCACCACATAAACAGTAAGTTACAAGTATGGCACACAATGGTTAGTTCATCTTTGAGAGCAACAAAATTATCTTTTCATAATAGGAATATTTTTGCAATACAAAAATTAAAAACACAAATTTAGTCCTCACATTTTCCACACACCACCAGAGAATCAGCACCGTAACCAAAACACCAACAAAAGGTGGTGACGCAGATGGTGTCAGGAGGTGAGGATAAAGCTGCCCATTCCCTCCATCCCACGCACTGTGTGCCTCCTGCCCTCCCATAATAAACAGCGTGGCTCTGGATACATATCATTCTTCTCATGTTTACCTCCCACTTACAAAAGTGGGACCAAGGCAGTAGGCCAAGAAAACAAGCATTTAGTAAAATTATTTGCAGCTTCTCAGAGGTTCAACTGCTTAGAATTTTGAAGACTAAGTTGATCCTTTGACCAGATGTCAGAAATCGCCTGACAAGGGAAAAAAGGAGTCTAGCAGTAAGAATCTTACATGTGCTTTTGTTATTAATTCTCTCTACTACACTACCTAGCCACCAGTGAAGCAGAAAGAGTAAAGGCCTAAAAAGTGCTCCAGGTATAAACACCATACTGCATTTCAGTAAGATATTTTTATGTTTCTGATATGAAGATCTGGGGTGGTGGCCAACTCAATGATGGTGAAGAACCAAAAGCATTGCAATCTCCAAGAAGGAAAAAACATACAGTGTTTGGAAAGCATCATTAAAATTATAAATGCTCAAACTCATCTTTAGTCACAATATAAATTTCACTGGAAATTTCAAATAATATTAGAGAACAGGGTGAGATCTTTTAGATCATCAAGAGGAGTGAGTCTAGTTAACAGACTGACAGAGAGACTGATTAAAGCAAGGGCATTCAGACTCTGACTCTTGAGCCCAATGTTCTATCTTCCTATAAAAAATCTGGCTTCTTAAGATATAATTTTTTTTTTCAATTTTAACATCATTATTAATATAAAGCTGTAAGTTCTCAAACTTTGGTTTCCATCAGAATTACCTCGTAGAGTTTGTTAAAAATGCAGGTAGCCAGGCCTGATCTAGACCTGCTGAATCAGAATTGGTAGCTGTGGGGCCTGCATCTCTGACAGAGAAGTTTAAGGGAGCACCTTTTCACTAATAGTGACTAAAAATGCAGGTTTCCAAAATCAAACGTTAATTGTTACCGACCAAAGAAAAGCAAAACAACAGTTCTTAGGAAGAAAAGATAAGCCTGTTGACTGTATATTTGACATTTCTTTACATTAATAAAACTGCTTTCATTTTGCCCTCTCAAACGTCATGGTATGTCTACAAATTTTAACACATACACACACACACATTTTTAACAGCCTAGGCTTCCCAATCCTCTCGGTAAAAGCTAGTACAACTTCCAACACATACTTGATCTGCATGGAGCATACTCAACAGTCTTTGTTCCATCCTGAAGGAAGCATGTTCCCACGGGCTCTCTTTCCTGCTTCATTTCAGTCCTCCAGTGATACAGTGGGGCACAGGCCTGGAATCAAATAGGGGAGTCCATGCATAAACATTTTCTGAAAAAAATTAGTGTTTCAGACAATATATAACATTCTTTTATAAGCATTAACAAAAATTAATCAAACCTATACTCTTAAATTCCTTATCAAAGTAGTGGATAAAGATTTTTATAAGTACTCTTCTCACATGCTTCTAAAGGCCGTATATGTAGTCTAGGTTTTGTGGGGTTTTTTTTCCAATATAGTTAGCAACATCATTATTTCATGCAGTATTTTTTTGATTTTAGGTACTAAACTGAAGGTCACAGACCAATTCAATACTTAAACTAAATAACATATCTCTAAGCTATGAAACAAATAATTTATCAAATAAGAAGGGAGTAAAAGAATTTGAAGCACTTATTTTATTTACTTTTCAAATAAACTACAACCTTTTTGCTTTCAGGGCTATAGATTTCAACACTATGTAAAGTGGTAGAATGCATGTTTTAATAGCATAGTAATCTACCAAAGTATAACAATTCAATTTGCTGGAAAAAAAAAATCAATAAATTTGCTGTATCCTTTGAAGCAAAACATTTGAAAACAAACACCGCAAACAATACTGGGCTATATTTACCCAAAAAACTGAAAGTAAGCAACTGCTACTACTTCTCTACATGTATCTGATTTCCAGGGTGGAGTATTTGCCACTTCTGCGTACTTTTGCTTCCCTCTACCTCTTTCTGCCTAGAATGCCACTACTCTCAACTCCTCCCCTCACCTCTAACTGTGATTTGACACATTCCTAAGTGCCACTGAACTATTACTTCCTAAATAAACCCTTCCTGGATGCCCCACAATCCAATGGGAAAGAAAGAAACCAATAAATACTACACCGCCAATTAAAACAGGGAAGGGCTCTCTGAGGAAATGAAAGTAGAGCTGAAATCAGACTGACAAGGAGCCAGCTCAAGCGAAAAGCAGTAAGTTACACATAAGCGGAGGGAACAAACACTAAGGAACTAACTGAAATGACTTGGTGTGGAAGGCATCAAAAAATTAGTGTAGCTGCACACGTAAGACGGAGTGAGATGATAGCAAAGAGACAGCAGCCAGTGACTGGACTATGAAGATGCTGATGAAAGCCAGGATGAACAGGAGATATTTTTTCTGAGAGTGATGAAAAGCTGCTTAATTGTTTGAATCAGGAAAGTGAAATGCTCTGGTTCATCTGGTCCCTCTATAAAGAATGCGTTGTAGCTAGGGCAAGAGACGAAGCAGAGAAGTGAGAGGTGCTACTACACTGGCCCAGGAGAGTAATGATGGTGGCTTGGCACAGGACAGAAATAGTGGAGATGATGATTTATTGAGGAGTGGAATCCTGGAAGATGAAGGCAGAACTGACTGGGGTTGCTGGGGAATGGGGTAGAGTCATGCTTTTAAGATGAGGATGTTTTATATGGAAATAGTTACTTTCCTGGTTTTTCCTTTATGACGGAGGGTAACAGTTCTATTTCGGTTCACATTTATTTTGAGTAATAATGAGATATCCAAATGAAAACGCCAAATTGGCAGTTTGGAAATACAACTTGAAAGATACAAGAACAGTTAAGAGCTAGAGATGTAGATTTGCGGATTATGATACACAGATCGTATTCATAGTCACAGGATAGGTTACGAACTGCTAGATAAAAGGTACAGTTCAAGAAAACAGGAGCCCAGACCAAAGCTCAGACACCCCAACATTTAGAAAATGAGCAGTAGAGTTACTAAAGGTGATGGCAAAGGAGCAAGCGGTGAGAGGGGAAACTGGAAGAGTACAGTCCCAGGAGCCAAGGAAAGAAGTATTTCAGAAAAGTATGGCTCAAGGGACCTTGCTGAATAGTGTTGAGGGGCCAAGAAAAATATTCTTGACCTGAAAGTCAAAAGTGACCTTGCCCATGCCTACCTGGGCCAGACAGGAAGGGCTGGGAAGAGGAAGGAAAGTGAGAGAGTGGAGACAGTTACTACAGAAAACATTTCAACAAGTCTTCGAAAAGATGAGCAAAGGAAGGAGACTGCAGCAAAGCAGAAGATGAGGCAAAGGTGAGGGTGTTTTATTCTAAGGAAAAAGGTACTAGGGCATTCGAGTAATCAAAGCCACACTATTCCTAAGCCTTGCTGGAGAGAAATAAACTCCCGGGGAACTACCAAGTTGTAGGAATGACAGTGAAAGTAGCAAAAGCCCAATCTAAGAAGGGCGAAAAAGAAGGAATCCTTAGAAGGGCTTCAGTTCAGTTCAGTCGCTCAGTCATGTCCGACTCTGCAACCACATGAACCGCAGCACGCCAGGCCTCCCTGTCCATCACCAACTCCCAGAGTTCACTCAAAGTCCACCCAAACCCATGTCCATCAAGTCAGTGATGCCATCCAGCCATCTCACCCTCTGTTGACCCCTTTGCCTCTTGCCCTCAATCTTTCCCAGAATCAGGGTCTTTTCCAATGAGTCAGTTCTTCACATCAGGTGGCCAAAGTATTGGAGTTTTAGCTTCAACATCAGTCCTTCCAAGGAACACCCAGGACTGATCTCCTTTAGGATGGACTGGCTGGATCTCCTTGCAGTCCAAGGGACTCTCAAGAGTCTTCTCCAACACCACAGTTCAAAAGCATCAATTCTTCAGTGCTCAGCTTTCTTTATAGTCCAACTCTCACATCCATACATTACTGGAAAAACCATAGCCTTGACTAGACGGACCTTTGTGGACAAAGTAATTAGAGCTATGTTATCGGAATACTCTGTGCCCCTGAGCACACTGAATTTTACTATCAGCTTTCCAAGAGAAAACTTCCTGTGTTTTCACATAAATTGACTAAATTTAACCTGTGAGTAAATATGCAAAACTTACCAAAATTTTATCCTGTTTTGACCTCACAGATGCTCCAAACCACTGATGAGACTTAAACTCCAATGGATCATCTTTGGCATAATCTCTGTTGCCTAAAATAAAATAAAATAAAATTTAAAACATTTTTTAAAAGCATGAGGGTGAGAATCAAAATATGCTTTCTTTGTATAACAGAGTTTATTTCAACACAGGTTTATAAATAGCATGCCTCTGATTAATCAAATTTGGCTACTTATTTCATATACTTTAAAACATTATATACTTTATACTCTCAACTGATCAGAAAAATAAAATGCAAAATGACTTGAAAGTGTCTCAGATTTGTTACTTGCCTTATCAATGATCATAATATAGATGTGTAAAAGTCACAATCAGTGAAATTTTCCAGCTACTAAATTATAAGATAATTAACTATTAAATACTTTCTGTATTCCCCAAAGTTCTTTCTGTAGCATAAAGATATTTCTGAAAATAGAAGGCTATGAAACTCCTCTACAGAACACCAGCAGTTAAAGACTAAAGTAAAAGACTAAGATCCTGCGAATGACGTTATACCACGAGTCGGAATCCAGGAGACATTATTTGGCTGGTAGGAAAAGGAATTAGATTTGGCACACTATATGCAAACATTTATTTTTCAGCCTACATTATTGAAAAAATTATTTCCAGTATACCAAGTACTCGTAAAGCACTATAGATTTTAAAAGAAAAAGATAAAAATCTTTTCTACAAGAAAGTTCTTGATTGGCTCAATGAAAAAAAAATTACAGAAATAAATGCATAAAGTATCAAGAGAGACTATTCTTAAAGACCAGTTTGTTCCTCTTAAAATCTACTTATAATAATCATTCCTTATAAACATATATTTAAATAACTATACTGGAGCAATATATCAGACCAGTGTCAGCTTTAAGAATGCCAGCCAATATGTAAATATCATCAAAAGGTTTGATTAAATCTATTCTCTAAATCTCAACCTTCTAAGACAGTGCTTATGGTTATTCAATTCCATTCTGAGGACTTCTAAGATCAACTGAAGAATTATAAATAAATGATCATTTCAATAATGCCAGACATTTCATAGGCAAGATGAAGGACATATTAGCTGTATAATTCTTTGAACTTTTTTGTTGTTTTTGCAAAAAATAAATCAATAAATAATTTGAATTGCCACTCTCCAAAGTCCTCTATCTGTAGTCTAAACACCACTCACTTTTGTCAGTGATCACAAAGCACCTTTTTATTGGTAAAGGGAGGGAGGAAGGATGAATGAACTAACCAATATATGCCTTTTACCAAGTAAATCAAGGTTTCCCAACAGAGGTTGGCTTGCCTTTGATGCCGATGTTCACATGCCGACCTCACTGGGAACAAGACACATCAGTGACCTAAAGGTCCCCCAACAGTCCATGTGCTCCCTTACATTTCCCATCCTCCCAGTTAGGTTAAATCCATACAACTCATTTTAATCAATAAGTTAAGTGCAGAAGTGGCATGTGTTCCTTCTAGCTCAAGTCAGTTAAGAGTGGATATGAGTTCAGTAGTTATCAAGTAAATGCAAATCAAAACTACAATAAGGTGTCATCTCACACCAGTTAAGAAGGTTGTCATTATCAGATGTGGAGAAAAGGGAACCCTGATACACTGCTGGCTGGCAATGTAAATTGGTGCAGCCATTATGGAAAATGGTATGGAGGCTACATAAGAAATTAAAGATAGGACTATTATTGTATGATCTGGCAATTCCACTCTAGGCATATACCTGAAGGAAATATATCACTATCTTAAGGCAATATCTGTACTCCCTTGTTCACTGAAGTATCATTAACAACAGTCAAGACACAGAAGCAACTTAAATGTCTATGGTTGAATGAATTTAAAAAAAAAGAAAATACAGTCTATAATTAAAATGGAATATTATTCAACCTTAAGAAAAAAAAATCCTGCCATGTCCACCAATATGGTTGGATCTAGAAGGCATTATCTTAAGAGAAATAAGCCAGACACACAAAAACAAATGCTTCATTGTATCACTTATATGTGAAATCTCAAATTGTCATTTCATCTTAAAAAACAAAGCAAAACAAAAACAGTGCATATAAATTCTCCATGTTTTCTCTGTCCCATTTATGAAGCTGAAAAGAATAAATGGTGTGGAATTCCTTAACAAAAGATGCTGTAGTTCAAGTTTCCAAACCATTAAAAACAGCCAAATGATCAATACAAGTTGATGACATGAGCAAGAAATTATCCTTTTTTAAGTGAGTAAGATCTGGGTATTTGTTTTAAGGGAAAAAAAAAATGTTGTTACTGCAGTAGAGCCTACCACAGTTCGAGCAACATATATTTTAAAAACAAAATGCTAAAAATGGCCTGACCTACAACTGCAAAGAGGCTTTGCCCTTGGAAGAATTGGATTCAATTAATAGTTTTTTCTAGGATTTTAGCCATAAAATGTATGATTACAAGCTATATAATAGGATTTTTAAAAATTCCACTGCAAGCTGAGTTCTCTCACTGGCTTTCTATTCTTTTCTGCGAAGGAAATAAAGGTATCGCCCCTTCCCTAACATTAATGAGAAATACAGTATGAACCTGAAACAGCTGGTGCTTGGAGGGATACACTTCCAGTCACTATCACTTGACACCAAAAGAATCACGATCAACTCAGGTAAGCTTAGCCTGAGGGAACTGACTTTATGAACTTATGTATCTGAACAGAAGGTACAGCATTATCACAATTGCTGCCTTCTACTTCTGCTTTCATTTAAAATAGCCTTTTCAGCAAGACCCTAAAGATATCCAAGCAGAAGCACAACTTTTCTGTATTTCTGTATTTTGTTCTATCATGAACGAAAGTACCACATTGGAGAGGTAGAACTCAAATTAATTCAAATTATGGCTCTATATAGTTCCTCACACCTTAATAAAACTTCAATTAAAAAAAAATGCAGACCCAACATCACTATATTCTTGCAAATACAAGTATTCCTGCCTAAAGACATCTGGTATAGCTTCCTCAAAAATGTCAATATCATAAAAAACAAAAGAAAAACAGTAAGATTCAAGATTAAAAGAGAACAACGAGACATGGCAACCCAATGCAAGATATGATCCTTGACTGACTCTTTTGTGTGAAGAAATTTTTCTAGTTACATAGGACTTTATTAGATAACCATATTGTAATAATGACACATTTCTAGTCTGTGATGATGACAGTGCTTTGGTTATATAAGGGAAGGCCCTAGTTATGGGGAACTAGCTGCTATGGGAAGTATTCTGGGGATAAAGTTTCACAATGTCTGCAAGAATACTTGAATCTAGGTGAAGGGGATACCGTTCATTACATTACAGTTTCAAATTTTCTGTAAGTTTAAAATTTTGCAAAATAAAAGTACAGCAGTTAGCAAATACAAAATTGTTTGTACTATAGGCCAACAACAATATCTTTTATTTCTCTTTATTTCCTCTCTTTATCATATTTACTCTGGGCTTCCCAGGTGGTGCTAATGGTAAGGAATCCACATGCCAATATGGGAGATGCAGGTTCAATCTCTGAATGAATATCCCCTGCAGGAGGAAATGGCAACCCACTCCAGCGTTCTTGCCTGGAAAACTCCATGGACAGAAGAGCCTGATAGGCTACAGTTCATGAACTCGCAAAGAATTGGACATGACCGAGCAGACACATACACACACACACACAAACAGACACACACATTTACTATAATAATACCATTAAAAGTATCATAAAACATGAAAAAAATAAATACGAAATAAAGCCATATGCAAAGACCAATCTAAAGACTACAATCCTACCATGAAGAAACAAAACAGCCTCTGCGCACATTTTGATATCTTTCCTAAACATCTGTTTTAGGAATACATGCATATTCTTTTATGTAAAATGGATATTTTAAGCCAGTATTAAAAGAAACACTCAGAGAACAAGATGGCAGAGGAGTAGGTGGACATTGAGTACACCTCTCTCCATGGATACATCAGGATACACATTCAGACACAGAAGTGTATGCAGAACATCAGCTGAGAGCGGACAGGAGTGCCTGACCAGTGGAAAAGAATACACAGACCCAGGCAAAACTCAGGAGGGTGAAGGAACTAGGGGGAAACAGGAGGGTTAGTAGGACTGGACCTGCCCTCGGCGGGGAGGGGAAAGGAAGCAGGGCTCTGATCCCCACATCATGGCAATTGTCTAAGTCAGAGGAGAAACATTTACGGCTGAGAGTGAAACAGCTCATCCGCTGCAGCTTAAATGGAATGAGCATCAGACAGTCCTTGCCACAGCCATACATACCCCGGACAAGGACAGATATCCCCTCGAAGGTGCAGTGGCTGGCAGCTGGAGTTTAGGGATTGCAGAGCAATCCCAGGGCAAGGGCTGTCATTGACTGCAGAGAGATGGATTGAGGAGATGTTAGGGAGGAGATCGTGGTGGGAAATGCCTGTGGAAGAAAGCCAGGCAGCCATGGAAGCAAGGTGATACTGCTGAGTCACATGTAGGGAATGGAGCCATCACCATAGCCTCTCTCCCCTCACACACACCAGCATGAGCAGCTGAACAATAAACAATACAGAGACTGGCCCATCAAACGCCTGATAAACAGAACTACAGCACAGGACCCCACCCGGGGTGCCCCTTTAAGTGCCTGACCCATGGATCTACAGGGTAGGACCCCAGTCAGGGGGGGCCCTTCTACGTGCCTGACGTGCAGAACAACAGAGGACCCCAGGCAAGGGAGCCTTGCCTGCACAGGCAGAGCAAGGGAAAAAACTGGCCAAAGAGGACTTCTGATTGCCAGCTACAAGAGGCTTGAAAAAAAGACTCTGACAGGGCCATAACTCCTGCAGTAGAGGCAGTCCCTGTCCCTGCACACTTGGTACCACCAGGGTCCCTGCAAGCCAAGCAGCTACGCCACCTTCTCACTCAACTCTCACTGGGGCAGAGCTGCCACAGGAAAAAAGTCTTGCATCTATGCTCACAGGGTCACTCTGGTATTGTCCGACTCTTTGTGACCCTGTGGACTGCAGCGTGCCAGGCTTCTCTGTCAGGGAGGGGGGTCCTCCAGGCAAGAATATTGGAGCATATTGGCCAAAACTGGTTGCCATACCCTTCTAGAGCACCATATTTCCAGCTGCCCTCGCCACCAACTCCCCTGAGTACTTGGTGATGCCAGAACTCGACACCCAAGCAGCTGCACCACCTCCACACCTGGCCCTCACAGGGGCAAATCCAAGACCTTCCAGGGCAGCCGCAGGAGCAAGTCCCAATGGACCACCCACATGCAGAGGTGGAAATAAAACCACAATTGAAACCCAGGGGCAGTGTGACTGAGGAAGAAGACCCAAAACCCTCCCACCAGCTGTACAAGTTGCAGATTAAATCGACTCAATCAACTAAGCAGGCTCTGTGTCTATGCAATATATAAAAGGTCATTTGAGAGCTCCCACAAAAGAAAATGCACTAGTTCTGATAGCTGTGGACACTGGGGGCAAGAACACAGAGGATGAGGACCAGATTAGAATCTGAGCTGCCCCTACAACAGCTCCAGAGATCAGCACAGTGTTCGAGGGCATCCTAGGGAAGTAAGGTGGACTGTGACTCCCAGCGAGGGAAAGGACTCTGACAGCAGTGACTCAAGAAAAACATTTATTATTCTTATGTTTTGACTTGTTCTATAGACTGTTTTGAATATTTTTTTTTCCTTTTTTTCCCTCCCTCTTTTGTACTTGTCAACTTTACTGGCACTATGAAATTAAGCTTTTGAGCTTTTTTTCCCGTCAGTCACATTTTTTATTGTTGTGATAAGCCTCTGCCTTTGCATTGGGGTTTTGTGGTTCTGGGGGGGTTTCCCTTTTTTTCTTTTCTCTCTCTCTCTCTCTTTTTTTTTTAATTAAACCTATTTTAATTCCAGGCAAGAATACTGGAGTGGGTTGCCATGCCCTCCTCCAGGACATCTTTTCAACCCAGGGATTGAACTCAGGTCTGTGTGGTTCCTGCATTATAGGAGGATCCTTTAGCACTGAGCACTGGGGAAGCCTCTACTTTCATTATAACATTATTTAACTATGCAATAAAACTATAGTTCTTATGGCTATAAAACTCAATAAATGCACAAATTAAACATTAGGAAAAATAGAATTTAAATTTAGAACACTAATACACTGTTATAAAAGATGCTGTTTCGCAGAAGTTAAATTGCCAAAGCTTGACCTAGTTGGTAGTTGAAAGATGCAGTTTCTTTTTTTTTTCTAACATCAGCAATATAAATGCCAATGTTTGCTCTCAAATGTGTTGCAAAAAGTCATGTTACTAACCTCAAAGCTCTGCTTGCTAGTTCAAGATAATCAGATATCAGGTCAGTCAAATTTTTCTTTTCTTTTTAATTTTAATTTTTAATTTTTTAAACCTATTATTCTGGAGAAGGAAATGGCAACCCACTCCAGTACACTTTTTCTAAATTTATTCTCTTGTTTGCTTTTCCTACTCTTCTTTTCCCCTTGCACTTAATCTTTAATGTAAATAAATCTTCTTTACTTTGCATATCTATTCTTTCTTTCTTTTCTTTTTTTCTTTTCCTCTCGACATATTTGTTAGTTTTATTTTCATTGCTTTATTTCCCCGTTGGCACCTTGCTTTAGTTTTGTTATCCAATTTATGCTTTTCAGTTAATTTTGTCCTGGTAAATAAACTTTTTGTTCACCAGGTCAATCTACTGTACTTTATTTTTGTTGGACTGTTTTGATTTTGCTTATGGGTGGATATGTATATGTATATATTCAGTCACATTTGTTATTATTGTTATAAACGTCTACCTCTGTGTTGGGCTTTTGCAGTTCTGTGGAGTTTTCCTTTTTTTTTTTGCCTTTCTTCTTCAGTTTTTTTTTTTTTCTCTTTTTTGTAATTTTAAATTTTTTAACTTATTTTCTTCTTTCTACATTTATTTCTTTGTTTCCCTATCTACTGTTCTCTTCCCCTTGCAGTTAATCTTTAATGTATATAAATCTTCTTCATATACCTCTATTTAACTTTGCATATATATTCTTTCTTCTCTTTAAGTTCCTCTCAACATATTTGTTAGGTTTTTTTCATTGCTTTATTCCCCACTTGGCACCTTACTTTAATTTTGCTTTCCACTTTGTGCTTTAGCTAGTTTTGTTCTTAACTGGTAAACATAATTTCTTATTTCCTTTGTTTGCTGGAGCAATCAACTGTACTTCATTTTTGTTGGGCTGTTTTGACTTTGCTCATGGGTGTATATGTATATGTGTATATCTCATTATTTTAATTATTATTTGCCTGATTTTATAACTGCCATTTGTCTGGGTTCATCTTTGGTTTCTCATTTGGGGTATTTGTTTTAATCTCACTCAATGATGTAACAAACCACTTGTGGAATCTTTGTTCCTGACCAGAGATCAAGCTTTGAGCTTTTGGAGTGGGAGCACTGACTCCAAGACCCTAGACTACCAGAGAACTGCAAACGCTAGGGAGTATCAAATAGTTAAGAACTCACACAAAGGAAGCCACTTGAATACAACACCCGGCATCACCCACCCACCAGTAGGACCCTGTGCAGGACGCCTCATCTAAACAAACAGAACAAAAATACAAACCCAATCATCAGCAGACAGGATTACCAACTCACTCAGTCTTGCCCATCAGAGGAAAAACAAACAAAAAAATAAACATTTAGAGACAACACAATTATTGAAATTAAAAATACTCTAGAAGGAATCAAAATCAGAATATCTGAAGCAGAAGAATTAATAAGTGAGCTGGAAGATAAAATGGTAGAAATAACTTCTGAAGAGCAGAATAAAGTAAAAAGAAGGAAAATAACTGAGGATAGTCTCAGAGACCTCTGGGACAATATCAAACGCACCAACATTCGAATTATAGGGGTCCCAGAAGAAGAAGAGAAAAAGAAAAGGTATGAGAAAATTTTTGAAGAGGTGAAAATTTCCCCAACATGGAAAAGGAAATAGTTAATCAAGTCCAAGAGGTGCAAATAGTCCCATACAGGTTAAACCCAAGGAGAAACATGCCAAGACACATACTAATCAAACTAACAAAGACTAAACACAGAAAAAGAATATTAAGAGCAGCAAGGGAAAAGTGACAAGTAACATACAAGGGAAACTGCATACGCTTAATGGCTGATCTTTCAGCAGAAACTCTGCAGGCCAAAAGGGAATGGCAGGATATACTTAAAGCACTGAAAGGGAAAAATCTACAACCAAGATCACTCTACCCGGCAAGGATCTCATTCAAAATTGATGGAGAAATCAAAAGCTTTTCAGACCAGCAAAAGTTAAGAGAGTTCAATACCACAAAACCAGCTTTACAACAAATGTTAAAGGGACTTATACAGTCAAGAAATACAAGAGAAGAAAAAAGATCTACAAATCCAACCCCAAATAATTAAGAAAATGACAATAGGAACATATATATCAATACTTACTTTAAATGTAAATGGATTAAATGTTCCAACAGACACAGACTGGCTCATTGGATACAAAAAACAAGACCCATATATGTGCTGTCTACAAGAAACTCACTTCAGACCTAAAGACACATATAGACTGAAAGTGAGAGGATGGAAAAATATATTCCATACAAATGGGAAGCAAAAAAAAGCTGGAGTAGCAATCCTCATATCAGACAAAACAGACCTTAAAATAAAGAAGATTACAAGAGATAAGGAAGGACACTACATAATGATGAAGGGATCAATCCAAGAGGAAGACATAACAACTGTAAATATCTATGCATCCAACACTGGAGCACCTCAATACATAAGACAAACATATAAGACACACAAGACATAAAAGGAGAAATTGACAGTAACACATTAATGGTAGGAGACTTTAACACTCCACTCTCACAATGGACAGATCATCAAAACAGAAAATTAATAAGGAAACACAAGTCTTAAATGATACATTAGATGAGATGGATCTCATTGACATCTTCAGGACATTTCCATTCAAATGCAGAAGAAAACACCTTCTTCTCAAGTGCACATGGAACATTCTCCAGGATAAGCCACATCTTGGGTCACAAATCAAATCTCAGTAAATATAAGAAAATTGAGATCATATCAAGCATCTTCTCTGACCACAACTAGATATCAACTATAAGAAAAAAACTGCAAGAAACACAAACACATGCAGATTAAAAGACACACTTCTAAATAACCAACAGGTTACTGAAGACATTAAAGGGCAAATCAAAAAATCTCTAGAAACAAATGACAATGAAAATACAACAACTCAAAACCTATGGGATGCAGCAAAAGCGGTTCTATGTGGACAGTTTACAGCAATACAACCCTACCTCAAGAAACAAAAACATCAAATAGACAACCTAACTTTACACTTGAAACAACTATAAAAAGAACAAAAAAACCCCAAAATTTGTAGAAGGGAAGAAATCACAAAGATCCAAGCAGAAATAAATGAAAAAGAAATGAAAGAAACAATAGTAAAGATTAATAAAACAAAAAGCTGGTTCTTTGAGAAAATAAAATTGACAAGCATTTAGCCAGACTCATCAAGAAAAAAAGAGAGGAGAATCAAATCAACAAAATTAGAAATAAAAAAGGAGAGGTTACAGCAGACAATGCAGAAATACAAGGGATTATAAGAGACTATTATGAACAACTATATGCCAATAAAATGGATAACCTGGAAGAAAGAGACATATTCTTAAAGTTCAATCTTTCATGACTGAACCAGGAAGAAACAGAAATTATGAACAACCCAATTACAAGCACTGAAATTGAAGCTGTGATCAAAAATCTCCCCCCCAAAAAAAAGCCCAGGACCAGATGGCGTCATAGGAGTATTCTACGAAACATTTAGAGAAGAGCTAATGCTTATCCTTCCAAAACTCTTTCAAAACATTGCAGAGGAAGGAACACTTCCAAATTCATTCTACGAGGCCTCATTCTATCAGGGTGATACCAAAACCAGACAAAGACAACACAAAAAAAGAAAACTACAGGCCAATATCACTGATGAACAAAGATGCATAAATCCTCAACAAAATTTTAGCAAACAGAATTCAACAACACATCAAAAAGCTCATACACCATGATCAAGTTGGGTTTATTCCTGGGATACAATGATTCTTCAATATATGCAAATCAACCAAGGTGATATACCATATTAACAAACTGAAAGATAAAAACCATATGATAATCTCAATAGATGCAGAAAAAGCCTTTGACAAAATTCAGCACCCATTTATGACCAAAACTCTTCAAAAAACGTGCATAGAAGGAACCTACCTCAACATAGTAAAGGCTATATATGATGAGCCTACAGCAAACATTATTCTCAATGGTGAAAAACCGAAAGCATTCCCCCTAAGATCAGGAACAAAGCAAGGGTGTCCACTTTCACCACTATTATTCAACATAGTTCTGGAAGTCCTAACTACACCAATCAGAGAAGAAAAAGAAATAAAAGGAATCCAGACTGGAAAAGAAGTAAAGCTCTCACTGTTTGTAGATGACATGATACTGTACATAGAAAACCCTGAAGACTGTATCAGAAAATTACTAGAGCTAATCAGTGAATTTAGCAAAGTTGCAGGATACAAAATCATTACACAGAAATCACTTGCATTTCTATATGCTAATAATGAAAAATCAGAAGAGAAATTAAGGAATCAATCCCATTAACCACTGCAACAAACAGAATTAAATATCTAGGAATAAACTTACCTAAGCAGACAAAAGAACTCTACCCAGAAAATTATAAGACACTAATGAAAGAAATCAAAGACAACATAAACTGATGGAGACATATGCCATGTTCCTGGGTAGGAAGAATCAATACTGTGAAAATGACTATACTACCAAATGCAATCTACAAATTCAATGTGATCCCTATCAAGTTACCAATAGCATTTTTCACAGAACTAGAATAAAAAAATTCACAATTCATATGGAAACACAAAGGACCCCGAATAGCCAAAGCACTCTTGAGAAAGAAGAATGGAGCTGGCGGAATCAACCTTCGGGATTTCAGATTATACTACAAAGCTACAGTCATCAAGACGATATGGTACCAGCACAAAAACAGAAATATAGACCAATGGAACAAGACAGAAAGCCCAGAAATAAACCCATGCACCTATGGGTACCTTATTTTTGACAAAGGAGGCAAGAATATACAATGGGGCAAAGACAGCCTCTTCAATAAACGGTGCTGGGAAAACTGGACGGCTATGTGTAAAAGAATGAAATTAGAACACTTTCTAACACCATACACAAAGATAAACTCAAAATGGATTAAAGACCTAAATATAAGACCAGAAACTATAAAACTCTTGGAGGAAAACATAGGCAGAATACTCAATGACATAAATCAAAGCAAGATCCTCTATGCCCCATGTCCTAGAGTAACAGAAATAAAAACAAAACTAAACAAGTGGGATCTGATTAAACTTAAAAGCTTTTGCACAACAAAGGAAAACTATAAAGCAAGGTGAAAAGACAACCCTCGAAATGGGAGAAAATAACAGCAAATGAAACAACTGACAAAAGATTAATTTCCAAAATATACAAGCAACTCATACAACCCAACACCAGAAAAACAAACCCAATCAAAAAGTAGAAAAGAGACCTAAACAGACATTTCTTCAAAGAAGACATACAGATGGCTAACAAACACATGAAAAGATGCTCAACATTGCTCATTATTAGAAAAATGCAAGTCAAAACTACAATGAGGTATCACCTCACACCAGTCAGAATAGCCATCATCAAAAAGTCTAGAAACAATAAATGCTGGAGAGGGTGTGAAAAAAAGGGAACACTCTTGCACTGTTGGTGGGAATGTAAACTGATAGAGTACAGCCCCTATGAAAGATGGTATGGATATTCCTTTAAAAACTAGGAATAAAACCACCATATGACCCAGCAATCCCACTCCTAGGCATATACCCTGAGGAAATAAAAATTGAAAAAGACACATGTATCCCATTGTTCACGCCAGCACTATTTACAATAGCTAGAACATGAAAGCAACCTAGGTATCCATTGACAGATGAATGGATAAAGAAGCTGTGGTACATATACACAATGGAATATTACTCAGCCATAAAAAGGAACACATTTGAGTCAGTTCTGATGAGGTGGATGAACCTAGAATCTATTATACAGAGTGAAGTAACGCAGAAAGAGAAAGATAAATATCGTGTTCTAATGCACATATACGGAATCTAGAAAAATGGTACTGAAGAATTTATTTACAGGGCAGCAATAGAGAAACAGAACAGACTTAGGACATGGGGTGAGGGGAGGAGAGAATGAGACGTATGGAAAGAGTAACATGGAAACTTACATTACCATATGTAAAACAGATAGCCAACGGGAATTTGCTGTGTGGCTCAGGAAACTCAAACAAGATTCTGTTATCAACCTGGAGGGGTGGGATGGGGCAGGAGATGGGAGGGAGGTTCAAAAGGGAGGGGATATATGTATATGGGAAATAGATGGGGAAACAGTGGAAACAGTGTCAGACTTTATTTTTGGGGGCTCCAAAATCACTGCAGATGGTGATTGCAGCCATGAAATTAAAAGACGCTTACTCCTTGGAAGAAAAGTTATGACCAACCTAGATAGCATATTCAAAAGCAGAGACATTACTTTGCCAACTAAGGTCCATCTAGTCAAGGCTATGGATTTTCCAGTAGTCATGTATGGATGTGAGAGTTGAACTGTGAAGAAGGCTGAGCGCCGAAGAATTGATGCTTTTGAACTGTGGTGTTGGAGAAGCCTCTTGAGAGTCCTTTGGACTGCAAGGAGATCCAACCAGTCCATTCTGAAGGAGATCAACCCTGGAATTTCTTTGGAAGGAATGATGCTTAAGCTGAAACTCCAGTACTTTGGCTACCTCATGCGAAGAGTTGACTTATTAGAAAAAGACTCTGATGTTGGGAGGGATTGGGGGGGAGGAGGAAAAGGCAACGACAGAGGATGAGATGGCTGGATGGCATCACTGACTCGATGGACACGAATCTGAGTGAACTCCGGGAGTTGGTGATGGACAGGGAGGCCTGGCGTGCTGCGATTCATGGGGTCGCAAAGAGTCGGACACGACTGAGTGACTGAACTGAACTGATGGCTGATTCATGTTGAGGTTTGACAGAAAACAGCAAAACTCTGTAAAGCAATTATCCTTCAATTAAAAAAATAAAAGGTTAAGAAAAAACATTCTATTATTCTATATAAATGTATATACTTTTTTCCATGTCACAACATGTCAATAAAAGTAGACCTATAGCACCATTTTCATTGTTGTGTAATACATCATACAGCTGCACAGCAGTTTATTTAATCCACCCCCTACATCTCCTTTAGCTTCATGTTCAGTAACATTTGTATTTTAAGAGACTTACACATTCTCTCAAAGTCACATCCACTTCCTCTTGAATTTCAAGAAGCTCAGCATAAGCTAACTGACCATGACCTCATTCCTATGTGAAGATCATTCCTAAATGAAGGTTCCTGCAAGGAGATCCAACCAGTCCATTCTAAAGGAGATCAGCCCTGGGTGTTCTTTGGAAGGAATGATGCTAAAGCTGAAACTCCAGCACTTTGGCCACCTCATGCAAAGAGTTGACTCATTGGAAAAGACTCTGATGCTGGGTGGGATTGGGGACAGGAGGAAAAGGGGACAACAGAGGATGAGATGGCTGGATGGCATCATCGACTCGATGGACGTGAGTCTGAGTGAACTCCGGGATATGGTGATGGACAGGGAGGCCTGGCGTGCTGCGATTCATGGGGTCGCAAAGAGTCAGACACGAATGAGCGACTGAACTGAACTGAACTGAACTGAACTGAACTGAATCCTTCTGGAAAATGGAATGTAATATAGAATATTATTCTAATGGATAAATTTTTATTAAGTTTCCCAGATAAACTTATTCTTATACGTAAGAGTTCCCTTACTCCGAGCCTCTAGTCCCTTATACAAACTCCACTCATTCCCACCCGTAGGCCTTTTTACCCAAGGCCCTCTGACCTGGAATACCTTACTCCTTCCATGCTTGATCCTAACCCTAACTGAAAATTCAGCTGAAACTGTCCATGACTCTAACATATGATGAAATGGTAGTCTTTGCTGCAGGAAATATCTGACACACAAGGCCCAGCCATGGGAACAAGTAATTACGGTGGAGGGATGGCAGAGGCGTAGAAAGAGCACTGGGGAAAGGGTGCAGCGCACAGGGGAAGGGTATGCTTTCTGGGTCAAGAGAAAACCCTGTGCAAAGAAAGAGAGCAATGGGTATTCTTGAATTTTTAGAGACTCATAAGTTGTTCACTGTGACTAGAGAAAAGGGTCTCTAGGTGGTCAAGAGCTTTCACACAATGCGAAGAATGAGCACGGCGTTTTTCACTTGCGCTCAGTGCTAAGCAAGTTTTCTTCAATTATACTCCTGAAAGATAGAAGAGAAGTTTTCTTTGTAAAATGATACCAATTCTTTTCCTACTACTTTGAAAAACTGCCTCCATATATATATTTTTCCCTAAACAATGGACTTTTCTCTTAATTTATAAGTGGTAGCATAGGACACTGCAATGCACTGTTAAGTAATATGTACTTCTCATTGCTACCATGTTCTGTGTCCTGTTTTTTTTTAAAAAATGTTCCTATAGCACCCCTACCATTATGATTATGGATATCTGCTTTTGTGGACACCAGATTAAGTAAGCTTAAGCTAAAAAATGTCCAAGAAAATAAGTAGTACATATACTTCAATTTTATTTCTATCATCAAATATTATGCTACACAAAAATCCACATTTTTTTACAATTTGGCAAGCAATTTGCCCACAGGATTTAAAAAAAAATAAGAAACACTAGTCAAAGGTAAAAAAGCATCAGGCAATATGGCTTTTTATTTTTTAAATTAAAAAGCACATTTGAAAAGCCTGGAGCTTATTTAAAACTTAGATATTCCCCCAAGACAATAATTACATCTTAAGGCATCAAGTTATCAACTGTGTTTTCAATCATATTACCACAAAAAAGGAAATCAAGTATATTTGGCTATAATGTATCAGCATGCATTAACATCTAAAACTTAAGTCAACAGTTTTCCAAAAAATATGTATTAATGTCACACATTGCTTTGAATGCCTCCAGCTTCAACAGGTTCACAACCTCAAATTACCATTTCTTTAAGAAGTTTGCTCAATGGGAAGTAGGTCTTTACCAATCAGAACTTTTTTTTTTTTTTTCAGAGACGAATTCTTAAAATACCCAATTCAATCTCAGGCAGAAGTTTAACTCAGATGAAGAGTGAATAGAATTGGGTGGGGAGAAAGAAAAGGAAAGCCTGCTCTCTAAACTCACTGACAAGAAGTTCATTCATGACCTGGCTGAAATTGGCAGCTAATCCAGGGCGCATGAGGGAAGTAAATATTTTGAGTCATGGTCCTGAGTCACCATTTCGAGTGATGCCGGAACTCCCCAGGCTGCTTGGACCATGCCACCAACCTTGAAAGGGAAGTCTAATACAGACCAACTGCAGAAATTCCAGTGCTGGAGGGAATGCTACCTCAGGCAACAGTCAAGAAAGAACAACGATTTCTGTCCACAGTTCTGTAAAACCCCTTGGAATATTAGCTCTGATCTCCCAAGTAAACTAAAAGGAAAACGAAAATCTCATGCAATGGCAAAAGTGAGAAAAAACTGTCCCATATTATGTAAATTAAGACTCTACACTGTCACTTTCAAAAATGCATAGAGGAAAATGTTGCTAGAGAGTCCTGAAGTTAATTAGCAAGTACATCCCCTAAGACTTGAAAATTTACTGTCTATTTTGGTTGGCTTTTTAACTTGCCATTGCACTTTATCAGACTTCCATGATTGAGGACTTCAGCACAGAAGCATACTGAACACCACAAACTATCATAGTTTTAGAGTTGGCCTGCTGATTATAGTAACCAACAGTTTTTTTTTCTCATTTCCTCGAAGTGTTTGAAAAGACACTGTTCAACTTTCAGGAGAATCAGGATTATTTTTAAGACAAAGTCACCTTATCACCCTGAAACTACATTTTGTTTCTTCTTTTCATGCCTAAAGAATATCCTTGGGAACAAAAAGATTATGTCACCTTTTCTGAAAAGGCCAAAGGCAAGAAGAATGCCAAAGCATTAGAAAAGCCAACCAATGAAGTCCTATTTAGAAGTTACCTGTGTATTTAGTCATTTAGTTTCCATTACTTTACAAATAATGAAATGATGTGGGTCCTCAGAGTTTACATTTTGCCCTTAAAAAGTGGCTATTAAAGCAATATAATGTACAGCATAGTGACTTTATTACAGTCAATAGTAACATACTGCATATTTGAAAGTTGCTAAAAGGGTAAATCTCAAAAGTTCTCACTGCAAGAAAAAAATATTTTGTAACTGTATATGATAATGGATGTTAATTAGACATTATGGTCAACATTTTGCAATATACACAAATATCAAATCATTATATTGTACACCTGAAACTAATATGTCAATTATTCCTCAATTAAAAACAATAATGCCACTTCATATTCACTGTTTAATGAGACAATTTGGAGTCTTCCTTAAGTAGCTTTTTACCTCAAATATTACTTTTGTTCAGTCATGTTTCCTGTAACAAATCTACCTGAAAGAAAAATCTCCCAATATGGCTTGCTTATTTATGTGAAAATCAACAGGATAGAGAAAGAAATCTCTTTGATCATTCAGTTAAATAAATAAATCATGGGCAATTCCTACATCTAAATGCATGGAGTGTAACAGTTAAATGAGCAGATAAGATCCCTGCTTTCAAAGGAGAGAAATAATAACCAATTACATAAGATATTTTCAGGCAGTTACAAATACTATAAAAGAATATGAAAGAAAATGAAGTAATCAGACCGCTGCTGACTGACTGTATATTGTATAAGTAAGATAATACTATTGGGAAATAATGTATTTTATTGATTCAGAGTTGCAAATATTCAGATATCAACATCTTTGAAATATGAATGCATATTACAGTCAATGGTGACATAATCAGCAGCATTTTTTAATAGTACCTAATGAGCACATTTTAATATCAAGGGGGTGCAAATGGGCAGTGACTGATAATGAACATGACATTTCTTTATAAAGGGTGATAGAAATTCTCTGGAATTCAATTTTAATAATATCTGCAAAACACTATAAATATGTAAAATTATATCTCAATATTGTTCCTAAAAAATGACAAACTTGTCAGGCAGAAAAGTAGCTGCCATACAACAGAAATGTGTATGTGTAATAAAGACTTTTCAAAATCAATAAAAAAAAACAGATGTATCAGTAGGGAAACAGACCAAGAGTACAAATAGACAATACAAAACAAAAACACAGAAAGAGCTAATAAACACATTAGCTTCACCTAATATGACAACCTTGCTAGAAATCAGAAACGCAAACTGTTGGTGTTGTTCAGTCGCCAAGTCGTGTCCAACTCTTTGCCACCCCATGGACTGCAGCCTATCAGGTGTCCCTGTCCCTCACCATCTCCCGGAGTTTGCTCAAGTTCATGTCCATTGAATCAGTGATGCCATCCAACCATCTCAATCTCTGTCACCCTCTTCTCCTCCTGCTTTCAATCTTAACCAGCTTCAGAGTCATTTCCAATGAGTCAGCTGTTCATATCAGTGGCCAAAGTACTGGAGCTTCAGCATCATTCCTTCCAAAGAGTATTCAGGGTTGATTTCCTTTAAGACTGACTGGTCTGATCTCCTTGCTTTTCAAGGGACTCTCAAGAGTCTTCTTCAGCACCACAATTTGAAAGCATCAATTCTTCAGCACTCTGCTTTATTTCTTGTCTAGCTCTCACATCCGTACATGACTACTGGAAAGATCATAGTCTTGACTATATGGACCTTTGTCAGCCAAGTGATGCCTTTGCTTTCTAACACACTGTCTAGGTTTGTCACAGCTTTCCTGCCAAGAAGCAATTGCCTTCTAATTTCATGGCTGCAGTCACCATCCACAGTGATTTTAGAGCCCAAGAAGAGGAAATCTGTCACTGCTTCCACCTTTTCCCCTTCTATTTGCCATGAAGTGATGGGACCAGATGCCATGATCATAGTTTTTTTAACAATGAGTTTTAAGCTGGCTTTTTCACTCTCCTCCTTCACCCTCATCAAGACTCTTTAATTTCTCTTTGCTTTCTGCCATACTGCTTTAAAGTAGTATCATCTGCATATCTGAGGTGGTTGATATTTCTCCTGGCAATCTTGATTCCAGCTTGTAACTCATCCAGCCTGGCATTTCTCACGGTGTGCTCTGTGTATAAGTTAAATAAACAAGGTGACAATAAACAGTCTTGTACTCCTTTCTCAATCCTGAACCCATCAGTTGTTCCATACAGTGTTCTAACTTTTGGCTCTTAATCTACATACAGGTTTCTCTGGAGACACGTAAGATGGTCTGGTATTTCCATCTCTTTAAGAGTTTTCCACAGTTTGTTATGATCCACACAGTCAAAGGCTTTAGCACAGTCAATGAAACAGAGGTAGATGTTTTCCTGGAATTCCTTTGCTTTGTCTATGAACCAACGAATGTTGGCAATTTGATCTCTGCTTCTCCTGCCTTTCTAAACCTAGCTTAAACATCTGGACATTCTCAGTTCATGCAATGTTGAAGCCTAGCTTGGAGGGTTTTGAGCAAAGCCTTACTAGCACGGGAGATGAGCGCCATTGTCTGGTGGTTTGAACATTCTTTAGTACTGCCCTTCTTGGCAACTGGGATGATGACTGGCCTTTTCCAGTCCTGTGGCCGCTGCTGGGTTTTCCAGATTTGCTGACATATTGAGTACAGCACTTTAGTAGCATCATCTTTCAGGATTTTAAATAGCTCTGCTAGAATTCCATCACCTCCACTAGCTTAACTGGAAGCAGTGCTTCCTAAGGCCCACTTGACTTCACAGTCCAGAATGTCTGGCTCTGAGTTAGAACCTACACCATCGTGGTTATCTGGGTCATTAAGGATATTTTTTGTATAGTCCTTCTGTGTATTCTTTCCATCTCTTCTTGATCTTGCCTGCTTGTATAAGGTCTTTACCATTTCTGTCCTTTATTGTGCCCATCTTTGAATGAAATATTCCTTTGATATTTCAAATTTACTTGAAGAGATCTCTAGTCTTAGCCTTTCTGTTGTTTTCCTCTATTTCTTTGCACTGTTCATGGAAGAAGGCCTTCTTATCTCTCCTTGCTATCCTCTGGAACTCTGCATTTAGTTGGGTGTGTGCTGTGCTAAGCTGCTTCAGTCATGTCCAACGCTCTGTGACCCTATGGATATGCAGCCTGCCAGGCTCCTCTGTCCATGAGATTCTCCAGGCAAGAATACTAGAGTGGGTTGCAATGCCCATCTCCAGGAGATCTCCCCAACCCAGGGATTGAATCCGAGTCTCGTAAGTCTCCTTTACTGCAGGTGAGTTCTTTACCACTGTCACCACCTGGGAAGTTGACTGTGCCTTTCCCTTTCTCCCTTGCTTTGCACTTCTCTCTTTTTTTTATTTATTTAATTTTACTTTACAACACTGTATTGGTTTTGCCATACATTGACATGAATCCATGATGGGTGTACTTGAGTTCCCAATCCTGAACCCCCCCCCTCCCTCCTCTCTCCCCATATCATAACTCTGGGTCATCCCAGTGCACCAGCCCCAAGCATCCTGTATCCTGTATCGAACCTAGACTGGTGATTCATTTCTTACATGATAGTATACATGTTTCAATGCCATTCTCCCAAATCATCCCACCCTCTCCCTCTCCCACAGAGTCCAAAAATCTGTTCTATACATCTGTGTCTCCTTTGCTGTCTTGCATACAGGGTCATCATTGCCATCTTTCAAAATTCCATATATATGTGTTAGTATACTGTATTGGTGTTTTTCTTTCTGGCTTATTTCACTCTGTATAATTGGCTCCAGTTTTATCCACCTCATTAGAATGGATTCAAATGTATTCTTTTTAATGGCTGAGTATATTGTGTATATGTACCACAGCTTTCTTATCCATTCACCTGCTGATGGACATCTAGGTTGCTTCCATGCCCTGGCTATTATAAACAATGCTGTGATGAACACTGGGGCACATGTGTCTCTTTCAATTCTGGTTTCCTCGGTGTGTATGCCCAGCAGTGGGATTGCTGGGTTATAAGGCAGTTCAATTTCCAGTTTTTTAAGGAATCTCCACACTGTTCTCCATAGTGGCTGTACTAGTTTGCATTCCCACCAACAGTGTAAGAGGGTTGGTTCCCTCTTCTCCACACCCTCTCCAGCATTTATTGCTTGTAGACTTTTGGATTGCAGCCATTCTGACTAGTGTGAAATGGTATCTCATTGTGGTCTTGGTTTGCATTTCTCTGATAATGAGTGATGTTGAGCATCTTTTCATGTGTTTGTTAGCCATCTGCATGTCTTCTTTGGAGAAATGTCTACTTAGTTCTTTGGCCCATTTTTTGATTGGGTCATTTATTTTTCTGGAATTGAGGTGCATAAGTTGCTTGTATATTTTTGAGATTAGTTGTGTTGGGAAAACTGGTCAACCACTTGTAAAAGAATGAAACTAGAACACTTTCTAACACCATACACAAAAATAAACTCAAAATGGATTAAAGATCTAAACGTAAGACCAGAAACCGTAAAACTCCTAGAGAAGAACTCAGGCAAAACACTCTCCAACATAAATCACAGCAGAATCCTCTATGATCCACCTCCCAGAATACTGGAAATGAAAGCAAAAATAAACAAATGGGATCTAATTAAAATTATAAGCAAGGGGAAAAGACAGTCTTCTTTCCTCAGCTCTTTGTAAAGCATCCTCAGACAACCACTTTGCCCTCTTTCATTTCTTTCTCTTTGGGATGGTTTTGTTTGCTGCCATCTCACTAGAAAAGTGAGAAAAGCCTTACCCTCACTAGAAGCTAACCTCACCTAACCTCTTTTCATGAGAAAAGATGTAACCTCCCTAGAAACAAGAAACGCTAATTAAAACAACTTGCTTCATCTGCCAGACTAAGAAAGATTTGGTTTAGAGATAAGTTTTATGAATGTTTTCCTACTTCACAAATATGTATCAAGTTATGTGTTAAAGGGAGCTTCCCTGGTGGCTCCCTGGTAAAGAACCCGTCTGCCAAGCAGGAAACATGGATTCAATCACCGGTTCGGGAAAGTCCTCCTGCAGAAGGAAATGGCCACCCACTCCAGTTTTCTTGCCTGGGAAATCCCATGGACAGAGGAGCCTGGCGGGCTACAGTCCATGGGGTCACAAAAGAGTTGGACATGACTTAGCGACTAAATAACAACAAGTGTTAAAAACACACATCCCTCTGATTTCCAAATTTCATTTTTAGAAATTAGCCCAAAATAAATAATTTAAAAGAACAAAAACATAATAAACATGTTCAAAGCATTGTTATAATAGTTTACAAAAAGCTAAAAAATCCATCTACAATAGGAGTAAATTGAGTAAGCTCTAATGCCAGGAGCCAGCGTGAGGAACTCTGCCCGTGGCAAAGGTCATGAGGAAGGAGGCTCGGCATACGCAAAGGCGGTTCGAGCCTCAGGAGACCCCACCCCCTCCTGGTTCCTGATCATCTACCCCCAAAAACCAGAGTCTGCCTGCTTTACTGTGTTATGCTTTCCACCTACTCTTCTGACATTAACAGGGGGCTGTCCCCCCACCACCTTTTTCTGGAAAAAGTTAATTTAGAGCTTTTAGATAATAAATCTCCTGGGCATAATAAGAGTGTTTCAATTCAAAAACCCCTCTGATGGCTTTCTAGCCTGCCTGCCGGACTCTTACAGCTGCGCATATGATTGTTTGTGGCCTCCCGACCACGAGAGGCACAGGAAGCTTAAAACATCCTAGGAATGCAGGGGCTTCCGAGGAGTCAAAATCATTAGAATGGGACTGATTAAGGGTTTCATTTGTTGAGCCAATACTTGCTGCCAAGTTTTCATATCTTTTGTTGATATAGTTGGTATATAGAAAAAACAGGTGGTAGCCCTGGCATTAGCAACATTAGATCTTTGGGTTAAGTACTTTCTTTGTTATAACCCACTGTACCTTTGTTCTACAGGAATGTAACTTTATTTAGTACTTTGAGGGTGATGCAGATTAAAGAAAAAACACTTCAAGGGAAAAAGAGTTTTCTGGTTGATAGACATTTATCTAGGAAGACAGCCATAAAAATGTTAACAGGCCTCTTGGCCAGAAGATAATGTAAGCTACCTGAGACCTTTTGTATACGAGAAGGTACGCAAAAAGAAAGCCTGGTCTCAATAAGGGTCAGGACTGCTGCCCCTGCATAACTCTGCATATTCCATTATTTCTTTATGTACAACTTGGGGTATATAAGCTGCTTTTGAAAATAAAGTCTTGGGTCTGGCACCGATGCTTGGCTCCCCCATGTCGTTCTTTTCTCGTTTTTCTGACTGAATTCCCATTTGGAGCATGGAGGCTCACCGAGTCTACTTATTTGCCCTGGCTTCTAAGACCCACATGAGAGGGAGCCCAAGGCGGGGCACCCTCCGCTATTCAAGCAGGTGCCGGTGGCCTACGTAGACAGTGCAAGTTCCTTGTCTTGGAACTTTATTGGTTTTCCACAGAAACCAAGTTATTCAGCCTCTTTTCTCCACTGATTTTCCTATTACACTATTCTTTCCTAGTCTCTCTTTATATTTCTAAATAAATAAGTTTTTTCTCGCCAACGCCATCTCTGCTTCGAATTCCCTGGATCCACTGGGGCTGGACCCCGGCACTATAATTTTACATATTTATATGTACACAGTTGCGCACGCACGCGCACACACACACACAGTATATATACAAAGGCCACATGGTACATATACAAACATGTTATACACACACAACCAAACATATCCTATAGCTATTGATTTCCTCAGTGGTGGGATTTGGGAGATTATTCTTTTCTTTTTTGCCCTTTGGAGTTTTCTCATTTTTTTCAATCAATGAATGTGTATTGTTTGTAGGTTTCAAAAAGTGAAAATAAAAAGTAGCATGGGTATGTATTCAAAAACCTTCATTTACAAAAGCTCTGTTAAGAGCTTATATATCCCCTTTTAATTAACTTAAGGTTTACATTTTCATCTTCCACACACAGAGTTTCAGCTCATGAAATTCAAGAATATTTAAGTTGTACATGCTCTCCTAGCAATTTTTATATAAGCATTATTCTTCATATAGTCATTAAACATTATATTTCCTAGTACTCAAACTACTGGAGTAGAATGCTGTGAAAAATAATTCATTGAAAAAAACCAAAATTCCAGATATTACTGATGACCGAAATGGAGGCTAATAAACTTCTTTGACTGAGTAAAGAAAACACAGTTTCTTAATATAAAAAACTCTGGAAGACAACATGCAATGGTTATACTTTAGTATTAGTGAAAGAATGATTTGCTTTATAAACTTTAAAGTGTCTTTAAATGTCTCTAAAAGTGTAATTGTACTGACTTTAAAATGACAAGAGATAAAGATCTCTAAATCCAGTGTTTGGCCACAGACTACTGAAAAACTAATCACTTATGAATGTAAAAATAAATCATAGTCTATGAACATGAGCAAGTGTTACTAATTTACTCAGAGTTATCCAAGAATATCTTTTATATATATTAGGTACAGCTGCTTTTCAAAAGCAAACAAGTGTCAGAAAAATAGAGCCAGAAGAAAATATGATAAAGCTCATTTCACTGGGGATTGGTATTTATTTACTGACTGATTTATTACCATCACGGGGAACAGAGAATCAAAATCTCCCTCTCCTTCCATGGGCAATTCTGATGCTTCTGACGGAGCCAGCACAAAGAATACAGGCCCTTTGAAAACACCCAGTGCTCTATCAATGCTGGTTTGTTTCCTCGTAGAGATGAGAAGGAAATGATCCTGAAAGCGTCTAACATTTTAAAACAAAAACTCTTTACCAAAGATTAAAAAAAAAGATTAAAAAGATTTAAAAAGTCACCGTTAAGTCTTAAAATAATGGGGACGAGTCAGGTCCAAACGGGCTGGGAAGAGGATGGTCTTTAAAGGACTACATGTGCTCAGCTTCAGTAAAATATTTAAAGTGTTAAAATACGAACTAACTGCATGAGTGGTAGTTAACTAGTAATAAAAGAATTGGATTAACTGATTTCTAGGTTGTCTGCCAGTTCTTCAATTGTGTAATTCTCTACTGGGGAACAATAGAGTATATTAGGAGAAACAGTTTCATTAAAAAACAACATATATGAATAAACACAGACACGCTAAATAAAAAGTGAAAAAACACACATATATGTAATTCTTTAGTATAAACTTATTTTGTATTAACAAGAGAAGGGAGACTATTTTCTCTGTGTTTTGTAACTTTCTAATTTGCACCTGGACAGGTATCTAGACACCACTCTGAGAGACAGAAAATCCACCAGGAGGACAAAGGCAAACTCAGGCCGTTTCTGAGTCAGCCTGATTGTTTTAATTGCAGTGAGTTGGCAACTGAATGACAGAGGCCAGAGAGCAGCTCAGTTTTCTATTTGCTATTAAATACAAAGCATAGTAATTTTCAGAAAAACTCCACAGCAGTTTTCTTGACTGGAAAATTGGCATAGCCAGGGTTTGCCCACAATCTACACAGCCAAGCCCTTCTGGGAACAGGTGGTAAGTGTTTTAGCAAGTCACTTGGGTGGAGGGCAATGACCTTATGATGTTCTCTAGGACAGACATTGTTGGTGAGAGGTGCCACCAATTCGCTGAATGTGGGACATAAATGTAGGTGCTTCTCCTTTATAAGAGATGTATTTAACAAATCATGCAGCCAAGTCCACATTTCTAAACAGAGACTTCAACAGTGCCAGGTGCTACATGTTCTCCTCTGTCAGTGATCATCATCTGTTTAACTTCTCAGGAAAGATTTACTATTAAGAAAACTGGGCAATGGTCAATCTGTCAGTAACATCTGCTTCCTGAAAAAGGAAAGTATGTTGCGAAAAGATTTTCCTAAATGTTATCGTAAGAGATTACAACACAGACCAAGATATAATCCAGTTAAGGATATCCAGTTATCTTTATTTTATTCCTTTTCCATAACCACTCACTTCCCCACAGCTGCAGTATGAGCATGATGTCAACTATTCTTTCTTCATTTGTATACTGCTTCATCATTTACAAAGAAGGATGAAGACATTCTTCACAGACATTATCTCATTTGATCCACATACAAGTTTGAGGCGTAGGTCTTAGGCTTATTTGATAAATGGGAAAATTGGAGGCTGGCAAACTTGAATCACTTGCCCAAGGTCACATCTAGTGAGTGTCAGGACAGGAATTTGAGCTTTCACCTTCTAGTTTGCATTCTCCATAACAACAGAGCCAAAGCAAAAACAAGGAAAGAGAAAACAAGGCCGACTTATACAATCATGGTTGTGCCCTTAAAGTAGCTTATAGTACGGGTGTGCATGCGTGCTCAGTTGCTTCAGTCGTGTGCAACTCGTTGCAACCCTATGGACTGTAGCCCACCAGGCTCCTCAGCCCATGGGATTCTACAGAAAAGAATCCTGGAGTATGTTGCCATGTCTTGCCATGTCTGGATCTTTGACTCAGAGATCAAATCTATGTCTCCTGCATTCCAGGCAGATTGTTTACCACTGAGCCACCAGGGAAGCCCCTAACCAATATCACACAAAATATTTAAAAGGGCACTATGACAACAGAATAATCCCCACCACCCCACCCCACCACCAAAGGCATTCAAATCCTAATCCCTGGAAACTTCACACCAGGTGAAATGTCACACCTGGACATAGGACATTACACAGCAAAAGGAACCTAGCAGCTGTGATTCAGTTAAGGGCCTTGCAATGGAAAGTTACTCAGGATTATCTCAGTAGGCCTGATGTAGTCACAGCAGGGAGGCCGAAGAGTCAGTATCAGTGACGTGGCCTGAGAAAGACCCAACCAGTCAATCCTGGCTTTTAAAACAGAGGAGGGGGCTACAAGCCAGGGAAGATGAGTGGCCTCTTCAAGTTAGAAAAGGCCTGAAAATGGCTTCTTCCTTGGAGCCCCCAAGCGGAATACAGCACTTGATTTGGGCCCAATGAGACATCAGACCTTTGAAACTGAAGATAACAAATCTGAGCTGTTTTTAAGCCTCCAAATGTATTTATAGTAACTTGTGATGAAAAAAAAATAAGAAACTAATCAGGCATGAAGACAAAACTGAGATAACAGATTAACCCTATCCTGCTACATAAATATTCTTGATAATGTTTTGCATACCAACATAATACAATTTTAGAACATTTTTACTTCTTAAAACACACAGATCATTAGTCCTTACACTAAAGCAGACTTGCTTAAGTTCTACTTTTCCACATCTGTGTGCGGTGTGCTGCCGTGTCAGACTCTTTGGGGCCCCATGGACTATACAGCCCGCCAGGCTCCTCTGTCCATGGGATTCTCCAGGCAAGAATACAAGCGGGTTGCCAACTACATTCAGATAAATTGTGTTTTCTACATAACAATCATTTTGTTTTTTTAGAAGTAGGGGAATAAGAGATAACAAACTACTGTGGATAAATAAACAATCTCCAAGGGTATACTGTATAGCCCAGAAAATATAGGCACTATTTTATAATAACTATAAATGGAGTATAATCTTTAAAAATTGTGAATCACTGTGTTGTACACCTGAAATGTATAAAATATTGTAAATCAATTATATCTCAAAATTTTTTTAAAAAATCATGTTAGTAGAAAACAAACAAATCATACCCCAAAATGACCTTTTAAATTGTAATTCAACCCATGTCTCAAAGTTCAGATTATTCTATCAATTTAGGGAAAAATCAGTTTTCAACCATTATGCAAACCTTGGTTAAAACCTACCAATTTTGCTGAGTCACTAGATGAAGGGGTTTAAAAATCTAAGTGGGTAACTACCATTTCAAAGTAGATGAAATCACTGAACAGGTGTGTAAAATAAAACACGAGGTTTTCCTTTTTACATACTAGTTGTGGTTTTATTTACATATTACATCAAGGGAATCAGCACGGAAAAGAAAAAGAAGAAATCACACAAAAGGACACAACTAGAAACATAATAAAGTTTTGCTTAGAAGTTAACAAAAGAAAACAAGGAAGACAAGCAAAAGTCAAAAGCTTAAAAGAAAATTAAGACAGCATGTTTAGGAACTAAGTTTCACAAATCCATGAAATAAGAAAGTTTAGAATGAGGTTTTTTTTGTTCCTGCAGGATCAGTAATGCACAAATATCATTCAAAAATCAAAGCAGTAAATAAGCTTACCATCTCAGACTGAATTTTCTACTAAATTAAACTTTTCATCACAGAACCCTACATGTCCCTTGTTTAAAAGACACGTCTACAATATTTTGGAGCTATCCATATAATATTCATCATTTCATGTAACCTGTATAATTCTACCAAAAATAATGACTAAGAAAATTAATAGAATGGGTACTGAAAATATTACTTTCTCTGTAAAGTTCACATCAAATCTACTTAGCATGGCAAAGAACCAAGCGCTCTACCCACTGGGTTCTAGATCCTTTTATTTTTCATACAATGCTCTATGTGTGTTAGGCTCAACGGTGAATTTATTTGGTTAGACTGCTGGCTTGAAGTATCTTTTTAAAGTTCATTTAGATCCTCCCTCCATTTACTTCCAGCTTAATTTCTCAACATGCCCTCAACACTCTCACCTTATGCATATAAATCTTATAGAAAAATGTACACATGCAGGTCACATAGAATTATTTGATTTTCCTTGAAATACACTTTTACTAATCTATGCATGGAGAAGGCAATGGCACCCCACTCCAGTACTCTTGCCTGGAAAATCCCATGGATGGAGGAGCCTGGTAGGCTGCAGTCCATGGGGTCACTAACAGTTGGACACGACTGAGCAACTTCTTTCACTTTTCACTTTCATGCGTTGGAGAAGGAAATGACAACCCACTCCAGTGTCCTTGCCTGGAGAATCCCAGGGATGACGGAGCCTGGTGGGCTGCTGTCTATGGGGTCGCACAGAGTCGGACACGACTGAAGTGACTTAGCAGCAATCTATGCATATTTTGTTTCCTCTGCCCTGGAACTGTCTCTTGCCTCTGGTGAATTCTACCTTATCTCTTATTAGCTACCTAAAATACCAGAAACTGATCTGGGAAGCTTTTCTCCAAGGCCTCAAGCAGAGTTAAGACTTTCTGGGTCTGCCTCCTTTATTTCAGTATAAATCTACTTGTGTCTACTGCTCAGACATAAAGTGACATAAGTTTAGATGGGTCTTCCCACCATAATTTTTAAAATCTTTCTTCCTCTTCCACTACCAAAAATCATGCCCTGGGATAAGAAAAAAGCACACTACAAGTATTCATCTTTCCTCTTTAAGAGCTAAGAAACTAAGTGTTATGCTATTCTAATACCAAACTCCAGATTTTCTTTCTTAGCTACTGCTACATGTCTTAATGCACGTGACAAGTCACACTAAAATGGCCTACAAAGTTATACACTGTTTAATATCTAGGTATATCTTTGGTAAACAGAAAATAAAATTGGTTCATGAATTATTGATCAGTAAGTGAAAGTGAAAGTGAAGTCGCTCAGTCGTGTCCGACTCTTTGCGACCCCATGGATTGTAACCTATCAGGCTCCTCCGTCCATGGGATTTTCCAGGCAAGAATGCTGGAGTGGATTGCCATTTCCTTCTCCAGGGGATCTTCCCGACAAACCGACAACCTGAGCAAACTCCGGAGATAGTGGAGGACAGGGAAGCCTGGCATGCTCCAGCCAATGGGGCTGCAAAGAGTTGGACACGACTTAGCAACTGAACAACAACCACAGATACACACTGGATTTGTAAAGGATGTTTTCTTACTATGACCTTGTTTTCCAACCCAAAAGAGAAAAAGGTACTCTCTTACTGCTATTCTTTTTCTGAGGTTGAAGAACTGTAAGTTTTAGTTCTCTAAACAAGCTCATAATCTATCATTTCTTAGCTGTGCCAGATTAGACAGATTTTCCGACATAGGCATAGGCATATGTCTTAGACTCAGTCAGATACTACCATAAAAGCTTTGAATCTCTAGCAAGTGATGCAAAAAGCCAGAGATGGGTAAGAAAGTATTCTCATGGTGTTGTCCCATAGCCAGTAACAGCAATTCCAATAGCAATAAAACCCTACCTACACTACTAGTTCTTGTTAGCTTCTCTTACGCATTATTCAGAAAACTATCGAGTTACCAATATTCTGCCAAAATTTAGCCAAAGTCAATTTTTATTGCTTTACATGAAGAACCCAACACCTGCAGGCAATAAATACACACACACAGCCTACCATATGCCAAGCACTTCTCTATTCACTAGCACGCAATGGTGAGCACAAACAAATTTGTCTGGAGAATTTACAGTCTAGTCTGGAAAACAAACACATCGTAAGACAACCAGAAAGAAAAGAAGTGTAAATTTTAGCTAAATAAAGAAAAAGAGCTGTACTGACTGCACTGACAGCCTGCATAGCAGAAGCTGATCTAAAAGGCAGACATAGGGAACTGGGAAAGGACACTGATAATACACTAACACCAAGTATCTGTATTATCTCCAAAAAGCACCTTACTGTAAAAACACTATTGTGATTCTGGAACTAGCTGATGTTTGTTCTTATTACAAAAAGGGATAAGTCACTATTCTGTTTTTAAAGAGAAACAGCCCAAGAAATAAATGAGCCTAAAGTAAGTACTTCATACAGTTAAAACTTCAAATGTTGATACAACTATCAGGAGGGATTCTCAGGATTCAGTTTAATGGTCAGACTCACAAAACCACCAGAGGCCACACTCAGCACCAGTCTATTTCGAGGCTTTAGAACAGAACCGGACATACCTCCCTAAGAGAGTCCTCACATGAACTTTCCTGCGCAGCAGTACACACAGCTGTCCAGAGCCCTTCTCTTTGCCTCACCAGGAGACAGCTCAGACATGAACGAGATCTGGTGGATAAAGCAGCTACCAGCGTGTCAGGTCTCAGGCCCCATGGGAATGGTATCTCCTATAAAAACCCCACAGCCAGCACTTTCAGACTTCCCACAAAGGACATGCGAGTTATGAGAGTCAATGCACTCAGGGAACGCTGACGCTATGGCTTCCCCATCAGCTACTAACAGTCTATAGTTTCTCCTAAACTGAATTCAATTTACCAACCAGGGGCCATTCTTAGCAAAGCAACAACATCTATTTACTTAGCTACTCAGGACCCAATAAAATAGAACAAGAAAACTTAACAGGAACTCGGGCATCCCCAATATCTATTAGTCAAAAATAACAAAAAATTACTCTATATACATACATTGTGGGTCAGTAAGAGCCTAAGCTTCACATCATCCTCACCCAGGAACCTACGCTGAGGGAGCCTCTATCATTTAAACTATCACCACTCACTGTGCCATCTGGCAAGAGGTGGAGCAGAACAATGTCCCAACTCCTAAACCCTTCCACCTACACTGCTGCTCATGTTTCACTGGCTCGCAAAAGTCACAAGGGCTTACCTAATGCAGGGGCATCCCTAGAAGTTTTAGAAATAGGTTACTAATCACTAGTTGTAATATCTACTATATATCATCTAAGAGCTAATGTAATAAAATAATTTTATAAATTCCACATCATAGTAATTTTATAAATTCAACCATTTAACATAACAATAATCCAAGCCTATGCCCCAATCACTGATGTTGAAGAAGCTGAAGCTGACCAGTTCTATGAAGGTCCTACAAGACTTTCTAGAACTAAATACCAAAGGGAAAAAAAGAAAAGATGTCCTTTTCATCACAGGGGATTGAAGTACAAACGTAGAAGTCAAGAGATACCTGGAGTAACAGGCAAGTTTGGCCTCCAAGGACAAAATGAAGCAGCCTTGAACAGAGTTTTGTCAAGAGAACACACTGGTCATAGCAAACACCCTTTCCCAATAACACAAGAGATGGCTCTACACATGGACATCACCAGATGGTCAATACAGAAATCAGATTGATCACATTCTTTGCAGCTAAAGATGAAGAAGCTCTATACAGTCTGCAAAAAAAAGACCGGGAGCTGACTGCGGCTCAGATCATGAGCTCCTTATTACAAAATTCAGGCTTAAACTGAAGGAAGTAGGGAAAACCACTAGGCCATTCAGGCATGACCTAAATAAAAAATCCCTAAGATTATACAGTAGAGGTGATGAATAGATTCAAAGGATTAGATCTGGTAGACAGAGTGCCTGAAGAACTATGGACAGAGGTTCTACACTGTAGAAGAGGCAGTGACCAAAACATCCCAAAGAAAATGAAATGCAAGAAGGCAAAATGGTTCCAAATTGGGAAAGGACTACAACAAGGCTATATACTGTCACCTTGCTTATCTAACTTTTATGCAGAGTACATAATGTGAAATGCCGGGCTGGATGAAGCACAAGCTGGAAGCCAGACAGCTGGGAAAAATATCAACAACCTCAGATATGCAGATGATACCGCTCTAACGGCAGAAAGTGAAGAGGAACTAAAGAGGGTGAAAGAGGAGAGCGAAAAGCTGGCTTAAAACTCAACATTCAAAAAATTAAGATAAGGGCATCCAGTCCCATCACTTCATGGCATATAGGAGGGGAAAAAGTGGAAGCAGTGGCTGACTTTATTTTCCTGGGTTCCAAAATCACTGCAGATGGTGACTGCAGCCATGAAACTAAAAGATGCTTACTCCTTGGAAGGAAAGCTATGATAAACATAGACAGCATACTAAACAGCAGAAACTGTTTGCTGACAAAGGTCTATAGAGAAATCCAGGCCGCCCCCAGCTACAGCTGTGTCCCAGAACCTGCACACTGCTCTCACTTTCGGGAGCTTCATCTCCCTGATTGGTGGCCCCCTCTACCTCATCTACTTCCAGATCCTAACACAACTGTAGGAGTAACAGAGGCAACAAGCCACAAATCGAACTGGTATTGTTTAAGAAGCCACCATGGCTGAAAGCGTGGTTGGATCCATTTGGTGGGAGATGAGAAGACTATCACCACCTTTAATCATGAAAGGAGAAAGAGACTTCACGCTTTCAGTTCTACGGCAAGTATAAACAGTCACCTGGCTAGAGAATGATGGCTGGAGAAGAAAACGCGAGAAAGCCATAAAGAGGAGTAGTACTGTGTACAAGGATTGAATTCCCTT
Organism: Capra hircus; assembly: GCF_001704415.2. Classification (NCBI taxonomy): domain Eukaryota; kingdom Metazoa; phylum Chordata; class Mammalia; order Artiodactyla; family Bovidae; genus Capra; species Capra hircus. Next base: position 126,728,699 of record NC_030809.1, on the reverse strand, counting down.
CTTAAGTTCGAAAGAATCCTGGAATAAATCACACCATTAGGAAAGTTTTCATGATTTGGTTTCCTTTCTAAAAATGAAGCTTTCTCACCCAGCTGGGATTGGAGGCGATCTATATATCATTCAATCTCTACCTCTTACCCACCTGGGATGTGCCATGAATATAAGCAACCAATAGACTGGGGAAGATCCTAGTCTGTTTTGCAGTCTTCCAAATGGGAAGTTTCCAGAGGAAACCACCATAATGAGCGGCCTCATAGGGCTCTTTGAAAATGTTAAAGTTGATAAAACTCTTTGAAGACAAGGTACATTGTATTCTTTAAAAATAAATAGTTCAACTCAACTATCTCATTAGGAAGGTTGCTCTATGTTGAAAAATAAACTTGAAGCAAAACTAAATGATAAACATGCCTACCAGAAATCATTGTTGAGTTAACTGAAGTGAAAGTGTGTATACTAGAATGATTTCTTTTCACTTCAAAAAAAAAAAAAGGTATATATAGTCAAAGCTATGGTTTTTCCAGTAGTCATGTGTAGCTACGAGAGCTGGACCATAAAGAAGGCTAAGCGCCAAAGAACTGATGCTTTCAAACTATGGTACTGAGAAGACACTTGAGAGTCCCTTGGACTGCAAGAAGATCAAGTCAGTCAATCCTAAAGGAAATCAACCCTGAGTATTCTCTGGAAGGACTAAAGCTAAAGTTGAAGTTTCAATTATTTGGCCACCTGATGCTACGAGCCAACTCAGTGGGAAAGACCTTGATGCTAGGAAAGATTGAAGGCAAAAGGAGAAGGCGGCAGAAGAAATGATTAGATACTACCACAAACTCAACGGACATGAATTTGAGCATACTCCAGGAGACAGTGGAGGACAGGGAAGCCTGGTATACTACAGTCCACGGGGTCGCAAAGAGTTGGACACAACTTAGTGACTGAACAACAATAAATTTTATTTCCCAAATATTCAAAAAAAATGAGGATGGAGCCCTTTAAAGCACTGAAGTCTCCTTTGGACTCAGAAACACAATAAAGCAGAGAAAATAAATTAAGTAACTGAAACGTTTCATGATCAGCCCCGGAATACAGTACAGCTGTGGAAAGGTAGGCAATCTTCCCAAAGTAACAATGGGAACTCCTGGAAAAGGGAATGGCAACCCACTCCAATATTCTTGCCTGGTGAACCCCATGAACAGAGGAGCCTGGCTGGCTACAGTACATGGGGTCACAAAGAGTCGGACGTGCCTGAGCAACCAGACAACATCATCACTGGGAAAAAATGGCAGAGCCTGGATTTGAACGCAGGTCTGTGTGACTCCACGGTCTATTTCCTTTTCATGACATGACGATGCACAGCAAATATAGATGGAGAGAGTGAAGAAAGAAGAGTCAAAGGGCAAACTCCACCAGAGTACCAAGAAGGTTAGGAGGCAGGGAACTATATTCAATGTCCTATGACAAAGCATGATAGAAAAGAAATGAAAAGAATACATATATAACTGAGTCACTCTGCCGTACAGAAGAAATTAACACATTATAAATCGACTATACTTCAGTAATTTTTTTTTAAAGGTCAGGAGGAATAAGAGGACAAGATAGTTTCAGACAGGCAAAAAGTGAAAACTTTAAATAAGACAGTGGTGGACGAGGGATCAAGTGTCCACTGAAGCAGAGCTGCCACCAGCGATTTCAGTTTGGGCAATGCTAGGTTAGGTTCAGGGAGCCACCAGATTGAAGTAGCTGAGCATGGCAGGTGATAAAGGGAGGCACAGTGTTCAATATCCTGCTTGTGAAGAAAAGGAGAAAGGAAAATGGCTAACAGAAGACACAAGCTCAAGGGAAAGCTGTTTCGATTAATTTTTCAGGCAGGAAAAAGTAAAGCATGTTTGAAAGTTGTTTTCTTTTTAAAAAGGAGTACGGGGGAAGGGCAGGATCATAGAGACAAATGAAAGTAAGCAGGGTCCCTGAGAAGGGAGAAGTATTAACAATATAAAGCAACTTGAAGGGGAGGACAGAGGACAAGACTGTTAGATGGCATCACCGACTCAACTGACATGAGTCTGAGCAAACTCCAGGAGATGGTGAAGGACAAGGAAGCCTGGCGTGCTGCAGTCCACCAAGTCGCCGAGCTGGAAACAGCTGAGCAACAGAACAACAACAGATACTAAGTGAGTGACTGTAGTGGGCCTGGCCCTGCACTAAGCAGGTCCCATGTTTTAACATTCCATTTAACTCCATAGGAATCAACTCATTCCTTTTAACACATTCCTGCAGTGTGTCAGGGAGAGGGTGGTAACCTGTTAGTAAACTCTGAAAAGTGGAACAGCAGTAAATGACAGGGCTGGGTTAAGCCCCAGGCGATTTGCTTCCAGAAACCACATTTATCCTCTCAGCTACTATCTCTCCTGACTCAAGACTGAGGATGAGGGAAACAGAAATGCCACTATCTCTCTTGAGATAATGAAAAAGATAAAACACATCAATGGTACAGAGATGTGCTGTATTTGGGCTAGGATGGGACAGAGGTGTGAGGAAAGTTCAGGAGGATGCTGTAAGTTGTAAGCATTTCTTCCGTAGTCAAGATACACTCTGCTAGTTCCAGATAGATATACATGTTTATGACTAGATTACTGAAAACCATATTGTCCTGTTTTCTTAAATTCAAACACTATTTGGATAAAAACTGTAATGGAAAAAATTCAATTTGTATATTTTTTTCATAAGAGAAGTCTAAGAGGCTATACAAAATGATTAGAGAACTATCATAACCAAGGACAAAAAGAATAGAAAAAGTCCATACATGTCAATGTACAACTGAAGGACTTTAGCAATTTCCTCACTATAGGAAAAGCTCTTATGACTCATTCATTCTCTATTTAATTTATTGGGTACCACTTGTGCCAGGCACTGATTTAGGCCCTGGGATTGCAGCAGTGAACAAAACAGATAAAAACAATCCCCATGGAATACATATCCTAATTGAAGAAAGGATAACTAAAACAAATTAACTAAAAATAAATTGTACAGCAATGTGAGTACTAAGGAAAAAAATAAAGCAGAGAAGATGATGGGAGCACAAAGTGGGAAAGGGGGAATTGGAATTTTAAATAAGAAGGTCAGCGCATAACTGAGAAAATGACATTTGAGGAATTCCTAGAGGAGGTGATGGAGGGGAACCCAATGTACATGTGGGGAATCAATGTTTCAGGCAGTAGAAATAGTCCAGGGAAAGATGAGGTGAAAATGTGCCTACTGTTTACAACCCTCTGCAAAGAGACCCAATGAGGCTGGAAGAGCATGAAGGTAAAGACAAAAATGGTGGGCTGGAATACTCAAGAGTCCTCTCAGCTACTGTGAGACAGATGGAAGTGGAATCTATCCACTCAGTGGAATCTGAATGGGAATGTTACAATCTGAATATTATTTTAAAAGAATCACTCTGGCTGCTCTAGAGAACAAACAGCAGGAGGTACCAGGGGCAGAAGCGCGGAGAGCTGCGGAGGATGGTGCTGGCTCTTTTCCATCTGCCCCTCCAGGCCTCCTCTCCACCGTTCCCCACCCTACTGTGTGCCGAGGATGCCTAGGATGCTGACTGGGGCATGGACCGCCCTGCCTGCTGGCACGAGATAAACAATATGGACTGTATGTACATAAAACTGAATAATCGCCATGATTGGCAAAGAATGAGGTAAATCTATACATGTCTATAAGAGATTATATTGGGAGGCGGAGGGGGTTGACCCAGGTACCTTAGTAATATATAGAAGACTATTTCGAGAGTTGCCTTTTTTTTTTAAAGATATATAGATATGTAAGAATAAGAAAATTCTAAGAAAATAAAAGAAATTGTTTAAAGTGGTAGCCTCTAAGCAGGCTGATGTGAGCAAATCTATTTTTCACTGTCTACTCTTTTAAACTGTTTGAAATTTTTTCAATAAACAAATTTCAATAAAGACCAGTTAATAAGTTACCTTGCACTGCACAAAACCTATGGTGTTGAATACAGAACTATATCTGAACAGTTCAAGTTTTATTCATTAACATGCATATTTTGTTAGAAGACACAGAAGCCCTGACCAATACTACCCTGAATCTCAGACATATTTCTCTATTTGTGGTAACACTGAACCTTTTACATACTCCTAGAGTTTTCCAAATGCCATATATATGGGGAAAAAACAAGGTTTAATGCAGATGGTTTCAAATGGAAAAAAGCAAACGTGACCTGATTCCTATGAAGAACTGGCTTACTGACATTCATTTTGGCACTGATCATGATATCAAAGGAACAGTCCATATCATGATTTCTGTTTCACTGATAGTATAATTCCCAGAATGAATATTTTAGAACTAGCAGTAAATAACAATATAGAAAAAAATATTAATTTTTTTCAGGCTTATCTTAAAATATTCTGTCAAAGCCAACAAATCAACACTGTTAAAAAAAGTATGCAAACTATTGTACCTGAAGAATGTCAAACTATTTCTCTAAGCCTTCAAAAATGTAGATAAATATACCAACACAAATATATATAGGATTATGCAAATTTTGGGCTTCCCTGGTGGCTCAGACGGTAAAGCGTCTGCCCGCAATGCGGGAGACCGGGGTTCGATTCCTGGGTCGGGAAGATCTCCTGGAGAAGGAAATAGCACCCCACACCAGCACTCTTGCCTGGAAAATCCCATGGATGGAGAAGCCTGATAGGCTACAGTCCGTGGGGTCACAAAGAGTCGAACACGACTGAGCGACTTCACTTTCACGCATATTTTATTTTACCTATGTAAGTGAAAAACTTAAAATTATTTATTTCTCATCTTATCCTATTTTTCTCCTTACCACCACAGTGCAATTGTCCCTGTAGACAAAACTTTAATGTTATCAGAATCATAACATATTATTTCCCCAATAAATTCTAGAAAAGAATTTAAGTCAACCAAATCTACTTGAATACAAAAGATTCCTCAACTGGTTTTTGATAAAAATTTTTTACACCTCTTCAGAGGAAGCTTTTTGTCCTTTCTCTGTTGGCAAAAAATTTTAATAGATTTCCCCAGACAGCTGGTTAACATTATCAGTAAAAGTTGGAGACATCTAAAGCAATAGAAACATAATGTATTAAGGCTTTTACATGCCACAAAACTGTACAAAAAAAAATCATATAATAAGTCATTTGTCTTTAACTCTCTGGGGATCTGAAGTACTTATATACGTCATTAAATTGTTACATTTAAGCTAATGCAAGTATTTTCAAAAATTAAATGTTTTAAAATATGTCAAATGCAACAAAAAAGACACAGATGTGTATAACGGACTTTTGGACTCAGAGGGAGAGGGAGAGGGTGGGATGATTTGGGAGAATGGCATTGAAACATGTATACTATCATGTAAGAATCGAATCGCCAGTCTACGTCCGATGCAGGATACAGCATGCTTGGGGCTGGTGCACAGTGATGACCCAGAGAGATGTTACGGGGAGGGAGGTGGGAGGGGGGTTCATGTTTGGGAACGCATGTACACCTGTGGTGGATTCATGTCAATGTATGGCAAAACCAATACAGTATTGTAAATTAAAATAAAGTAAAAAAATATATAATAAAAAAATAATAATAAATGTGAACGGAAAATTAAAAAAATAAAATAAAATATGTCAAATGGAGAGGGGGAAAAGATAGAGGGAAATATAAATAACAGAAATTAAGAAAAGGGGCCACCACATAAATGCTTACCTGTGGCATCAAACTCAATTGGCTGGCACCTGCGGTGAGAAGACCAGTCACACTTAAGGACTTGCCCTCCTTCCACAATCCCAGGCTGGGTAGTGTTTGCTTTGGGCGCTCCCACCAGAAGAAACATCCTGCTAAAATACAAATGGGAAGACAAAGACTTTAAGTTACACAAAGCATAACCCCTCTCTTATGATTTAGGAAAAGCAATCATTCTCCTTATTTTATCCATAAATATTTTTAAAAAACCACTCACTGAGAGCATAATCCATCTTCCTTACTCATTCGGTGCTCTTTTACATACATACATTATTGAGTATGGTTTATTCAATCCAGTAACACATTATAGGGCAACTTCAGGCTTGTTGTCGCTGTTGTTCAGTCACTAAGTCGTATCAGACTCTGTTGTGATGCCATGGACTGCAACATGCCAGGCCTCCCTGTCCCTCACGATCTCCCAGATCTTGCTCAAACGCATGTCCACTGAGTCGGTGTTGCCATTCAATCATCTCATCCTCTACTGCCCCTTCCCCTCCTACCCTCAATCTTTCCCAGCAGCAGGGTCTTTTCCAATGAGTCGACCCTGCCTCAGGTGGCCAAAGGACTGGAGCTTCAGCTTCAGCATCAGTTCTTTGGCGCTCAGCCTTCTTCATGGTCCAGCGCTCACATCTGTACATGACTACTAGAAAAACCACAGCTTTGACTATAGGACCTTTGTCGGCAAAGTTATATCAACTAAAAATTTATGCCAGCCAAACTGTCACTTTAGATAGGTACAGTTTATCATGTCAATTATAACTCAATAAATTTGTTAAAAATATATGCTGGCTGAAGACAGGGACATTTTGTTTTAATTTGTGGGTTTTGGGGTTTTTTTTAATGATTTACTTTATACATTCTATATCCTGAATGTTCAAAAAAAATAAATGATTTCTAACGTATGGTAAATCTAAATATTATCATTTCTCCACTGGGAAAACTTATCTTGTCTTAAAACTACATACTTCAATTTTTTTTTATAGCGACTAACAAATTTCTCTTTTCACTGGATTAATCTAATCAACCTCTGGTCAAAGAACAAAACCACTATTCAATTTCCTAAAAGGGTAAAATTAGCAAAAGATAAAAATAATCAGGAATCAGATTTTTAAGTAAAAGAGGTCTTTTCTTTAGCTGTTTTTCTATTCATTCAGAAAAAGATAGATTGAGTGTCTCCACTACTAAGGCACAGATCTGGGCACTAGAGAAACCAGGGTGAATAAAACCATCCTGATTCCTGCTCTCAGTGGAGCTTACATTCCCTCGGGGGAAAATCAAGAAACTAGCAAAGAAAATTAGTAGCTGTTACAAGTGCTAGGAAAGAAACCAACAACTGGCTGAGAGACATTATTTGGGTATGGGGAGAGGACACCTTTTTAGATAAAGGTAAGTTATCTCTAAGGAATGCAGGGGAGAGATTTTCTTCAGATAAAGGGATATCTAAGGAAGTTATCTTTACAGAACTAGGAGAAAAGACTTCTTGTAGGTAAAGTCACAGATGGATTTACCTCTAAGTACACTGAAGTGTACATGATGAGAAGGAAGTTGCCAGTGTCTTGTGTATTGGGAATAAGGGAGTGAGATGCAGAGGTTGAACAAGTCAGTCAGTCCTAAAAGAAATCAACCCTGAATATTCACTGGACGGACTGATGCTGAAGCTGAACCTCCAATACTTTGGCCACCTGATGAGTGGCTCTGCTGAACAGCCAACTCAGTAGAAAAGACCCTGATGCTGGGAAAGACTGAAGGCAAAAAGAGGAGGGGGCGGCATAAGAAGAGATGGTTAGATAGCATGACCAACTCAATGGACATGAATTTGAGTAAACTCTAGGAGACAGTGGAGGACAGAGTAGCCTGGAGTGCTGCAGTCCACGAGGTCACCAAGAGTGAGACACGACTTTGTGACTGAACAACAACAATGGAGAGGTGGAAGGGAACATCCCAGGCAGAGGTACAAAGACGCAAGGCAGGAAAGAGCTTAGAAAGAGGAGCGGCTGAAGGACAGCAAGCTGAGAACAGCACAGAACAAAACGAGGGTGCGCGTGAAGCGAAGGGCGCTTGGCCAAAGCTAAATCACGCAGGGTCCTTCAGCCAGAGCAAAACTTCCGGATTTTCTCCTGAGGTCCATGTGAAGCTTCTGAATGTTTCTTTTTAAAGCAACAGAAAGACATAATCTAATAAAGAATATGAAATTTGGTGCCTTAGGGGAAACAAATAAAGAGGGAGGGGGGCAAAAATGGAACAAGAAAAGTGAGAGACTTTCAGCAGTGCAGGGAGGAGGTGACAGTAACTGAGATTGAGAGCGTAGATGGAGAAAGAGACGGATGGGCAGATTTGGAAAATATCTGGAGTAGAATGAACAGGAAGAGCGCATGGCTTGACTAAGGTAGAAAGAGAAGATGAGATGAAAGAATACCTCAGTGTCCTTCTGGAGTGCAGGAGTGGGAGAACCATACACTGTGCTGGAAAAGCAGAGAGAGTAGGGAAGCAAAAGGCAGACTGAGTATTTTCCAGGAAAACCAAGAATTCAGTTCCCAACATGTTAGCCTGCAACACCTGTGAGACACCTACTTGGTGATCTGTGGCTCTAAGCAGAGTCCTGTCTTAGAGATGACATGGTGAGAATGTCAACTAGGAATGCGGAGTTTCACACAGAGAGGAGGACCAAAGAGAGGAAGCAACAACATTTAGGAGGCAGAGAAAGAGGACAGGGTAAAAGAGGCTGAGCAGGACAGAGTCAAGCACAGAAGGCCCTCGATTAATGGTACCACCGCTATCATTTCATCTCCTTATTACACACTAAGCCATTTAAACTTTCTTCCAGCAAAGAAAATACTCACAATTGCTTTTCACTTTTTTGTGAAATTAGAACAAAACTACATCTTAAATATAGAATGCTCTAATTTCTTTCTTTTTTTTTTTTTAAGCTAAAAGATTTTTATTGTAAGGTTGTAAGGTAATCATGGCATCAAAGGAAAAGTGATAAAACTGATTTGGTGGAAGAACTGGAATGCTTTGATTTTAACTTTTATTTATCAATTTCATTTCTTCTGGATGGTATCTGCCAAATCCTATTTAGACCAGTCAAGAGCTGGCTGCATGAATTACTTGAATCTTGCTTTCAGATACTCATCTTAAAACTCCACACTCAAAAGACAAAATTCCCAACCAAGCCACACCCTGCTGAATAAAGTTTTATGCAGTCATATTTGGCATCAGTAGAACACCAATGCTGGCTCTTTGTCCTCATAGCCAGCTAAGTTTTCATTCAGCAAGGAAAAAAAAAAAAAAAGGTGAGTAAGAGAACCTTTAATCCCCATGAATAAGAAAGCAGCTCAGTTATCATCCTACCCTCCTTTTCTACAGCAAAGCTGGTTAACAGTTAAATTACACACACACACATCCATACACACACACATATATATGAAATCTGCCTTTCAACAGGTCAAAAGTTTGGCTACAAAATTATAAAATTGCCCCTCCTCATCTGAATTAAATGATTCTTGAGTACAAGATAGGGGAAAAAAAAAAAGTATTTCTGAGAAGTATACTTTTCAGATCTGTACCTAAAAAAGCATAGGATCATTCCTGCAGTAGCCCTAATAAGGGTAATACAAGCACAGGTGTGTGCTATGATTTTTGTGTTGTGGATAAAGGACAGGTTCCAGGACATCAGGACAGAAGAGCCGGTTCTCAGAATCTATCTAAAAACCTACAAGCAAACTCATTTCTGAACTGTCCTCACACAGCACACTACAGTATCTTTAATAATTTTTTGGCAAAGCACTTCTTCCTACCTTATAATAAACTGCTTCCATGAATGAAGGATACCTTCATTCATCTTTGTACTGCCACATAATAAGCACTTTAAAAAGCTTTTTAAATTGACAACTGAGTGGCAAGTAATTTGATAGTTACAAGTCTCAGTTTTAACAGCCATACATAAAAAGCCACCTCCACTATCACCAACCCCTGCAGAATGCAGAAATCATCCTCCAATAAACATCTGATTATTTAAGTTATCCTCATATAATTTCTCTCTGTAACATATCACTTCTTAATCTTGGATTTCAGATACTTGAGGGCTGGGAAGTTGGTAGGGGAAACAGGCTTCAGCAAAGACAGAAAAAAGGGCACTGTAGGAGAGTTCTGAATGGAAATTGCACTCACTCTTGGTAGCACAGAGCTCGAGTTCCTTGGATAAGACCAGAAACAAGGCTGCTGCTTTTCATCAGACCATTTGCACATTATGGGCATGAAATGACAGTAATTAGATGTGCTGACCAGGGTGTTCATCAAGTTTTCCTAAGCATACCTTCATGTGCAGTCTTGCACACTGGTGAAATGCCACAGAAACGGTAGACTAATGTGAAAGGAATGCGTGAGCATTCTCAGCTTCTAAGTGCTAGGTTAACGGGAGGACTGGGAGGGAAAAAGAGCTGAGAAATACAGTTCTTTGTGCAAAGTGTCAACATGATATTTAAGTTACTTGTAACAGTGTTAGAGAAAGTTTTAAAAGAGAAAAATGGAGAGATAAAAACAGTAAGACTGCCTTAGACAAATGTTAAGTCCTAAAAGGGAGAGAAAAAAATTACGCATTTGTAGAGAACAAAGAGTACAGCATGACAAAAGATACTATATGAGAAAATTAAGACTATAAGAGCAACACATATCACAGAGAGGAAAAGCCCGCTAGTGTGCTGGGAGGACAAGTTTATGTCATGTGTCTTTCTGCCCCAGTAACAAAAAGCAGCCTGTTAATAAAACACCTTATAAATAATTAAATCATTTTTACTTAAGTTCATCTAGGAATATCTAATGAATGTCTACAACAGCTTAATTAAAGTAAAAGAAGTGACACACCAGGAAAAAAAAAAAAAGTGTGATGTAAGCAGCACCGTCTAATGGGCAGTTTGGGACTAAAGGTTCTAATCACCATATAAATCATTCAAGACAGTCACTGTAAATCTCTCAGCCTCAGTTTCCACTTCCATTGTATGGAAATAGTAATGCCCAGCACAATTACTTAAAAGCGCAATTTTCTGAATGTGTACAGATAAAAGCAAACTTAGAAAATGTGACCACTTCATAAAAATACAAGATGATGACATCAGAACTGAAAACAACTATTAACAAAATTATTCCCTAATAAAACAAGAAATAAAAAGTTAAAATCTCTTTTTAAAAGAGCTTTTTCTTTCCTCAATTTTCTCGAAGGGTCATTAATTAACCCAAAGGCAAGCTCTCAGGAGAGAGGTAAAAAAGAAGGTAGAAAATAGTTGGCTTGCAACATTTCCTGACAATGGTGGACAGTTGGGGAAGATACACAGAGTTAGTTGAGGCTGACAGAGATTTCTCTGATAAGCAGCAAAAATGTGAACTTGAGCAACTGTTTCACGTGCTTGCAGTTTCCTGGCAGAATCCATCTCCCACCAGAAAGTTTGCCCCAAAACAGTATCAGAATCCCCATTTTCACTCAATGACTTATTTTCATTAAATGGCTTTAAAATTAAGGTTTACATATATGAGCAGGCTGTTAATATCATGCCAAGAAATTCTAAAATACAAAGGGTAGAATGTGTGTTTGGGGGAAGCAGGTGAAGAAGAAAGAGGGAGGGCCAGCAGATAGGAAAGAAGGGAGAAAGGGAGGGACAGGATGAAGGCGAAGAGAGGAGGGAGCGCAGAAGAGGGGGAGGAAAAGGAAATTTTAAAAAGGGAAGGGAAGGAGGGAGGGAGGGGAAGAGGATGTGAGAGAGAGACAAGAGGATGTGAGCAGACAAGCAGGAAGATGCCCTGTGGGTGCACTTCTAACCCAAAGTGTCCCTTAGGGGCAGTTGCTTCCCGGACTGGGACCTTGACCACCCACGAGAGACAACCAGCCAACAATGACAAGAACACTTTTCAAACTCTCCAAATGAACTAAGTTATTTGGCTGCTTTCGGCATCGACTTCTCCATGATAAAGCATGTTGAATATATTTTGGCTGACTCTGGCTGACCAGTGAGGTTTCACCAAAAGGAACTTCCGAAAAATGATCGTATACATATACAGAAAGAAATGTGTATAATAGTGTCTGAATGTTATTTCAGAGCTATAATTCCAGTCTCATTTGCTTTTCATTTAAAAAAAAAAAAGCAGTTACAGTCAACATTTATATGATGTAAAACAGATGCATTAACTATAAATTCTATGTATTTGCTCTTTTCCTTCATAATATCTATCCTATAAACCTTGGGCCTTCATCAGGAGAAATCAACAGAGGACTTGCTTTCCAAATAAAAATGACAGAATCTATGCATGTATATTATTCATGATAAGAAAAAAGAACCAATATAGCCGAGCCACACTACATTCAGTTCATGAAAATAACCTGTGTTATTTGGTAAAGGGTTGTGAAGTCACTCAGTCGTGTCCGATTCCTAGCAACGCAATGGACTACCAGGCTCCTTCGTCCATGGGATTTTCCAGGGAATAGTACAGGAGTGGGGTGCGATCGCCTTCTCCAAAAAGATTGTGAAGATGGTTACAAAGATGAAGGGAGAAATAGGATGTAAGCTTTTAAATGTAGATGCAGACTGGGCCAGACTGAAAGGGGCCTTCATCCAGGTTAAGCAGTCTGGACTTCATCTCGGGTCATGAGAACACTGCTGAGGAAATTTAAACAGCAGAATACCAGGATCAAAAGATGCTTCAGAAAGAGAAAACTATTAGAAACACGTAAGATGTTTTGCAGGTCTAAGAGCTAAATGAGGAGCAAAAGGGTGATGACCTGAGTACCACAGACCATGCTTGTGACAGCTCGTCAAAGTACAAGTGGAAAGCAGGGACGGATGCAAGAAAAACTTCTAGGACCTTCTGCCTGGTGACTAATCACTGACTAATATTAGGGGTGTGCAGTAGGAGAGATAAAGAAAAATAGAAAATGAGAGGGAGGAATATGAAATGATTTCCAGAGCGACAGAGAGAAGGAAGGTACCATAATAGAAACAGGTGCTACTGGCATCACTTAGTGAAAAAGTGCCTTTTCTTTTTCGTCAAATTGAGGTAAGACAGTCTAGTCAAGGAGAAATGATCCAGAGGCTGTTGAATATAAAGTTTGAGCTCTGCTTTGAGATAGAAGATGCAGACAGGGAAGCAGTATGGTTTTAAAAGCTCTCCAGGTGTTGCAAACAGGAAGTCAGGACGGAGAATCATTTTGCAGGACGGTCTGCGACCACGGCACACTCACCCAAACCTTGTCTTTGGGGTCACAGGACAAGAAGTAACTGTAAGGCTCCAATCATGTTTAATGGGGGGAAAAGCAAGCCTTATAATCTAGCGTTGCTCATTACAGCATTATTTCAAAATATATGTAAAATGAGAACTGTATAACATACCTTAAGAATAAGAAGACTGTTCATTTTCTTCTTAAAATTTGAACACAAAAATTAAATGGAATTTGAATTTCATTTGTTTTGCCTTTTGTCCCCATCATTTTACCCTACAGCATCCCACTCAAACAACTAAAGGCTGCAAATGCTTCTGGCCTCAGTTCCCTCATCTGTAAGAATGAGTTTATCTGCTTCCCTTCTTCCCCTAGGGGTCTGTGGTGTAGAGCAAAATGAGAAATCACAGCAAAAGTGCTTTGTAAATTATAAAATAGGTCAACCAATGTAAAATACCATTATTATAACTAAGCCTAGGGTGTAATTTTTAACTCCCTCGATTACTCTCCATAAGAAAAACCTGCCTTTGCTTCTTGGCCCGTGTACACTATTTACACTTAAAGTAAGTTTGGCAATACAGTCACCATAAATTAATGCATGCAGGAAAAAAAATAGGGAGTGCCAATGTTTTATTTTTTCATAATTCCTTTTCCTTTTCTTCTGAATCATAGCTAATTTACAATGTCGTGCTAGTTTCTGCTGTACAGCAAAGTGATTCAGTTTTATATATGTATGTGTGTAATCTATTCTTTTCCATTATGGCTTATTACAACTTACTACAAGACATTGACTATAGTTCCCTGTTCTATATAGTAAATCCTTGTTGCTTTATTTTATATATAGTAATTTGCATCTGCTAATCTCAAACTCCTAGTTTATCCTTCTCCCCTACAATCTTTCCCCTTTGGTAATCGTAAGTTTGTTTTCTATATTTTTCATAATTTTCAAATCACAATTTTTCTGACTTTTCACTTTAAACCTAAGACATTTCTGGAGAAATTGTACTGAAGTCACTTTAATATTTTTGCTTATTATGAACACTGATTCATTAGTTTTCATTAGGGTATGGATATAATTTGGTAACAATTTTCTGTAACAAGAAAAATGAGACATAAAACAGTCCTTCAGCTGCCAAAGTTATTTAGACACCTTCAGAAACCAGAAGCAGCAGGAGGAGACCTCACTGCTTCCTCATTAATCCAGGCACTCTTCCTTCAGAAGAAAGGAATTTTTAATTAGCACTTTTTTTAACATGAATTTTATTTCCCTTTAGATGTTTATTATCACACCAAATGACAACAATAAATGCAGCTGTTGATACTGTAAATGGCATTCTCATGCATCTGAGATTCCAATGCTTATTAAACTTTAAAAGTACCTTTCTACAAAATTAAGCACATTGTTGTTGTTTAGTCATTTCAGTCCTGTCTGACTCTTTGCAACCCCATGGACTGTAGCCACCAGGTTCCTCTGTCCACGGGATTGTCCAGGCAAGAATGCTGGAGCGGGTTGCCATTCCCTTCTCCAGGAGATCTTTCCAAGCCAGGGATGGAACCCCCATCTCCTGCACTGGCAGCCGATTCTTTACCACTGAGCCACCAGGGAAGCATAAGTTTGCATCAATCTTTTTCAAATCTGAAATGCTCAGAAGTAGACACCTTTGTTTATATATATTTTGGGTTTTTTTTAAATCTCAAAGATGATTTTATATTTTTTTTAAGTTAGGCTATTTCTAGAGCTCACTAGTCTATTAGTAACAAAGTTAGTGAAGAAAGTTTCAAAATGTTATATGAAACCAAACCAACTTCAATTTTACCTTACATTAAAGGCCCAAGTGGGAGATCATGTAAACCCGTGAGGTCACAGTGTATTCAACAACTACAATGGCTAGTCACAAAGTAGACATCCAGCCTCGCAACCAAAAAATAGGAAATATGTCATGCCAACAGTCAACATTACTGCACTTTCCATGGTAAAAACACTTAAGGTTTATCACGTTGTCACATATCTTCACACCACTATGCTCAGAGGGTTGCCACAGAGTTAAGAGCAACATTTGCAAAACACTCCATCAACGTGAAAGCATTTAAATGCTAATTCTTGTTTCTGTAACTCTTGACAAAAGACAACATGCATTTTCAAAATTATTAGAATTATCAAGAGCACTCTGAGAGCAACTAAAATCCTCCGGAATATAAAGGCATACACTTAAAACTATCTGGAGACAAAAAGAAATTTAAATAACAAAAAAGGCTGAAAATATGATTACATCAAATGAGAAGGCAGTAAATGCTTCCTGAAGTTAACGATTATTTTTATCACTTTGGAAAATCTGTGCTCAGGTCTCATAAAAAGCAATGACGCTGGAGAAAGCAAAATTGAGTTCACTACAGAGATCGAGGTCTAGTTTCCACCAACTGCTTCCAACAGATTTACTGCTGCAAAGGTTGTCATTAAAATGAATGATAATCAACAACTCCCAGAAAGAATAAATCCTGATGAATACTATTAAGAGTCAAGGAAAAATACTTAATCATCCTCAAATTAGGTATGTATGAATAGGAAAAAATGGTTCTAAAAAGCACTGACCATTAAAATTATCCTCCCTCCCCTTCCCAAAAAGCAATACTTTAAAATACAGGAAAAAAAACACAAAAATATGTTGCTACGATTTATAAGAGCTAAGAACAGCTCTCCCTGTTGGAAACAAGATTTAAACATCAAAAGACAGCCAGTGAACACTGATTAAATCAGTATTTCTAACGCTAAAAAAGGTGGTAGGTGGTGAGAATGATGTCAGCGTTTGGTGACGTGAGAGACAACTTTTAATCCAATAATGACAATAACTCTGTTCCAAATCCTGTGCAACGCGAAACGCTGGCAATTTGAAACATAACTGAAACGACCTGTAGTGAGTGAAAACTCAGCAAACACCCTTGTTCTTTCTGAACAATGACCCAAATAATGGATCACTATAAAAAGAACAGATGACACATCCAATTCATCTGTTCAGCCTCCAACGTGCACAGGTTTGACAGTCTCAGAGAGAAGACACAATGAATCTCCTACAACAGAATGGTCATTTTAGTCATCAGAATGTCTGGAAAAGGAGCAGACGAGGAGGGACAGAATGAGACTGAGAGGCGTAAAGAATGAGAGAGGGCTTTGGGGAGAGCGAAAAACACGGGTGTTTAAGTAAGGCTGTGAAGCAAAAAAGACGACTACAGGAAAGGCTAACTCTAACTGGTATCGGAGAGAAAAAAGTTCGGAGATGAAACTGACCACATCCCGGGCGCCCGCAGAGGCTGCGCGGTGTTCCGCCGGACTAGCCTTTGTTGATTTCCCTCTTTCCCCTAATTTTAAGCACAGGTCTGCTTCAAAGCGCTCCCTATGAAGAAGGGGGCAGGGGGAACTGGGTGATGAGCAGTGCGGGGGTTCACCTCCCCCAAGTATTTCATCCACCCAGAATCTAACTCGCCCAGTGAGGGGGAGGGAAGGTTAGAAGGAACGGATAGACGCCGGGATCTTTTGCAGAGGTCGCTCCCTGTGGGAAATCACAGGGTGGGTGCGCTTGATGGCGGAGGGGACCAACTCCCCTTCCAAGTGTGGCCACTTACGAAGACACGCTGGGCACGAAGAAGTCCACCGCGAAGCCGAAGTAACTTCCCTCTGGGCCGGAGTACTCCGCAGGACTCTCCACATCTAGATTGAAGGCGCCGCAAAGAGGCAGCAGGATTCCGGGGAGAAGGAGCAGGAGGCGGCGGGGGCGAAGGCGCAGTCGCAGCCGCGGCAGAGAAGCCATCGTCGAAGTGCGCGCGGGGCGCCGAGCCCGGAGCCGCGGCCACCCCGCCCGGAGCGCACGGAGCCCGAGGCCCGCCGCCTGCGCGCGCCGAAACTTGCCAGCTGCTCGCTTCCCCGCGAGTCCCGGACAGCGCTGGGGGAGGAAGGAGGGCCGAGCTGCGGAGCGGCCGCCCGGGAAGTGGGGCGCAGGGCGCGCGGGGCGGGGACAGCAGCGCGGGCGGCCCCCGCCTCTCTCCCGCTCGGCCGCTCAGCGTCGCGCCTCGGGCTCGGGACTGCCGGGACCGGCGCCGCACCCCCGACCCGGGTCCTGCCTCGGCCAGTGGGAGGAGGCAGAGCAGGAGGAGGAGCCGCCCTAGAGGCTGAGCCAATTCGCAGGAGGAAGTGGGGGAGGAGAGTCAGCCTCGGACTGGGACGAGCCGAGCATACTTCCGTGCGCGCTGGCTATCACCCCCTGTCCCAAGAACGGGGCTCGAGGATCGAGGCCCCAGACCCTCAGAGCCCGGGTCACCGGCAGCGCTCCTAGACTAGGGCCTCAAACCCAGAGCCGGAGTGGGGGTGGGGGGTGAACGATGGTCGGTGGAGGAGATGCTCGAGCGTCCCAACCCGCCCGCGCCCTACGGAGTGCCAAGGGCAGCCGGATTCCCCCGGCAACTCTTGTGCGACTTTTACTTAAAAATGAGTAAAGCTGTGTCCGTGTCTCGTGCTTCTGGTACTTTAAAGCCCTCAGGCACTCACAGACGAAACTCTAATTAATGGTCGTTCTCCCCAATTCTAGCCCACACTCAAACGCTGAACTTAATTATAAACTTTCAGAATGCTAGCACAGCCTCTTGCAGGCGAGTCGTATTAAAACTGATCTTCAGCCGACCACGAAAGGATGGGCAGGGCAAAGAACCGCAGTAATCGTTTTAAATTACGTCAGATTAGTCAAAATCTTATTCCTAGTTTATTAGTGTAGAAGTACGAAGGTGTGATCTCTCACTCACCTAGAGCCAGACATCCTGGAATGTGAAGTCAGGTGGGCCTTAGGAAGCATCACTATGAACAAAGCTAGTGGAGGTGATGGAATTCCAGTTGAGCTGTTTCAAATCCTAAAAGATGATGCTGTGAAAGTGCTGCACTCATTATGCCAGCAAATTTGGAAAACCCAGCAGTGGCCACAGGACTGGAAAAGGTCCGTTTTCATTCCAATCCCAAAGAAAGGCAATGCCAAAGAATGCTCACTCTACCGCACAGTTGCACTCATCTCACAGGCTAGTAAAGTAATGCTTAAAATTCTCCAAGCCAGGCTTCAGCAATACGTGAACCGTGAACTTCCAGATATTCAAGCTGGTTTTAGAAAAGGCAGAGGAACCAGAGATCAAATTGCCAACATCCACTGGATCATCGAAAAAGCAAGAGAGTTCAAAAAAAACCATCTATTTCTGCTTTATTGACTATGTCAAAGCCTTTGACTGTGTGGATCACAATAAACTGTGGAAAATTCTGAAAGAGATGGGAATACCAGACCACCTTGAGAACCCTGTATGCAGGTCAGGAAGCAACAGTTAGAACTGGACATGAACAACAGACTGGTGCCAAATAGGAAAAGGAGTACAGCAAGGCTGTATATTGTCACCTTGCTTATTTAATTTATATGCAGAGTACATCATGAGAAACGCTGGGCTGGAGGAAGCACAAGCTGGAATCAAGATTGCCGGGAGAAATATCAATAACCTCAGATATGCAGATGACACCACCCTTACGGCAGTAAGTGAAGAACTAAAGAGCCTTTTGATGAAAGTGAAGAGGAGAGTGAAAACGTTGGCTTAAAGCTCAACATTCAGAAAACGAAGATCATGGCATCTGGTCCCATCACTTCATGGGAAATAGATGGGGAAACAGTGGAAACAGTGGCTGACTTTATTTTTCTGGGCTCCAAAAATCGCCGCGGATGGTGATTGCAGCCATGAAATTAAAAGACCCTTGCTCCTTGGAAGGCAAATTATCACCAACCGAGACAGCATATTAAAAAGCGGAGACATTAGTTTGCCAACAAAGGTCCGTCTAGTCAAGGCTGTGGTTTTTCCAGTAGTCATGTATGGATGTGAGAGTTGGGACTATAAAGAAAGCTGAGCGCCGAAGAATTGATGGTGGTGCGTGGACTTCAAGGAGATCCAACCAGTCCATCCTAAAGGAGATCAGTCCTGGTGTTCATTGGAGGAACTGATGTTGAAGCTGAAACTCCAATACTTTGGCCACTGGATGCAGAGAGCTGACTCATTTGAAAGACCCTGATGCTGGGAAAGATGGAGGGCAGGAGGAGAAGGGGATTACAGAGGATGAGATGGTTAGATGGCATCACCGACACAATGGACATGGATTTGGGTGGACTCCAGGAGTTGGTGATGGACAGGGAGGCCTGGCGTGCTGCTGTTCATGGGGTCGCAAATAGTCAGACACTACTGAGCAACTGAACTGAACTGAAGGATTTTAGATTTGGAAGAAGGAATATGCACCTGAGGTCCCTTGGGGCTAGCTTCCTATAGGTGTTTTCCGCCTCGCCCAGGCCCTGGAGCTGGACTGAGGACTGAACCTTGACCTTTTCTTTTGTATTCACAACTCCTAGCACCTTGCCAGGCAGTTAGTAAGCAATCAATAAAATGTTGAAGCAATGAATGAGATGAGATGAAATCATGAGCAAACTTTGCCCAGAGACATGACTTCCTCGTATTGTGTATCAAGTGCTAAAGAATTTAGTGAACAAGACAAGAGTATAAATGCATTGTTTGGATTTTTAAAACAGTTTAAAAAGTACTAAAACAGTAATTTTGAATTTGAACCTAACAGCTCTTAATCCTGTGCAGGGATCTGTATGTAAACTGAAATATCTAATTTGAATGTATAGTACTTAATTGCATCATATACTTTGATTTTTAAATGTGACTAAGAGTTATGCAACACAACCTTAGGCATGTTTCATAACTATGGTCCAACACTTGCCTAAAGGAAATCTCACATAGTAATTTCCTTTAGGCAAGTGTTGGACCATACGTTAAAAAACATGGTTGTGTTGCATACTTGTACATAAATATAAATGTACCTTTTTCCTTGCCATGTTCTCTGGTACACAAAACAGGCCATGGGTATGTATAACACACAAACCCAAAGGGTCATCTATGCCTTAAAAGCCTGAGAATCAGTTCCCTTGGAAATCTACCGAGATAGGGAGAGAAGCTGAAACTTGAGTGAATGAAGACCACATTTCTATGAGGGGACAAAAAGGGTAAGCCAGTACCTTAACCCCCAGGGTTGTGAATGCAGAGATGTTTACTACAGAGTAGTCAGGCTTGACCAGTGATCTATCCAGCACCTTGCAGACTGAGGAAGTTTAATATGTGAATGAAGCAACTAAGTTGCTTTAGTACACTTTTCTACCCCACGGACTGTCCATGGGATTCTCCAGGCAAGAATACTGGAGTGGGTTGCCATGCCCTCCTCCAGGGGAATCCCAACCCAGGGATCGAACCTGTGTCTCCTAACGTCTACCTGCGTTGGCAAGGGGGTTCTTGACCACTAGCACCACCTGAGAAGTGTGTATACCAATTCAGCCCATGCTTATTCAGAATCCACAATGTGCCAAGTATTGTGTGCATAGGAGAGGGCAAGAGCATATTTTATGCTACAAAGAAAAACTGTGCTATTCCCCATTCCCATGGCATTCTTTAAAACTACGTAATAACAATTTTCCAACTTAAGAGAACTATATCAACATTAAGTATAATCAATTTTAAATCAAGAAAATTAAATAGTAAAAATATATTTACTTTTAATTTACCCCATACTGCTTTGTCCTATGCTTAAAATCCTGAGTCCACTGATTTCTGTAAATTCAAGTGCCTGAGTTCAACTCCTGGCTTCACCAAATACTAGTTAGTTGTGTGATGCTGGGCAAATCACTCCAATCATTATGTGCCTCAGTTTTCTTTGCAAAGAAAGCTCAGTTCTGTTACCATAAAATAAGAGGAATTTCAAATTTTTATCTGTCAACCAACATCAAGAAGGATTTAGTTCATAATCCACAGAAACCCTTTCGAAATCCTCCTTTTCCGCCTTCCATTTCGCAAGCCCTTAATCCACTAAACCCAACCCTACAATGTTTGTTGCTATTTCTTTCCAGCTATTTATTAGGGAGATCAACTTGGCCTTGGCCTTTCCAGCGTCACTCCCTTCTGGGTGAAGGCATTCATTTCTTTTCATATTTGTTTTTATTGAGATAACGGCTTATTACATTATACAAGTTTTATGGGTACAACATTACATTTCTACTTCTATATACCCCACAGAATTGCCTTTTCCTGTCTGTATCACAAACGATCCCCAGCTAGCACTTGGGTGTGTGGAAGAGAAGGAAGGCAAAACACTTGTCTTTCTGGGCCTTCTTTCCTAATCTGCTCCCTCAGGTTCAGGGTTGTCCAGGCCTCTGATTCACTGCGTTTCTCATTCTACACATCGCTAACATTATCTTACTCGTTGTCATGATCTTACCACTCCACACCTCACAAAGTAGCTTTAGCTATATTAAATCAATCAAATCAATTACTCATAGTATCCCCAAAGTGCCATCTTTGTTCACAGGGTCTCTGTCTTCCTAGAAAACATTAGATCTCCTCATCAACCAGCCTACATCCTTCTGCAACTTCAGCCTACACAACGTCCTCTCTCTGGCTGTTTCCTACCTCTTTCAAGATGTGTATCAGTCATCATCATGTTCTCAGGAAGCCTTCTATCAGGAACCATGACTTTTGTTTTTGTATCCTCTGAGCTCAGTACTGGAGAAGGCAATGGCACCCCACTCTTGCTTGGAAATGGATGGAGGAGCCTGGTGGGCTGCAGTCCATGGGGTCGCTAAGAGTCGGACACGACTGAGCGACTTCATTTTCACTTTTCACTTTCATGCATTGGAGAAGGAAATGGCAACCCACTCCAGTGTTCTTGCCTGGAGAACCCCAGGGACAGAGGAGCCTGGTGGGCTGCCATCTATGGGGTTGCACAGAGTCAGACACGACTGAAGTGAACTAGCAGCAGCAGAGCTCAATACTGAGCACAAAAATGGAATTTATTCCATTGTGCAGATATTTATTAATAACGTTTTTATTAAGTATATTCAGTATGTGCTGGGCACTGTGCTAAACTCCTATCAGATATGTTCTATTAGTATGCCCAACTGAAAGATGAAGAAACTGATTCTTAGATTGAATTTTTCCAGGTCCACAAAAGTAGTGTGTTGAGACAGATTTTAAATGCATGTTTGTCCAACTGCAAGCTCACACCCACTATCACTAGTTACCTCTTACAGTATAAACATACATAATGTAACAATACAAGGCTAAAATAAACAAGTAATATATTCAAAATGATCTGAAAATTTACTTAAATTACCTTTAATCTTAATCCATCTGAATTTTTTACCAATAAAATATTTTAATCAAACTTCATTATTGCTTGTATTCATCACTAAATTGGTAAGGTTTGTCTCAGAAAAAGGGTTTCTCTGGCTCAGATGGTATGGAATTTGCCTGCAATGTAGATCAGGGTTTGATCCCTGGGTCGGGAAGACCCACTGAGAAGAGAATGGCTACCCACTCCAGTATTCTTATTTGGAGAATCCCATGGACAGAGGAGACTGGCGGGCTACAGTCGCAAAGAGTCAGATGCAACTGAAGTGATTTAGCTTGCACACACACATTCCATCTTCTAATCTATTCATGTCCTCTGACCTCCTACTGAGAACCTGGGGCCTCAGGGACCTCCCTAGAGTAGGGTGGTTGTTGCGAGTTTCCATGGAACAATGTCACCTGGTCTCTTTCAAATCTCTTGTCCCCACACTAGGCAGAATAATGATGTCTTCTAAGGAGAAATTGGCTCACATCCATAAATATCAAGGGAGGGAAATGTTTCTCATCCTCATCTATAAGTAACACATTTATATTTTCATAACAGTAGCAAATCAATTATTTGCAGCATTTAGAAGAGATGCTTTTCCCATTTACTAGGAAAAGTTAGTTACAAACTTGTTTCAGATAAATACAGGGAAATGTGTAAATATCTTCATTCCTTTGTTTAAAGAACAAGACATAGATAACTAATATTTTTAAGTTTCGAAAACAAAATTGCAACTCTTCTCTAAACTCTGTTTTTGAAAGGATTTAACTTAAATGGATTATTGCTGAATAAAACTATCCAGGAAACTTCTTTGCATTTTTCCCGCTTAGGACTGAGTATGTTGGTAAGCCAAACAAAATATGTACAGTTTTCTATCTCTGGCTTGATTAATAGGTAACATTTCACTATCTGATTTTTTTTTTCTCTCCACCGTGCATTTAGTTTATTCATCTCACTTATACAATCTGGGTTTTAAACTTTCCTCTTTTCTCTTTAATATCATGGGACTTTGGAGGTCAAACTGAAAAGACCATTTTGATTACTTTTGTATAAAAACCTAAAGAATACTAAAATAGAATCTGACTGAAACGGAGCAGGACTCTATGATCCTTAACCACCACCCCGCCCCACCACCATGTCTTCTGTCTGCCTTTTGCCTGTGGAAGACTTTAGTCAAAGAGAAGTGAGAAATGCTGAAATAAAGAAAGATAGTCAAAGGAGACCAAATCATAATAATGTAGTCATTAAGCACAGTCAAGGCCCTTTAGCTCTTTCTCGAGGGCTATAGATAATATTCTGAGCCATATCCTGTGAGCTGTCTTATAGACACCAAAACACCAGGTGAAGTTAACTCCATGATGACCAGGCTGTACCCAGATATGAGCTGCCACAATTTCAAGAATTGACCGCAAAGACATGGGAACAAATGGACCCTGAAACTGAAGACTAACTGTATCTAAAACAATCAAGATGATGCTGGTCAGACCACTGATGATCAATTTGAAGATGACTATCAGAGCTGACTGTGCCAAGAACTGACTCATTTGAAAAGACCCAGATGCTGGGAAAGATTGAAAGCAGGAGGAGAAGGGGATGACAGAGGATGAGATGGTTGGATGGCATCACTACTCAATGGACATGAGTTTGAGTAAACTCTGAGAGAGTTGGCCATGGACAGGGAGGCCTGGCATGCTGCAGTCCGTCAGTCGAAAAAAGCTGGACACAATTGAGCGACTGAACTGAACTGAACTGATGACCTTAAATTGAGAACATGAAAATGATAACTCAATCAATAATCTTTCATAAATGAATGAGTGAATAATGTACTTTTCAAGAAGTAGATAAGTTCAAGAATGTCTTAATAGGTTCATTTTATAACTAGCAAAGAAATGGGATTAAGTTACTAACTTCATCTAGAAAAGTGCCTGTTTTTCATTCCTTGTTGCAATTTGGGATTAGGATTTGGAGTTTAGGAAGGAGATAAAAATTAATCATGAATAGCAATAGTCTGTGCACTCTTGGAATTCTCTACATCTCATTGTAAAAAAAACCACTTTACTTTCACAGTAAGCATTCTTTACTCCAAGGACATGCCTGGTTTTCATAGTTTCCCTTCAAATGATCAACATGTTGTTAAAATGTAATAGGAAAATCACATGTATTATTCCATTCATAATAATTATATATTACAGACTCCTTTTGTAATATAACTACTTAAGGTGATTGAATTTGTTTTAAAGGCTTAAAGTATTGATGTGTACTCTGATGTACTCTAAGAAATATTAATAGACCATGTTAATAGATCACATTTCTCAATATTAATAGATCAATCACATAGCATATATAAAAGAAAATCCATGTTTGGAAGAGGATAATACTAAGTTACTCTTTAATCCGTGGAAAGTCAAATTAGAGGCTTAGATAAAGAGAGCAAAATGTCTGTAATATATTCAGAATTAGCAAACAAATCTTTAAAAAATAATACAAACAGAAATTTTTAAAAATCACTATTCTTTTAGTGTCATGAGTTATAAAGGGAATTATGTGTTATAACTTTAAATGTCTATGGCATTTGATAGATGATTATTAATCTTTTCCTCCTGCTAATCATTTTGTATAAATGTAGCTTTACTTTTATTGGAGATTGTAAATCAAAACCTCTAATTCTTTCTCTTTTTCGTCTAATTTTTTGGTCACACCACACGGCTTGTGGAATCTTGGTTCCCAGTTGTTGTTGTTCAGTTGCTCAATCATGTCCAACTCTTTGCAACCCCATAAACTTCAGAATACCAGGCCTCCCTGTCCATCACCATCTCCCAGAGTTTGCCCAAACTCAGATCTATTGACTCAGTGATGCCATCCAACCATCCCGTCCTCTGTCATCCCCTTCTCCTCCTGCCTTCTATCTTTCCCAGCATCAGGGTCTTTTCCAGTGAGTTAGCTCTTTGCATCAGGTGGCCAGAGTACTGGAGCTTCAGCTTTAGCATCAGTCCTTCCAATGAATATTCAGGATTGATTTCCTTTAGGATGGACTGGCTTGATCTCTGTGCAGTCCAAGGACTCTTAAGAGTCTTCTCTAACATCACAGCTCAAAATCTAACATCAAGCATCAATTCTTCAGCACTCAGATTTCTCTATAGTCCAACTCTCTCATCCATACATGACTACTGGAAAACCATAGCTTTGACTAGACAGACCTTTGTCGGCAAAGTAATGCCTCTGCTTTTTAATATGCTGTCTAGGCTTGTCATGGCTTTTCTTTTAAGGAGTAAGCATCTTGATTTCATGGCTACAGTCACCATCCACAGTATTTTGGAGCCCAAGAAAATAAAGTCTGTAATTGTTTCCATTTTTTTTTCCCCCCATCTATTTGCCATGAAGTGATGGGACCAGATGTCATGATCTTCATTTTTTGAATGCTGAGTTTTAAGCTATCTTTTTCACTCTCCTCTTTCACCTTCATCAAGAGTGATCAAATCCAAGCCCACCAGGGAATTCCCAAAACCTCTAATTCTTTTTTCCTTCAGCTTTATGATAAATTTAAATACTCATGATCAGATGATCTTTAAAAAATAAAATCTACAAAGTCATGCATATTTTTATTTTTTCCTTGGAAAAAGTGGCAAGAAAATGTCATTAATGACAAAACACAGCATTTGTATAATACACATGTATGTATAGGTCCTGAAATTTTTCCTTAGATACATGATTTAATCATAGTATTGTTTAGTACTATGCCACCTAAATGATTATTAAAGTATTTTCTTATAAAAAATTATCTCCAAAAAATGATCTCCATGTCCCCAAAAGACATAGCTGGACATATGTCTACAAAACACAATTTTGCAGAAGAAATTTTAATATATAAAACTTATTCACGTTCTATTAAATAAACAGCTATAACAATCTGATATATAACTCAAATACAACATAAATTCATTCACATTACATTTTCTTTCCACTTACAGAAACACTCCACTTGGCTAGTCTTATTAAGGAATATGTTAATCATTCATTTAATCATCATACAGATGTAGCCTCTTTGTAACAATGTAGGTACTACATGTGGGTAATTTTACCCCATTTTTCAGATAAAAACAGTAAGTTAGGAAATGTTAAAGTATGCTGCCTTCAAGAGGTGGAGCCCAATTCCTCTTCCCTTGAGTGTGGACTAGATCCCATGAATTGCTTTCAATGAATAGGATTAAAAAATTATGTAACGGTGCAACTTTGTTGACTAGGTCATCAGTTCAGTTCAGTTCAGTCACTTAGTTGTGTCCGACTGTTTGCGACCCCATGAATCGCAGCACGCCAGGCCTCCCTGTCCATCACCAACTCCCAGAGTTCACTCAGATTCACGTCCATCGAGTCAGTGATGCCATCCAGCCATCTCATCCTCTGTCGTCCCCTTCTCCTCCTGCCCCTAATCCCTTCCAGCATCAGTATTTTCCAGTGAGTCAGCTCTTTACATGAGGTGGCCAAAGTACTGGAGTTTCAGCTTTAGCATCATTCCTTCCAAAGAAAACCCAGGGTTGATCTCCTTCAGAATGGACTGGTTGGATCTCGTTGCAGTCCAAGGGACTCTCAAGAGTCTTCTCCAACACCACAGTTCAAATGCATCAATTCTTTGGCGCTCAGCCTTCTTCACAGTCCAACTCTCACATCCATATATGACTACTGGAAAAAAAATAGCCTGAAAAAAAACAAAGGTCCTCAGATGGACCTTTGTTGGCAGAGTAATGTCTCTGCTTTTCAATATGCTATCTAGGTTGGTCATAACTTTTCTTCCAAGGAGTAAGCGTCTTTTAATTTCATGGCTGCAGTCACCATCTGCAGTGATTTTGGAGCCCCCCAAAATAAAGTCTGGCACTGTTTCCACTGTTTGCCCATCTATTTCCCATGAAGTGACTAGGTCATAAAAGGTGTCCTTTCGCTTTTCCAGATGGGAGGCCAGATATCTTGAGGTGGGAACTTACAAGCTGCCCTGTGGAGAAATCCACATGGTGAGAACCTGGGGCCTCTTCCCAACAGCCATGGGAGTGAGTCCTCTTCAAAGTGGCTACTTCTTCCCAGTCAGGCCTTCAGATGCTAGCAGCCCCCTCCAAAATCTAATCTGAAGAGAGACGCTGAGCCAGAAACTATCCATCTAAACTATGGTATAATTGTTAGATAATAAATATTTGTCGCTTTAAGCCAGTACATTTTGGGGATATACAGCAATAGATAACTAAGACAAAGAGTTTAGAGCAGATATGTAATTTGCTAAGGTCACAGAGCCAGGAAATGTAAGAGATGTGTCAGCCAGTCAACTATAGCTAATCATGTAATTTACTGTTGAACTGGGACACTTTAGAGAGTAACAGGGATAGTGATAATAATTATATTGGTACAACAGCTATATACTGGAACTATCTAGGGCAAACTGGGACATAGATTCACTCTATACAGCCTGTGCTCTTTACTGCAACACACATTGTCTTCTGTATAAATTACTGGATACAGTGTGACTTACCAAAAATGGAAGTATATAGCACAGGGAAGGTATAAACTACGTACTCTGACAGAGACTGCTAGCCTCCTACCAAATATTCATTGTCGCCTTTGGTAATACTCCCACATTGTGTGATGCCAATAATGTGTCTAGCCAGAAAAAAACAAAACCCCCTGCATTTGCCACCTCCCTTATAGATGACCAGAAGATGTCAGCAGAAGTTATCAGGTGGAGCTACTTAAGAAACCTCTTAGAAGAAGGCTAGCTTAACTATCAGGAGTCCTTTTTCCCTCTCAGTTTCTTTCCTGCTGACACTTGGGAATATGGATATGCTGGTTGTAGCTGCAGCAGCCTCATTGCAAACATGAGGAGGCATACTTGGTAATGAAGGTCATGATTTAAAAATTACAGAGCAGAAAGTCTGGGCTTCTGCAAACCAGGGCCCCATCGTTTCTGTCTTAGTAAATTTTTCTCTTATGTGAAAGGAAAAATATGCCTCTATCTTTGTTTAAGTAGATATTACAAAGGTTTTCACTTATACCTTGATTAACCTAATCCTAATTGATATACCCACCTTAATTCCTCAAGCAATAGATTTAAGTTTTGAGCACCAAACATTTGTATACTTACTCTGTTTTGGTAGAAATTTTTCTCAATATACTGAACACCCTTCCTACTTTTCAAAGTAGCTAAAACAACAGCATTGACAGTGTTCTTGATGATACAAGTTTATTATTATTTATAGAAAGGAGAGTCAGTCCACTTTTTAGTGCCTAATAGAGTTTTATATGCCCTGTGGAAGCTCATTCAACTATTGGCATTAAATAAACCAGGTGTGAATTAAGTTCTGCTAAGCGAAGAATTGATGCTTTTGAACTGTGGTGTTGGAGTAGACTCTTGAGAGTCCCTTGGACTGCAAGGAGATCCAACCAGTCCATTCTGAAGGAGATCAGCCCTGGGATTTCTTTGGAAGGAATGATGCTAAAGCTGAAACTCCAGCACTTTGGCCACCTTATGCAAAGAGTTGACTCATTGGAAAAGACTCTGATGCTGGGGGGGATTGGGGGCAGGAGAAGAAGGGGACGACAGAGGATGAGATGGCTGGATGGCATCACTGACTTGATGGACGTGAGTCTGAGTGAACTCCGGGAGTTGGTGATGAACAGGGAGGCCTGGTGTGCTGTGATTTATGGGGTCGCAAAGAGTCGGACATGACTGAGCAACTGAACTGAACTGAACTGAAGTGATACTCTTAGATGGGTTAGTTTGTTCCTTTTAAATGAGTCATTAGAGGGTTTTTTTCTTCTAAACTCTCTACTCTTACTTCTTAAAACTTGAAAATTAATTCAAGTTTTCCATCTGTCAATCATTATGGCAGCGGATTTTCATGATATGTTAAATGCCTGGATTTAATAGGAAATTATTACATTCACAAAGGAGTTAGATGCAGAGCTCTTAATCACACAATTGTATTAGGTTTAGCTCATAGAAATGTAAAAGAATTAAATAAAAGGTTTGGTACATATTCAGCATTTTTGTGAAGCAGAACACCATTTCCATAGTTTTTCTTTTGAGTTTTGAAAAAGTAAATACTATTATGTAATTATTAATAGTAAATTAATACTATTATGGAGATAGTTAAAATAATGCTACTCTTTAGCCAGAAGTAAGATGCTCTAAGAAACAGAATTAACTTTTTTATTATAACTATTTCAAGTTAGTTATTCTATTTCAGTTCAGAATGTCCTTATCATTAAGTAAACATTTTTGAACAGTGATTGTAATAAAATGCTTCCATTAGAGAATAAGTATTTTCATACATGTAAAATGTCTAGGATAAATACATGGAAGAAAGCTTCAAGGACAACCTAACAATTACATCTGACCCAAAATGCAATAGTGAATGACATTCATAAAAAGAATTTAAGCTAAGGCTGGATGATTATTGGATAGGGATATAATAAACCTTTCTGTAAGTATGGAAATACTCTGTATCTATCAGTTCAGTTTCGTTCAGTTGCTCAGTCGTGTCCGACTCTTTGCGACCCCATGAATCACAGCATGCCAGGCCTCCCTGTTCATCACCATCTCCCGGAGTTCACTCAGACTCACGTCCATTGAGTCCGTGATGCCATCCAGCCATCTCATCCTTGGTTGTCCCCTTCTCCTCCTGCCCCCAATCCCTCCCAGCATCAGAGTTTTTTCCAGTGAGTCAACTCTTCTCATGAGGTGGCCAAAGTACTGGAGTTTCAGCTTTAGCATCATTCCTTCCAAAGAAAACCCAGGGTTGATCTCCTTCAGAATCGACTGGTTGGATCTCCTTGCAGTCAACTGTCTCTAATATTTATATCAGCTACATATGGCTATTGAGCACTTGAAATATGGCTACTATCACTGAGAAGGTAAATTTCAGATTGCATTTAATTTTGATAACCACATGTGGCTAGTGACTCTCAAACTGGATGATATAGCTATAGATGGTATTCATGGGGGTGAAAAAATTAATTTTGATGGATTCTAAACTCCCTTCCACCTTTATATCACCATGGCTGCAAAAACGTGCAATTAAACTTTATTTCTTCTCCATTTTATTCTCTGTTCAGCACCAAATTATCCCTGTTTCTAATATCTAAAATTAATCAGGCATTAATTTAATCATCACAGAACTACAATGTGCCAAATGCAGTGAGGAAAAAAAAAAAACACAAGAGAATCTGCTCTGGTATTAATTTGGGGGGGGCATTAATATTTTTAACTTTCTTGATTTTCCTCTTACTACCCTATTTGTTTAACCTATATGCTGAGCACATCATGAGAAATGCCAGGGTAGATGAGTTATGAGCCAGAATCAAGATAGGTGTGAGAAATCTCAGAAATGCAGATGATATACCACTCATGGCAGAAAGCAAAGAGAAACTAAAAATCCTCTTGATGAGGGTAAAGGAGGAGAGTGAAAGAGCCAGCTTAAGAATAAGTATTAAAAGAAACTAAGATCATGGCATCCAGCCCCGTTACTGCATGGCAGATAGAAGGGGAAAAAGTGGAAGTAGAGAAAGATTTCCTCTTCTTGGGCTCCAAAATTACTGCAGGTGGTGACTGCAGCCATGAAATCAGAAGATGATTGCTCTTGGCAGGAAAACGATGACAAACTTAATGTGCTGAAAAGCAGAGACATTACTCTGCCGACAAAGGTCCACATCAAGGCTATGATTTTCCTGGTGGTTATGTACAGCTGTGAAAGCTGGACCGTAAAGAAGGCAGAACACCAAAGAATTGATGCCTTTGAACTGTGGTGCTGGAGAAGACTCGTGAAAGTCCCTTGGACAGTCCCCCAAGGAGATGAAACCAGTCAATCTTAAAGGATATCAACTCTGAATATTCACTGGAAGGACTGATGCTGAAGCTGAAGCTGAATCTCCAATACTTTGGTCATCTGATGTTAACAGACGACTCAGTAGAAAAGTCCCTGATGCTGGTAAAGATTGAGGGCAGAAGGAGAAGAGGGTGTCAGAGGAAGAGATTGCAGGATGGCATCACTGATGCAATAAACATAAACTTGGGCAAACTTCGGGAGATGGTGAGGGACAGGGAGGCCTGGTGTGCTGCAGTCCATGGGGTCACAGAGAGTCAGACACACCTGGACGACTGAACAACAAGAACCTTCAATAAATCTTTTCTGGACACCTCTCAAATATGATGTTCAGGTAGCAGGCTGCGGACACCATACCTAAATGCGGGAACTCCCAGATTCACCAGAGATTTCTCTGCTTGGATAGAGTAAAGCCACAGGAATTGATGGGGTCATCCAGCAGCAATAAGGGTTCTGATCAGATTCAAGTTGATTTTAAAGTGACATTATTTGCACATGTGAGATGTGAGCTATACAGAATTCCTACTATTGCCAGCCTCCTTCGCAGTGTTTCCCAGGATTCTCAAAGCAGCTTCAGCCTATATGGAGTTCTTAGTCTCGCTTGTACTCCTGCATCTGGTCTGTTCATTCATCCCTGCAGATAAACTATTTCAACCCAGATATGGAACATGCTTCCTTTCTCATCGACTCCACAAGGCAACCTAAATGCAAGGTAGCAGGATTCTGTAACAAGTTGGAGGGTAATAGTGAGATGTGCTGTGTTGCAGCTAAGTATTAAATAGCCCTGTTCCTTAAAGCCTTCAGCATTCCTACTGTGGGACTCTCTCCCAACCTGTGTCCCCTTCTCCAATTCCTGACCTCCTGTCATGTTAGTGTCCATGTCTACCAGGCCCTCTGCTGTCTCTTTTCCTCATTCCCAGTTCAGTTCAGTTCAGTTCAGTCGCTCAGTCGTGTCCGACTCTTTGCGACCCCATGAATCGAAGCACGCCAGGCCTCCCTGTCCATCACCAACTCCCGGAGTTCACTCAGATTCATGTCCATCGAGTCAGTGATACCATCCAGCCAGCTCATCCTCTGTTGTCCCTTTTTCCTCCTGCCCTCAATCCATCCCAGCATCAAAGTCTTTTCCAATGAGTCAACTCTTCGCATGAGGTGGCCAAAGTGCTGGAGTTTCAGCTTTAGCATCATTCCTTCCTAAGAAATCCCAGAGTTGATCTCATTCAGAATGGACTGGTTGGATCTCCTTGCAGTCCAAGGGACTCTCAAGAGTCTTCTCCAACACCACAGTTCAAAAGCATCAGTTCTTCAGTGCTCAGCTTTCTTCACAGTCCAACTCTCACATCCATACATGACCACAGGAAAAACCATAGCCTTGACTAGACGGACCTTTGTTGGCAAAGTAATGTCTCTGCTTTTGAATATGCTATCTAGGTTGGTCATAACTTTTCTTCCAAGGAGTAAGCGTCTTTTAATTTCATGGCTGCAGTCATCATCTGCAGTGATTTTGGAGCCCAAAAACATAAAGTCTGCCACTGTTTCCACTGTTTCCCCATCTATTTCCCATGAAGTGATGGGACTGGATGCCATGATCTTCGTTTTCTGAATGTTGAGCTTTAAGCCAACTTTTTCACTCTCCTCTTTTACTTACATCAAGAGGCTTTTTAGTTCCTCTTCACTTTGTGCCATAAGGGTGGTGTCATCTGCATATCTGAGGTTATTGATATTTCTCCTGGCAATCTTGATTCCAGCTTGTGTTTCTTCTAGTCCAGCGTTTCTCATGATGTACTCTGCATATAAGTTAAAGAAGCAGGGTGACAATATATAGCCTTGCTGTACTCCTTTTCCTATTTGGAACCAGTCTGTTGTTCCATGTCCAGTTCTAAGTGTTGCTTCCTAGCCTGCATACAGATTTCTCAAGAGGCAGGTCAGGTGGTCTGGTCTTCACTCTGGGCCATGGCCATTTCTAAATTGCTCTCAATTTTTCCTTTAGAATAATTCAGACTTCTCTCAGTTCAGTTCAGTTCAGTTCAGTTCATTTCAGTCACTCAGTTGTGTCCGACTCTTTGCGACCCCATGAATCGCAGCACACCAGGCCTCCCTGTCCATCACCATCTCCCGGAGTTCACTCAGACTTACGTCCATCAAGTCCGTGATGCCATCCAGCCATCTCATCCTGGGTTGTCCCCTTCTCCTCCTGCCCCCAACCTCTCCCAGCATCAGAGTTTTTTCCAATGAGTCAACTCTTCGCGTGAGGTGTCCAAAGTACTGGAGCTTCAGCTTCAGCATCATTCCCTCCAAAGAAATCCCAGGGCTGATCTCCTTCAGAATGGACTGGTTGGATCTCCTTGCAGTCCAAGGGACTCTCAAGAGTCTTCTCCAACACCACAGTTCTCTGCTCTACCTTAATTTTTCAGATGTCAGGGACCTATTTGCCAGATTCAAAACTTCAAATAAAAAACTAAGTATAAAAAAACTTTTTACCCTAAAAAAAGGATTCTACTTCCAAATTTTGAAGTAAAATTTTCTTTTTCATGTGACTATATAACTGTATATTATTATAGCTTCAAAGAAGACTTGGCCATGGTCCAAAAATCAATAAAAGACATTATGGGGACTAGAAGGCGAAACTCTTGAAGAGCATTTATCTTTTCGTTAAATTATAGCCATAAACAATGAGTTAGATAAGATTTTGTGAACAAGTATGAGACTCTCACAACCACTTACAATACTGTCTCCAATGAAAAAAGGTCATGAGCACTAGAAAATGGCATAACAGACACTGGGGGGAAAATCATGTAAAAATGAAAGCTGTATAGATTTTAAAAGTAACTAAAAATAGCTTGATCCATATCCTGCCCCCACTTCCCCCCACTCCCGCTTCCTCTTCCAGCTCTGCTTCCTTCTTTTAGTTGGCTCCTCTCCCCTGTTCTAGGTTTCCCAGCTGACTAGAGAAGATAGCCACCTGTAAGCTCAGGCTCTGTGTCAGAATTTAGCAATTCCATTCTAGCTAAAACCCCACTATAGCAACTCCAGGCAATGATTCGTTTGAGTTGTCTCTGTTTGTAATAACTGCTTACCGCTGAGCCGATCTCTATGTTCAGAGGAGTGAGATGTTAGGATTGGCCAGGCCTGCGTCAGGTAATCACTTCTGTAGCAAGAATATGGCACAACACTGTTGTAGAAAGGAGATTCTTAATGATTTAGGATGCAGGATTGGTAGTTGTACAAAGAAAGGGTGCAGCCAAGCATGCAAATACAATGTATGCAGTTTGTTCCACGTAAATCTTAGTATTTATTACATCAAAGGGGAAAATACCCTTGCACAGGCCTCCAATTTTTACTTCTATTATTAATTAGTTATCTCAGTTATAAAATTTAAATATCCTTTCAGTTTTTATTACCATTATATAAACCTGATTTTGTTAGTTTTAAACTACAAGTGAAAATTGTTTGCTCATTGGTATAACATTTTTGTGGTGATCAAGGCAATGTTGGCTTAAAACTTTTTCTGGTATAATTAATGATAAATTTGTTTATGTGAAAACTGTCTCAATCTAACAAGCCATTTCCCCAATTAATCTGAGTTGTGTGGCTGTGATAGTCTGAACACTGCGTCTTGGCGTCATCACACTTTGGTTGTTGCCATATTTAGAGACTATTTTAGCCTTGACAGAAAAAGTTATTATTTTTATAAGAATTTTATTGGCTAGAAAACATAATTTGTGTTATTTTCTACTCTTGTTGCCTAGGTATATAGAAATTAAAAACCTGATGCTGTTATCAAGAATTTTTACTCAATGTGCTTCATGCGATAGAGTGAAATACAAGCTTTTGCTAAGTTAAGTCACAGAGATTTGTGAACTAATTTGATAGGTCACAAAATCTATAATATAATCTGAAATATATCCTAGCCAATCCTGATAAATATGGATGTGTTAAGTTTCAAGGTATAATTTATAAATAAAAAGATTCTTACTATAATTAGACAAACACTATATACTTTACCTTATTACAATGTGTATAATTTATGTTCTAGGCAAACATACATATGTCTGTGTGATTTCCTAAGAGTGATGGTTAAGTCTACATTTTTCCCAAGAGAAATGGGGAAAAATCATAATTTGGTGAGTGTCAAGAGAGCCGTCAAACTTAAGAATCATCAACACCAACTTTCTGTAGGTATCTATGATTTTTTTTTCTTACTCTATTTGAGTGATTTAAGTTTCACAAACAGCTCCTAAAAAAGAGAAACTTCTGAATATAAGTCATATTACTATATAAGAAGTTGGGGTTTTCACAGGTTATTTCACATCTACTGGGGCTTCCCAGGTGGCGCAAATGATAAAGAACCCACCTGCCAGTGCAGGAGACTCAAGAGACGTGGGTTTGATCCCTGGGTCAAGAAGATCCCCTGGAGGAGGGCATGGCAATCCACTCCCATTTCTTGCCTGGAGAATCCCATGAAGAGGAGCCTGGAAGGCTACAGTCCATGGGGTATCACAGAATCAGACATGACTCAAGAGACTCAGCACATGGAAAAGAAAATACAGGTTGGACTCACCAAAGGATCCGGGGAGATGGCATTTGTTGCAAGCTTTATGGGCTTCCATCACCTTCTGAGAACAAAAGGGAACCACAAGAAGACTGAATTTGACTACATCTGCCACTGAAAAGCAGCGATCTCAGAAACTAAATTATCAGTGGTGTGATAATCTTTCTCTTCAATTAAATAATATTTCTTTCATGCTTTAATTCCTTGGTTTTCAAATGTTTCCTGGCAGTGGAACCCATTCTTCCAATGACAGGTTAGCAGAAATCACAAATACAAGATGGATAAAAGCAGGACCCAGACACTCGGAACGTCACCATCCAGCACAGCATAAGAAAGCTATGGCTTTAAAGATACACCTGTTAAAGTTTATGACACACCTATCAAGGGTTGTATACATAAGTAGAAAACTCAGCTATTTCTCTCTAGCAGATTCACATTTCATCTTTCTAGAGCTTCAGGATATTCACCTGCAGTTGGTCTTGTTCTTCACTCAAATAACCTTCCTGAGCATCTGCCTTTCTTATTTTCCTGCCTTCTCTTTTCACAATGCTCAAAGAAACTTGCATACTCTTTTTCTCTTTCTGCTTCAGTTTTGCAGCCTTTAAAAAAAATACCTACCCTCTCTTTTCAAGACTTTAGCCCATATCAATTTTATCAGGCAAATGTGGAAGCATCAAAATAAACTTTCTGATTTCCATTTTATGGTCTCTCTCTATAGATATATTTAGTCTTTTTATGCAAACATTAAGAAAAGCTTCTGTCTGTACCTGGCCATTGCATGTGGCAATGTAAATGTACATTGTACAAACGCAGGAGCACCGTTTGCGGGGTGATGCAGAATTATGTGGCCACCTGCCTCAGGCCTGCTATGTGCTGAGGGGAATCTCACTAGGATATTCTCCCAAAGGACAGTCTGAAGTTCACTTCATCTGGGGTCTTCACGTGAAAAGTGTGATCAGAATCCCAAGCCAGGCACGAAATCAGAATTTCTGAAGAGGGGACTTTGCATGTGCCTTGTTAACGATTTCCTTTGGGAGTTTTAGTTACCTGTTAATAAACAACAATCCTCCCCTCACCCCCAAACATAGTGGCTTAAAGCAGTGATTTTCCTTTTCTTTTTTAGCCACACCAAGCAGCATGGGGATCTTAGTTCCCCAATCAGGGATCCAATCTGTGCCTCCTGCAGTGGAAGCAAGGAGTCTTAACCACTGGACTGCCAGGGAAATCCCAGCAATGATTTACTACTTCACATGATTCTAGGTGGGTTGACTGGCAATTTCTCCTGGGCCCACTCTTGCAACATCTTTCTAGACTGGAAGGTCCAAAATGGCCTCACTCACATGTTTGTCAGTTGGTGCTGGCTGTCAGTGGGGTGCCTCAGTTCTTTTTGTGGTTTCTCATCCTTCACTTGCCTCCTGATACCAGAGGTGGCTTCCTTACAAGTGGCATTCTCAAGGCGATGTTCCAAGAGGGCAAAGGTGGAAACCGAAAGCTCTCAGGAGACCCAGACTTTATTGACACGTCATTTCTGCCATATTCTATTAGTCAAAGCAAGTTACAAGGTCAGACCAGGTTCAAAGTATGGGAAACTGATTCCATTTCTTGACTGAAAGACATACAAAGCGTTTACAGCTATATTTCCCAACATACTATAGTGTATAATACTTTCAGCCTTCATCACCATGTCTGTGGAAATTGAAACTTCTGAAATACAGTATTTGTGAGTTTCTTTTAATGTTTATTTACTTTTAGCTGTGCTGGGTCTTCATTGCTCTGCAGGCTTTTCTCTAGTTGTAGCAAACAGGTGCTACTCTCTAGTTGTGATGCATGAGCTTCTCATTCTGGTGGCTTCTCTTGCTGCAGAACACACGCTCTAGGCTGCTTGGGCTTCGGTCGTTGCAACACGTAGGCTCAGCAGTTGTGGTTTCTGGGCTCTAAAGCAGAGGCTCAGTGGTTACGGTGCAGGGGTTTAGTTGCCCCAAGACACGTGGTATCTTCCCAGATCATGGACCAAACCCATGTTGGATCGAACCCGTGTCTTCTGCATTGGCAGGCAGATTCTTTATCACTGAGCCACCAGAGAAGCCCCCGTAGGCTTTCCTTTTAAATGAAAGTTTCTGCCTTCATTTGCTAGAGAAAAGCTGGTTTTCTTTCAGGTCCTGAAACGAAGATTATCAAAAAAAAAGTTGTATCTACACTCACATTTTCAACCTACTCAAAATCAATTATGGAATTTTTTTTTAATAATTAGTATAACAAGATTGCATATTTTCACAGCTATTTTATCCAGACTTTTCTGATCAGTTATTTTCCAAATTAAAAAAAAAGGTCAGAATTGGGTAATGTAAATTTAGTTTCCTCCTCTACCAAAGCTAATCTTCAGTGATTTTGGTAACAAGTAGACTTAATTAAAAATAACAAAATTATAGGACAGAATACAGAAGGATTGATGACAACCTGAGAAATTAGGTATAGGGTGTAAGATTAAAGGACCGTTCCAGGAGGAAGGACTGAGCTGTCAGCTTTGCCTATAGCTGAAAGCCTGTTGTGAGTCAGTGACAGAGGCAATGCAGCCGTCCAATCCACACCCACATCTCTGTTCAAAAATGTGCTACTTTATTCGCAAACTACAGGCAGTATTGAGAAAACGGATCTAAAATGTATTCTTGGAAAGTGTTCTCTGAGGGGGCTTAAGCAGCAGTAATTCTTAAGAAAAAATACCAGCCTCTTAGTGCCATGGCAGAACAAATCATGAAAATGTCTTTTAATCAAAGAATGGAAAACATACTATTATAAACCCACGAATCTGTCGGCTGCAAAGTGTTCTATATATTGTGCCCTATTGAACATTTGCTTTGGAAATTTTTTTCTTCTGGTTTAGACTGGAGGAAAAGTTTGCCAAGGTTTATGTCTCCCTGAATCAGCAAGTAAATTTCCCATTACTCTTCCAGTTGGGTGAGTCATCAGCCCGGCTTAGGGAAGTCACAGTCCTGGCTGTCTGGGCGGGATGAGAAACAACATTACAGTCAATCAGTCTAGACAGTCACTTGGCCATTTATGGTATCATTTCCCCTTTACTACTGAGAACCTAGAGAGCAAAGAGACGCTCCTGGGAATACGTGTAGGGTTACCAGATTTAGCAAATAAGAATACAGGATGCTCAGTTAAATTTAGATTTCAAGATAAACAATGAATACTTTTTTTAGTATATGTATGCTCCATGAAATATTTGTAACCTACTTTCACTTGAAAAAATAAAAGCATTGCTTATCTGAAATTCACATTAACTAGGCATCGTATATTTTATCTGGCAAACCTACAAACATGGATCTCACTTCATATCATCTGCAGAATGTCAGAGAGATGAAAGTCTGTTTCTTGAGTTTTTGAGAAGAAAAGTCAAGCTATTTTTCTTTCATCTTTTATTAATCATGTGATTACTACCTAACATCATAGAAAGAAAAAAATTATCAAATACAAGAATTCCTTTGAGCAGTAATCCTCAGACTTTAATGTACATATAGACCATGTGGGGATCTTGGCAAAATTCAGATTCTAACTCTAGCCTGAGGTGGGCCTAACATTCTGCATTTCTAACAAGTTCCCAGATGACAGCAGCGCTGTTGGCCCCTGGACCACATTTTTCAGTGACAACGTTTTCAGTGTTTCTCAAACTTTGCTGCACATTAGAATCACCCAGGGAGTTTTCAAAATTCTTGATGCCCAAACTGTGTCCCATTCAAATTAGGTGAACTGCAGGGAGGTGGGAGACAGTATTCAGTATTTTTTAAAGCTCCTCAGTGGCTTCCAGTGTACAGCCAGTGTTGAGAACTGCTGTCTTTGATGAGTTCACTTTGATGCTGGTTAAGGTTTATTATCATCTACCTGGCAGACTACATTCCACCAGGTCACAAAGAGTCGGACACGACTGAGTACACATGCACACACACACACACGCTCCTGGGAGGCAAAGCTTTTTAAAAAAGAAATTGACACGGTGCTTTATTACACATTAATGGTAATCTTGAGAGACTGATGTATGAAGGATTATCACCATGATCTTGTCAATCACCTTGGTCTTTTCAATGTGTCTACTTTCAATTACGTTTTCTA
Organism: Capra hircus; assembly: GCF_001704415.2. Taxonomy (NCBI): domain Eukaryota; kingdom Metazoa; phylum Chordata; class Mammalia; order Artiodactyla; family Bovidae; genus Capra; species Capra hircus. The sequence goes on along the minus strand of NC_030809.1, from coordinate 126,688,986 downwards.
AGCAATTGAGGGAAACAATAGATTTATTATTTTAAGTGGTAGATCACTAAATATTTCCCAAATTTGGAAATTTTATATCTGTAACACACATTTTTTCCATGGGTCCAAAATAATTTATTTCTCTTAATGTTTCTAATGGAAACCAAACAACCACCACCTCAGAGTCGGTCTGGCTTGGAAAAGACTGGAATTTATAGTCTGTTACACTTTGTGAGGCTTGGCTAGAGTCAAAGAATGTGACTTAAGGAAGGAAATCAAACCTTAAGTTCTTGCTGTTTTTCACACAAAGATATGTCAACAAAAATAAAAGCATGCCTTCAAAGCTACTGATAAGACTATTGCTTTTTTAAAATTGTTATGTATATATATTTTTTATTGATTTATTTTAATTGGAGGCTAATTACTTTACAGTATTGCAGTGGTTTTTGCCATACATTCACATGAATCAGTCAGGAACCACCAATTAAAAAAAAAGAATATTGCATGAATATTGCATGTATTAATATATAACACGTTTATACGAAACAGACACGTGCTGGCATAAAGTTAACTGTGGAGTGAGTCTATTAAAGCCTTGCTTTTTAACCAGACACCTTCCTCTTTTTTTCTTCTAATTGTGTCACACTTTAGTGTCATCCATTTTTATGCCATCTTTCTTATTTATTTATTTATTTATTTAATTTTAAAATCTTTAATTCTTACATGTGTTCCCAGACATGAACCCCTCTCCCACCTCCCTCCCCATAACATCTCTCTGGGTCATCCCCATGCACCAGCCCCAAGCATGCTGTATCCTGCGTCAGACAGACTGTATGCCATCTTTCTTAAATCACGATCTTTTCTGCAGTATTGTTTAGCTGGAAGAATGCTTTTTGGGTTTCTTGTACCTTACACTGAAGTTTTACCCACAGGTATCTTTTCCCTTTTAAAATTTTATCTTGTGGCTTTGTTTGTTTGTTTTTTTTCTTTTGGAATAGTGGGTTTTTTTTTTTTTTTTGTGGTCCACTTGATTGATTATGCATTATTTTCTCTTGTTCATGCTTAGCCTACACCCTCCATCACTGCTCCGCTCAGCTCTTACCTGAGCATTCTAGGATCTGTGACCAGACCTTCACTTGATCTGCAGCCCTCATCAACGCCAACAGTCGTCACCATGCCTGGGAAACAATGCTAGGCATCACACACATGCCCCTGTTCCTGGGTGGGCCCATCAGCAGGTTGAAAGGCCGCCAAGATGAAATCTTAGCTCAGAAGAGGTAAAACAAAGCCATTAGGGGTGGGTGGCAAATTGCTGTGCAGACATTTAACTGTGGGTTCTCCATGTGCCCTTTTGGGGAACTTCCGCTTAGGGGAGAGAAAAGTAGAAAGTGACTCTTAGGCAGCAGATGTCTCCCATGAGAAGAGGAAATTAACCTGATCTGGCCTGCAAAAAAAGTCACTACCTAAAAATGTTTTTGTTCTAAACTATGGTGGGCTGCTGTCTATGGGGTCACACGGAGTCGGACACAACTGAGGTGACTTAGCAGCAGCATGTTAGTTTATTTACTCTACATGCCATGAAAAGTTTATACACATTTTCTTACAGAGCCTGCAGTTTAGCAGAGTAGTGTACAATCTGATAAATTAATAACTAGGCTAATATTTATTAAGCACTCTGTATATGTATTTATGTGCATTAGACCCTTAAATCTTTGTAGCCATCTAACGAGCACTATCACTACTCCAGTTCTGAAGATGAGGAAGCTACAGCTTCCAGGACAATGACGTGGCCATCGTCACATAGATAATTGGTTTTAAAGCCAGGATATAAATCCAAACAAAACAAGTTAAAGGCATAACCCTGCATGTACCTTAGCTACCATGCGTCTGAACACATCCGGGCCTCCACTATATGATATTGCTTCTGAAAGTTCTTGCAGGGAATAACAGGATCTTAAAGGACCCTTTATTTGTTTATTTGCTTATTTCATTAACTACGCTAAAGCCTTTCAATGTGTGGATCATAACAAACTTGGAAAATTCTTACAGAGATAGGAATGCCAGATCACATTACCTGCCTCCTGAGAATCCTGTATGCAGATCAAGAAGCAACAGTTAGAACTGGACATGGAACAATGGACTGGTTCCAAATTGGGAAAGGAGTACAACAAGGCTGTATATTGTCACCCTGTTTAACTTCTATTCAGAGTACATCATGTGAAATGCTGGGCTGGATGAATCATAAGCTGGAGTCAAGACTGCTGGGAGAAATATCAACAGCCTCAGATACACAGATACCACTCGACAAAAAGTGAAGAGGAACTAAAGAGCCTCTTGATGAAGGTGAAAGAGGAGAGTGAAAAAGCTAGCTTAAAAACTCAACTTTCAAAAAACAAAGATCATGGCATCCAGTCCCATCACTTCATGCCAAACAGATGGGGAAAAAATTGAAATAGTGGCAAAATTTATTTTCTTGGGCTCAAAATCACTGTGGACAGTGACTGAAACCATGAAATTGAAAGACATTTGCTCCTTGAGGAAAGCTATGCAAATCTATACAGCATCAGTTCAGTTCAGTTGCTCAGTCGTGTCCGACTCTTTGCAACCCCATGAATCGCAGCACGCCAGGCCTCCCTGTCCATCACCAACTCCCGGAGTTCACTCAGACTCACATCCATTGAGTCCGTGATGCCATCCAGCCATCTCATCCTCTGTCGTCCCCTTCTCCTCCTGCCCCTAATCCCTCCCAGTGTCAGAGTCTTTTCCAATGAGTCAACTCTTTGCATGAGGTGGCCAAAGTACTGGAGTTTCAGCTTTAGCATCATTCCTTCCAAAGAAATCCCAGGGCTGATCTCCTTCAGAATGGACTGGTTGGATCTCCTTGAAGTCCAAGGGACTCTCAAGAGTCTTCTCCAACACCACAGTTCAAAAGTATCAATTCTTCAGCGCTCAGCCTTCTTCACAGTCCACCTCTCACATCCATACATGACTACTGGAAAAACCATAGCCTTGATTAGACGGACCTTAGTCGGCAAAATAATGTCTCTGCTTTTGAATATGCTATCTAGATTGGTCATAACTTTTCTTCCAAGGAGTAAGGTCTTTTAATGTCATGGCTGCAGTCACCATCTGCAGTGATTTTGGAGCTCCCAAAAATAAAGTCTGACACTGTTTCCACTGTTTCCCGATCTATTTCCCATGAAGTGGTGGGACCAGATGCCGTGATCTTCATTTTCTGAATGTTGAGCTTTAAGCCAACTTTTTCACTCTCCACTTTCACTTTTATCAAGAAGCTTTTTAGTTCCTTTTCACTTTCTGCCATAAGGGTGGTGTCATCTGCATATCTAAGGTTATTGATGTTTCTCCCGGCAATCTCGATTCCAGCTTGTGTTTCTTCCAGCCCAGCGTTTCTCATGATGTCCTCTGCATATAAGTTAAGTAAGCAGGGTGACAATATACAGCCTTGATGTACTCCTTTTCCTATTTGGAAGCAGTCTGTTGTTCCATGTCCAGTTCTAACTGTTGCTTCCTGACCTGCATATAAGTTTCTCAAGAGGCAAGTCAGGTGGTCTGGGATCCCCATCTCTTTCAAAATTTTCCACAGTTTATTGTGATCCACACAGTCAAAGGCTTTGGCATAGTCAATAAAGCAGAAATAGATGTGTTTCTGGAACTCTCTTGCTTTTTCGATGATCCAGTGGATGTTGGCAATTTGATCTCTGGTTTCTCTGCCTTTTCTAAAACCAGCTTGAACATCTGGATGTTCACGGTTTATGTACTGCTGAAGCCTGACTTGGAGAATTTTGAGCATTCCTTTACTACCATGTGAGATGAGTGCAATTGTGCGGTAGTTTGAGCATTCTTTGGCATTGCCTTTCTTTGGGATTGGAATGAAAACTGACCTTTTCCAGTCCTGTGGTCACTGCGGAGTTTCCCAAATTTGCTGGCATATTGAGTGCAGCACTTTGACAGCATCATCTTTTAGGATTTGAAACAGCTCCACTGGAATTCCATCACCTCCACTAGCTTTGTTCGTAGTGATGCTTTCTAAGGCCCACTTGACTTCACATTCCAGGATGTCTGGCTCTAGGTGAGTGATCACACCATCGAGATTATCTTGGTCGTGAAGATCTTTTTTGTACAGTTCTTCTGTGTATTCTTGCCACCTCTTCTTAATATCTTCTGCTTCTGTTAGGTTCATACCATTTCTGTACTTTATCGAGCCCATCTTTGCATGAAATGTTCCCTTGGTATCTTTAATTTTCTTGAAGAGATCTCTAGTCTTTCCCATTCTGTTGTTTTCCTCTATTTCTTTGCATTGATTGCTGAGGAAGGGTTTCTTATCTCTTCTTACTATTCTTTGGAACTCTGCATTCAGATGCTTATAACTTACCTTTTCTCCATTGCTTTTCGCTTCTCTTTTCACAGTTCTTTGTAAGGCCTCCTCAGACAGCCATTTTGCTTTTCTGCATTTCTTTTCCATGGGGATGATCTTGATCCCTGTCCTATACAATGTCACGAACCTCTGTCCATAATTCATCAGGCACTGTATCTATCAGATCTAGACCCTTAAATCTATTTCTCACTTTCACTGTATAATCATAAGGGATTTGATTTAGGTCATACCTGAATGGTCTAGTGGTTTTCCCTACTTTCTTCAATTTAAGTCTGAATTTGGCAATAAGGAGTTCATGATCTGAGCCACAGTCAGCTCCTTGTTTTTTGTTGACTGTATAGAGCTTCTCCATCTTTGGCTGCAAAGAATATAATCAGTCTGATTTCGGTGTTGACCATCTGGTGATGTCCATGTGTAGAGTCTTCTCTTGTGTTGCTGGAAAAGGGTGTTTGCTATGACCAGTGCATTTTCTTCATATTAAAAAGTAAAAGCATCACTTTGCTGACAAATGTCCATCTAGTCAAAGCTATAGTTTTTCCAGTAGTTATGTATGGATGTGAGAGTTGGACCATAAAGAAGGCTGAGCACCAAAGAATTGATGCTTTGGAATAGTGATGCTGGAGAAGACATTTGAGAGTCCCTTGGACTGTAAGGACCTCAAGCCAGTCAATGCTAAAAGAAATCAATTGTAAATATTCATTGGAAGGATTGATGCTAAAGCTGAAGCTCCAATACTTTGGCCACCTGTTGTGAAGATCTGACTCACTGGAAAAGACCCTGATGCTGGTAAAGATTGAGTGCAGGAGGAGAAGGAGGCAACAGAGGATGAGATGGTTGGATGGCATCACTGATTCGATGGACATGAGTGAGCGAACTCTGGGAGACAGTGAAGGACAGGGAAACCTGGCCTGCTGCAGTCCATGTGGTCACAAGGGGTCAGACACGACTGAGCGAGTGAGCGACTGATGCTGGGAATTATAGAAGACAACAGGAGAAGAGGGCAGCAGAGGATGAGATGGTTAAACAGTGTCGCTGACTCAATGGACATGAATTTGAGCAAACTTTGGTACACAGCAAAGGACAGGGAAGCCCGGAGTGCTGCAGTCCATGGGACCACAAAGAATCGGACATGACTTGGCAACTGAACAACAAAAGGACCCTTATTTCAAGTATTAATGGTAGTAAGTAAATGCATTCATTGTACTAGTTTTCTCCCAACTGAGCCAGTGTAAAGAGATTATTTGAAGTGTTTTCTAAGTAAATCAGTAAAAATTTTACCCCCTCTCTAGTTTCTTTCAGTCTTTCTGGTTATAACAAAGGTTAAGTTTTAGATTGGTGCTACTTTGTATTCATTTTTCTTTTTAACAAAGAAGGGCAGGCCTTGGGCTGCCTTGATGTACCATGAAGGCTAAAGCGTAAATACTTTAAATGAGGCAACAAGAAAAAAAACCAAAAAACTCTGCAGTCTTGTTTCTATTAGCTGCATGAAAATGTCTGAATTAAGGAAGAAATGAAAAGTCTAGCTATAAAGAAAACAGAAAACTGCTTTTGAATTTCCCTGGGTTTCAGATTTTAGAGTTCTAGACTGTAGAAAATGTAATTATTCCTCATTCCCTGCTATGAGGCTGTTTTCCACTGTATAAAGAGCTCTTGATTAACTTTCAGAAGGCACGGTTCGTGTCCAAGCTCTGCCACTAACGTTATGCAGGTCCTTGAAATCAGTTTCTCCATTAAGAAATAAAAGATCAAATTAAACTGTTTCTTCTAACTCTTTTAGTCTAACTTTCTACAATGTGTCTGAAATGGTCTGCACATTTATTTACCCTTCTTCCAAAGTGCTCATCCTGGGGAAGCTTTGTGCAGGTCTGTACACCTCACATGCTTTTTTGAGAGAACATAAGCCATGTTAATGCTTTACCTTGTAAAGCTTCTGTTTTTGTTATCAAAGGTTACAGAAATTGAAGGCTATTTTGGGGTTGGGGGAGGGAGCCTTTACAGGTCAGCTGCCTGTTACAACTTGAGACTATTCTGGGAGGAAAGTGAGGCTTCCACTTCCTTTACACCATTCAGAAAAACTAGCCTGAGTTCCAAGAATGCCCAGGCCATTTACCAGACACTGCTTTTCCTTGTATGTGTTTATTTTTACACTGGGCACAAAGTACAATTAATTACCACTGGTCACTGGAATAGAATGTAATTATGGCCTGAAAGGATGACCAAACTGCATTCTTTTGTTGGCTGACTAACTGCAGAAACTCTTCCAGAACTGCTTATCTGTATGATCAGCTTAGTGCTGTTACTGAGCATGTCCTGCAGTAAATAGACAGCCCAGCTTAAGTCAGTGCCCTTAAACCTTGTAGGTTCTGGTTGCCTGACAAAAACTAAAATCAAATCACACACTGAAAACACAAAAAAGCGGAAAACACAAGACCAGTCCTTGTAAGCTGTGTAAGATCACTTAAATCCTCAGTTGCATAATTCATATTTTATAAACACCTTTTCAAAGAATCTGGCATATCTGTAGGAGAGGAGAGACAATCTGCCCTGTAATCAGGATTAGTTAGAAGGACAGATATAGCAAGTTCATTTCATTACAGTTTACCACCTGGCACCAACCATGTAATTCTTCGTCTGTTCTTTGTGTTCACTATCATTTTAAGCACTTTATGCGTGAAATGGCTTTCATGAGACATAACGGAAAGTGGGGAAAAAACAATGTGAGTATAGCTGCATTGAGATCCTGGGAATGCAGAGATAAATACCTGCAAAGTCATGCTAATCTACGAGAAGGGCAAAATAATGAATTTGTCATTAACAATAACCTTTATAGGTCCTTGTACTGGAAACTGTATTACTGGAAAACAATGGAGTATTTGTTAAATGTCCAATCCAACAAACCTCCTAAGACAAGCTTGATATAAAAATATCTAGCTCCATGACCTGGATATGGCACAGAGTCACAGTGTTTCTGTAATCGGCTTATTGACAGTCCCCTGGAAAAATAAACCTGAGCAAACTCTCAGTTGCCATCATTGTTTAGTTTGTGGTAATCCTCTATAAACCACCTGTTTTATCAGGATTGGTGGAATAGTTAGGGAGAAGAAGAGAGCCAACGATAGCAGAATCTGAATAATATAAGCATCTACTGACTGGCTGCTGTCAGGGATTGATGTCCAGCCTGTTAACACGTCATGAGGACAACCACTTGACAGAGGGACCGCACTTCAGCACGTTGCCTTGGCGAGTGTTCCCCCACCAGACGCAATAGCTGCTCTGGCTGTCAGGTTTGGTTCCTAACAAACTGAAGAGACCCGGGGGTTAGGATCCATCAGTCTCTCTCTCCCTAAAGATGGCAAACTCAGAGTAAGGAAAGCGAACCCTAAGGGAAGGAGGAGAATTAGTAAGAAGCCAGCAAGATTTGGTGGCAAACTAGGACAGGTCCTCCGTCTCTAGGGTCAAGGGTCAACTATCAGGAGCTAAATCCGGATATTGCAAACTTAGTCTGGGGAGAACCAGTTACAGAAAGTCCAAGTCCAAGTCATATTTGAGGGAATGAAGCGTTCAAAGTACACAGCATAAATGATGGTCAGATAGGATACAGAGTCCAAATATTCTAGAAATTTCATCTGTAAAACAAGGGAAAGCAGAGTGTGAAAAGAGGACAGCAAAGCAGAGTGTGAAAAGAGGAAAGTAGCTTCGAGCAACCAGAACAAATAGAATATGGATCTCCCCAGCCAATAGGAAACCACTGACACCCACCCCAAAAGAGGAATCGTGCCTGGAGTTAAAGGCCTGAGAGTCTGGAAAATTCAAGTACCTGAGACACTCAAGCAAAATTCACCCAAGTTAAGTAAAACATACTACAAGAGTTCTCAGGGAGATTACCTCATGTTATACCTGAAAGGCCCATGCTGGACACAGGAGCAGGCTGCGACTGGCACCCCAGCTATAGGGAATGCAGCAAAGACATGGCATCTGAAGGAAAATGAAAATCCGGGATGGGGAACACATGTACACCCATGGAGGATTCATGTCAATGTATGGCAAAACCACTACAATATTGTAAAGTAATTAGCCTCCAATTAAAATAAATAAATTTATATTAAAAAAAAGTCTGGTATCGGGAATCCCAGAGCAGAAGCCTTGAAATGCACACATGTGCAGATCACGAAAAGACGAGCTGCGCGGCTCTTGGAGGAGCATGGTGTTGCCTTTAATAGGTTACCCAAGCTCTCGTCCCTCAGTGTGTGGAGGGGTACCTGTCAGTGCCCTGCATTTATTCAGACCCGATCTAAATTTCTTCATAAAGTAGCCTGGTATAACACAACTGAAAACATGAAAACTTTGAGTTTCAATCATACTTGAATAATAGAAAAAATATTCTAAGTACGGATTAGAAAAGCAAGTAAATGAAAGAAAAAGTTGTGAATATCTGAAAATGGGGCCCTGTATGTTTAAACCATGCTGCACCTCTGTGATGACATACAATTCTGGCACAACAACGATAACCACAATGAGTTTTCAGTAACTTAAAAATGCTTTTGGACATCTTGCTTTCCCTCTCCACAACGCCTCACTGTTCCTTCGCCTCCTGGGCCTGGAGAAGGCTCAGGCAAGGAAGGGTGGTTCTGTCATAAGGAGGTAGAGACCAAAGAATACATCATGGACATACAGCAGCACATACATGAAGTGAGCTAAGCAGCCTGGCCCTCAGGAACTCAAAGAAATCTGGAAGTCTGCCATGGGCAGATGGGAACTCTAGATATGCATTTTCATACCAGGCTCAACAAAGCTGTCTGAGCCAAAGGAATAGGAATGTCCCATACTGTTTCCATGTGTGGTTGTCCAAGAAGTGTAATGAGGATGAAGATTTGCCAAACAAGCAAGCTGTATATGTTGGTTACCTATGTCCCCATCACCACGGCCAAAATCTACAGCCAGTGTGGATGAGGACTAACAGCCAACTATAAAATAAAGTTATAAAACTGCCAAAAAAAAAAAAAAAAAAAAAAAGCTTTTGCTGTCTTAAGTGGATACAGGAGATTCTTTACAGAATCACAGATTTTACCAGTTATAAATTGGATTCATCTGCTAGTACCAAAGAACTGAAATACTAGTGCTCCAGCAAGAGAGAAGTTTGTATTAGAAAATAAGTCCAGAGCTGGGAAGGCAGATCCAGTCATTTCAGGCACCCCCATCTCTTTCTATTTATCATCTTCAAGGTTGGCTAAAACAGTCGCCAATGCTTTGGCTCTGGCGTCCACATCCCAGGCAGGAAGCAAAAGTAAAGAAGAGCAGAAAGGTGCATGCTAATGACATGTCCTCTTTTGAAGGGGTGTTGCTAGAAGTTTAACAGAAGTGTAAAACAACAGTGACTTAAACAAGAGCAAAGTGTTCTTTCCTAGGGAGCTTCACAACCTAAGTTCATGATGGCAACGCTGCTCCAAAGCAGCCTCAAAAATTCAGTCTCCTTTTTTCTTGTTGGCTGTCTCTTAGTTTCTTCCATTCCAAGATCACCTCAAGGGTCAAAATAGCTGCCCCAGCTTACACCACCACGTGGTGTTGTGATTCATAATAAGAAGTATATATATTTGGTCTTCATCCTGGTTTCTGGCACAGAGCCCCTAAACCTTTGGAATTTCCTGAGTGATCAGAGAGATAAAGGTATCTTTTGTTATTCATAGCAAACACCTTTCAACCACATCTGTTTCTGTTAACAAGGTGACTTCAAAAAGCTCCAAAGACGCAGGCTGGTTGCCAGGGTAACCAACCCTGCCTAGGTGCTGGGACAGAGGTGTTTTCTAGAGAAGACATGGAAGCCCTCTTCCCACATATCTGCTCTGTGTATCTCTTCCATCTGGCTGTTCCTGAGATGTTTCCTTTTATAATAACTGGTAATCCAGTAAGTACACTGTTTGACTTCTGTGAATCACTCTAGAAATTAACTGAACCCATGAAGTGAGCTGTGGGAACATGTCACTTATAGCCTCTGTCAGAGCACAGATGGTGACAAAATGGGCTTCTGCCTGGCAGCAGGGGTGTTGGAGGGACGGGGAGTGGGTGAGCAGTTTGGTGGGACTGAACCTTTAACCTGTGGGATGTGACACTATCTCCAGGTAGACAGTGTCAGAACTGAGCTACATTTAGGACACCCAACTGGGAATTGTTACAGAAATGTAAGTCCACGTGCGCATAGCACAGTGAGGCCAGCAATGCCAAAACATCGGAGTTTAGAACAGAGAAAGGTTTACTGAGGGCCAACCGTTAAGAAGAAAGGTTTACAAGGAGATGGTTGGCTCCTCCCTTAAAAACTCCAAACTCCTGGAGAGCTCTCAGCAAAGCCCTTTCCTAGGAAATGTGAGCAAGGAGCATGGTCAGTTGTAAGCTTCAAAGTGTCAGATCCTTTGTTCTTGAGGTCAGGTCATGGCCAGGTAATGATGTTCCTGTAAATCTCCCCCAAACAGATGTTATTTTGTTCTGATAAGAAAGGGCAAGTTCCCCAGACTCTGTCCAGGCATCATCACTGAAGGAGCCAGGTGCCCAGGACCGAGCTGGCCCGCAGGCTCCTCAGGCCGCCTAAACATCTGGGGCAGGTTCCACAGACTGCCACCCAGGTGGACTGCTGTTGTCATGAAGTCACAGAGACAGGGATGGGGGAGAGGTTCACCTCTGCCTCAAGGCCTGGACCTGTCCAGGGGTGGCCTTGGCGAGGGCGGTGGAGCCCTGCAGGACACAGACCCCAATCTGTTCCCTGGGATCCCTGGCCCGAGGCTAGGTGAGCTGGAGGGTCCTGGGGAGAAGGCCAGGATCTCCCTTACCTCATTATCTGCCTGGCAACCACCACTCCTCTGAGAGCTGGCTGAATGGGCCACAAACAGTGTCTCCTTGACAGTTGCTCATTTGGGGAAGGGGCCCACTATGGCGCCAACCAATAGTTGAGCAGGATCACCAACTGCTGGTCATTGAGAGTTGCTTGCTTGGGGGAGGAGCCCACTGCAGTGCTGACCAAAGGTTGAGCAGGACCACTAATGGTCCCATGGTAACAGTTGCCTAGTAACAGGGTGGCTGGTGATGGTGCACAGCAATGGCCTTGTGCTAAGGGCTGAATATGGCAGTACTCTATTACAGTATCACGGAACTGTTTAGCATGTGAAAAACCCACACATCTGGTGTTACAAGCGTTAAGTGTTCTAAGTAGTATTGAGAATAGGGAGTGTGTTTTTTCAAAAATGTTACTTAATGTACCAATAATCTGGTGAAGAGAGAAAGGGATATGAAAGACAGACAGGCAAACAGCCCACACTTGCTGCCTTTGCTTTCTAAAAAATTTTTTGGCCAGGCAGCAGAAGGCATTCGGGATTTTTGTCCCTGGATCAGGGATCCAACCTGTGCCCCTGCAGTGGAAGTGCAGAGTCTTAACTACTGGACCGACAAGGAAGTCCCCCAACATTTGCTGCCGTTTCAGGAAGTTTTCTGGATGCTTTCTTGTAACGTTTCTGCTTATATCTCATTTGCCATATCTAGCTTCAAGGAAGGTTGAAAAATAGAGTATTTTCAAGTAGGCACATTAATAAATCAAATAAGTCAAAATTCTAGTACTAAAGAAGAGACTGGCAGACATTGGCTAGTTGACAGCCTTTACCACATCTCTACAGTGATTTTTAAACGTAACCGTATGGCTTTACAATAGAACAAGCCTTGGGGAATGAGACAAAGACATCAAGATATGCATTTTGATTGGGACCAAGGTAGGAGACTCAAAGCTTGGGAAAGAGTATGGAAAAGCAGGCACTATGAGTGTGCTTTTGGGAGAGTGTGGATATTCAGTTCAAAGGACAGAAAAGCGTTGAGAAGTTAAGAATAAGAAAGAAAATCATGGCGGGGAGTGTCTCAACTGAAACTGAGGACTAAGGGCCTGAACAAATGTCCTCCAAACATATATCTTTTTTCTTTCCCCTTTGCTTGGCTTCCTTCACTGACCACTTCTCCCATCCTTGGCTCTCACAGATGTGGCCATCTCTCTCTCTTTTGAAGCCCTTACCTCAGTTATAAATGACTTCTCTGGTGGCTCAGAGGTTAAAACATTTGCCTGCAGTGTGGGAGACCTGGGTTCGATCCCTGGGTCGGGAAGATCCCCTGGAGAAGGAAATGGCAACCCACTCCAGTATTCTTGCCTGGAGAATCCCATGGACAGAAGAGCCTGGTGGGCTACCGTCCACAGGGTCGCAAAGAGTCGGACACGACTGAGCGACTTCACTTTCACTTCACTTTCACCTCAGTTGTAAGCTAATACCTATGTGTGTAGTAGATAGATTGATACTGTAGCTCCATTAAGGCAGGCACACTAACTCTTTTGTTGGCAGGCTTTGTATCGTCATGCCCAGCATGGTGCATAATAAACAATCAATAAACATTTGCCAAGCTGAAATAAATATGTAAGGTCATGGTGACAGGTAAATAAAGCTGATTGAGTACATAAAGAGATAAAGTTCCTAGAAAGGTATCTTTCAAAGATAAAAGATGCATGAATTTGTGAGGCATCACGTCTTTCCAGAATAGTCTATGAACAATTACAAATCGGAAGACATCAGTTTCCTTGTAACCATACATTACTATTCTGTTCTTTTCCACCAAGACAGATTTTTACACAAGTTCTTTTACTTTATCTTTACTTAACTGAATCATCTTGTCTCTGCCTTACCCTGAGCTCCTTCTCCCACATTTCCTTCGAGTCTTGTACATACATGAATTATCAACATCTGAATGGAGGCCAGAAAGGCATTGCCAAGAATCACAAGAGAATTCCTTGTGATTCTTGTGATCACAAGTAATATTCCTTCCCATTTTATACTTACTGGCTGTGTGACCTTGGGAAATTTATTTAACTGATCTATGCCTCCATTTACCAACCAGAAAAGTGGAAATAATAAACGGACAGGTCAGGGTTGTTGAAATGAGTATGTGAGATAATCTAAGTAAAACTTTTATCAGTAATGACTTCTGATGTGCATTCAACGTATGTTAACAATTACTGCTTGTCCACAGAACAGCATGTTAGAATACGATGCTCACACTTTTCGTGGGGAGGCAAGACCCTTTCTCAACAATGGGTGCACTAGAGAACCGCTGAGAGGAAGGACCCTAGCAGACGTAGCAGTGAGAGAAGAGAGGGGGGAGGAAGCAAGGAGAGGGTTTTCCAAGGTCGCACAGCCAGCGAGGGGCAGTACCATGAGGAGGGGTGGCGGGAGAAGGTGATAAAATCCCACCCATACTTGCTTGTGGGGAACTTCCAAGGTCAAGCGGGTGGTAAAGAAAATCTGACTTGAACATTTCCTCTCATGGGGTGCAACAACCTTGGCTACAGCTATGTGAGTCATGCGTTCTGGAGAAGAAACAGCACTGACTCAATGGATTTGAGACAAAGGGAGTTTCCTTAAGGACTAGCTCCTGAAGCAGCCGCTGTTTGCCTAAGATAAAATTAACCACGCTTGCCAGTTGCATTAGGTAAAACCAAAACACACAAAACTCTCAAAGACTAAGAAAGGAATTTACTGGCTTGCATAACTGGAGGTAGGAAGTTCTTGGCTTTTGTCTTTTTATTCTCCATATGAAGATTCATGTGTGACATGCTCATACTTCATTTTAAGTCTCCTCTTGGTGACAAGAGAGCTGCAGCAGCCCCAGTCTCACAACACTACTGGTTAGAGTCCCGCAGGAAAAAAGTCTACCACCTAAAAGTAGCTTCAACAAAAGTCCCAGAGGCTCATTAGCATGACCAACTTGCTTGTGGATTAGTCACTTGGCTCAGGCCAAGTCTGGGTCATGTGACACCTTCCAGAGTTAAAAGTGGAATGAGTTCCATAGGAACCAGATGGACTAAGAGGGGAGGACTAGTTAATCCCCTAACATAAACTGTGGGCTGTTAACCAGAAGTAGGGTAAATAGATGTGGATAGCCAGGATAAAAATGGTTATTGCACTCCCCATTATTTTCTCTTGCCAGGTGTTACAGGCACTGTTAAATGCTACCGTATTATACACAGTGGGAAACCTGAGACCCACACCCTTGCTTTGGTATTAGATACGAAACTCCCTTGGAGGTTAAAGGGCACCAGTAATTGGTCCACACTCCAGTTTAGAAAATCTTAGCAGTACTGGGTGATCCTACACATTGGATATAATTCAGACTGTTTTTTAGTGGCAATGATGTTCATCATCACTGAGTTTGTTTCCCTGTTACCCAGCAAGCTGTTAGAAGGCAGGGGTCTAGCTGGGTGCCTCTCATAATGTCAGTATCAATAAATGACTTATTCACTGATTCATTCACTTAAGGGCTCTGTTTCCAGTCAGATCTGACACAGTCAGAAGCATTTGAGCTTCCACTGACTTCAAAACAGGAATTATAATCCCTTTTGGCAAGTGTGAAATCATTATAACTCGTGTTCTTTAGAAACACATTTGAACAACATCCTGCTGACTGGAAAGATGTATACAGTCCCTCCACAGAACAATTGCTCATTCACCACTCACATTTTACATAGAAATAAAATTTCAAGTAATTAGTCTTAATCATTTACCAATCTGTTTTAAGCAAATGCTGTGTGCTGTGCTTAGTCGCTCAGTCGTGTCCGACTCTTTGTGACCACATGGACTGTAGCCCGCCAGGCTCCTCTGTCTCTGGTGATTCTAGGCAAGAATACTGGAGTGGGTAGCCTATCCTGTCTCCACGGGATCTTCTTGACCCAGTAATCGAACCCTGGTCCCTTGCATTGTGGATGGATTCTTTATCAGCTGAGCTACCAGGGAAGCTCTTTTAGCAGATAGCCCCATACTATTATCCTTTGGAGCACAGATAATTTTTCCAGGGCGGGACAGAAAATTTTTTTCTCATTCAGTTGGAATTAAGGCATAATTTCATCAATCTAAAGGCTGAGAAGTATCCATTTAAATCTGAGGCACTGAACCTGAGCGCTAATCCTCAAGGAGGTGTGTGTGTGTGTGTGTGTGTGTGTGTGTGTATCTGAGAGACAGAGAGATAGAGATGGTGAGACACTGGAGTTCAGGGTGCTATAAGTAAGTGAAAGGAAGCAAAGTCAGAGTTCAAACAAGATATGAATCTAAGAGGAACAAGCAGAGCTGAATTCTCTGACTAGGCAAGAACAATTGGAAATAATAATAAATACCAGTACAGCACTGACTATGAGGTAAGGAATTTCTAAGTACTTTATAAAGAAATGTGAATTCTCCTCTACTCTAGGCTAATGAATTCATGAAATTAGGGACTGTATTATTTTATTGAGAGGCCCTTCTTTGCTCAATAAATATTGTGAATACTAAAGACACCATATTGACCAAAACAAAGCCAGTGGTACAAAGCGTGAAGGGTCAGAGGCAGACACAGAGACATCCCCTGAGTAGTTAAGTGAAACTGTGACTCTTCCTAAAGGGTGTCCAAGGCCTTGATTATTGTTTAGGATGGGCTGTTGAAAGATGTTGGCTTCCTAGGTGGCACGGTGGTAAAGAATCCACCTGCCAATGCAAGAGACATGGGATGGTCCCTGAGTTGGGAAGATCCCCTGGAGGAGAAAATGGCAACTCACTACAGGATTCTTGCCTGGAAAATTCCATGGACAGAGAAGCTTGGTGGGCTACAGTCCATGGGGTTGCAAAGAGTCAGACATGACTGAGCATGAACGCAAAAAAAAAAAGTTTAAGGATGTTAGGGCATATCAGCTTCTACCCAGTTTGCATCCACATTTCAAAGATAACTTAAACCTTGCTTTTCATTAAAGCAGCCATCAAAATGCAATGAAATGGACTGTCGTCTTTTTGTGAGACCTGCACCACGGATGGGTGACAGCTTTTTGGAGATAAGTTCCTCAGACTGAAAGGTGAAGTTTCACAGTGATGGGAAACCAAAATGATTTAAATTCCAAGCTGTCTCTCTACCTCCTTGCCATCACCATGAGAAGAATATACTCGGACTAGCTACTGGCTCCAAGAGGAGGATGCAGACTACGTGAAGCAGAACCACCCCTGGAAACCCAAAGACATTCATTCATGTATGGATGTGAGAGCTGGACCATAAAGAGGACTGAGTCCTGGAGAATTGATGCTTTCAAACTGTGGTGTTGGAGATAACTTGTGAAAGTCCCCTGGACAGCAAGGAGATCAAACCAGTCAATCCTAACGGAAATTAATCCTGGATATTGAACTTTGGCCACCTGATGCAAAAAACCAACTCATTGGAAAAGATCCTGATGCTGAGAAAGATTGAAGGTAGAAGGAGAAGGGGACGAGATGGTTGGATGGTATCACCTACTCAATGGATGTAAGTTTGAGCAAACTGGAGATGGAGAAGGACAGGGAAGCCTGACATGCTGCAGTCCATGGGGTCGCAAAGAGTTGGACATGACTGAGTGACTGAACAAAACAAAAGGTCTAATTACTGGATTGATATATTTTTGGCTGACTTGAATCAGAGAGAATTTTTCCTTGACAATTCAAAATGGTGAATGTAAGTTAAGTAGTATTAAAATACTTCCCAGTTTATTTGTATAGAATTGTCAAATTCAATACAGCAGACAGGGATATTCTCTATTTTATGGGCTTAGAGTATACTGTCATTTAAAAGTAAATATAACCAAATAAAGTGCTAATAACATAAAAGTAAATTCCTGAAATTAAAGAAAAAAAGGCAATGGAATGACTGTGGCACTATAAAAATCAGTCAAGTGTATTGTTCTTTTCATCTTCTCCTTCCCGTTCCTACCCCATTCTACTCAGGCACCCCAGGGTATTCTGGGACTTTCAAGTGGAGGCAATCACATCCCTGCTTGCAGTAAGGCCAGGCAGAGTTTGTTAAATGGTGTTAGACTTGTGTGTCAGTGTCTTCCTGGAGTTTCATGCTGGTAGCATCATAGGAGGCAATCGTCCTCAATAACTGGGTGCTGTGCATACCAACTTCTTTCCGTAGCAAATTGATCCTGAGCAGTACTAACTCAGCAAGTCCCAAGAGACAGTCTAGTCTGACAGGTCTGCAGTTAATCAGCAAGGAATTTTTCATTCCCAGGCTAATGCCTTCATGCCACACAGTCTCTCATATTTTCTTAGCTAAGCAAAGTATCTGAGTCGTGAACTGTACTTCTAAAAAGCCAATATATGAATGTGTTGAGAAATGAGAGTGAGGGAGAAGAAGAGGTATCTCCTGATAAGAGAGTTCATCTACATTTTATGATGGAAAAAAACCAGGGCAGAAAAAGGTGGAACGACTAGAGGATGCCCTTTGGTCCTTGCAGAAAGACATCTAGCTTCTGGGAAAGCAATCTGGGGTTTCTTTATTGATGCAATGGTTTGATCACACAATAACATGTACTCTTCACTTGCAGACCACCAAACCAATGGTAACCTAATTGTGACAAAGAGAAACTGAGTTATTTACATTGCTAAGGGTAGGAAAGTGAAGTGTGAGTTGGGAAAGTTTAGGCAGTATAGCAATATGAAAAGGGTCATTAATATTTTCCAGTTTATAAATAGTTGGATTCTAAATGGAAACTCTGTTTGAATTCCAGCTTTACCACTACTAGCTATGTGAGCTTGCATGAATTTTTAAAGCTCTTTAGATCCAGTTTCTTTGTCTGTAAAGGGGAGGTAATATTAGTACATGCTTCCCAGAGCTATTGAGATGATAACTGAGTTAATACAAGGAAAAGGCTTGGAACAGTGTCCTAATCATTGTAAAATTCATCATATATTGCCCCAGCCCTATCACTATTATTATTTTCATGTACCTCTCTAAATTTCTTTATATTAAATCATTTTTCTTCTATTCTTTGTTCTATAACTCTGGTTAGCCTGGTTGTGTGTTAGTTGAAGACAGACTCTTCTTTTAGGTTTCACAGTTTCATCAAAGCCAGTCCTCAGGTTTTCATGTGGAGGGACTTCAACAAGACAAATACCCCAGGTCTCTGCCTTGTCACTCACTTCTCACCTTGGAGGGTTTGGGAGAAGAACCTGGGTTGTGTGATCAGTGGATCTGTCATTCTGATCCGGCTCTCCACCACCAGTGTCAGGCCTGGCCCAGCGGAGAAGACTTGACTTTGTCTAGCTCTTCCACAGCAGGTAGATGGTAAGTATACTATTTTAGAGCTATGATATCAGTTATTTGGTCCTATTTTCCAATCTAGTTTTTATCAGTAATAAAGCTTATAGTTCTCCACCTTACAAGTGGGATGTCTTTTCTCAGTTAGCTTTGACACAGAGGGAGAATAATACTTTATTTATTGGGCCCCCAAATTCTCAAAACCTACTGTGTATAAGGTTATTGCAGGTTATTGTGTGTGTGTGTATGTGTTAGTCTCTCAGTTGTGTCTGACCCTTTGCAACCCCATGGACTGTAGCCCACCAGGCTCCCCTGTCCATGGAATTCTCCAGGCAAGAATACTGGACTGGGTAGCCATTTCCTTCTCCGGGGGATCTTCCCGACTCAGGGATCAAACCCTGAGGTCTTCTGCATTGCAGGCAGATTCTTTACCATCTGAACCACCAGGGAAGCCCACAGCGAACTGTAGGTGTTACATTAATGACCAAGAAACTTCTTGTCCTCAGGGAACTTGAAATCTAGTAAACTGAGAGATAATTTTTCATAAATAACCATATCACAGAATGAATAATTAAAAGAAGCAAATTTTATGGGCAATTCAAAGGAGAGAGAAATCATTTCTCGCCGGAGGCATCAAGAAAAAACTCTTGGAAGAGACAGTATTTAATGTACTTACTACTTTGACAGATTGAATGGGGGTGGTGGAGAGCATTTAAAACACACAGCAATGCCATAAAGGGGTTTCCCTGGTGGCTCAGTGGTAAAAATCAGCCTGTCAATGCAGGAGACACAGGTGAGGAAGGGAGGTGAGGAAGTGAGTGGGTGAGGAAGATCCCCTGAAGAAGGAAATGGCAACCCACTCCAGTATTCTTGCCTGGGAAAACCCATGGAGAGGGGAGCCTGGTGGGCTACAGTCCATGGGGTAGCGAAAGAGTTGGACACGACTTAGTGACTAAACAAAAACAACAACAACAACATCAAGAAGGCAGAAAAGTGTGAGTATTTGTGTCAGGAGGGGAGTGGCAGCAAGGAGACCTCTATAGAGAACCAACAAGTAATTCATTCTGGCTGAAATTTAGGGTAATAAATAAGGAAGCAGGGCAAGAGGCTGGAAGTGCTTGGACCATACTGTGGTAACACATGGACAATTTTTGAACAAGACACTCACTTTAATGAAGGTGAATCTGGCAATGGTACATAAGGCAGTTTCAATTCAGAGACTAGGGAATGGGAATGACTGAGAGGAAACTGAGATTTAATTCCCTATTTGTGTGACTCTAAGCCTTGACTTATCAGAAGAAAGCATATAAAAAAATTTGTGTTAGAGGGAAAAGACAATGAGCACAAACTTAGATACTGAGTTTGCAATGCCACTGGGACATTCAAGGGAATACCTCTAGTCACTTCTGGCTCCATTCTATCCTTCAGTTAGTAGGGAAACAGACTCCACCTCCAATTCTGCAATGAATTTGTTGCTATTTTGAATGTAGTACATCAATTGTACAGTTTTTTAGCCCTGTAACCCTAGGGCTTTTACCTTAATCTTTCGCAGCCTTAGTTTCCTAATATGTCAAAAGAAAAACCAACCTCATAGACTTCTTAAATTAGATAGCGTACATACCTACCTTGCACAGGTCCTGACATGTAATAGGTGCTAAGAAATGATAGCTATCACCATCACCATCACCATTACAGAGTCAGGGTCAAATACTGGCTCAGTCATTTACTTGTTACGTGATTGTTAAATCTTTTTTAAATCTTGTTTGCTCATCTTTAAAGGGAAATAATGAGAATAACTACAACTATAGTTGTAAAGATGTATGAGATGATTTATGTATAGAGGATAGAACTTGTAGCTCCAAAACAGAGCTGCTGTGAAGATTCAATATGTTAAGCCAAGATTCTAAATGTTAGGTATTATTATTGTAATTACATTGCTACTACTACTACAATGCATTCAGTAGATATTTGCTTGTTAACCTCTCTATTAATTGTGGGTTCTTTAAAGAATTTTCTCAATACTCTTTCACTTAGAAAATAGATAGATAGGACTTCCCTGGTGGTCCAGTGGTTAAGAATCCACCTGCCAATGCAGTGGACACAGGTTCAATCCCTGGTCTGAGAAGATTCCGCATGCCATAGAATAACAACACTCATGTGCCACAGCTACGGAGCCTGCACTCTAGCGCCCATACTCCGCAAGAGAAGCCTGTGCACCCCAGTGGAGTAGCCCCTCACTCGCTGCAACTAGAGAAAGTCCATGCACAGTAACAGAGACCCAGCACAGTCATAAATAAATAAAGACATTTTTTTAAGGAAAGAAAATAGATAGATGTTTTAAAATATAAATTGAAGATATCTAGAGGGCAGTTTGCTCTGTGTATTAAAACCATAAGGTTTGGGGCCTTATGGTATGGATTTAGGATATTATATACAAAGAGATAATAATGGAGAACCTTGAGGGAGTAAGGAGGGCTGATGAACCTTACTGGGTGTTTGTTTATTGTAGATGGGAGGAGGAAGAGAGGCCAGGAAGGGACACATAAGAAAAGATGAGTGATCCAGAAGCAGAATGATACTTGTCAGAGTCCCAAGAATGAGAAACTTGCAGAAAGGACAGCGATGTTCAACATTGCTAAAAGACACATAAAAACTCAAGAACAGTTGTTGCCAATTATGGGATAATTGATGATCTTTAGAGGACCATTTCAGAAAGAGAATCAAGGGGGAGTTCAGATTCTGAGGAACTGCGTAGAAGGAAAATTGAACACTACAACAGTAGCCTGCTTTTAAAAGATATTTTCCAAAGAATAGGCAAGAAAACAAGGCAGTAATAATGTCAAGGGAAGGATCATTATAAGGAGAGAGACTCTTCCAGATAAGGAAGGCAAATGAAAACACCATCAAGAGAAGTCCTTTGTGGAATAAGAAAATCTTAGTAAAAAACTTAGAGCAAATAGGTAAGAACAAGAATAGAGGCTCGGTTGAACTTTATAAAAGCAGACACATGGATCTCTCTTGGAGGCCAGAGTAAGACAAAAGGAGTGGGCAGATTAAAATTACCAAGAGATACTGAGGTGGAACAAATGGAATTGCATGAGGTCTTGATCAGATATCTTGGATCTTACTGGTAAACAAGAAAGTAACTACTATATGCTGAGATTTCTGGGAGTGGGTGGGAACTGAGAGATAAGGAGAGCTGTATGGAAAGGCTGCTGTACAGCATTGACTGTAGCTGAATTCAATAATTTCTGGAGCAATAATGAGAGCTTAGCTGAAATTAGACAATTAGTTTAGTCTCACTGGCTTAATGATATCATGTAGACCCAATCCATCAACTTTCCCCAGAAATGATCAATGGTCAGGGAAGAGCAGGGAAAGCATATTTTGGGTTATAGTAAGCTTGATGTTGTTGAAGCATAAATGAGGGAGGGGAAAAAATGGTAAGGGATACCATGTGGTGAAAAATTACTGACATGGCTTGGTATATTACTTACATAATACATGAACCCAGAACAGAGAGAATATATTGAAGAAAAGAGAAAGTTTAAGACATACATTGATACCATTAGGATCAAAAAATAAGTTAAGTGATGATAAAGAAATGGAAGGACTTGAAGCTGAGATTAGAATGTGGATTTTCAGGGGTTAAGATCTCAGAAATGGAGCAACACTGATGAGGTCTAGAGAGGCCTTGTCAGGCGGTCACCTAGTGGAGAGAAACTCAACTTCCAAAGTCCAGAAAGCTGTGAGAAAGGTGGCATAGGCATGTGACCCAGTGGGTAAGTCAGAGTGCTCTGGGCTCCAAGCCCCAGTTCTCTCACTCTTGACTTGCTTGACCCGGTGCAAGTTCCTAAATGTTTCCACATCTCTTTTCTCATCTGCAAAAGGGAGGTCATATTAGTTCCCAACTTCTAGAATTGTTGGGCAACTAAATGGGATACTATAAGTAAAGTAGATCACGTTTGACACCTGAAAAGGGCTCATAACATATTTAAAATTAATATTTAGTGTTAGCTTTCAGTATTTTCATAAATCCTACCTTAGTGACTATCCTTGGGAGGATGACAGGGCTTAAAGTGGAGAGGAAGACAGTGGATAGAATACTGAATTCAATGAAAAAGATACCTGGTTTTAGAGGTTAGTGGATGATTGGGTAAGAACTGTTAGAAAGGCTAGCTAAAAATGCCTTTAATACTGACTACCTCAAAACAACAAATCCTCAGGTAGAACTGCTCCTAAGTTCACTGCCATTGGCTTAACAATATCCTGAAAGATGCAGATGCTTTCTCTACTTGTTGACTTGTCCCCTTGTGTGATTTCCCATCGTCATGGCCCCAACAGAATGGCTGCCGTAGCAGGTACTGTTAGACACTGAGTTTGAGGGACCCTTAGGGGATCTCTCTACAGTAGGAGGGGACTAGCACCTATTGATTGCAGTTTAGGGAATAAGACACCATCTAACGTTTTGCTACACAAATGAGACTGCAGTGAGCATCCTTGTGCTATATCATGCATATGCGAAGTATTTTCCAGGATGAATAGAAAGATGTCAGATTGCTTCCACAGAGGGCTCATTTTAAGTGTCTCAGACCCTTACCATTCTGTCATTACCACTTTACACTCTCATTAGCAGTACAGAAAAAAAAAATAATTATTTCCCTACTTCTTATCCAAAGTTTGGTAAGATTAAACTTTTAAATATTTCCAGATGAAAACTGTATCTCCTTGCTTTTTCAGTGTGCATTTTCCTGGTTACAAATGAAGTTGACTAGTTTCTCAAATGTCTGTGGGTTCAGTTCAGTTGCTCAGTCGTGTCCGACTCTTTGTGACCCCATGAATCGCAGCATGCCAGGCCTCCCTGTCCATTACCAACTCCCAGAGTTCACTCAGACTCACGTCCATTGAGTCGGTGATGCCATCCAGCCATCTCATCCTCTGTCGTTCGCTTCTCCTCCTGCCCTCAATCCCTCCCAGCATCAGGGTCTTTTCCAATGAGTCAACTCTTCACACGAGGTGGCCAAAGTACTGGAGTTTCAGCTTTAGCATCATTCCTTCCAAAGAAATCCCAGGGCTGATCTCCTTCAGAATGGACGGGTTGGATCTCCTTGCAGTCCAAGGGACGTTTGTGGGTTATGTACGCTTAATTTTCTATGAGTTTCCTGTTCATAAGTTTTGCTTGGTTTCCTATTGAGTTGTTCATGTTTTCTTACCTTGTTGAAATTCCTCATATAGTCTTGATGCTATCTAGCAATTCTTTGATTGCTATTTTTGACTATCTTCTGTCTTTTAGCTTTGTTGAAGGTTTCTATCATAGGAAGCAACTTTTAATTTGAACAAATTTTTTGTACTGGTCAGTTTCTTAGGTTGTTCTGGCAGTAACATAGTTACTGACAGTAACCAGGAAGTTACTTACTCTCCAGGGTCAACCCTGCCCAAAGTCAATTATAGGAAGCCCTCCACACAATGTAACATAAGGATAGGGAAAGACAGGACTTCCCTGGTGGTCCAGTGTTTAAGACTGCCTCCACAGCAGGGCGTGCAGTTTTCATTCTCGGTCAGGGGAACTAAGATTCCACACACCACATCGTACAGTTACAAAAAAAAAAATTGTTTAAAGAATAAGGAGAGAAAGACTCAACTGCTCAAATATATTTCAATCCATGAGTCTAATGCCATGGCTGAAATTCCCCAAATGAGTCATTCCCAAGGGACTTTCTGGGAACTTGGATTTTAAATGTGTAAAGGATGTTATTACCTCATTGAGAAAGGACATTGGTTTATTAACAATCATTGTGGTCTCTGATGAAATGTTTTGCCATTTATTTTTATCAGAAGGAATGAGATGTACAAGCAAAGTAAAGAACGTTTGAAACAGTGCATGGCCCATGTGCTTGAGTAAGGTTTATAGAGGCTTTGAGTAGCAAGGAGGTAGCTTCAAGGTAACTTTTCTCTTTGTCAGGAAGAAAGAAAGGAGAAAGACAAAAGGAGAACACTCTCAAAACAAACTTTGATTTTTCTTTTCTCCCCTGAAGCTAGAGTCCTCTAACATTTGGGTTACTCTTTAGGTCAATATCAAAATGTCATAACTTTCTACTGAAAGTAGATGTGACTTTGATTGTTCCCTTAATTAAAGGAAACTTAAATATGGAGTTCTACAGCTATGATTCAATAGATCCTTTCAAACGTTCCTCACAAGAGTCTCATGATCAAGTCATTTGAGATGGAAAATGAGGGAATTAAAAAAGAAAAGTGGCATAAAACGCTTTTCTTCTGTCATGTGTTAAGCTGGGGGAATTTTTTCTGTCCTTGTAAGTGGTTTTTTGTCTCTGAGGAAAAAACTACTTAAAGAAAGCAGATGTTGATGAGTCACATTTAAGCTCTTACAGTTTCAAACACATTTTTCTATTTGTATATGAAGCTGTGGTCTGGAAGGTAACTGGCTAAAGTCCTTGACTAAAACCCAAATGTTGAATTTTCCTGCGTTGTCAATACCAAAGAAGCTGGACTAGAAAGTCTTTACCAATACTCCCAATTCTTGTACTCTACACTTTTTAAAGAGCTTCATGCCTGTTTTGCCTTTGCCCCAGTCATGCAGCCACAGGATGATACAGTCCCAGCCCCTTTTCTCCTCTGGTTACTTCTCTAAGTCACAGGCCAGGCATGAACAGTGAAGGAGTCAGGAAGGAGGAGAAAACTTTCCAAGTGTGAGACTGGGAGCACTATTCTTTCATTGTTTAATAAATATTCACAGATTACTAACTACAAGTAGACAGACTGCCAAATGATTATGGCTGAAGACAAGTGTCTTTATAAAAGAACTCAAGACCTAACTGAGAAGTCAAAAAACAGAATCTTCTCCCAGGAAGAACCAACATCTGAGCTGAGATGCTGAGCAGAGGTCTGAAGGGAGAAGAGAGGTTGCAAACTGAAAGAGGGCGTGGGTTGACTATGGGAAGAGCATTCCAGGCAGGACAATTAGCTCTCCCACGGTTCTTCGCAGGGGTGCACAGTATGTCCAGGAAAACTGGGGGCAAGGGATGAACCCTTAAGGTGGTGAAGAGAAAAGAGACAGGATTTCGTATTGATCTGGCTAACTGGAGCCAGTTCTCCAGATTCCTTGCTGCTTTCCTCCTCTTCTTTCTCTCTTAGCAGATAACACTCGAGCTAGGCATTGTTTCAAGCACTTTACACATATTAACTCAACTCTAACTCAACAATAACCCAATGAGTATATGGTATGATATATGAACACTTGATCCTACCTGAAAAATCTCTGCTTTGCCTTTTTCTGTCCCTCATATACGAAGCTATCTTTAAGAGAGCAGATTTTGGGGGGGGCGGGTAGGGACAATCCTAGGGTTATTTGAGAAAGAAAAACCAAAACCAAAAAAAAAAAAAAAGGATGGGAGTATTCAAATGTGGTCTCATCATACTCAGTCCCATACTATGGGACTTAGGAATAAAACTACAGAAAATTACAACCCATTCATGTCTAATTTTTTTTTAATTGAGATATATAATACTTATTGAGTGCCTACTGCATCAAGTACTATTGTGAACATTTTATACAATGGCTTATTTAATCTTCACACCTAACCCTATTATGATGCCTATTTTATAAATAACAACCCCAAGGGAAATCTCCAAGGATGTACAGCTATATAATAGTAGTGAAGGAAGGGAGGTGCTGGTCCCAGGCGATGTGTCTTCAGAGGCCACACTCTTAAGCCTTAGGCATCACTTGCTCATTTGTTTGACTGCCCAATGCCTTGCTACCTGCTAAAACAGTTCTCTTCTTTCTTCTCTAATAGTCTCTTGAGATACATTAGGAAAGAAAGGTCCTCATGATAAACATCATATAGTCACTAAATTAACACGAAATCCAGAGAAACTCTGGTGGAACTCTGTAAGGATAAGTACATGAAAAGGCACTGCCTTTTCTTAAACAAATGAGAATATGGAAGTAATTTTGTGGCCAATGAACATGAAATACTTAAGAAATGTAGCAAGCGGACATGTAACTCTAGACTTCTGAAACTGGCGTAAAAACTGCCCTACGGCTGCTTTTGAGCAGGGATTATAGTCAATCCTACACCAGTAAAATAATTACAGTAGAAAGAGAAAGACCATTTTCAACGAAGTAGCAGAATTTCTCTGATTTGCATTACGAATTTGTCATTTTCTTGGCACGTATTTCTTCTTTTATCATAGAACTGTATGAGAGATCATGAGTTTCAAGTCTGCCTCACTTTCAGTTAGGTTCAAATCAAATTCCAGAGTGTTCTTTTGGATGAAGGGGTTTCCCTAAAGTTAACTGGAGTTTCCTGCACTTCTGTTGAGATCTAAAGAAGCAGGATTTCAGTTCCTCACTCACCACTCATCACCTTAATCATTGCGCTGTATACATCTTCAGCTTTCTTGCAACTTTATTCCTCCACCTTACCCTCTTAGAAGATAATGAAGTACTTCTATTGTGCTTTCTATGTGTCCTTTCCCTCTTCCCCCATCCTTTACCCTTCCCTCCTCTTTTTTCAGTGCTCAGAATTGTCCACCCAGACACTCAACCACACCTTATGAGTATATGGGCCCAGAAGCAGGTAAGCTGGGAGACAGGGTGGTGGAAGCATTTAAAAGATTTCCGCTAAATGGCCCTAGTTTCTCTGTAAATGGGAAACAGGCTGTACTCATTTTACAGCTGAGGAATCCGAAGCACAGAGAGAGCAAGCAGTTTGTTCAAGATGAGCTAGTTGCCAAGTGCTTGAACCATGATTTAAATATGAGCAGTCTGACTCCGGAGTCTATACTCTGCCTTTACGCACTTCTGCCAAACTCCTCTCTGGTTAAATAATTCTGTACTTCTCCTGCTTGTCCTTGGGAAACTGAACAAGCTGAAGACTAATACCCATGCTGATTTTACTTCCTTCAAATTCATGCCATGGCATAGCCCCGAGAGCCTACTCTACTTTCTAAGTCAGTTCATTTATTAATTATTTCACGTCTCATTTCAGACTTCTGTTGCCACTTCTCCAATGACTTGTTTCTCATTTCACTGAGAAAATGGAAGCGGTCAGAAGAGAACTTCCACATACTCCTAACACCACAACTACTGACCTTCTTGAGTCAGGCCCCATGTACCCTGCCTAACCTTTCACCAGGGATGAATGTCTATCTGCTGATCTAAATCCAGTAGCTCCGCTGGATCTCATTCCCTTACCTTCTCCAGGATCTCTCTGTTCCAAATATATCCTCTCTTCTGTATCATCAATTGTTCTACCCTTGTAAATCATTTCCCATCAGTATACAGATATTCTGTAATGCAGTTGTTCAGTTGCTCAGTCATGTCCGACCCTTTGCAAGTCCATGGACTGCAGCACGCCTGGTATCCCTGTCCTTCTCTATCTCTCAGAGCTTGCTCAAACTCATGTCCATTGAATTGGTGAGGCCATCTAATCATCTCATCCTCTGTCGTCTCTTTCTCTTGCCTTCAATCTTTCCCAGCATCAGGGTCTTTTCCAATGAGCCTGCTCTTCGCATCAGATGGCCAAAGTATTGGAGCTTCAGCTTTAGCAACAGTCCTTCCAATGAATATTCAGGGTTGATTTCCTTTAGGATTGAATGGTTTGATCTCCTTGCTGTCAAAGGGGCTCTCAAGAGTCTTTTCTAGCATCACAGTTCAAAACAATCAATTCTTCAGAACTCAGCCTTCTTTATGGTCCAACTTTCACCTCTGTACATGATTACCAGGAAAAAAAAAATAGCTTTGACTATATGGATCTTTGTTGGGAAAATAATGTCTCTGCTTTTTAATATGCTGTCTCAGTTTGTCATAGCTTTCCTTCCAAATAGCAAGCATCTTTTAATTTCATGGCTGTAGTCACCATTTGTAGACATTTTGGAGCCCAAGAAAATAAAATCTGTCACTGTTTCCATTTTTTCCCCATCTATTTGCTATGAATGCTGGGACTGGATGCCATGATTTTAGTTTTTTGAATGTTGAGTTTTTACCTTCATCAAGAGGCTCTTTAGTTCTGCTTCATTTTCTGCCATAAGGGTGGTGTCATCTGCGTATCTGAGATTTGATATTTCTCCTGGCAATCTTTATTGCAGCTTGAACTTCATCCAGCCTGGCATTTCAAATGATGTGCTCTGCATATGAGTTAAATAAGCAGGGTGACAATATACACCCTTGACATACTCCTTTCCTAATTTGGAACCAGTCCATAGTTCCATGTCCGGTTCTAACTTGCTTCTTGACCTGCATACAGGCTTCTCAGGAGGAGGTCAGGTAATATTCCTATCTTAAAAACAAAAACATGTGTCTAGTTCCTGATCTCGCATGTAAGGAGCTTGGCAACTGTTATTTTGTCCTAACAGCAAGTAAAAAACTGAACAAACTGAAAAATCAACATCTTTTCTAAGACCCAGCAGAGAAGTGAGGTCACAGGCAAGCCACTGTCTCCAAACTTGGAAAGACAAGTAAATACAGAGAATCAGAACTTGCTCGAGCAAAGACCTTCATGAGAACCAGTGCAAGGGTAGGAAAATCTGAACTGTAATTGACAAATTGCTGGAGGCTCAATGTGGACAAGCCTGAGCATTAAAAACTCTAGAGGGGTCCAGGTATCAGGAGGTCCCCACAAGTTTGTGAGTTTTATCTCCAGGAGCTTGACCTAGTTCTTACAGTGAATATCAGAGGAAAATTTGCTTGGGTTGATGGCAGGGGGAGGAGAAAAGAAATCACTTTGAAATATGTAGGAGCATTTTTTTTTCTTAACAAATCCTGTCCATAAGAAAACCTATTTTACAAAGCCTAAATATTGAGATTTTATCAGAAGGGAAATACCAAGTCTAGCCCACTCTAGCTTTCCATATGAGAGAAAGGAAATACCCAACTCCAGCCTCCTCTATCCATTCTGTCCCACCTGGGGGGCAAACACCAAGTTGCACTTGGGAAGTTCACAGTTCAGAGGCACAGGTTCCCTAAAAGACTGAGACCTAAGAACTCTTTCCCTTCTCTCACGCCTTATTACCACATTACTAAAAGTCTTTATCACAGTGCCTTTTAACCAATATATTATACCTGACTGTCAAGCAAAAAATTAAAAAGCATACCAAAAGGCAAAACATGCAGTTTGGAGAGGCAGTAAGCGCTAGAACTGGGCTTCCCTGATAGTTCAGCTGGTAAAGAACCTGCCTGCAATGCAGGAGACCCTGGTTAGATTCCTGGGTTGGGAAGATCCGCTGGAGAAGGGATAGGTTATCCACTCCAGTGTTCTTGGGCTTCTCTTGTGGCTCAAACGGTAAAGAATCCTTCTTCAATATGGGAGACCTGGGTTCAATCCCTGGGTTGGGAAGATCCCCTGGAGAAGGGAAAAGCTACTATTCCAGTATTTTGACCTGGATAATTCCCATGGACTGTATAGTCCATGGCGTTGCAAAGAATCGGACACAACTGAGTGACTTTTACTCTCACTTGCAAGCACTAGAACTAGATTCAGGTGCTGCAGGGATGTTGGAATAATCAGACCAGATGCTAAGGACTCCCTAACAGATAAGCAGGCAGTGTGCAAGAACAGATGGGCAGTGTGGGCAGAGAGATGGAAATTCTAAGAAAGAATAAAATGGAAATACTAGAGATCAAAAAGCTGTAATTGGAATGAGGAAGGCATTTGATGGGCTTGTTGGTAGACTGGATACAGTTTAGAAAAGAATATTTGAACTTAAATGTATCTTATTAGAAGCCTCCAAAACTGAAAAGGAAACAGAAAAAAAGACTTCAAAAACAAACAAAAAACAACCCAGAACAAAATATCCAAGAACTGTGGAACAATGATAAAAGGTGTAACATATACATAATGGGAATACCAGGAGGAGAAGAGAGAATTAAAAGAAGGTACATCGTTACAGATCCCATGAATATTTAAATATAGTTACAATCTTCACAAAAATTAACTCAAAATGTATCGTATCAAAATGTAAACTGCAAAATTATAAAACTCCTAGAAGATAATATAATAGGAAACCTAGATGACCTCTGATATGGCAGTTACTTTTTAGATATAACACCAAAGGCATGATCCATGAAAGAAAGAACTATAAAGTAGAGTTCATTAAAATTAAGAACTTCTGTTCTGCAAAAGACAGCATTAAGAGACTGAGAAGATAAGCCTCAGAGTGGGAGGAAATATTTCCCAAAGACATATATAAAGGACAGTTTTCCAAAACATACACAGAACTCTTAAAACTCAAAAATAAGAAAATCAACTACATTTTAAAATGAGCCAAAGACCTGAACACACTCTATCGAAGAATACATACAGACAACAAATAAGCATACAAAAAGATGCTCAGTATCATATGTCATTAGAAAATTGCAAATTAAAATATCAATGAGAAAGCACTGTATCTATTCACTTTGCCCAAAATCCAAAACTCTAATAACACCAAATGCTAGCGAAGATGTGGAGCAATAAGGACTGTCATTGTTGGTGGGACTGCAATAGAATACAGCCACTTTGGCAAACAATTCAGCAATTTCTGTCAGAACTAAACATATCTCATCATGCTGCTGCTGCTGCTGCTAAGTCGCTTCAGTTGTATCCGACTCTGTGCGACCCCATAGATGGCAGCCCACCAGGCTCCCCCGTCCCTGGGATTCTCCAGGCAAGAACACTGGAGTGGGTTGCCATTTCCTTCTCCAAAGCATGAAAGCGAAAAGTGAAAGTGAAGTCGCTCAGTCATGTCCGACTCTCAGCGACCCCATGGACTGCAGCCCACCAGGCTCCTCAGGCCATGGGATTTTCCAGGCAAGAGTACTGGAGTGGGGTGCCATTGCCTTCTCCAATATCTCACCATAAGATTCAGCAATTGTGCTCCTTGGTATTTACTCAAATGAGTTGAAAAGTTGTGTCCACATAAAAACTTCCACATAAAGATGTTTCTAGCAGCTTGATTCATAGTTGTTGAAACATGGAAGCAACCAAGATATCCTTTGGTAAGTTCATGGATAAATAAACTGTGGTACATTCAGACAGTGGAATATTTTTCCGTGCTAAACAGAGATGAACTATCAAGCCATGAAAAGACATGGAGGACTCTTAAATGCATATTACTTACTAAGTGAAGGAAGCCAATCCCCAAACGCTACATATTGTACTATTCTAACTATATTCCATTCTGGAATAGGCAGAACTGTGGAGAGCATATAAAAAGTTCAGTTGTTGGAGGGCAGGGTAGCAGTGGGGATATGAATAGGCAGAGCTCTGAGGATTTTTAGAAAATTTGATTCTGGAAAAGGCAAAACTATGGAGAAAGTACTAGGATCAGTGGTGCTAGGGCTGGGAGACAGAGTGGTGTCCACTTGGAGTACAGGATTTTTAGGGCAGTGAAGCTCCTAGGTATAATACTATAGTGGTGGGTGCATATTGTACATTTGTCAAAATCCATAGAATGTACAATACCAAGAGTGAACCCCAATGTTAACTATGGGCTTTGAGTGAAACTGATGTATCAATATAGGTTCATTGCTTGTAACAAATGCACCTTTCAAGTGTGGGATTTTGAGGGTGGGGGGAGGCTACATGTGTGCTCAGTAGGTATGTGTGAAATCTTCCTACTCCTGCTCAATTTTGCTCTGAACTAAAATTTCTCTAAAAAGAAAATCAATTTGAAAACAAATCAAAAACCAAAAAACTTTTCTGGACCTAACATTGCCTTCCAGCTGCCACTTTATTTCTCTGGTCCCTTTTAGAGAAGAACTCCTCCAAAGTGTTGGCTGTGCTCACTAGCTGCCTCTATTTCCCCTCTTCCTGTCTCTCTTGGATCTATTCCCACCAAGCTTTTGTCCTCAGCATTCCACTGAAATGTGGTCAATTCTCAGTCCTCATGTTACCTGAAATACGAGCAGCTGTTGACACAGTGATCATTTCATCTTTTTTGATAGGCTTGTTTCCTGGGTGCTAATTTTTAATGTTCCCCTCCTCCTCTGTGGGCCACTCCTTAATCTCCTTTGCTAATTTCTGCTCATGTCTCCGCGTTTGTGCCAAATTGCTTCCGTCGAGTCCGACTCTTTGAGACCCCAAGGTCTGTAGCCCACCAGGCTCCTCTGTCCGTGGTATTCTCCAGGCAAGAATACTGGAGTGATTGCCATGCCCTCCTCCAGGGGATCTTCCTGACCCAGGGATCAAACCTGCCTCTTTTATGTCTCTTGCATTGGGAGGCGGGTTCTTTACCACTAGCGTCACCTGGGAAACCCCTCCCATTTAGCTCATGTCTTTGTTCAGTTCAGTTCAGTCTCTCAGTCGTGTCCGACTCTCTGCGACCCCATAAATCGCAGCCCGCCAGGCCTCCCTGTCCATCACCAAATCTCGGAGTTCACTCAGACTCATGTCCATCGAGCCAGTGATGCCATCCATCCAGCCATCTCATCCTGGGTCGTCCCCTTCTCCTCCTGCCCCCAATCCCTCCCAGCATCAGAGTCTTTTCCAATGAGTCAACTTTTCGCATGAGGTGGCCAAAGTACTAGAGTTTCAGCTTCAGCATCATTCCCTCCAAAGAAATCCCAGGGCTGATCTCCTTCAGAATGGACTGGTTGGATCTCCTTGCAGTCCAAGGGACTCTCAAGAGTCTTCTCCAATACCACAGTCCAAAAGCATCAATTCTTTGGTGCTCCTGTCTCTAAAAGCTAATTATTAGAGTTCACTGAGCTCAGTCTTTGGTCTTCTCTGTATCTACACCCACTTTCTTGGTGATCTCATCCAGACTTATGGCTTTAAATATTATTGATAACTGAGGATGCCTCAAAGAATAAAATCATGCGGTTATAATGAGGATTAAATAAATTAATGCGCATAGGCGCTTAAAACTGTCAGAACACAGTAAGTACATTAAACAATCAGCTATAAACATGCTGATTGTTTACTAGGCGTCCCAAACATCACATATTCAAAACCAAATTTCCATTTTTTCTCCCTTAAATCCCTGCTCCTGTAGACTTATCTAACATCCTTCATTGCTTGCTTCCCATCATATTCCTCATTGAGTCTATGAGAAAATACTGAGGGTTCTATCTCAAAATATATTCAGAATCCAAACTTTCCCCATATCTTATCCCTGCATTCTTGACAAAGGTACAATCATCTACCTGGCCTGCTGAAAATTTACTGATCCATCTCCCTGCCTTTCTCTTATTTCCATTTGGTCTAGTTCGACACAGCAACCAGAGTGAAACTTTTAAAATGTAAGTCAGATTGTGTCACTCCTTCATCCTAAATCCTCCAGTGGTTATTCATCTTACTCAGAGCAAAAGCTAATATATCTGTCAATGGCCGGGGAGGCCCTCGATTAACTCCTTTCTCCGTTATTTTTGCATTTGATTTCCCGCTGCCTGGAGTGTCCTTCAACCAGGTAATCTGCTCAGTGCCTCTGTCTCCTGCTTTCTCCAATATCACCCTCAAAGAATTCCCCTCTCTCTCCCTCATCAACAAGGCCACTAGGGGAGGATGCAGCCTGTATATTATGTAAACACTTCAAAAGCAGATTCTTGATAACATCCTTTGAGCATCTAGATTAAGCCTGGCCTAATGATGGCCCTCCTCCAGAGCTGTTATTTGAGGGAAACATGCCCTTTGAAGTTTATTACAATATGTGGCAAACAACTTGGAAGATGTACATATAAAAATCATCATTTGTATATTTTACTGTAATGTATTGTTCATATTTTAGTGTGATACAATGAGTATTAGCAGAAAGAAAATTTTCATTTGTGTAAATAAAGGATGAAGAAATGTATTCTGAATCTTTTCCTCTGGAGTTATGTTGTGCAACATGGAGAGAACAGAGAAACAGAGGGAAGGAGCTGGCGGTTATAAACTGTCAGGCTTCGTGTTAAGCGCTTCACATGCAGTTTCTTCTTCTAAAGCTCAGCATCCCCAGGACAAATCTTTTTCTCCGCATTTTATAGATGAGGAAGGTTAGAGGTCAAGATTATCAAGCTATTAAGGGGAATAGTCAGGATCTGTGACAAGGGCTATTTTACTACAAAATCTATTCTCTTGCCATTTTCAGCATGCTGGGTTTGGTCTTTAAGTCTTTCTCCAGTAAATAAGTCCTGTTTATTGAGTCAGTGAGGGAAGCCAGAAACCAAGTGGAAAAAAGAATTCTTTTCAGTCTGCAAATGTCAAGGGTGATAATATGTAGCTGTATTCTTACCACTAAGCTTAAAATCTTGCAACTCAGGCTTTTGTAGAAATACGAGGAAGAAAAGAAATTTCTCATCGGCACTTCTAATGAATTCAGTTCAGTTCAGTTCAGTGGCCCAGTCGTGTCCAACTCTTTGCAACCCCATGAATCACAGCACACCAGGCCTCCCTGTCCATCAGCAACTCCCGGAGTTCACCCAAACTCATGTCCATCGAGTCGGTGATGCCATCCAGCCATCTCATCCTCTGTCAGCCCATTCTCCTCCTGCCCCCAATCCCTCCCAGCATCAGAGTCTTTTCCAATGAGTCAACTCTTCGCATGAGGTGACCAAAGTATTGGAGTTTCAGCTTCAACATCAGTCCTTCCAATGAATATTCAGGACTGATTTCCTTTAGGATGGACTGGTTGGATCTCCTTGCAGTCCAAGGGACTCTCAAGAGTCTACTCCAACACCACAGTTCAAAAGCATCGATTCTTTGGCGTTCAGCTTTCTTCACAGTCCAACTCTCGTATCCATACATGGACCACTGGAAAAACCATAGCCTTGACTAGACGGACCTTTGTTGGCAAAGTAATGTCTCTGCTTTTCAACATGCTATCTAGGTTGGTCATAACTTTCCTTCCAAAGAGTAAGCATCTTTTAATTTCATGGCTGCAGTCATCATCTGCAATGATTTTGGAGTCCCCAAAAATAAAGTCTGACACTGTTTCCACTGTTTCTCCATCTATTTCCCATGAAGTGAATTAGAGAATGATAAAATGTTACTACACATAGTGACAACATCTCACTTATCTCCTGGAACCCATTTGATGATGGAGAAGGATATGAATCAACTATAAATAAAATATATTAGCTCATCGGTTCTTACAAGATGCAGTGAAATTTAGTATCTAGGGCAAGGGTTGATTTAAGGGTGCCTCTGAATTTTCTTTTTAGTGAGCAAATTTTTTTGGCTAGTATACAGCTAAGAAATTATGATTATTTACTTTTACACTGTGATTTAAATTATATTACATTAGAATCATTTAAAGAAAGATAATCTGATATTTGTCCCAAGAGAGATTAACTTTAAACTGCAGTAAAAAATCTAGTTAATCCATTCACATCAGCATGATTTATTAGGTGCCTATTTGCTTTGAACTGTCCCAAATACTATGTACAAAGAGAGCATGGTGTACTCAGACTAGTGCACAGCCTCTAGAAAACTCGCGGGATCCTTCTTTGTTCTTTTGTGAGTTCCCAAGCAACGCAAAAGCTATTTGAGATGAGCTATATCCTGGGCATGAACCAGTCATTTAAATGACTGATCAGCTTACCTCCTTCATGGAATAAGGAGAACTGAAATAAAGGCAGGGCATTCATTCTCAATCCTATTCATAACCAACCTCCATTTAATTCTTTAAATGTTTTCTATATTAATCTCACACATTATTTTTATTTTTATTCTTTGAATCTGTGCCAGAATATATTATATACTCCCAGGATTGAGATACTGAATACAAAAATTCTCCAACACTTCCTGTGAATAAAAGTCAACATTTTGGGTTTTTGTCAGGGACAGGTGAGCTATCAAGGTTTATGCTTTATATCCTAGCTGTATTAATTTGATATCCACTTTCCTTTAAGATTCAATGTCCAGTTCATTTGTTGTTAAAGATGTCCTCATCCCCATGAGCATTTTATACTATGCCAATTAAACAATATTT
Source organism: Capra hircus (assembly GCF_001704415.2). NCBI lineage: Eukaryota > Metazoa > Chordata > Mammalia > Artiodactyla > Bovidae > Capra > Capra hircus. The sequence continues at coordinate 126,652,601 of NC_030809.1, read as the reverse complement.
TAATCTATGTAACATTTGTTTGTTTCTGCTCTCTCAACAATTTGCAATAGCAGCCAATCCTGCTTTGGGGCCACCAGTGTGTTATCATGCTTTCCTTTAATATAAAAAGGAAACTGTTAGTGATTTGTATCATATAGTTAGAAGATTCCAAGGAAAAACTTACCCAAGTCCAAATCAGCCACACTTTTCAATGCACATATACCCTAGTGTCTATAAATGGATGGAAAAAACACTTGGCAAAAAGACTCCAATTCAGCTGGGGGAGGAAGAAGGATAACACAATGGCTATGAATTTTTACTCCTAAGGCCAAGAGGGCCCTTGTGCCTGCACTTCTGTACTCTTCAACCTGCTTTGGGTCTGATTTAAGAAATCCTTACTAATGCTGGCAGCCAGGCCTTGCTCATATGGTTTCTGGAGACTGAGTGCAGCATCTGATGCTATGAATGTGCTCAGACACGAGGCAATTTTCAGGGACCCCAAAAGAAAGGAATCATGACTTCTCGGTAATTTCCATTCCCGTCTTTCTTACTTATCCAGTTTTGGGATATACAGCTTTTGTCAGTTTGTGATCTGTGCAGAAGTATGAGGGCCAAGGATGGAATTGTGTTAAAAGGAGAGAAACATTTCTTCTTTTTATGTTCAAACATGGGACTCCAAAATGTATGAATAGTAACAGTTTCCAATCTACAGGAAATATTAAACTCCATGTCATTCTGCTATTTTTCAGAAAGAAAAAAACTAAGAAAATGGTTGAAAGACTTACACAGTTGATAGAAACTATTAAATTGGTGCAAAAGTAATTACAGATTTGCATTGTTGAACTTTGCCATTTGATATTGAAATACATTCTTAAATGTGGTTATGTTATACATCATTTTGCACATTTCTTGCAGTATTTTTTTTGCTAATGAATTATTATTTGCTATTTTATATGTCTTTTAGAGTATGGAGATGATGTTATATAAAAAGTAAATTGGAGCGATTTTATTATTGGAATTTAAAATGGGTCATAAAGCAGCAGAAACAATCACAACATCAATAATGCATTTGGCCAAGGAACTGCTGATGAACATACAGGCCAGTGGTGGTTCAAGAAATTTTGCAAAGGAGACAAGAATCTTCAAGATGAGGAGCATAGTGGCCAGCCATTGGAAGTTGACAATGACCAATTGAGAGCAACTATCAAAGTGGATCCTCTTACAACTACACTCAAGAACTGAGTGTTGACCATTCTACAGTCATTTGTCATTTGAAGCAAATTGGAAAGGTGAAAAAGCTTGCTAAGTGGGTGTCTCGTGAGATAACCACAAATCAAAAAAATCGTCATTTTGAAGTGTCATCTTCTCTTAGTCTATGCAACAAAAACAAGCCATTTCTCAATTGGATTGTGATGTGCGATGGAAAGTGGATTGTATACAACAACCAGCGATTACCAGCTTAGAAGTTGGACTGAGAAGAGGCTCCAGAGCACTTTCCAAAGCCAAACTTGTACCAAAAAAAGCGTCATGGTCACTGTTCAGTGGTTTGCTGACAGTCTGATCCACTACAGCTTTCTGAATCCTGGCAAAACCATTATATTTGAGAAGTATGCTCAGCAAATGGATGAGATGCACTGAAAACGGCAATGCCTGCAGCCGGCATTGGTCAACAAAAGTGCTCAGTTCTCCTCCAACAACCCCCAACTGCACATCGCACAACCAGCACTTCAAAAGTTGAGCAAATTGGGCTACAAAGCTTTGCTTCATCTGCTAGAATGGGCTTCCCAGGTGGCACCAGTGGTAAAGAGTTCACCTGTCAATACAGGAGAGGCAAGAGATGTGAATTTGATTCCTGGGTCAGGAAGATCCCCTGGAGTAGGAAATGGCAACCTGCTCCAGTATTTTTGCCTGGAAAATCCCATGGACAGAGGAACTTATGGGCTACAGTCTATAGGGTCACAAAGAGTTGGACACGACTGGGCACACATGTACATGCCTGAAATGCTTTCAACCATGAAATCAGAAATCTCCCACGACGCCTCTTTTAATGTTTGAATTGTACTGAACTATGAGCCATGCTTGCTCATATTTCTGTACCTCTGAACTTTGAGATTAGGTTAAAGTATTATTGTAAGAAGACATCTGTGGGATTACTTCTTGATCCGCTCTGTTGAGCTAAGCACTTCCCTCATGTGCTTTCATAGAGTACATACATTTCTCTATTTTAATGTATTAAAATCATCCATTTATTTGCCCATTTTCCTCATTAGATGGGGGCCTCATGAAGACAGGTGGGTTTTGTTTTGTTTCCACCTCTGATATCCCCAATACCTAGTGTAATACTTATATATAGTAATTGTGTGTTTGTTGAATAAATGAAAAAGTTGAGATGCTTAACAAAGGCACAGCTAGAGGGATTTGACTACCTTTTCCCCTCCATGTTTGACTGAACTAAAGTCATTGCCAAGAAGGTACAGTAACCAAGTGGTCAGTTTCTATACCGATGCCTTCTCTTCTAATGATTTTAAGTGAATTACTCTATAGCAACAAGTTGTTTATGTGAAGCAAGCACAACAGCTTCATACAGTAAATGCTATATATAATGAGAGCATATCATTCGAATTAAAAAGTTATAGTTAGAACAACTGTTATGAGGGAAATGTCACATGGAGAAGGAATGAATGAATAGATCTAGGAATGGAACAAATAGATTTATTAAATGGCCAAGCTTTTGCTTTAGGAGTTCACTGGTATCGCTGCATGATCATTTGGGTCCCAGGGTTCAGTATTCATTCTGAATGGCTCTACTGTGCCGTGGCCCAATTAATTCATCTTGCAAATCCATTGCCCAGTAGTGAGTAGTCAAATAGACTCAGATATTCTTCTAATTAAATCACAGTAATGTTGATTGGTGATCACAATAGCCCCACAGTATATTAGCTAAGGTTAAGAACAAAGAACTATTCATAAAATAATACCCTTAAAACCGACTGAGATTTCATTCTGCTTCTGACACTTACTGGCTATTTGACCTTGGGGCATTTTCTTAACCTTTCTAGAACTCAATTACCTTTTATAGAATGTGGGGATAATAGTACCTGGCTCACATAGTTGTTAGGAAGAATACATGAGATGACCAATTAAGATGGTGTGGTGCAGAAATAAAGACAGGTTATATAGGCCAAAGGATCCCAAGAGACAGTCCAGAAATAAACCCTTGCATATACGGCCATAGAATCTGTACAAGATTTCACAAAAGGAAAAGAATAGTCTCTTCATAAATAGTGTTGGGAAAACTGGATACCCACAGGCCAAAAGTGAATTTGGAAGCTTACCATATACCATATTAAAAATAATGGATGAAAGACCATCCACCAAAATGGATGAAAGACCTAAACCATAGGCCTAAAACTGCAACTCCTAGGAGAAAGGTAAGGGAAAAGCTTTAGGATGTTAGAATTGGCAGTAATTTTTCAGATAAACATCAAAAGCCCAAACAACAAAAACAAAAATAAACAAAACAGACTATATCAAACTTAAAAATTCTCTACACCAAAGGAAACAATCAACACAGTGAAAAGGCAGCTAACAGAATGGGAGAAAATATTTGCAAATCTCACATCTGAAAAAAGGCTAATATCCAGAATATATAAGGAACTTCTGTAACTCAATAACAAAAAACAGAAAATTTGACTAAACAGTGGGCAAAGAACTTGAAAAGACAATTCTCCATAGAAGATATACAGATGATCATAAGAGAAATATAAATCAAAACCACTATATCACCTCACACCCATTAGCATGATCACTATCAAAAGAACAGAATATAACAAACATAGAATTGCTATATGATTAAGCAATGCTCTGTTGACTATGTTAAAGCCTTTGGCTGTGTGGATCACAACAAACTGTGGAAAATTCTTCAAGAGATGGGAATACCAGACCATCTGACCTGCCTCCTGGGAAATCTGTATGCAGGTCAGGAAGCAACAGTCGGAACTGGACATGGAACAACAGACTGATTCCAAACTGGGAAAGGAGCATGTCAAGGCTGCGTATTGTCACCTTGCTTATTTAACTTCAATGCAGAGTACATTATGTGAAATGCCAGGCTGGATGAAGCACAAGCTAGAATCAAGATTGCCAGGAGAAATATCATAACCTCAGATACGCAGATGACATCACCCTTATGGCAGAAAGTGAAGAGGAACCAAAGAGCCTCTTGATGAAAGTGAAAGAGGAGAGTGAAAAATTTGGCTTAAAACTCAACATTCAGAAAACTAAGGTCATGGCATCTGGTCTCATCATTTCATGGCAAATAGTTGGGGAAACAATGGAAACAGTGAGAGACTATTTTCTTGGGCTCCAAAATCACTGCAGATGGTGACTGCAGTCATGAAATTAAAAGATGCTTATTCCTTGGAAGAAAAGTTATGACCAACCTAGACAGCATATTTTCAAGTCCTACCCTCAGATATAAATTACATTTCACCAGCTTGTAAATGACAGAGAAGGCAATGGCAACCCACTCCAGTACTTTTGCCTGGGCAATCCCATGGACAGAGGAGCCTGGTGGGCTGCAGTCCATGGGGTCGCTAAGAGTCAGTCATGACTGAGTGACTTCACTTTCACTTTTCACTTTCATGCACTGGAGAAGGAAATGGCAACCCACTCCAGTATTCTTGCCTGGAGAATCCCAGGGACGGGAGCCTGGTGGGCTGCTGTCTATGGGATCTCACAGAGTCGGACACAACTGAAGCGACTTAGCAGCAGCAGCAGCAGCAGACAGCAGCATATTAAAAAGCAAAGACATTACGTTGCCAGCAAAGGTCCGTCTAGTCAAAGCTATGGTTTTTCCAGTAGTTATGTATAGATGTGAGAGCTGGACTGTAAAGAAAGCTGCGTGCTGAAGAATTCATGCTTTTGAACTGTGTCGTTGAAGAAGACTCTTGAGAGTCTCTTGGACTGCAAGGAGATCCAACCAGTCCATCCTAAAGGAAATCAGTCCTGAATATTCATTGGAAGGACTGAAGTTGAAGCTGGAACTCCAATACACTGGTCACCTCATGCGAAGAGTTGACTCATTGGAAAAGACTCTGATGCTGGGAGGGATTGGGGGTAGGAGGAGAAGGGGACGACAGAGGATGAGGTGGTTGAACGGCATCACTGACTCGATGGACGTGAGTCTGAGTGAACTCCGGGAGTTGGTGATGGACAGGGAGGCCTGGTGTGCTGCAGTTCATGGGGTCGCAAAGAGTCGGACACGACTGAGTGACTGAACTGATTGACTAAACTGAGAAGCAATGCCACTTCTGGACCTGGAGAACATTATGCTAAGAAATAATCATCACATATACACATACTGTATTAATACACTTATATTATCTGTTGCAAAATAATGTGAACATACTTAACACTACAGAACACTTAAAAATGGTAAATATAATGTATGTATTTTGTGGATTACTTTTATTTATTTATTTTTTGACACACCCGCAAAAAGAAAAAATCTGAAAGTTAAAGTTTTTTGTAATTATATTCCCTTCCTACTATAATTATAAATGTACTACATAAATACAACAAACACTGTTAACAAGTATATAGTTTTAAAATCTTTTTTTTTAAGGAATATACAGATACAGCCACTCCATACACACATATATACTTTTCAACAGTCTCATAATTGCCTTCTTTCTTAATACTCAATAGAATACCACAGTTATCTTTTCATGCTAGTACATGGAAAAATCTACTTCATTCTTTTAAATAACTGCATAATATTTCATATACAAATGTACCATATTTGAAAACCATAGTACTGTAGGTCTCAGTTGCTTCATAGTCCAAAAGAATGAGCCCTTTAATTGTAAACGTTTTAATAATTAACAATATTCATTACCTAAAAGTCCAGCACTAGGGTGTGGGGGATGCATTATAATGAGTGATAAGAGGTTCTTTCCTCAAGCAAACAATACTCTATTATGGCAGCAAAGATACACACATGAATAGACAAGGTATAATGACATATATATTAATCACTACATGAATTTTACACTCTCAGTTGGGAGGATTAAAAAGTGGCTTCTTTCTACATTTATTCCTTTGTTTGCTTTTCCTACTGTTCTTTTACCCTTACAGTTAGTCTTTAATATATATAAATGTTCTTTAATCTACCTATATTTAACTTTGCATATCTATTCTTTCTTTCCTTTCCTCTCAACGTATTTGTTAATTTTATTTTCATTGCTTTATTCCCCAATTGGCACTTTGCTTTAGCTTTTTATCCAGTTTGTGCTTTAGTTAGTTTTATTCTTAACTGGTAAACATAATTTTTGATTTCCTTTGTTCACCAGAGAAATCTATTGTACTTTTTTGTGATCAAAACTCTCCCCCCCACCACCGCCCTCTCACCCCCTGCAAAGAAAAGCCCAGGACCAGATAGCTTCACAGGAGAATTCTATCAAACATTTAGAGAAGAGCTATGCTATCCTACTAAAACTCTTTTAAAAATTGGCAGAGGAAGGAACACTTCCAAACTCATTCTATTAGGCCACCATCACCCTGATACCAAAACCAGACAAAGACAACACACACAAAAAAAACTACAGGCCAATATCACTGCTGAAGATAGATGCAAAAATCATTAACAAAATTTTAGCAAAAAGAATTCAGCAACACATCAAAAAGCTCACACACCATGATCAAGTTGGGTTTATTCCTAGGATGCAAGGATTCTTCAATATACAAGGTGACACAATCAATCAAGGTGACACACCATATTAACAAACTGAAAGATAAAAACCATATAATAATCTCAATAGATGCATAAAAATCCTTTGACAAAATTCAGCACCCATTTATGATTAAAACTCTTCAAAAAATGTGCATAGAAGGAAGCTACCTCAACACAGTAAAGGTCGTATATGATAAGCCAACAGCAAACATTATTCTCAATGGTGAGAAAATGAAAGCATTCCCCCTAAGATCAGCAATAAGACAAGGGTGACCACTTTTACCACTATTATTCAACATGGTTCTGGAAGTCCTAGCTAGAGCAATCAGAGAAGAAAGAAACAAAAAAGTTCAGATTGGAAAAGAAGCAAAGCTCTCACTGTTTGTAGATGACATGATACTGTACATAGAAAAACCTAAAGATAGTATCAGAAAATTACTAGAGCTAATCAGTGAATTTAGCGAAGTTGCAGGATATAAAATCAATACACAGAAATAACTTGCATTTCTATATACTAACAATGAAAAATCAGAAAGGGCAATTAAGGAATCAATCCCATTCACCACTGCAACAAACAGAATTAAATATCTAGGAATAAACTTACCTAAGGAGAAGGCAATGGCAACCCACTCCAGTACTCTTGCCTGGAAAATCCCATGGATGGAGGAGCCTGGTGGGCTGCAGTCCATGGGGTCGCTAAGTTGGACATGACTGAGCGACTTCACTTTCACTTTTCACTTTCATGCATTGGAGAAGGAAATGGCAACCCACTCCAGTGTTCTTGCCTGGAGGATCCCAGGGACAGGGGAGCCTGGTGAGCTGCTGTCTATGGGGTCACACAGAGTTGGACACGACTGAAGTGACTTAGCAATAGCAAAAGGAGACAAAAGAACTGTACACAGAAAATTATAAGACACTAATGAAAGAAATCAAAGATGCCATAAACAGATGGAGAGATATTCCATGTTCCTGTGTAGGAAGAATCAATATTGTGAAAATAAAGAATCAATATTGTGAAATGAAAAAATTGGTATTGTGAAAATACCAAATGCAATCTACAAATTAAATGTGATCCCTATCAAGTTACCAATGGCATTTTTCACAGAACTAGAACAAAATATTTCACAATTCATATGGAAACACAAAAGACCCCGAATAGCCAAAGCACTCTTGAGAAAGAAGAATGGAGCTGGAGGAACCAACCTTCGGGATTTCAGATTATACTACAAAGCTACAGTCATCAAGACAGTATGATACTGGCACAAAAACAGAAATATAGACAAATGGAACAAGATAGAAAGCCCAGAAATTAGCCCATGCACCCATGGGTACCTTATTTTTAACAAAGGAGGCAAGAATATACAATGGAGCAAAGACAGCCTCTTCAATAAATGGTGCTGGGAAAGCTGGACAGCTATGTGTAAAAGAATGAAATTAGGACACTTCCTAACACCATACACAAAGATAAACTCAAAATGGATTAAAGACCTAAATGTAAGACCGAAAACATAGGCAGGACACTAGGCAACATAAAGCAGGGTCCTCTATGCCCCACGTCCTAGAGCAACAGAAATAAAAACAACAGTAAACAAGTGGGATCTGATTAAACTCAAAAGCTTTTGCACAGCAAAAGAAACTATAAGCAAGGTGAAAAGACAACCCTCAGAATAGGGAAAAATAACAGCAAATGAAACAACTGACAAAGGATTAATTTCCAAAATATACAAACAACTCATGTAACTAATACCAGGAAAACAAACAACTCAATCAAAAAGTGGGAAAAAAGACCTAAACAGACATTTCCCCAAAGAAGTCATACAGATGGCTAACAAACACATGAAAAGATGCTCAACATTGCTCATTACTAGAGAAATGCAAATCAAAACTACAATGAGATATCACCTCACTCTGGTCAGAATGGCCATCATCAAAAAGTCTACAAACAATAAATGTTGGAGGGGGTGTGGAGAAGTGGGAACGCTCTTGTGCTGTTGGTGAGAACGTAAATTGATACACTGTGAAAGACGGTATGGAGATTCCTTAAAAAACTAGGAATAAAACACCCACATGACCTAGTAATCCCACTTCTAGGCATATACCCTGCAGAAATAAAAATTGAAAAAGACATATGTATCCCATTGTTTGGAGAAGGCAATGGCAACCCACTCCTGTACTTTTTTTTTTTTTTTTTTTGTAGCTTGAGAATCCATTCATTTTATTTATTAATTTTTTTTACTTTACAATATTGTATTGGTTTTGCCATACATCAACACGAATCCACCACGGGTGTACTCTTGTCTGGAAAACCCCATGGATGGAGGAACCTGGTAGGCTGCAGTCCATGGGGTTGTGAAGAGTAGGACACGACTGAGCGACTTCACTTTCACTTTTCACTTTCATGCATTGGAGAAGGAAATGGCAACCCACTTCAGTGTTCTTGCCTGGAGAATCCCAGGGACAGCGGAACCTGGTAGGCTGCTGTCAATGTGGTCGCACAGAGTCAGACATGACTGAAGCGAGTTAGCAGCAGCAGCAGCAGCAGCAGCATCCGATTGTTCACTCCAGCACTATTTACAATACCTAAAACATGGAAGCAACCTAGATGTCCATAGACAGATGAATGGATAAAGAAGTTATGGTGCATATACACAATGGAATATTACTCAGCTGTAAAAAGGAACGCATTTGAGTCAGTTCTGATGAGGTGGGTGAACCTAGAACCTATTATGCAGAGTGAAGTGAGTCAGAAAGAGAAAGATAAATATCATAATCTAACGTATATATATAGAATCTAGAAAAATGGTTCTGAAGAATTGATTTACAGGGCAGCAATGGTGAAACAGACATAGAAAATAGACTTATGGGGAGAGGGGAGAAGAGGACAAGATGTATGGAAAGAGTAACATGGAAACTTACATTACCATATATAAAATAGATAGCCAATGGGAATTTGCTGTATGGCTAAGGAAACTCAAACAGGGGCTTTGTATCAACCTAGGTGGGTGGATGAGGAGGGAGATGGGAGGGAGGTTCAAAGGGAGGGGATATATGTATACATATGGCTGATTCATGCTGATGTTTGACAGAAAACAACAAAATTCTGTAAAGCAATTATCCTTCAATAAAAAAATGTAAAAAAAAAGTGGTTTCCAGGGAATGCACTTTTGGAATAATCAAGGATAAGAAGGATTAAGGAATTTGGAGATAGAGAGGCTAGAGAAGAGGATGAGAATATTTCACAGAGTAGAAAAAGGTAGAGAAGATATACAAAATTATCGTATGTAATAGTAGTTACCAGTTCCTCAGTGTGCATGTACCAAGTCCTTGGCAGTAGGTACTATCTATGTACTAAGCTACATTCTAACATATAATACCACTTTCAGCTTCATAAGTGAGGAACAGACATTTTAATTCCGTTTTACTAATGAGATAATCAGGATCAGGAAAGTTAAGTTTTAACATTGTGAGTTGCTTGACTGAGGAAAGAGTAACAATGCAACATGGATGGACCTTGAGGGCATTATGGTAACTGGAATAAGTTAGACAGAGAAAGACAAATATTTGTATGATCTCACTTATACACAGACTCTAAAAATAAATGAAAGTGAAGTTGCTCAGTCATGTCCAACTCTTTGTGACCCCATGGACTGTAGCCTACCAGGCTCCTCAGTCCATGGGATTTTCCAGGCAGAAATACTGGAGTGGGTTGCCATTTCCTTTTCCAGCTAAAAAATAAATAGTGGAATCTAAAAATAAATAAAAATCCCAAACTCACAGAAAAAGAGATTAAATTTGTGGTTACCAGAGTCGGAGGTGGAAAAACTGGATAGAGGTAGTCAAAAGGTGCAAATTTCCAGTTACAAGATAAATATGTACTGGGGATGTAATGTAATGTATGACACAATGACTACAGTAACACTGATATATGGTATGTTTGAAAGTTGTTAAGAGAGTAGATCCTAAGATTTCTCATCACAATGAAAAAATATTTCCCTCACTTTTTTTTATATCAATGAGATGACAGATGTTAACTAACATTGTAATCATTTCACAACGTATGTAAGTCATTATGTTCTACATCTTAAACATATATAGTGCTGTCTGTCAATTATATCTCAATAAAACTGTAAAAGAAATCATGTAGGAGAGGGAAATGGAAATTAGACTAAAGACAACTTTGAAGATCATGCCTGAACATTTAGATTCTATTTGGTAGGTAATTTATAATTTAGAACCACTAAAGAATTATGAAGATGGAAGACATGACTAAAACAATGTTTTAAGAAGATAAGTCTGGGGGCTAGCAATACTCATATCAGACAAATTAGACTTTAAATCAAGTGCTATAACAAAAGACAAAGAAGGGCACTATATAATGATAAAGGAGAGATCAGGACAGGAAGATAATATTACACTTCTTAACATGTATACGCAGGAGCACCTAAATATATGAAGCAAATAGTAACAGACATAAAGGGAGAAATTGATAATAATACAGTAATAGTTGGAGACTTTAATACTCCTCTGATATCAATCACAGATCATACACACAGAAAATAAGGCAAGTGTTCTTAAAGGACACAATAGACCAGTTGGACTTAATTGATGTCTACAGGACATGACATTCAAAAACACATTCTTTTCATGTGCACATGGGATGTTCTTCAGGGTAGGTCATATACTAGATTACAAAAGTCTCAACAAACGTAAGAGGATAGAAATTACATGAAGTATGAACTATAAATCAACTACAGAAAGGAAAGCAGGAAAAGAGTAAACATGTAGAGACTAAACAATGTGCTACTAAAGTCTAGTGCATCAACAATGAAATCAAAGACAGAATCAGAAAATATTTTGGGACAAATGAAATTGAAAACATAACTTTCCAAAATATATGGGATGTAGGAAAAGCACATTTAAGAGGGAATTTCACAGTGATAAAGGCTTTCTTCAAGAAACAAGAGAAATCTCAAACAACCTAACTTATCCAACTAAAAGCTGATCTTTTTAACAGCTGATTTTTCAGCAGAAACTCTGCAGGCCAGAAGGGAATGACAGGATATATTTAAAGTATTGAAAGGGAAAAATGTACAACCAGTGTTACTCTACCCAGCAAGGATCTCATTCAAAATTGATGGAGAAATCAAAAGCTTTACAGACAAGCAAAAGTTAAGAGAATTCAGTACCACCAAACCAGCTATATACAACATATGTTAAAGGGACTTACATAGTCAGGAAATACAAGAGAAGAAAAAGATCTACAATAACAAACCATAAACAATTAAGAAAATGGCAATAGGAACACATATATCAATAATTACTTTAAATATAAATGGATTAAATGCTCCAATCAGAAGAAACAGAATGGCTGAATGGATATAAAAACAAGACCCATATATATGCTGCCTACAAGAAACCTGACACATATAGACTGAAAGTGAGAGTACAGAAAAATTGGTAGCAAAAGGCAAAGGAGAAAAGGAAAGATATACCCATTTGAATCCAGAGTTCCAAAGAATAGCAAGGAGAGATAAGAAAGCCTTCCTATGTGATCAATGCAAAGAAACAGAGGAAAATGATAGAACGGGAAAGACTCGATATCTCTTCAAGAAAATTAGAGATATCAAGGGAACATTTCATGCAAAGAAGGGAACAATAAAGGACAGAAACGGTCTGGACCTAAAGGAAACAGAAGATATTAAGAAGAGGTGGCAAAAATACACAGAAGAACTATACAAAAAAGATCTTCATGATCCAGATAACCATGATGGTGTGATCACTCACCTAGCCAGACATCCTGGAATGTGAAGTCAAGTGGGCCTTAGGAAGCATCACTACAAAGCTAGTGGAGGTGATGGAATTCCAGTTGAGCTATTTCAAATCCTAAAGGATGATACTGCAAAAGTGTTGCAGTCAATATGTCAGCAAATTTAAAAAACTCAGCAGTGGCCACAGGACTGGAAAAGGTCAGTTTTGATTCCAATCACAAAGAAAGGCACTGTCAAAGAATGTTCAAACTACAAACAACTGTACTCATTTCATATACTAGCAAAGTAATGCTCAAAATTCTCTAAGCTAGGCTTAAACAGTAGGTGAACCAAGAGCTTCCAGATGTTCAAGCTGGATTTAGAAAAGGCAGAGGAACCAAAGATCAAATTGCCAACATCCACTGGATCATGGAAAAAGCAAGAGAATTTCAGAAAAATATTTACTTCTGCTTCATTGACTACACTAAAGCCTTTGACTGTGTGGATCACAACAAACTGGAAAATTCTTCAAGAGATAGGAATACGAGACCACTTGACCTGCCTCCTGAGAAATCTGTAAGCAAGCCAAGAAGCAACACTTAGAACTGGACATGGAACTATGGACTGGTTTCAAACTGGGAAAGGAGTACATCAAGGCTGTGTATTGTTGCCCTGTTTACTTAATTTCTATGCAGAGCACATCATGTGAAATGCTGGACTGGATGAAGCACAAGCTGGAACCAAGATTGCTGGGAGAAATATCAATAACCTCAGACATGCAGATGACACCACCCTTATGGCAGAAAGTGAAGAGGAACTAGAGAGCCTCTTGATGAAAGTGAAAGAGGAGAGTTAAAAAGCTGGCTTAAAACTCAGCATTCAAAAAACTAAGATCATGGAATCCAGTCCTATCACTTCATGGCAAATAGATGGGGAAACAATGGAAACAGTGACAGACTTTATTTTTTTTGGCTCCAAAATCACTGCAGATGGTGATTGCAGCCATGAAATTAAAAGACACTTGCTCCTTGGAAGAAAAGCTATAACCAACCTAACAGTGTAATAAAAAACAGAGACATTACTTTGCAAACAAATGTCCATACAGTCAAAACTATGGTTTTCCCATTGTCTGTATGGATGTGAGAGTTGGACTATAAAGAAGGAAGCACAGAAGAATTGATACTCTTGAACTGTGGTGTTAGAGAAGACTTGAGAGTCAAGGAGATCAAACCAGTCAATCCTAAAGGAAATCAATCCTGAGATTCACTGAAAGGACTGATGCTGAAGATGAAAGCTCCAATACTTTGGCTACCTAATATGAAAGGCTGACTCATTAGAAAAGACCCTGATGCTCACAAAGACTGAAGGTAGGAGGAGAAGGGGATGCCAGAGGAAGAGATGGTTGGATGGCATCACTGACTTGATGGACATGTTTGAGCAAGCTCTGGGAGATGGTGAAGGACAGGGAAGCCTCGCGTGCTGCAGTCCATGGGGTTGAAAAGAGTCAGTCATGACTGAGTGACTGAACAACAACAATCACTAGAAGTGAAGTTGAATCTGTATACAAAAGTCTAGGGCCAGACAGTTTCATAAGGAAATTCTATCAAACATACAAGGAAGAACTAACACCTGTCCTTCTCACACTATTCCTAAAAATTCAAAGAGAAATAAATCATTCTATGAGGCCACTAGTATCCTGATACCAAAACCAAGGACACTACAAAAAAGAAAATTACTAGCCAATATCTTTGATAAGTATAGAGGCAAAAATCCTCTACAAAATATTGGCAACAATACATAAAAAGGATCATATACTATGATCAAGCTGGATTCATTCCTGGGTCACAAGGATGGTTCAACATAAGTAAATCAATCAATGTGATACAACATATTAACAAAGGAAATAAAAAATTACTTGGTTATCTCAATAGACAGAAAAAGCACTTGACAATATTCAACATCCAGTAATGATAAAAATTCTCAGCAAAGTAGGTACAGAGGGAATATATCTCAACATAACAAAGGTCATTTATGACAAACCTACAACGAAAATAACAGTGAAAATCTGAAAGCCTTCCATATAAATTCAGGAACAAAACAACAATGGCCACTTTTGTTGCTTCTATATAACAGTATCAGAAGTCCTAGCCTCAGTAATAAGTCAAGAAAAAGAAATAAAAGGTATCCAAATTGGAAGGGAAGAGATACAACTGTCACTATTTGCAGATGACATAATACTCTCTATATAGAAAAACTTGAAGTCTCCAGAACTAATGAATTCGGCAAGGTTGTGGGGCACAAGATTAATATACAGAAATCTGGTGTATTTCTATATACTAATAATGAAAAGTCAGAATAAAATAAATTTTAAAATAAAGCTACACAAAAACGGTCAATTAATCTATATCAAAGGAGGTGAGACTATAAAATGGAGAATAGATAGTCTCTTCAACAAGTGGTACTGGGAAAACTAGAAAGCCAAATGTAAAACAATGAGAACATTCTCTCACAGCATATAAAAAAAATTAACTCAAAATTGTTTGAAGACCTAAATATAAGATCTGAAACCATAAAACTCCTAGATGAAAACACAAGTAGAACTCTTTTTAACATAAATCACAGCAATAGTTTCTGGGATCAGTCTCCTAAGGCAAAACAAATACAAGCAAAAATAAACAAATAGGACCTAATTAAAATTAAAAGCTTTTGCACAGCAAAGGAAAACCATCAACAAAATGAAAAGACAATCTCCAGAATGGGAGAAAATATTTACAAACAATGTGATCAACAAGGGGTTAATGTCCAAAATAGACAAACAATTCATACAATTTAATATCAAAAAACTAAACAATCAAAATATAGGCAGGAGAGCTGGACATTTCCCCCCAGACACACAGATGGCTAACAGGCATAAGAGAAAGTGCTCAAAATCATTAATTATTAGAGAAATGCAAAGCAGTGAGTCTACAAATAAATGTTGGAAAGGATGTGGTGAAAAGGGAACCCTCACATAGTGCTGTGGTGATTTAGTTGCTAAGTCATGTCCAGCTCTTGTGATCTCATGGACTGTGACCTGCCAGGCTCCTCTGTCCATGGGATTCTCCAGGCAAGAATACTGGAGTGGTTACCATTTCCTTCTCCAGGGGATCTTACCAATCCAGGGATCAAACCCAGGTCTCCTGCATTGCAGGCAGATTCTTTACCAACTGAGCTATGAGGAAAGCTCATCTTGTTGGGGGGAATGTAAATTGGTGCACCTTGGAAAACAGTATGCAGATTACTTAAAAACACAAAAGTGGAACTACTGTATGATCCAACAATTCCATTCCTGGGTATGTATCTGGAAAAACAAAAACACTAATTGAAAAAGATGTTTACATCCTGATGCTCATAGCAGCACCATGTGTACAGCCATGACACGGAAGCAAGCCCCATGCCCATCAACAGGTGACTAGATTACAAAAATGTGGTACACATATGCAGTGGAATATTACTCAGCCATTAAAAGAATGAAATACTGCCATTGCAGCAATGTGACTAGATCTAGAGAATATTAAGTTCAGTGAAATAAAGTGGATAAAGATAAATATTTTATGATATCATTCATATATAGAACCTAAAAAATAATACAAATGGATTATATGTAAAACAGAAACAGACTCAGATACACGGAAAACAAACAACTATACATCAATTCAAAAAAAGAAGATAAGCCTGGTAGTGCAGTAGATGGATTAACTACAGGAAGGAAGGAAATAGATTAACCAGAGTACAGTGATTAAAACTGTCCCAGGTTTGCAAGGGACAGTCTGAGTGTGTAACAGCTGTCTTAGTTTAAGTATTACAAGAGCCTTCTTCACTTTCCAAATTGTCCCTTTTGGTTATGGGGATAGGGAAGAGGGGAGGGGCAAATTAAGGTGATGGCATTATCTGATACAAACTATTACACATAAAAAGATAAGCAACAAGGATATATTGTTTAGCACAGGAGTTATACCCATTATTTTGTAATAACCTATAATACAGCATAATCTGCAAAAAAAAAATCAAATCAGTATTGTATATACCTGAAACTAATGCAATATTGTAAGTCAACTAAACATCAATTTAAAAAAAGAAGATAAATCTGGCAGTGCTATAAACTAGTGGATTAGTTACAGGAAGGAAGGAAACAGATTAACAGTGATCATATACCTAGATTTGCAAAGGATAGTTTGTGTAACAGTTGTCCTACTGTATGTATTAACAGTCTTCTTCATTCTGCATAATGTCCCTTTACATTCAAAAGGGTCCTGGTTTGGAAGAGACATAACCATGTGACCAAATATGAAGGGAAATGAGAACCTGAGTGATATAGGATAGTAGCAGGGTGAATAGAAGGGAGGAACGATGTGAGAGAAATCTTGGCATGGTAGAATAATAAGTACTTTTTTGATTCAAGTGGCTGGACAAAAAAAGAAAAAAAAACCCTCAATAATGGGTTAAAAAAGAAAGTAAAGAAAAAAAGAAAAAGAAAAGATTTAGGAGAGAAAATGATGACTTCAGTTTGGAATCTGATGTACTGGCAGGATATGCTGAGCTTTGTTGCAGTTTATGGGAAATGTGAGGCTGGAGATATAGCTACACATATGGAAATGATAACTGAAATCATAAAGTGAATGTCACTGCCAAGGAATAGAGAGTAATCAAAGGTGGCAAAGAGGCCTGGAGGATGTCAAGTAGTACCTATTTACAACTCTCATCTTGTAAATACTAAATGAGGTTAACAGTTCTATAATTCTTGATCATCTTGAACTCAGTCAAAATTACCAACTGCAGATGCAGAATGCTGAGTTTGAAAGTAGCTGATCAGGAAACCAAATGGCAACTTCACAAACTGTTTCCTGCTTGTTATCACTTCATTTAAAAAGTTTTTATAAACTTTTTCTTTTTGACTATATATTTTGGCCATGCTATGTGGCTTCTGGGATCTTAGTTCCCCAACCAGGGCTTGAACCCGGGGCCCCTCCAATGGAAGTGCAGAGTCTTAAGCACTGGACCACCAGGGAAATCCCTAACATTTTTCTTTTGAATGTGAACTTCTG